>NC_138342.1:115249053-115979053 GCF_046562875.1 Panthera onca
TGTAATAACTTCAGCTTTGTTTTTTCCATCTGTGAAGTTTACTTGTCCATGCCCATAGGTTGAATGAGAATGTTAGGACTTGTTATACAATTTCTATGCCAGTTATTTTTTTTTTTTTCAGAACAACAGACACAACTTCAGCAATCACAAGCAGAAAATGATTTTATGTGGGAGAGGAGAGGTTTATAAAACCTCTGGAACAACTTGGAGGAACAGAGGACAGAAAAGTGGTGATGATTGTCCAAGAAATTCAGTAGCTGGAGTTAGAAAAAACTAGTGACGATAATCACAACTTTCTGCAGCACCTCATTGGGAGCTTTTCAGAATAAAAGCAAAAAAAAAAAAAAAAAAAAAAAAAGCAAGCAAAATTTTACCCTGGCCACCGGGCAAAGCCAGGTGATCTGCCTCCCGCCATGACTTAAACAAAAATGGCTTTATATTGTCTGTTTTTTTCCACCTCTTATGAAATGCCTACCATAAAGGGAAGCAAAACTGAGAACATGAGGCATAACTTTCAGCCTCTGGTATGCAGGAAGGAGCATATATAAGGTGAAAGGAAGATGCCTTGTGCCCCCACTCTGCATTTGTACAGCCTTTCTACACTTAACTTTTCAGAAACAATTGCTAAGTATGTGTTTCTGCCTAACGTAACAGGAGTATCTCTTATAAAAATACAGGGGCACTCACCCATCCCACCAACAAATGGAAAACCAAAATTTTTTCCGTTTTTCAATTTCTAAAAGATGTTCATTTTCTTTCCTTCTTTTCTTTCTTTCTTTCTCTCCTCCTTTCTTTCTTTTCTTCCTTTCTTCTCCTCTCCCTTCTTCTCTTTTTCAGCCTTGTCCTGTTCTACCTTTGATACATCCTATACATTATGAATACATTATGAATACATCATCCTATACATTAATGAATAAATTATAATATTAACCACCCCAAACTCACCTTATAAAAATAATGGTACAGGAAAGTAGGGAAGAAAAGTAGGATGTGGTTAATATATAACAAAATATATATATATATATATATATATATATATATATATATGTATAGCTACTATCGTCCTCATTTCTTCGACTTTTCATAAGAGCATCAATAAGGCCAGTTATAACTATGCCTGTCTGTCTTCCCTTCTCTTCCTCCTCCAAGCACAATTTACCTAGCATATTTAAAAAATATATTCAGTTTGTCTTTAAGTATGTTGTGTCATTTTAACTTCATTTGAGTGTTTTCTTTTTTAAAATAAAAATTATATTCAGATAATTGTCACTTAACAGGCAGCTGGAAAAAAAAATAATACAGCAAGATCCTGTACACATTTTACTCAGCTTTTCCCACTGGAACAACTTTCAAACTATAGTATAATACCAAACCGGATCATTGACATTGATGCCATCTACAAATCTAATCAGATTTTCCTACTTTACTCATATTCATTTATGTTTGTGTATGTATGTGTGTATATGTAGTTCTGTACAATTTAATCGCGGGTAGGTTTATGCATCCACTACCATAGTCAAGGTACTGAACAGCTCCACCAAAGGTCCTCATGTTGCTTGCTTACAAGCACATCTGAATCCCTCCCACCACCCCCACCCTGTCCATATTCTTAACTCTTGGCAACCATTAATCTATTCTCCATCTCTAAAATTGGCCATTTCAAAATGTTATTTAAATTGAATCATAAAGTTTATAACCTTTGAGAATTGGCTTTTTCCACTTGCTACAATTCCCTCAAGATGTATTCAAGTTGTTTTGTGTGTTGATAGTTAACCTTTCTGTTTGCTGCTCAGTAGTGTTCCATGTTATGGATGTACTACACATTGACCATTCATCTGTTGAAGGACATCTGTGCTGGAAACCCAGTTTGGGGTTATTCCAGATGAAGTTGCATTGTTTATCTATGTGTGTTGTTTTTTTTTTTTTTCATGAACATAAATTTTTATTTCTCTGTCAAGAATGGAATTATTGGTTGTAGAGTAGTTGAATTTTGAGTTTTATAAGAAACTACTAAATATATTCCAAAGTGGTTTTACTATTTTAGTTTGTGCTTTCTTAATTGAAATTGTTATTGAGATTCACATGCCATGTAAAAAAGGATATTTTAATAAGAAAATTCACATGATTTATAATTTTTCTAAATACATGTAGAGTCAAATGTTAACATGCTTTCATCTAAGTTTATTTTCATCATTTTTTAAAAGCTTTTGGTATTGTTGCTTTCTTAACTATTCTTACACTATATTTGTGTGTGTCTGTGTGTGTGTGTGTGCGCGTGTTATTCTGCTTTGTTTTGTTTCTTCCTATTCCCCACTGGTAGGTAATTTCTGTTTTTGTAGTTTCAAGTTTTTATTCAAAATCCAGTTAGTTAACATACAGTGTAATATTAGTTTCAGGAGTAGAATTTAGTGATTCATCACTTACATACAACAACCAGTGCTCATCACAACAAGTGCCCTCTTTAATGCCCATCACCCATTTAGCAACCCTCAAGTTAGTTCTTCATAGTTAAGAGTCTGTTTTGTGGTTTGCCTCTCTCTTTTTCCCCCATGTGTATATCGGTTTTATTTTTTACATTCCACATATGAGTGAAATCATAAGGTAATTTATCTTTCTCTAACTTATTTCACTTTGCATAATACTCTCTAGCTCCATTCACATCACTGCAAATGGCAGGATTTCATTCTTTTTTATGCCCGAGTAATATTCCATTGTAAACATATAACCACCTCTTCTTTATCCATTAATCAGTTAATGGACTTACTTTGGGCTTTTTCCAAATTTAGCTATGGTTGATAATGCTGCTATTAACATTAGCTTATGATAACGCTGCATATATCCCTTTGAATCAATATTTTTGTAACTTTTGCGTAAATACTTAGTAGGATAATCACCAGATTGTAGGATGGTTCTGTTTTCTAACTTTTTAAGGAATCTCTACACTGTATCCTAGAGTCAATCCACCAGTTTGCATTCCTACCAACAGTGTGGGAAAAGGTTTCCCTTTCTCCTCATCCTCACCAAAATCTGTTCTTTCCTGTGTTGTTAATTTTAGTCTTTCTGATAAGTGTGAGGTGGTATCTCATAATTTTGGTTTGTATTTCCCTGATAATCAGTGATGTTGAGGATCTTTTCATGTGTCTGTTAGTCATCTGAATGTCTTCTTTGGAAAAATGTCTATTCATGTCTTCTGCTGATTTTTTAACTTGATTATTTGTTTTTTTTTTTTGAGTGTTCAGTTTTATGGTTTTTTTTATTTTGAATACAAATCCTTTATCAGATATGTCATTTGAAAAATCTTCTCCCATTCAGAAAGTTGCCTTTTAGTTTTGTTGTTTGTTTCCTTTGCTGTGCAGAAGCTTTTCAAAATGGATGAAATTCCTACATGTGTATCAGGAAACCATCAAAATCCTAAAGAAACAGGTGGTAAACTCTTTGACATCAGTGTAATAACTTCTTACCAGATACATCTGCTGAAGCAAGGGAAATAAAAGCAAAAATAAACTATTGAGACCTCACTGCTAATTTTGAAATAAGATATTTGGGGCTATACTTTTGGTGATATTTTAAGCTTTGAATGTCATGTACAAATCCCTATGAATATCACAATATATAGATTTGCAATTGGTTCTACTTTTCTACCTCAAATAATGTTCTAGAATTTATGTCTCTATTTTCATGTGGTTATATTAACCTTGGATGTTAGTCATATTTTAGCTAAAATTATTGGTTGTGTACGTAAACTTTTACAAAGTTAAGTGCAGTGCTTATTAAAACTCCTTTCGATAGTTTTACTCTTCTATGTACTTGATTTTTTTACTTGATTTAAGCTGTTAAATATGTTTAAAATAAATTCAAAAATTGTGTAGTTATTCGAAAAAGTAATATTTTTAAAAATTGTGTAGTTGTTGAGTTAATATGTACATGAGAATGGATTTTTTGACTTTTACATTCGAAAAATAGCTTATTAGAAGGTGAATCCATGATTTACACTGATCTACCTTTCACAAATTCTTATGCTGATTTTTCTATTGTGTTATTATGAAGGGACACCTAATTGAGGAATAGCTTAAATCCAATCCAGCATATGTTAGCTTATGAATGACTTGATATTTATACCCAATTCTGGATACATAGGCATTTTTTTGCTCTACCCTTGGGTGTAAGTGACATTCAGAATACTTTCAAGTTTTCTGATTCTACATTAATAATTCCCGGGAATGATGAATCTTTGTTTCAAAATCTTTGATTTTCAGAATTATTTTTTATTAAGTCTTAGTTTTTCTGTTTTGATTATTGTTTTTTATTTATTTGGTATGGTCTCTGTTTCCTTTACTCTACTTTCTAATACAGGGGTATCAGTTATCTGTTGTTGGAAACTGTTTTTCCACTAGATTTCTGACTTTCCTCTGTATCTTTTCATAATTTCTCATGAATTCTGCCTAAAATTCTAAAACCTGCCCTTTGAATTTTAAACTGAAATTTCTACATTATGATGTCAATTTCTACCACTTTGCGATGTACAGCTTATACTGTATTGACAATATGTTTGCTTTAATCTCTATCATAGATTTTGACAATTTTGTATTGAACTATAATATTTTCTTGTTCTAATATGAATAGTTGAGTTTTTACTTCTTTTTTTTTTAACGTTTATTCATTATTGAAAGATGGAGATAGAGCATGAGCAGGGAAGGGGCAGAGAAAGGGGGAGACACAGAATCTGAAGCAGGCTCCAGGCTCCGAGCTGTCAGCACAGAGCCTGACACGGGGCTTGAGCTCACAAACCATGAGATCATGACCCGAGCTGAAGTCAGACACCCAACGGACGGAGCCACCCAGGCACCTCTACTTCTAAAGAGAATGTATCTCGCTGTGCTAATCCAACAGGTAGTAGTAAGGTTATTCTATTTCAATTGTTTCTTTGTTAGTAGGAGCCTTGAAGCAAATATCACAAAGTTGAATATAAGCTTTTCTGTTTATAGATAATCCTTTTGGATTTGTGGCATGAAATCGGGTTTATAACCTAAAGTTAACCAGTAATAACAATTCTCTTCCCTTGTTCCAACTTTATTGAGGTATAACGACAAATAAAATTGTAATATATTTAAAGTATATCATGTGATGATTTCATGTATGTAGACATTGTTAAATAACAACTAAAATCAAATTAATTAACACATCCATCATCTCACATACTTAAAAAAATATTTGAGAATGCTTAAGATCTACTCCCTAAGCAAATTTCAAGCACACAATAGAATATTACTAATTATAGTAACCATGAAGTACATTAGATCCCCAGAACTTATTGTATAACTGAAAGTTCATGACTCTTCCATTATTATTGTTTCTATTGTTAATTTTACTAAGGTTTCAAGGGTTGAGACTTGTCAAACCTGCATTTATACACTTATATAGCCATAGTTCCTAGTGCAGCCTATATTCATATGCCTTGTTATATATTGCATACGTAATATACATTATAACATATATTGTGTATACACATTTGTTTTCACAATATATCACAAATATGATAAATATTGAATTGCTTATATATATTCATTATCATTGCACAGAATTTATAACTTTGTATAAAATATAGAAAAATGACAAATTAAAATTAGAGTGTTTTGATAGAATCAGAATTACAGTTGATTTATTTTATTTCTAAACTTGTAAGTATATATTAACAGAGTTCTGTTTGTCAAATCTAGAGTCTAGAAAACTTCAGGTTGTGACAGTCATAGGAGGTAATGCAGAGGAGGAGATAAACTTGAACAGACTGTTGATTTTTCTAAGTCCTTGAAAAAATTGAAACCAGTGGGCTTTTGACTTTTTATAAGGTATAAGAAAAACAACGTAACTCTGTGCTGGTCTATTTTGTTACAGCCTGAAGTGATTTTTCTATTTGTATTTTATTATCTACCTGTATTATTGGGAAGAATATCCCTCTAGTCTTTAAAAGGCAATGCTAAATGCAGCTTCCTTCAAAAAAAGTGCTTCTCTTATTCTTTAGGAATACTCTGAATATCTCATTTGACAGAAGAAAAGAATTTATCCAGGATTCTTTTGTTGGTTCAAAAAAGACATACTGTAATTCCCAGTTTATAAGCCTCTCCAAATAAGTTAGTCTAGTCATAGTCAGTATATGGGAATATATCTGAAAATTACATCAGAAACAGAAATAACAAAAGGCTTTTACAACTCTATGTACCAAAGACTTTATTTCTTTTTAATTTTTTTTGGTCAGTGAAGTGTTTGTTTTAAGTGAAGTATTTCAATAATTTCATTTTCATAGAAGCATTTATATACTTTTAAAAACTATCCTTTTTTTTTATTTTAAATTGTTTTCCAGAGCTTTGCTTGTGTGTAGAATTTAACATACTCTTTGTCATGAGATTGTGGATATTTTAAACTGATGCTAAAATATTACAATATTGGGAAGAGCCCCATTCATTTTTATTCTTATTTTCATATAATACTGATTTTCTTACATAGCACTATTTTCAAAAATAGATTATTTTTGAAAAATAAAGTTATATTATGTTTAATTGAAAACATACTTCTGTTTTCTGTAAAATTGTGTATGAAAAATATAATTTTTATCAGTGTCGTAGTTTTATTCACATGACGAATTATGTAAGATAAATAACTTAGGTAGGAGACAATGTAAAATTATTTTGAATTTACTCTCAAATAAAGATAGGAAATTTCAATCAATGTTATTTTTCTCAGTATGAATCTATTTTTATAATTTTTGGAAACAAGTCACAAAAAGGATATTACAATGACTAAGGATTGAAGTTAAATCCACACATACAAATACATTCTACTCTGTGTGTCACTTATTAGTGAATGAAAATTTCTGGTACCAATTAAATTGCTAAGATAGACTCTTTTGCCTATAATTGTAATTTTAAATATGGTGCCTTTTTTTCCCCCTCTATCCCTATGATAACAATGGTAGAATATTTCAATTCACCCCTCTCAGAGTGTGACAAGGTGAAGAGAACAACAAACAAAAACATAAAAAACCCTTAAAAAAATAATGAATTAGAGGTGAATTTAAGGTGATGGAATCTTGAAATTACAGTGTAACTTTCTGTTGAGTGTCCTTGAAACATAAACTAAAGTTTGAACAAAAAGAAATTAAAAAGTATACCATATAAAAAAATACAAATGAAACAATACTATTCCCTAATAATGATGCAAGAAAGAATAATTGATAAAATGAGAAAACAAACTTTAGAAAAAGAAGCACAGGAAGATTCATAATAAATTGCACTGCTAATTGTATATAAATATATTTGAATATTACAATGAAACTGATCACTTTCCATGAAAATGTAATTGGTGCAGTCTCTCCTGCAAATGAGAGAAATAATATACATGTTGATTTATACAGAAGGATCACAGATATTTTTCAATGAGTTATCCCCTAAAAAAAATAATAGGCAGGCCCATACAGTTTAATATATTTACACCAGCAGAATTGTAAAGAACAGATAATTCCAACATTATTTAAACTATTCTAGACCATACAATAAAAAGGGTATTTTTTCAAATAATAGTTATTATATGAAACATTGATAGTAAAAACTGACAAAAATTGTACCAGTAAAATCTACAAAACAATCTTAATTAAGAATTAGGGAAAAAATTAAGATAAAATGTTAGCAAGAAGAATCCAAAAATAATTAAAAAGATTAGCAACACCATTTATAGCAGTTATTATTGGAAAGTTAGCAATCATTAAATATAAGAGCATATTCTTATGATTTATTTATACATCAAGATAAAATTATATAATTTTATACAAATGTGCTGAAGTTCCATTTCCCTATTAAAAATTACAGCTCTCAGTCTAGATTTTTCTCCCCCTCATTTCACCATCCGTCTTTTATCCTTTCTTTCTTTCTTTCTTTCTTTCTTTCTTTCTTTCTTTCTTTCTCAGTCTTATCTGATATTGCCTTGTGATGAGAATTTTCTTTCTCAATTAAAAGGTCTTTAACTCATTTTGAGTGGATTTTTTAATATGATATAAGATAGGGTCCAAATCCACTCTTTGGCTTATGAATATCTAGTTTTCCCAATGCTATTTATTGAAAAGATGGTCCTTTCCCCATTGTATATTTATGGCATCTATGTCAAAGTTCATTTGAGCTTCAGTGTGAGTGTTTATTCCAGGCTCTCTATTCTGTTCCACTGATGTAAACCTCATTTTATTCCACTTTGCTTTATTGCACTTCACAGGTTTTGCAATGTTTACAATTTGCAGTTTTGTGGCCACCTGCCTTTAATGAATCAAGTGTCACTGCGGGTCTTGCTGTCACATTTTGATAAATCTCACATTTTTTTCAAATTTTTCATTATTATTATATTTGTTATGATGATCTATGACCAGGGCTCTTTGAGGCTACTATTGTAATGGTTTTGGGGCACCATGAGCCATGTCCATGTAAGATGGCAAAAAATCCATGAACGGTGTGTGCCCTGACTTTTGGACCTACTAGCCATTTCTCATCCTTTTCCCTTTTCTTGACCTCCCTTTTCTCTGTAACACATCAATATTGAAACTTGGCCAACTGATAACCCTAAAATGGCCTCTAAGTATTCAAGTGAAAGGAAGAGTTGCATGTTTTTCACATTAAATCAACAGCTATAAATGATTAAGCTTATTGAGGAAGATATGTTGAAAGCCAAGGTAGGTCAAAAGTTAGGCCTCTTGCACCAGTTAGTCAAGTTGTGAATGCAGAGAAGTTCTTGAAGGAAATTAAAAATGTTACTCCAGTGAACACAAGAATAATAAAAGTGAAATGGCCTTAGTGCCATTTAGGGAATGTTCTAGTGGTCTTCATAGATCAAACCAGCAATATTCGCCCCCTCCCTTTTCTTAAGTTTATTTATGTATTTTGAGAGGGAGAGAAAGGGAGAGAGAGAGAGCAGGTGGGAGAGGGGCAGAGAAAGAGGGGGAGAGAGAGAATTCTAAGCAGGCTCTGCACTGTCAGCACAGAGCATGATATGGGGCTCAAACTCACAAACCATGAGATTATGACCTGAGCCAAAATCAGACTCTTAACTGACTGAGCCACCCAGGCACCCCTCAAACTGGTAACATTCTCTTTAACTAAAGCCTAACCCAGAACAAGGCCCTAATTTTCTCCATTTCTAAGAAGGCTGAGAGAGGTCAGGAAGCTGCAGAAGAAACATTTAAAGCTAGCCAATGTTGGTTCTTGAGATTGAAGGAAAGAAGCTGTCTCCTTGAGACCAAAGTGCAAGGTGAAGCAGCAAGTACTGATGTAGAAGCTGCAGCAAGTTCTCTGCAAGGTCTAGCGAAGATCATTGATGAAAGTGCTAACCCTAAACAACAGATTTTCAATGTAGATGTAACAAATTTTCATATGAAAAAGATGCCAGCTAGGACTTTCCTAGATGAAGCTAAGTGAAGCAAAGCGAAGAGAAGAGAAACTAACCCCTGGCTTCACAACAGGCTAACTCTCTTGTTAGGAAGCCATACAGCACGTGACTTTAAGTTGAAGCCAATGCTCATTTACCATTCTGAAAATCCTAGAGCTCTTAAGAATTGTGCTGAATCTACTCTACCTGTGCTCTATAAATAAAGTCACCAAGCCTGGATGACGGCACATCTTTTTACAACATGGTTTGCGGAGTATTTTAAGCCCAGAGAAAAAGATTCCTTTTTCAGAGAAAAAGAGATTTTTTCAGAGAAAAAGATTCCTTTCAAAACATTAGTGCTCTTTGACAATACACCTTGTTACCCAAGAGCCCTGATGGAGAGGTACAATAAGATTAATGATGTTTTCACATCTGTTAACATGACATCCATTCTACAGCCCATAGATTAAGAAATAATTTCTATTTTCAAGTCTTATTATTTAAGAAATAGTTTTCATAAGGCTCTAGCTGCCATAGATTGCAATTCCTGTGATAGATCTGGATGAAGTAAGTTGAAACTTCTGGAAAGGAGTCACTGTTCTAGATGCCATTAAGAACATTCATGATTCATGGGAGGAGATCGAAATATCCACATTCACAGGAATTTGGAAGAAATTTATTCCAACCCTGATGAATGACTTCAAGGGTTCAAGACCTCTGTGGAGGAAGTAACTGCAGATGTGGTGGAAACAGCAAGAAAACTAGAATTAGAAGTGGAACCTGAAGATGTGACTGAATATTACAATCTCATGATAACACTTAAGAGAGGTTTCTTGACATGGAGTCTAATCCTGGTTAAGATGCTGTGAAAGATTGTTGAAATGATAACAAAAGATTTAGATTATTACATTTGCAATATCTGAGAGGATTAACTCTAATTTCTAAAGAAGTTCTACTGTGGTAAATTCTATCAAACTGGATAGAATGCTATGGAGAAATTATTTGTGAAAGAGTCAATTGATGCAGCAAATATCATTATTGTCTTATTTTAAAAGATTGCCACAGCCACCCCAAACCAAGGAAAGCCTTTCTAAATCTGTAATGTCTCAATTTTCCCATCTGTGATTCTTCCTATCTCATGAGTGTGCATATATCAATAGATTATACTTGTTCACAGATGGAGATGTACTGAGTCTTTGATAGCTACCCAGCAACTGAAAGAACAAAAAGAGAATTTGACAAGTTAACTCACTTGTATTTTCAACCAAATGGTCTGCCTGTAGTCATTAAAGTATTCTTTAAGGCTTCACTGCTATATTTATTTCACCCAGAAAGTGAATCCCAGAATAACTCCTATGTGCTTTATAGCTTTAGAGTGAACTTTTGTAATTTTGTGCTATTTGAACATAATTCATGAATATAAAATGTGTTTACTTTTTAATGATAATGTTTATACTGTTTACGTTAAATAGTATATAATTAAACATAATCATCATCAACCAAAATAATTAATAATCAAATAATTCCTCAAAATTTTACATTTGATAGATTTTGTAAATTTGGAGCAATGTCCTATCCCCAATTTAGAAAGTCTTTTCACTTACGTTAAAGAAAATGCAAACTTGGGGCGCCTGGGTGGCTCAGTCGGTTAAGCGTCCGACTTCGGCTCAGGTCATGATCTCACAGTCTGTGGGCTCAAGCCCCGCGTCAGGCTCTGTGCTGACAGTTCAGAGCCTGGAGCCTGTTTCAGATTCTGTGTCTCCCTCTTTCTTTGACCCTCCCTGTTCATGCTCTCTCTCTCTCTCTCTGTCTCAAAAATAAATAAATGTTAAAAAAAATGCAAACTTGTCAACCACAAAAACAAATAAAATAGCACCATAATCACTCCTATCTATGTAGAGTCAATAAAAAAAAGATACTTCCCCTTAGACTTTAATAAACTTTTATTTTCTTTCTCAAGATAGCTTATCCTATGGAAATGTTTGCTCATTAACTGTTTTGAGTAAGTTAGGAAGCAAGTTCCCTGGCTTAAACCCAATGCAAGTGTATCTAACTGAGAAATTGTATTTCTGACCTCCTAAGGAACAGTTCTGGGTTTATACAAAAAATATGAAAATAAATAGAAATAAGTATACTAATATCTCCGTGAAATTTTTTTTCGAAAGCTACAGCAACAACAATAAGCAAATAAACACTCCATTTTTTTTTTTTGTAATGTACATCAAATTTTCCCAGTTATGACATAAGCATTAGAGATATTCCATTTTCTGATAAGGCAAGCTAATTAGGAGTGCCCTGGAATGATGCAAATAGTTAGCTATTGTCTTTAAAAGTAAGATCACAAGATATTTCATATGAATACCAAATTAGCTATCGGGATACCTGGAAAGAACAATAAAAACGTAAAACAAATTAAATATATATATATATATATTTTTTTTTTCACAGCTCTTTAGACACACACATATGCACACACACACACACACACACACACACACGGAGGAAAGGCCATACGAAGAACCAGAGGAAGGTGCATCTGCAAGCCAGGAGGATTGCTCTCACCAGAAACCTTGACACCTTGATCTTGGACTTCCAGTCTCTAGAACTGTGGGAAAAAATAAAAGAAAAGCCTGTTGTTTTAATGTCGTTTAAGCCACCCAGTCTGTGGCATTCTGTGATGGCATTCCAAGTTGACTGGGATAGAAGAATCTAATCAGCTAACTTATTTTGAGAGAGCAGTTTCAGTGAGCCATGAGCTGGACACTGGGGATCATAGTGACAAATAAGCCATGGTCTTTGCCCCTGGTGAGCACACCAAATACCCAAGGATATACCAGACCAAAGGAGCCTTGGGTACCTTAGGAGAGTGGGTATTTTGATGATGAGAGAAATATAAGAAGGTCCCTCCTCCACTGAATGGGAACAGAAGAGTCATGTGTTTGCACCCCCACCCGTTGGGAGGAGTTCACAAATGAAAACTAAGAATGCAAGAAATTTGGAGACAGCTCAGAATCCAAGAATTCTTTGGGAGACTTATGTTTCTACTATTTTACCTCTCACTGTCATTTCTTCCAACTTCAAGTTTTTTTTTTTTTTCACCTCTTCAAACTCTCTTGCATCTTGCAACTCCTGTTGTCTTCTATGACTACTTTGCTCTCTGCTGCCCAGAATTTTTATTCTTTCATTCCCTCCAAGTTCAATTATAGAAGGTGGTTGTGTGATTCAGACTTTACGCGTGAGCATGCAGTATTTGAGAGGAAAAATAGCTCTGCACAGTGAAATAGAGACAACTTAAAATTTAACATTAGTCCTTACTCCCAAGAAGATTTAACCCTTCCCCATCATAGTGATTTTTTGTAACCCTGAACATCATTAATGTCCCAGCTCACCACAATATCTTGCCTGCTCTCCCCCCTTGAAGTTTTACATTTCACTAGACTCCAGACTCCACATCCCATAGTTTGTAATATTTTGCTCAGAATTGTCTTACTTTTGTAGATACATACAAGAGAATACTACTCTGGGATCAAAAAAAATGCAATCTTGCCATTTGCAACAATGTGGATGGAACTAGAGTGTATTATGCTAAGCAAAAAAATTCAGAGAAAGGCAAATATCATACGATTTCACTCATATGTGGAATTTAAGAAACACAACAGATGAACATAGGGGAAGGGAAGGAAAAAGGATATAAAAGCAGAGAAGGAGGCAAACCATAAAAGACTTAAATTCAGAGGAAAAATTGAGTGTTGCTGGAGGGGAGGTAGGTAGGGGGATGGGCTAAATGAATGATGGTCATTAAGGAGGGCACTTATGATGATCACTGTCTATTATATGTAAGTGATGAATTACTGGGTTCCACTCCTGAAATGAATACCACACTGCATGTTAAATAATTTTAATTTAAATAAATTAGTTTTTAAGAAAAGAATGGTGTTACTCTTTCTACCTGTCTGAAAGTATGATCCAGAGCAATTTATACCCTCCAATTTTAAGGAGCTTTGAGAAACCAAATGCATCCTTGCAAGGTCATCATCAACCTTGTAACACTAACAAAAGATTTGTAAGTGTTGTGCTGTTGTTGCTGTGGTTGGAGTAGAAGGGAGAGAGGAAGAGGTTGGGGAGGGTTCTCCTTTTATATGCATATTATTATTGATGTTTGAAAATTATAGCCTTCTTAAGTGGTCTCTCTTATAAAGAAAACTTGACTCCATTTTGAATAAAATGTATAAGGCTCATATGGCCAGAATCAAGGGCCATGTGCCTTTCATGTGTAATAAGAATATGTCTCAGAGCATCACTGTTCCAAGGAAGAGAGATATGGAGAAGCCCTGAGTCCAACCCACAATCTAGAGCCAATTCCAGGATTTCAGGAGGAGCACATTCTAGATCAACTAAAGCCCAGGCATCCTGCAGAATGAAAAAAGCTATTCAATATACAAAGATGCCTGTTACACTGTATTTTTGCAATGGAGGCTGAATGATATGAGGGGGAGAGTGGAACCCCTGTGTCCACAGCTCTTGCTCTTTGCTATACCACTCTCTCCTCTTACCTCTAAGGACACTTACCTTTGTCTTAGCATATTGATGCCCCCTTTCTCTTCCTCCTACTAGATTATCATTTCCTAAAGGACAGAACATGAATTTTTCTCATGCTGTCCAGTCCCTAGCACAAATCTTTGTACCTTGCTGCTGATCAATGAAAATTTCGGATAAATGGTAAACTTGAGCCTCATGTTGGTGATAACTACAGATGGAAATTATGGCTTAATTACCTGCTGGTAAATAAATATCACCAGTCCCCAGTGAGACCGGATGAGATTTAGAAATGGGCTGGCACAAATTCATCTCTCTCATATTGGCAGAGCTTACGCCTGACAGCAGAAGTAGTGAGGTGAACCACAGTAATTTGTTTCTACCACTAGGGGTTTCATCATTACTTCACATTAGTGTATTACTGAAGACATTTTTGGATACATATGAAAGGGCTTATGACTAAGGTAAGTGACTGCTTCAAGTGGAAATAGTTGCAGTTAAGATTCTCTATCTTCTCAAGAAAAACTATTCTGGCTGCTGAGAAAATTAGGGAGTGTTCCTGTCTCTGCTACCTTCTCCTTTTCCTTTTCAGGTTTTCATCAAATAGACTTCCTTAAAATGACCAAAGCATGACGTATTGGTATGTAATATGCCACTACACCTAGCTGTTTTATGACTACTGGTGGCATTTAACTATTATAACAAAAATGCATACCAAACTGTAGGAAAAGGAAAGAAAAATATATATATATTTTCACAATCTCCTGTATTTCTCTAAAAATGTGCATTTTCAGGGTGCCTGGGTGGCTCAGTCGGTTAAGCTTACAACTCTCAGTTTCTGCTCAAGTTATGATCTTGTGGTTTCATGAGTTTGAGCTCCACATTGGGCTGTGTGCCAATGGTACGGAGCCTGCTTGGGATTCTTTCTCTTTCTCTCTCTCTCTCCTCTTTCTCTGTCCCCCCTCTACTCACACTGTCTCTGTCTCTCTCAAAATACATGAATAAACTTTAAAAAACAAATAAAAATAAAAATGTGCATTTTCTTTTATTATCCTTGGATCCTCAATTAATGACTCTCATTGATATAGTATATAAGGACTCATTAAACGTTTTGCGGAGATAACAGAAAAATTTTGAGTTCCAAGCAATAACTATTGCCATTATTTATGGTTAGTATGCTGCCTTTATCCTGTCATGGCTTAGTGGAATGCTTCTAAAATCCTGGAGATAATAGCAGCTTTAATTTTTTGAAGAATTTAACAATCATGATCAAATAGTAAAATTATGATTGTAACGACCAAAGAGGTTACTAATCAAGTGATCTACCAAAGGATGGTTCCCATGATTTTCTGTGAAATAGATTATGTCAAAACCTTGATCGTATCAATATTTCTTAGTGAATGAACTATGCTTAATCTACATTTGTGATATAGGCAATGCTCACTGATTTTATTAAATAGTGGCTCTCCTAAATAGGATTCACAAATAGGCAATTTCATTTCAGGTCTTTTGCACCAAAATGAACCTAATCATTGATGGATAAATAGTACATGGATTATTTTCTGTAACTAATCTAAAAGCAATTAATATATGACTCTAAATTTCTCACCTTGAAATTTCCTGCAATAATAGCTATAAATCTTTATCTTGGGTAATTAAGGAAAGGCATTAACAAGTGTGATATTAAAACAATTTAAAAGTTGTTTTTCGCCATCAAGAACTTGGGCAAGAATAATGAAAAGAACTGACAAAATTCCGACTAAGCAAAAATATGCAAATAAATTAGCAAAAGCTTTTTTAAGCCAGATTGACATGAACATGCTAATGACTACGTTCTGACTACTAGAGATTTCATTATAATTTGCATCCTCGATTTGGGTGCTCGTGAGCCAAGAGAGCTGTAACACTTTGGGTTAATACTGCAAACTCTGTAAGCAGTCTTTCCAGGTTTGTACCCCACATCTTTCGCATGTTAATTATGTACATGAATGCAAGGTACCTAAATTATCTGTTTCTCAATAAAATGGACCAATAAAGTTGGTAGTAATGAATGCAATTATTTAAGATTCAATCCTAAAACAAATCAGGTGCATTTTATTTAAATGAGTCTTTTTCTTAATTTACCCTATAATATATATATATATATATATATATATATATATATATGTATATATATATATATAATACATATTATATATATATTATATATGTTATATATATAATATTATATATATTTTCTAATTGTAAAGGATAATGTATGCTTACTGATAAATGTAGGCAGCATAGGGAAACAAATGGAAGGAAAAGCAATCTTTTTTAGAAAACATGAGGTATACTTTAAATAACATTTAATTTGCCCTTTCAAAAACCCACTAAGATAGATATTAATGATAACAGAAATATTAAAATATCTCAGCTACGATTTATTGGGCTCTTACTATAATTAATTACTTTACTAGTATTATGTATTATTATAAGTCCTTACAACAAAACAGGTAAGTATTATTTTTCACATTTTAAAGGTAAATAAATTGTATATCAAGAGAGTTTCTATTGTTTGTCAAAGCCAATTCAGCTCTTAAGGCATGAATCAAAAATTCCAAGCCCTTTCTGTTTAGATCCAAAGCACCCCACCTTAAACAGGATGTGCTTTTGAAGAAAATCAGGTTAATTGTCTTGTTCACAACTGAACAGCTTGACAGTTAAAGAGTCAGTGCTAATATTCCCAGCTCCACATATGGTGATTAACTGTAGTTTCATAGAAAAAATGAAAACAGTCAGTTCTTGTATATTGTTAAAAACTAAAACTAAGTAATGGAATGCTAAAAGGCAGTATGTGAATATTATTTAAATATGAGAAGTGATTTTTGATTCATCTCTTCCTTTTTATTTCTATAGTTGTTTTTTTTAATCACCAATGTTCCAAGACATAGCTTTGAATCCAAGACATGTATCCATGAGCAATGAAGACTTCATCACAAAATAAGATAAAATGATAAATTACAAATATCAGTGATGCCTATTTAAAAACAAAAAATACTTAACACTGCCTATGAATCTACGTTTTATGTTCTAGCTCTGCTGAGACAAAAGGCATCTTGTTCTCACAAAAGGGATCCAAAGAAGGAAGAGAGAAGAGAAAAGAACATGCTAATGACTACGCTCTGACTACTAGAGATTTCATTATAATTTGCATTATAGGGTATCATTTTATTCAGCAATGTTTTTAATGGAAGAATAAAATATTTTTCAATCAACTGCTAGGCTTCTGGGATTGATATAATAATATATCCACCTTTTGAATCTCCTCATTTGTGTAGACATATGAACCTTTTCTTCTTTTCTTACAATTATTCTTTCCATTTAGAAGGATTTTGAAAATTACATTCTACCTCCCTTGAGTGTGCCAAAATGCATGGCTTGTATGTCTCCTCATCCTGAGCCGTTTGTATAGTTACATGGGCAACCAGGTAGGTCAGACAACACAGCACAATTTCCCTGTATCTGCTTACTTCCTGGAAGCAGGGATGGACTATTCGTAGGATGCTTGTTCCTGGTTCAAAAAGGGCTAAGGCCTTGGCCTTGGGTACCCAATCAATATCTCAAACCACAGCATGTGCAGGCATTATCTTTATCCTAAATCACATCACTGCAAAGAAGTTAGGGCTTAAAAATACTAGCACAGAAAATGATGATACTGTGACTGACTGCTATTGGTATAGTATTAAATGGTTCTTCGTTTCTTGGAGGAAGTCTTCTTCCAGCATCTTTGAGATGTGCCAGACTAATTTGTTAGCTTACAAATAATGGAAAATCTCAGACCTCTTCACAGCTTTTGGCAATCATCTTCATGGTGCTGACAGGATGTAGAATAGATTTTAAAGAACACTTTTTTCCAAGCTTATGTTCTTTTTTTTTTTAAGTTATTTATTTATTTTGAAAGAGAGAGAGAGAGAGAGAGAGAGAAAGGAATTCTCAGAGACACAGGAGAGAGAATCCCAAGCAGGCTCTTCACTGTCAGCATGGAACCCAATATGGGGCTGGAATCCACGAACTGGGAGATCATGACCTGAACCAAAGTTGGACACTTAACCTACTGAGCCACCCAGACGCCCCTGGAATGGATTTTAAAAATAAATTCAATTCTTTTTTTTAAATATTTTTTAACATTTATTTTTGAGAGACAGAGAGAGACAGAGCATGAGTGGGGGAGGAACAAAGAGAGACGGAGACAGTATCCAAAGCAGGCTCCAGGCTCTGAGCTGTCAGCACAGAGCCTGACTTGGGACTCGAACCTAAGAGCAGTGAGACCATGACCTGAGCTGAAGTCAGAGGCTCAACCTACAGAGCCACCCAGGTGCCCCAAAATAAATTCAATTCTTATGGACAAAGGGCACATTATGACAGTAAAAGTCTTCCACTACAACTCAATCAACTGTGTGTCTTCTTGAGTCCCTGAATCACACCTCCATTCAAAAGACTGAATTTTTATTTAGGCCATGTCAGTAACTGCTTTGATGACTGGAAATAGAAGTTTTATTTTTGTACCTCCAAGGAAGCCATTCAAATCTGTTAGCTGCCAAATCCTTCCTTTAGGAAATAGCCATCAAGGTCTAAGGAAGCCCAAGCAACCATCATAATAGACATATATGGAAAAGAATACAACCTTAACTGAGCTCCTGGACAATGTGCATCCAGCATCAACTTCTAGCATGTGTGTGAGTCACCTAGACTGGCTGCTGCCATGTTTTACTGATCGTGGTTTGCCTGTGTCAGCTGACATACCAAGAGCAGAGAAAAGCTATTCTTGCTGAACCTTATCTAATTTGTAAAATCTTAACAAATAAAAGATGGTTCCTGTATTAAGCGTCTACGTATTTTTTTGTTGTTTTGTTAACTAAACTTTTATTTTGAGATAATTTTACATTCACTTGCAATTGTAAGAAACGATACACAGAGGATTCCCCTATAGCTTTCGCGTAGTTTCCCTTATTTGTGACATCTAGCTAAACTTATAGCCATTATACTGACAATGGTACAGTCAAGATAGAGACTATTTGTGAAGAAACTGGTACCATCTTGAGTCACAGCTGGAATATCAGTCACCATAATGACAAATATTTCAGATTCTCACATAGGAGTCTGAAGGAAAATGGTCTGTCCCTTTAAAAATAATCAGTCTTGTGAACACCAGAGGAAGAGGGGTGCAGAACTGTAATAAAATCTCCTGAACAATTAAATTTCCCATATTTTATGCATGACTCTTTAATGTGAAGGTTTAAGGTATCTGATGATATACTCAATGTCTTTCTGCCCATTGCTGCTTGCTTCTCTTCAGGGTCAGGGGTATGGGTCTGTCACTTAGAGTCAACCCACCATCACCTAATACCATAAGCCAAGCATGCCTTTAAGTGTCGGAATACATCTCCACAGGGATGGATCCTGTGTTTCCTCAATGGAAGCTTTATACTTAGAAATGCAGCCATCTACAATATCACATTTCAGGGTATAGATTCAGATGTTTTCTTGGACAAACAGGATTCCCCTCCTCCCACTTTGAGGGTAGGTTACTTCTTGTAGCACATACTTCCAAAACCATGAGTCAACACCCATCTAGCTTTACATGAATAAAAATGGCCAGTATTGTGGTCTGCAGCCTTCCCTGCCTAAAGTCCATTGCTTACCTCCAGGAAAATTCTTCTCGTCCATCTCACATCTAACTTTTTGTAAACAGTACTCTCTCTATCACCAATTTTGTACAAGATAGACTTCTTGGTAGGAAAACTGTGAGGCCAAGACTTTATATTTAACTGGCAGTTAGTTCTTCACAAAACCACTAATCTACCCATTTTGTAAAAGTAAATCTTATATTTAGAGGCATCTATTCCTTTGGCATTTTACTTTAAGGTAGCACAATATTACTATGATGTATATGTTTATATTTAATAGTCTATTTTTTAGAGGCATTTTAGGATTATTGAAAAAAAGGTATAGGAAGTAGAATTTCCTTCCATACCTTCTTCCCTTCACACAGTTTCTCCTATTATAAAAATTTTGCATTAGTGTGGTGCATTTGTTAACAAATGATGAACTAATATCAATACATTGGTATTAACCAAAGATCGTAATTCACATTAGAATTCACTTTTTGTTTTGTTGCACATTTCTGTAAATTTTGGCAAATATATAATGATGTAACTACCATTACAATGTCATATACGATAGTTTCACTGCCCTAAAAACTCCCACGCTTCATGTATGTATCTCTCTCCCCTTCCCATGAAACCTTGGCAACTGCTGATACTTTTATTGTCTGTATAGTTTCCCCTTTTTTCCCAGATATCATACATTTGGGAATCAAGAGAATGTACCCTTTCAGATTGGCTTCTTTCACTTGGCAATATGCATATAATGTCCTTCCATGTCTTCCCATGGCTGCATAGCTTATTTTTGTTTATCACTAAGTAGTCCTCTACTTTTTCAATGTTTATCGACTCATCTACTGAAAGACATTTTGGTCGCTTCCAATTTTTAGCAATTGTGAAGAACAGAGCTACCGTTAACACTTCTGTGCAGGTCATTGCATAGAGACATCTTTAAAATTCATTTGAGTAAATACTTGGCAGCATTAATCCAGAATTGTATAGTAAATCAATGTTCAGATTTGTAACAAACTGCCAGTCTTCCAAAGTGGTTGCGCCATCTTTCATTCCCAGCAGCAGTGAATGAGAGGTCTTGTTGCTTCCCACCCAAATCTGAAGAGTCATCTTGGACAAATATAATAGAGAAACTCTGAGCTGGGCCCATTTTTAAGAAGAAGAGAGATGACAGAAAGGTGCAAACACTTAATTCAAGACCAAATCCTGCATTAGGGCAGTGACTTTAATTAGAAAGAGAACATTACATTTTGGGAATCTGTAATTACCAATTTTAGCAGTGATATTATGGAAATAAGACACATTGAATAAATCTTACTATATTAATGCCTGGCACAGAAATATAAAATCATGTTGTAATCATCTTTGGAGCTACTGAGATTAAAGTACTTAGAACTCAACAAAAAAATAGCTCCTATAGTTTATATGACTCTTTCCTGTGACAAGGAAGAGTCCATCAGTAGACTGAGCTGATCAATAGCCTTTGTGATATATTTTTACCTTTATATATTAAAACATAAAATTACATTTTATATAATAAGCAATTCATATACTACATGCAGCTTGAAAGAGTTTTTAGTAAAAATTGCTCATACATGCATATAATATATATTAATGGTTATACACAGAAAAATTATTGGTACATGAACAATTAATTAATCATTAATTGATAACCTTAAAATTGGAAAAAACATTTATCTCCAGTAGAATATGGAAATAATTTTGTTCATAAAGAAAATCATCTGTAAGCTAATACTCATTTTTGATTCTTTTTCTTTTATTAGATTACTTTCAACATCTTTTGAACGAGTAAGCAATGATTTATTCTAAGATTTATAATTTCAGTACAAAACCAAGTACACCAAACATATTTATTTCATTTGTACTCATTAGGTCAACTCTAACAGTATATTGATGCTGCTAGATAGCAATTTAATTTTACTAATAATAAAATTCCAAAAGTAAGTAGTAGATAGATAATTAAGGCAGAAGAATTTGATTCGCAATTGGAATGTAAGAGAGAAAAAAGTTTGCAAATCATTAAAGTTTTTAATTTCTTTTAAAATTTATCTCACTTTTAGTCTTTTAAAGGATTTCATTGAGATTCAATTTAATGTGATATCTGTTGAAATAATGAGATTTATGGAAGAGATGTATTGTCATTCTTAATAGTTATACTGAAATATATTCCAGTACAATACTGAATCCTGCTAACCATTAAAACGGTGAACCAAATGAACTATCTAGTTCTCAGAATAAATGACATTTCATAGATCATTCATTATAATTTCAGAGTGGCAAATAGAAATTAAAATGATTTCAAACTAAGCAATAATTTGAAAGATTTGGAAAAATTATTCACACTATATATTGGAAGGGGAGCAGACAAAGAAACAAAAAAAAGAATGGTGAATTTAATACAATTTACCAGTACAATTTCCATAAACTAGTATGGTAAGTTTCATGAAAAAAGTATTTACTGATTTGCCTTCGTATTTTATTATTGGGTATAATATTTAACACTACGTTATGGGTTTACATGAGACCAACAGACATATGACAAATGGTACATTTTCTCTGAACTAAAAAATGTGCCTGTATTTCTCTCCTATGCTTAGAATTTGAAATCACTAACATGATAGTGGGCCCATGAGTCATCCTGTAGGCATTTTGCAAAATCTAGGAGCTCCTTTTATTCCTGAGAATATTTTTCTCATTCTTTCTGCCCCCTACCTACATTTACTAAAGCCATTCTGCCATTTATGTCCATCATTTGGTGAATTATGTGTTTTCAAATAGATGCTAAAAGCCCACATTTATTTTTTCACACTGTAGAAAAAAATTTTATAATCTTGTAAACAGCTAAATCTTTATGAAATATGCACTCAGGTAATTTTAATTAAAGGAAAATGTATTGTTTTACAAAAAAATGATCAAATGGTCATTCTTGAAATGATCAAAAGGTCTTACTGGTACCCTCAGCTTGACTAAACCTTAAGGAAGCTTTTTCCTTACCCTAGGCCCTAACCTCCCTTTTGTTAGAGCATTTACTTTAGAGAATTTCTAATTTCTTTTTCTTCTCCTTAAATGTACAAATCTTCTGCCAGCCTCTTGCCAGCTTCTCAAGGACCGGGGAGCCATCCCTTTAAAATATAATCATCAAGGAAGATAGTGCCCCAATCTCCTAGTTTGTGTAGAAGGGTAGAGGCCTAACATTAGCAAGCACCTTGCTCCAAGTTGTAAAAATATCTTCTGTCATGAAGATATGGGAAAATTTACTTTTCTATCGGGCAAAAACAATTGGCAAACACTGATAGCCTATAATTTCTCTCTCGTTCCAGCCTCGCTATGGAAATAGTACAGAGGTTCGTCAAAAAATTAAAAATAGAAGTATCATGTGATGAAACCATTCTTAACCTCTGTTGTGTTTTGTTTTGTTTTGATTTGTTTTGTTTTGTTTTGGCAGAGCTGATCCTGAGTTCTGGCTTTCCTTCATAATTCCAGTAGCCTTGAATAAAGTCCTCCTTGCCTATTTAACATTGTCTGGTGCAACTTTGGCTTAGACCGAAAGGATAGCATTTTTTTGAATGTTTTTTTCAAGAGTTTTCTATTATTGAAAGACTAAGTTGAGTAATTTCAACCGCCAATGAGTATGTGATGTTATTTAATTCAGTTTAGTTGAAAATTACTCACCTGGGGCGCCTGGGTGGCGCAGTCGGTTAAGCGTCCGACTTCAGCCAGGTCACGATCTCGCGGTCCGTGAGTTCGAGCCCCGCGTCAGGCTCTGGGTTGATGGCTCGGAGCCTGGAGCCTGTTTCCGATTCTGTGTCTCCCTCTCTCTCTGCCCCTCCCCCGTTCATGCTCTGTCTCTCTCTGTCCCAAAAATAAAAATAAAAAAAAAAAAGTTGAAAAAAAAAATTAAAAAAAAAAAAAAAAAAAAAAAAAAAAGAAAATTACTCACCTAAGAGAGTTTTGCTATTTTTTAAAAATAGTTAAATTTCAAAAAGATTAGCATATCTTAACACCTAATTTTATATTTTATTTATCTTGTTTAATTTCCAAAGAAGAGATATAGAGGGATAGAGAGACAGAGATAGAAAGAAAAAGAGAGAGAAAAAGAAGAAATGAATGAACTGTGTCATTTCTATGAATGTGTCATACTAAAGTATTCATAACATAGAGTTCTTTATGGGATTAACTTAAAAATGATATTTTTAGGGGCGCCTGGGTGGCTCAGTCGGTTAAGCGTCCAACTTCGGCTCAGGTCATGATCACGCAGTCTGTGAGTTCCAGCCCCGCGTCGGGCTCTGTGCTGACAGCTCAGAGCCTGGAGCCTGTTTCAGATTCTGTGTCTCCCTCTGTCTCTGACCCTCCCCCGTTCATGCTCTGTCTCTCTCTGTGTCAAAATTAATAAACATTGAAAAAAAATTTTAAAAATGATATTTTTGGGGGTGCCTGGGTGGCTCTGTCAGTTAAGCATCTGACTCTTGATTTCAGCTCAAGTCACGATTCCAGGGTTGGGGGATTGAGCCCCACTGGGCTCTGTGGTGAGCATAGAGCCTCCCTCTGCCCTCTCCCCTGTTCACACACTCTCTCTCTAAAATTAAAAAAAAAAAAAAAAAGGAAAATATATTTAAAAAAATTACATTTCCCTCAATTAAAAAATGTAAATGTGATTATAATAAATATAAGGCCTTTACTGTTTTTTTTTTTGTTTTGTTTTTGTTTTTTGTTTTTTGTTTTTTTTGGTGACAATTTAGCCTTCCAACATTACCCTTTTATGAATTCATGATGTGTTATTTACTGCTTCTAATTTTAAATTTTGACAGAAATTGTTGTGAGTTGAGCATGCATATATTTGAAATCAGGGTGTGAACACTCTGTTGCCAGTTATAAGTTGACCTCAATTTAGGATGTATGCTAATTTTAACTTTAAAATTTCTATGCTGTGTGATAGATCATTTACATGTGTAATTTTATTTGTAAAGCTTGGACACCAGTTGCAGTTTTGGATTGTGAAAATGTGTGGTATAAGATATGAGGGTTTTGTGGGCTTTCCTGTAATTATTTTTTAATCGTTAGTTGTGCATTTACTCCAGAATATAAAAAATAAAAATAAAAATAACAAATTCTTAGCAACTTTTTCTTCCTTAAATGCAATTGCCCTTCTGTTTTTCCTATCAATGTTTTAGAAAAAATTTCAAGAAAAAGGGAAACTTTTGGAAATCTTCATATGTGTTAATATTAAAGTGAGTCTTCTAATACATATAAAATATTTTTTTCACCTTAAGTAGAACATCACAAGTAGTGTTATATAAGAAAATACATGTTTAATGTACTTAAGGCATTGATTTGCTTATTTAAAAACAGTAGATAATCAGATAATTAACTTAGTCTCCTTATTAAATTTTAACTTCTCAAATACTAGTTATATTACCAAAAACGTGTGATTTGATGAACGTAAATTATTTTGGTGGTAATTATCGGTAAATCTTTAAAATATGTACAGCATTATTTATGAACAAGATTTAAAAGGTGCAATACATCTTTGGGTTTAATTCGGTGTATTTTCTTTGGAACATTAAATATTTGTCTGCTATCAGGTTTCTTATTATACTGAAATATGTTTAGATAAAATGACCACTTAACAACAGTCCATATTTGCCCAGGTACCTGCCAGGAGAGACCATGCTGCTTTAGTCGGGACTACACTGCTGGGGCCAGCTGTTCTCAAGACGTTAAAGAAAAAAATCATTGAAAGAACCCTGGCATACATTCCTAAGAAAGCAGTAAAAATATTTTCATTTGGCTCTAGAGTAAACTTTATTGCCCATATCTGAAGCAAGGTCAGATTACTGCCATGTCTCTGCCTTCAGGTAGCAAGGTTTCTGGTGATTCCTCATGAACCAGCTTTCATTCTTTTACACCAGGTCATTCAAACTGCCATATGATACCGTGGCTCTGCTCCCTTTAGAGTGTTTCCTAGCTGAGAAACTAAAGTGTAAAGAAATCACCTGTGAATCCTCACTTTCAAAAGTAAAAGAAAAACAATTAATATAGTTTTACCACTTAAAACATAGAACTTTACAGAATTGGCTTAAAATAACATGAAAATCTTCAGAATATGTACCTGACATTAGGTAACTACATTGCCACTCCCTTGAGATCTGATCACACTTCATTCAGTCTCCAAATGTGTTCTCATTTTGAACATAATTGTATGGGTTATTTTTCATCTTTGCAAAATTTGACATGTTTCCTTGATTATCCATTTTTAACCTAATACCTTATACAAGCTGTTACACAAAAATTTGCAGGTATAATCACCTTAGCTTTTAAAGTAAAGGCACCATGGATGTTATGAATCATGAAATGGCATCAATAGAGGGAAAAACAATCCACCACATTGTTAAAACCCTCAGTAGCAGAGTGATAAGAGATGCGAGAGAAGCTGGGAAAGGAAAACTGGATAAACTAGAAGTTGGCAGCTGTTGTGTTAGCATTTACGTGCTTGGTTTCTCTACCTCTCAGGTTACAATTTCTTTGGCTTAGAACCAGATTCAAGATCTGATATTACCTGAGGTGATTTTAATTTCATTCCTTAGTACAGCCGGTGCATTATTTTGAAAGACTGTAAAATTTGATGTGTCTCGATAGTAAATCTTTAGATTACATGTTTCTATGACTTTTATTCTAATCTTTTAGGGGACTGAGATTATATTTTTACCTACTCCATCTCACATGCTCGGAATAAAGTGCATGATATTTTAGTTTTCTACTGAATTTGTGATGCAAATTTTGTTGGAATTTCAGAAATTGAAGCATAGATTTATGCATATTTCAAAGTCTAACTGTTCAAAGAGGAGACAAGCTCACATGTAAAAAAGAGAGTTTCTTTAATTTCCCACTATATTGAGCACGACTTTTACGCTCACTGTATAAGTTTCAACAATCAGAACCACACCTACATAAAACCAGTCAATCAAGCAGACCAAATTTCACCACTGGAAAACATCATAATATGTTTTGTAAAATTTTATAGAAGTTGAATAGGCAATTATTTTGTACATGTTTTTCTTAATAAATGATTTATGAATAGTCATATTTTCAGATAGTGTGTTTGGTACTATATGCTACTGAATCTGGAAACACATGTGAATATATAATAAATGGCATATTAGTAGATATGTTTTAAGAGGTTAAGGTGATCCTAAGACCAAAAGAGTTGAGAACATTTTCTATAAGTAAATCATGTAGCAGGTTTTTAGGGAACAGAAGAGAAACATCTCAACTAAATGACCATTAATCTATCTTTTAACTGGTAACATATGCTAAACCTGAGAATTTAACAGAAAGCAAAACAAATAAAAAATCATGCACTAATACAGTTTCATTCTAGTTTTAGGAAATTGGTAATAAGTTTACAAAATAAAAAAAATTAATAGGGTGCAAATGTAAAGAGATAGAGAATGCCAATGGAAAGACAATGTTACATGATACTTAGGAAAAAAGAATTCATTCAAAGGAGGAAGGGGGTGTGAGCTCTGTGGCCATCCGGAGAAAGTAACCTATTGAAAAGAGAAAACCCACAACCATGGTTCTTGGGGGTGCTAACCTGCATGTTACTGGGAGCCTTGAGGAGGCCAGGGTGGCTTGGCAGAGTGAAGAGTGGTGAAAGCGGTAGATGAAATAAAGGGTTGAGAATTGACAAATCCATTTGTCCTGTCAAGGGATTGAATTTTACTCTGAGATGGGAAACTAATGAATGGTACTGAGGTCTATTATAGCTCAGATGGTAATGAGCTAGGCCAAAATCTAATGGGAATGAAGTCTCCTCCAGATTCCTTATGTTTTTTTTCAGGAAACAAAACCTACTGTGGAGTGAATCTATCTTCAGCAAACTGGTGGGCTTCCTCTTAGGATACTTTTAAGATTTTGAACTTAAATTTAGTAAAACTATGAAGAGCTAGGGTAGAATATTCTTAGAGGGAAATTAGATCTTCCCAGTTTTTCAGCATATTGCTTGAGAATCAGAAACAAAGTGGAGATAACCCTAGTCTATAAAATGTCAAAAAAGCCCTGAGTTAGTTCAATTCTTGATGGAATTGAAGTTAAATGGCATTTTTGTAAGAGAAAAAAAAAAATGTCTGTATTATTGTTATGTGTACAGTTCTCAAAGCTTACAAAAAAATACTAGACATTCAAATGAGCAAGAAAATATGTCTTCTAGTCAATAGAAAAAGAAAAAAAAAGTCCAGAGATTTTAAACAAAGCTGAAACATCAGAATAAAATTGGTTTCATTCCAGATAAGGCAAGGTTCATTAAACTTTGGAAAATCAATCAGTGTAGCTCACCATATCAAAAGACTTGCAGAATGATCATTTGCTCGAAATTTAAGAACCTAGTGAAGATCATGATTCTTAGCCAACTGGAGATAAATCACATTCTCCTAACCTAATAAATTATAAGAATTCTTGGGAGAGCATTATACTTAATAGCATTTATTAATATATAATTATCACTGAGAGTCAAATACAATTCTTTCTATTCCCATTCATACTCAATGTTATATTGAAGTTCTAACCAGTACAATAAAGAAAAGATGATATTATATTATTTTGTAGATAAAATAAATTTTATGTAGATGACATAATTGAGTACATAAAAATTCCACTGGATTTACACATAGCTTATTTGAATAGAGAAGTAATTTTAGGAAGGTCAGTGGGTTCAAAGTTATCTATGAAATTTCTTGTATTTATTTTAATACTAACAACAAATAAATACATATTGCTATTTAATGTCAGTATACTTTTAAATAGTATCAAAATATCAAATACCTACAAATAAATAAAATAAATGAAAATGTTCAAGACCTATATAATGGAAACTACAAAATATTAATGAGAAAATATAAAAAAATAAATGGAAAGATATTTTATATCCATTGATTGAAACAGTAATATAAAAATGTCAATAGTCACCAAACTGATCTAGAAACCAAATGTATTTCACACCAAATACGTGGAAAAACAATGACCAAGTGAAAGAGACATTAATAAACTACAAAAGTGTTCATTGCCAAGGGTCATCTGGAGAATGCAAATTGAAACCAGATGTGATATGACTTCATACCCTCAAAAATGGCTAAAATGAAAAAAAAAGTTAGCTTGCAAAAATTATAAAATCTCACTCTTCAAAGTTCTTAACAGTAGTGCCTGTTGCTGTAAGCAGGAATTGTAGGAAGCTGGTATTATCCTACTTTTTCATTTGGGTACTGGTTACATGAATTTTCATTTTGTGAAATTTATTAGCTGTTTGTTTTTTTATTTTTCAATTTTCTATCTTGTGTAATACTTCAATGATTTTTTTAAAAAAGCATTACTACATAGAATTGAGAGTCACTACATATTGATTAAAGTTTCACTTACCAAACACATATAACAAAGTATACCTATATATACCAAATAATTCAAACTCCAAAGCAAAATGCTAACTTAGAAAATAGAACAAGGAAACATATTTTCATAAAGAGGAATTTAACATACCTCTTAGCTTTTGATAGATAAATTATATTCCACTAAAAAGAGAAAACAACCATACAGAAAATTTGGAACATTAGTAAGACCACTGAGATAACAAATTTGATATACAATACTTCCCTTAACCATGGCAAGTAATACATTTTTATCAGGTCCTCTTGGGGAATTTATAAGAAAAGTAACATATATCTGACCATAATATGTTAACAACAAATGTCACAGAATCAGTGTCTGGAGTGGCTGGTCAGAATGTAATTGCCTAAGACAAAAATAGAAAGTAAAAGAATTTTAAAATCACTTCAAACTTAAAGAAAAAGACATCGCAAAATTCATCAGTAAAAGAACTTATAATGGAAATTCATTATGCAAAATTTGAAAAGAGAGTATATAAAGTGTGTGAGAGACATTTGCTGTAGAGATTAGAGGGAGACACATGACTCTAAATCCTTGTACTAGAAAATAGTAACACTGAGATGATAATATAGGTAGCCAAGATAATTCATGGAACAGAAAAAATTGCAATACTGAAGTGTGATGAAAACAAAAAAAAAGTTTGTAAACACTAAACTAATGACATTGACACTCATTATATTGATTTAAATAGAGGAAGAGGGCAAGGACACAATTTTTTAAAATGAAAAGGAACACATAAATCATTATAAAAAGAGGCAAGAGGAAAAGTCAGAGAAACTAATCTGAAATCTCAAGTTTGGTTAAAGAGCTATTCAATATAATTGAAAGAAAAAACAAACATTTCTGTGTAAGGTCACTCTTCAAAATTAAAATTAGATTAATGAAACATCAAAGAATCAGTGACCTGGAAGAGAGATTCCAGACTGCTGTAGGATTTGAAATTACAGATAGCTCTTCACTCCTATGTTGAGGAGAGCAAAGACATTCTGGTCAAGATAATATAAACAGAGAAATAGAAGCAAATCTGCAGCTAAATATTTTGTAGAGAATTTAAAAAGATCAAAAAACAAAGAAACATGTAAGTGTAACCAATGTTATAGCTAAATTGTCTCAAATACATATTTTCAGCAAACATTGAATGTAAAATTCCCAGATATTTGCCGAAATGTAAAAAAAAAAAAAAACAAAACAAAACACCAGGAACTTTATTGTAGAGAAAAACTGGGGTGCAAAATATAATGCTAAGATGGAGAATGAAACTAAATGTTTGGGTGAAACTAAATAAAAATCAAATTTTTCCTTTTAGCAGCCAATACTAAATGCATAGTTAAGACAGTATTGTCTTAAAAAATAATAACTAACTTACAAAAATAACAAGACAGATTGGTAGGAGATATCGGCATTCCAATGTATCTGCATCCATGTACTGTTTGAAAGGAGAACAGAAGTTGGTTGACTTTATAATATTTTTACTCAAATATACATGTTAAAATATTAGATGGGAGATAAGTAATATATTAAAATATTTAACTCAAAAACTAAAGGAAATAGAAAATATTCTCTGATGTATTAAAAAAAACTATCAAAACAATAAGAATCAGGAAAGAAAGAAATGACACAGCCCATCGCCCCACACACACATACGAAAATGACATGGCAAATAGAAAATGCAAAGTAACCTAAAATCAACAAGCCTAAATAATCAGTAATCATCATCAATAAATATGGATTTAAGTAGCTAATTAAAAGAGGTATTTTCAGATTTTAATTTTCACATCTCTTGCTATTTTTATAAGACAGAAACATAATAAGAGAAAAATGGAAATTAGATTATAAAGATTCACTTTAGTAAATATTAACAGAAAGAAAAGTAGCATAGTTTTAATAATGTTAGAGTACAATTTAAATAGGAACTAGAGATAGAGTGTATTTTTTAAATTACTGCTAAAATGAATATTTCAAGAGGCAGGTAGAATATACAGCAAAAATTAGCATAATCACAAAGAAAGTGGACAAATCCACAACTGTGCTAGAAACCATTTTGCCTAGATACTGATAACATGAAGCAGGCACACAGGTGAGTTCAGTGAGTATTTAGAAAGTTTAATAATACAATATACAAATATAGTCACATATAGAACCCTAAACCCTGGGGCACCTGTGTGGCTCAGTTGGTTAAGCATCCGACTTCAGCTCAGGTCATGATCTCATTGTTAGTGAGTTCGAGCTCACATGGAGGTCTCTGCTGTTAGCACAAAGCCCGCTTCAGATCCTCTGTCTCCCTCTCTCTGCCCCACCCCTGCTCACACTAAGTTGTTTAATAAAATAAACATTTAAAAAAAAGAACCCTAAATCCCCAAATTAGAGTTGTAAATTCTTATAAATATATGTCAAATTTGATTTGAAATATAAATTATATTACATAATTAATTATTTAATTCAGTAGGATACATTATGATTGTAATCTTGGACATACAGAAAGGAAGATTTAATTTGACACTGAAAGTGGCTTAGTGCTTTGAGAGACAGGAAATAAAAAATACGTGATGTTTTGAGATAAGGATTGATACATGAGTACACCTAGAATTTCCCTCTGAGAATAGCTAAATGGTATAAAGTGACACTGATTAATAGTGTGCCTACTAACATAAGAATATCTAAAGAGCTCACATTATGTGCCAAGCACTTTCCTAACCAACTTTGATTTGTCAGTTCACACAGTCCATACAATCCTATTGGTGGGCTTGCCCCATTTACCATAAGGAAACTGGAATAGAAAGAGTACAGGACCCCTAATAGCCAAAGCAACCTTGCAAAAGTAAAGCAAAGCTGGAGGCATCACAATTCCTGGACTTCAAGTCATATTACAAAGCTGTAGTGACAAAAATAGCATGGTGCTGGCCCTAAAATAGACATGTAAATCAATGGAACAGAATAGAAAACCCAGAAATAAACCCACAATTATATTGTTGATGATTAAAATTAAAGAATATCCAATGGAAGAAAAGACAGCTTCTTCAACAAATGGTGCTGGGAAAACTAGACAGGAACATGTAAATAATGAAACTGGACCACTTTCCTATGCCATACACAAAAATAAATTGAAAATGGATTTAAAAACTAAATGTGAGACATGAAACCATTAAAATACTAGATAACATGGGCTGTAACCTGTTTGATATCGGCTGTAGCCAACTTCTTACTAGATATAACTCCTGAGACAAGGGAAACAAAGGCAAAAAAATGAACTATTAGGACTTCATCAAAATAAAAAGCTTCTGCACAACAAAGAAAACAATCCACAAATTACAAGGCAACTAATAGAATGGGAGAAGATATTTGCAAATAACATATCTGTTAAAGGGTTAATATCCAAAATCTAAAAAGAAATATAAAATCCAACATAAAAAATGAATACTCGAGTTAAGAAATGGGCAGAAGACATGAATAGACATTTTTCCAAAGAAGACATCCAGAGGGCTAACAGGACCATGAAAAGATGCTCAACATCACTCATCATCAGGGAAATACAAATCTAAACCACAATGATATATCACCTGTCAGAGTGACTAAAATCAACAACAAAAGAAACAACAGTTGTTGGTGAGGATGCGTAGAAGGGGGAATCCTCTTGCATCATTGTTGGGAATGCAAACTGGTACAGCCATTCTGGAAAGCAGTATGGAGCTTCCTCAAAAGGCTAAAAAATAGAACTATGCTACAATCCAGCAATTGCATTACTAGGTATTTGCCTGAATACAAAAATACTAATTCAAAGGGATACATGCACTCCGATGTTTATAACAGCATTATTTATAATAGCCAAATTGTAGAAACATCGCAGTTGTCCATTGACTGATGAATGGGTAAAGAAGAGGTAGTATATGTATGCAATGGAATAAAAAAGAATGATATATTGCCATATACAACAACATAGATGGAGCTAGAGAGTATTATGCTAAGGGAAATAAGTCAAATACCATATGATCTTACTTATATGTAGAATTTAAGAAACAAAACACATGAGTGAAGGGGGGAGACAGAGAGAGAGAGACAGAGAGAGAGAAAGACAAACCAAAAAATAGACTATTAACTGGTAGAGAACAAACTGATTGTTACCAAATGGGAGGTGGGTTGGGGTAGCAGGGAAAGTTGACGTAGGTGATGGGGATTAAGGAGGGTTTTTTTATTGTAATGAGCACCGGGTGTTTATGGAAGTGTTGAATCATTATATTGTACACCTAAAACTACTCTGTAAGCTAACTAACAAGAATTTAAGTAATAAGTTAAAACAAAAAGGAAGACAAGTAGTTAAACACCCTGATGTGACATAGCTAATAAGTAGCAGGATAGAATTTGAAACCTAGCTTTTGTGATTATTGTTTGGAGTCAGAGTAAGGTGTGTGTGTGTAGGTGTGTGTGTGTGTGTGTGTGTGTGTGTGTGTGTGTGTGTGTGTGTGTTTAAGTTTATTTATTAATTTTGAGAGAGAGAGAGAGCACATGCGTGTGGATGGGATACTGGCACAGAGAGAGGGAGAGAGGGGATCCTAAGCAGAGAAAGAATCCTAACAGTGCAGAGCCTGATGTGGGCTTGATTTCACAAACCATGAGATCATGACCTGAGCCAAAATCAAGAGTGGGATGCTTAACCAACTCAGCCACCCAGGCATCACAGGGTAAGATATTTATTTACTGTCTGAATATGAAATGTTTCATAGAGAATAATTTAGGGAAATGAAGAAGCTAAATTTTACTGTGAGTGACTCAAGATTACATGAAGATAATCTTTTGTGCCATATTTTCTATGTAATTTTCATTTTGTATCCTTAACTACAGAAGAAAACATCAAGACTAGAAGTACCACAAGCAGTGTAGCTGGATCTTTTCTGGAATAATAAAAATCTGTACTATATAAGGCTTTATCTTTATATCAGAATATAGTCCTAAATCGATAGCCTTTTAGCAGATACATAAAACTTTAAAGTACTATGGATTTAAAGTTTTTGTTTTGTGTTGTTTTACAAAATCTGCTAGTAGTTATGGTGCTTTTATGAATACTAGAGTCCATCACAAAGTAAATATGTCATTTTCAAACACAGAGGAAGAAACTACAGGTGAAAAAAATGAGAATATGCACATATAAGCCTAGGAAGATGAGAACTAATAATATATTTGTTCCATCAATGGCTTGAATGTTAGAAATTTTGTGAGAGAAAGGAACTAAAAGCCAAGCCTGAAGTGGGCATGAGTGGAGAAAATAAGAATGTCAGCTCCCTCACTCTAGCTATTTGAAACACTAAGGAAATTAAGTTTTTTGTTTGTTTTTATTTATTTTTGAGAGAGAGATAGAGAGAGACAGAGACAGCACGAGTAAGGGAGGAGCAGAGAGAGAGGGAGACACAGAATCCGAAGCAGGGTCCAGGCTCTGAGCTGTCAGCACAGAGCCAATGTGGGACTCAAACTCATGAATGGTGAGATTATGCCTTGAGCCGAAGTCAGACGTTTGACTGAGCCACCCAGGTGCCCCATGAATTTAGGTTTTTAAAAAATCATTGGAATGGCTAGAAACATGATTATTTGGGAATTCTACTTTTTTTAAGTGGAGAAGGGAATGGTAACAAAAGGACCAGTATGTATTAATTTCACTGCAATGATAGATATTCAGACTATCATTTTTAAAATGTAGCTTTCTAGGACCTGATCCCAAATACTCGGATTTCATCAGGTCCCAAGCACTGCTTAGAATACTCTACTCTTGGTTAGCCATGACTGCCCTATCCTTGGGCTGGCAACATTCTCAGAAATGATGACAGTAACAGTACTCTGAAAGAAGGTCACCGGATTGCCATTTATGCATTCTTTTACTCAACTAATACCTGAGTACCCATTATTTTCTGGATTCTAAGTATACACAAGTGAATAAGAGGAGGGGGGAGAATATCCCTGAGGGAGTTCACATCTGTTGTGGACTGAATGTCTGTCCCCACAAAATTCTTTTGTTGAAACACTATCCTTCATTAAGATGGAATTAGGGAATGGGGAGGTAATTAGGATGAGCTGAGCTCATGAGGGTGGAGTCCTCATATCCTGGATCAGTGCCCTTGTAGGAGTCCCTGGAGAGCTTGTTTCCTCTCTCTGTTCCCCACCAGGTGAGCATATAATGAAAATTCAGCAGTTCGCAACCTGGAAGAGAACTCTCACTAGAACCTGACTCTTCTGGCACCCTGATTTCAAACTTGTAGCCTCCAGAATTGAGAAAGTAAATTTCTATTGTCTGTAAGCCACCCAGTATACGGTATTTCGTTATGACAGACCGGACCAAGACATTCCAAGCTATGTGTCTTGTCCATCAGCTAAGATGATTTCTTTCACACTATATCTAAATGTTTGAAATCGTATGTCCTGCAACAACCACTCACCATGTGACTCGCGTTGTTTCAACTGTGACAGTCATGCCTTATGAAAAACCAAATAAAACAACCAAATTAAAATAATAATTTGGCCATCATGGTCATTAAGCTGATTTAGCTCTTTCACTCAGTGTTAAATCTACAAATTGTAGTTTTATTATTATTGCTTCTTCATTTTATAACACACATCTGAGAACCTTTAAGTGATAGCATTGACAAGGATCAAGCCACGGAGAGACAAACCAAGGTAAAATTACAAAGTGGATGGGATAGAGAAAGCACAAAAAAACTTTATGTATTGAGGGAAAGTCCACAAAAGGTATTCTCTGCACTGACTGATTCAACAGTCTTGCCACAAAGCAGGTCTACTTACAGTCTAAGTTCTATTAATTAAAACATGTGTCAGAATCATCAAGATTTATATCCAGGGAACAAAAACTACTCTATTTGAAACACAAATCACTCAGGTTTTTACAAAGTCATTGGAAGGGTTGGGGAATTGGTTCTTACTTACATCTCAACAGTTGCTCCACAAGAACACTGCAAACCCTGGCCTTCCAGGGGAGCAAGCCTAATAGGGGAGCAAATCCTGGCACGGTGGACTTCAGGAGCATATTATCATGGCAGTTGTGATCTCAAGATCTGGAAGCTTCTGTGCCCAGAATTTCTCTCAATGGTCACAAATCTAATTATGACTGAACACCAAAAAGATGCTGTCAAAACCCCCAATGACTCTAGGACCTTGCTTACCAACAGGAAGGAAGTAAAACCAAAAGAGAATGCCTCTAGGGAATACAGTCAATGATACAGTAATGGTGATAGCAATAGTCACAGGTGATAGATGGTAAGTAGGTACACTTGTGGCGAGCAAAGCATAACATATAAACTTATAAATGTATTAACCACTATGTTGTACACCTGAAACTAATGTAACATTGTGTTGCCAACTGCATTAAAGAAATTAAAAAACAAAACAAAACCCCCCAAAAATGCTTCTGTCTCACCTCCACCTTCCAAATATGCATTTTGCAAATGCATTTAATTGGCAAATCCCAATCTGTACCCAGAGTCTATGTCTCCAGAGTTTACAGTAAAAGGATGTTTAATATCCCACATTTGAAAAGGATGCATAATGCCAATTTATCCTGTCCTTAATAATCCCAACAAGGAAAGCAATTTGGAGAAGGTCTTTGTTGACTGGGAAGTTTAGCAAAATAGTAAAAGGGATATTCCTGGGAATTATTTATTCTACCTCCAATGGTTAATAGACCTCGCTGCTTAGGACTTTTTCTGCCAGCAGTTAAGCTTTTTTTTTTCTTTTTTCTTTTTTTTTTTAATTTTAATTAAATGTTTTCACATTACCATTTGATTGATTGATTGACTTAGTCTCCCCTCCAATTGCATTCACTTTTTTAAAATGCCTTTCTCAGAATAAATTAATCTCCAATTAGCAGACTGATGTGGGGAAGAGACAGATACGTATCTGTGGATCTTTATATTCAGAAGCCTTGCTCATTAGAATCAGATTTAGGAATTGGTAGCTTCAAATATCTGTAAACTGCTTTATAAATACCACCGAAGCTCCAAATCATGTTCCGTGGATAGTAAATTTCCTGAATGAAGGGAATTGGAATGATATTCCTAAAATACAATGTATCCAAGTCTTACTATGTTCTTTCACAGAGTTATGATAATGACTACACATCAAGATTAAAGTATAATTTTCTTAAACTACACTGTGAGATGTCTATGTGCCTGCTTATAATAACAATTATGATTAGACTATCATTACCAAGATACAAGCTTAGCTATATCTTGTTTCTTGGTTCTACATACACAGATTTTTATGTATCTTAAAATGTATACATATTGGTACCTCCAGCTTACTTTGCCATCACCTGTCAATGGTAAAATTGAACTTTGACATGATTTTCTAAACACACACTTATTATAAAAAATTGGAAAACAAATTTTTGAATTAATATTTAGGTTAATTTATCAGTGATTTTCTTTCTCAAAATTATTTTTATTTCATTTTTAACTTATTTTATTTTTTTATATTATTTAACGTTAAAATCTTACTTTTTATACGTGCAGAAAATGTTTATGTCAGTATCTATATTCATTATTTTTGTTTGTTACAGAATGTGGTATTCACACATTGGCATTCTTGAAAAAATATAGAAATGTTTGAAACACAGATTAAAATGAAAGTTTTAAGTGCAAGTCTGAATAAAATGAATTTAAGTAGAAAAATACAGTAAAGTACTAAGTTTCCACCTCTGAAGGTACAGAGTGAAATCTACAATGAAATAATTTAGTTTGCATTTTCCCTGTTGAGTAATTGTTCATAGCTGGCTCATTTAATTTTACTAAAATATATCTTAAAATATTTGAGTTCAAATTAATTCTCATGTTAAAACACACACTACACGTTTATTATAGTACATTTGTCTTTTTTAAGTGAGTTGCTTACAGTCAAAGAATTTGAAAAAAAAGCATGCTATATTATAATTAAACTATAATCCTCAGCTGGGGTTATAAATAAGTTGTTCTGTGTATAAATAAGACAGGTCTGTTTTTGAAAAAAAATAGTAAAAATAAGCTACAGTAAATATTTTGTTCTATCAAAACCTAGTTTACACAGGTTGCCTAGTTATTATGGCCAATAGAACTGAGCGCCTAAAGCTGTGGTTTTATTATATGTAAATTGTATTTCATTTTTTTGTTGAAATATAGTTGACATACAACATTGTGTAAATTTAAGGTCCAAACCATATATCAGATAAACAGTTAATGTTCAGAATATATAAAGAACTCATACAATTATATTACAAAAACAGACAAAACAAAACAAAAAATAGAACATGGACAGAGGAACTAAGGCTTTTTTTCAAAGAAGACATCCAAATGATCAACAGATACATAAAAAGATGTTCAATATCACTAATCATTACAGAAATGTAAATCAGAACCACCACAATAAGATATCAATTCACCCCTATTAGAATGGCTATCATCAAAAGGGCAAGATGGCCAGGATGTGGAGAAAAGGAATCCTTTTCCCTGCTGGTGGGAATGCAAATTGGTGCAGCCACTATGGAAAACAATATGGAGGGTCCTCAAAAAATTAAAAGCAGAACTACTGTATGATCTAACAATTCTGTTTTGAGGAAATGAAAATAGAATATATTTTAATTTTCTAACAGTTACAAGAAGCATTTTATTTTCTAATGTATATACTTTACTGTCTTTGGTTACTTATAAAGGACATCTTTCTAACGTGTAAGCTAATCTATTGTTTTGGAGTCAAATATTTTTAAATACATATTTTAAAACATGTAGGAATAGATTATTCAGCATTACATGGTAAGGCTGAAAGTCTCTCCTCATTTTCTTGGGAGCATAGGAGAGGTTTTCTACACATATTTATCCATGAAGATTTTTCCCCCCAATGGAATTGAAGACCATGACCATACAGATCTAGGATCTTTTGCAATTTAAATGGTTTTGTGTCAAACCCATTATATATGAAAAATAAGAAGCTTTTCTGTTTAGATTTTGGATGTTTGAAATATGTGTGAAGTTGACACTGATAGCTTTAAGTTAATATTGTACTACACAATTCACATTAGGTTTTCCCGTATCTTAACTCATGTTGGACCTTATTATTCATTCCTAACTCATGCCTAGTGTCTTTTAAATAGATTACAATTCTGCCTGATTTGACAAACATTCATTTATTGTTTTTTAGGTGTGAAATACTGCTTTAGGCGGCAGATTTACTAAAACAATAAAAGGTTATCCTTTCCTTCAGGGAGCTTGAAGGGAGGAGAAGATTCATCTGCTAATGGCAGATCCAGATACTTGAACAGAGAGCCTGGTGATAAAGAGAGTAAAAGCCCTGGGGCACCTGGGTGGCTCAGTTGGTTAAGCACGGGACTTCTGCTCAGGTCAAGATCCCTTGGTTTGTGAGTTTGAGCCCCTGTCTGACTCTTTGCTGACAGCTCAGCCTGGAGCCTGTTTCCCATTCAGTGTCTCCCTGAAGAGACAGACACCTCTCCCCCGTTTGTGTGTGTGTGTGTCTCTCTCTCTCAAAAATAAATAAACACTTATACAACAACAATAAAAAGACAGTAAAAGCCTTGAATGCCTTCTCTATGTGTCTCGAGGTCTTACTTTCACACTGTTCATTCTATTTTGTTTTTTAAATATTGCACTAATAAGCATCATGTCAGAATATTTCTATGTTTGCAGACTTACCCAGGATCAAAAAATCTCCATACATGTTAGAATACATGTATTTACTATTTCTGTTCTTCCGGGGTTATCAAGTGCTCAGAGGATAGGTAGCCTTTGAAAGAAGGGCAGTTTTCAATTTATTTCCCCAATTTTTATACGGCTGCAAGTCTTCTTTTCATAGAAGCTAGTTAAATTCTATGGATCCTGGTTCTTACTGTGAATTTGGTGGAATGTGTAGCTAAAATTTTCTACACTTTATAATATACAGAGTTTTATACAAAATCCCAAGAGGCATTTTTATTACCCGAACTCCCTAGGAGGATTGGCCTCGAACAAGACTGGGAACACCACAGATTTCTGATCACTTTCTATTGCTTGTTTCCTTAAGGCTACCTGGTTTCCTAACTTTTTTTTTTTTTAATAAATGTACCCTTTATACTCCCCTTATTGTGCTTATGGATCAGTTATTTTAGTCTTGGTTAAGATAAATGTATGAATGTTCTTCCTACTTTATACATTTATTTATAATAATTTTGTAATATCAACAGTGATTGCCAAGGTAATTCTTTTAAAACATCATTTTGAAAAATGTTATGAGGTGCACAAACAGGGTAGAAAATGTAATATTATAAGATATATTATAATTGAATGGAACTTCCAAAAAATGATGATTGGTGTCGTGAATATTTAAAGAGTGAGTAGGGTGAAATCTAGACATCGTGAGCATCTGTTTTATCCATTATTTTTATGGCTAACCTTTTAATCTTAAAGTAAATTTAGTATGGTAACATTAAATTTTAAATTTTACTTAGATTAAGAGCTGAGATAATGTGATTTTCTAATAGTATTTAATCTATGTTTGAGATTTAATAATATGAATAATGTCACGAGTTCTGATGTGCCTACCTACTCTTAGATTTAACATAAAGCAATGTTCAAGAATATATATCTTCTAAAATAATGCATTTTACCCTATTCTTCCTACCTTCTCCTACCCTCCACTTCTTTATTCAAAATTGAGGTCGTTTTGCATAAGCCAACCATCTGAGAACCGGCACAGACAATCAGACACCAAACTGTATTGATCATATCTCTTAAATATCTTTGATACATATTTAACATGATTGTCTGCTTTATTACTCACTTATATTCTGTGCAACATGTCTCCAAAGCATTAGATGAAAGAGAGAATCTGAAACAGGGTCCAGCTCTGAGCTATCAGCACAGAGCTCACGTGGGGCTCGAACTCACGAACTGTGAGATCATGATCTGAGCCAAAGTCAGACGCTTAACCGACTGCACCAGTAGGTGCCCTGCTGGTATTTGTTAGTGATTCACATAATTTAAAGGTAATTTATATTGACTAATTAATTCATATACATAAATATGCATATATATACTCGCATCTATACATTGAAAACATAAATAAATATGCTTGCAAAAGTTTTTCGGAAGAAAAAGAAATTACATGCAACATATTGAGTATACATACATTTCAATTTCTTTATTATCCTTGTTTTTTTTACAAAGTAGATTGACAGATTAAAAAGTTTTCTGCAAAATAATTCTTAATGGTGTAATTTAAATTCCATTAGTTTCTTAAAGTTATTACTTAATTGTATTCTATCTTTTCCTATCATGTTTAAAATTGTGTTGTGGTTTGGGAAAAGTAACATAGTATTTTGTTCAGAATACTGGATTAAATATTACACATTTTCATTACATACAAACTATACAGTATGCCTAATGATCATTAGTTTTAAGAATTACAGAACCACTGAATGGAGATTTAACATTAAAAATATATCTATAAAGAATAAATATTGGCAAAGGAAAACTCCATTGGATTATAAGTAAACACATGTTTTTTGCCCTCAAAAAGAAATAGCATATATATTAGAAACTTGTATTTCTACTTTGTCCCTGAGTCTCATAATGCAGAATATTATTGACAGTCTAGTGGTCCCTTTTTAAAGGTATCACATTAAGCAATCAAGCCAACATTCATTCTTCACTTGGCAAAAAACATTGTTTTAGTTATTCAGAATGTATTTCAGAGCCACAGGGGAAATAAGAAATACCCAATGAAAACAGATTCTTTTCTTGAAAGCAGTAATTTTCTCTCTTTAGATGAACACAGTGTGGGAGAAAACATCAACAGCCATTCAAGTGCTTATGTCAAAATGAGGCTAGGAGTATATATACCGCTGATAACTTCATCATTATGATTTTAAGTTTCATAAATATTTCTTGAATAGCTTTTGAATTAGAGTACTAATAGTTTAATTAGTGAAAAGTTCTCTCCAGTAAGTTGTTGATTACATTTCAGAGAGAGGGAATCCTGAGTCTGTAGAGTAATTAAACATTATATATATACATACTTTACTGTATTTCTAAAAAAAACAAAAAGTGTCATAAAATGTCCCATTCCACACATTGGATTGAGAGATACTTACTAAAAATATGGCCAAATGATGAACATTTTACATAAATTATAACAGAGGATATAAATATTAAGCTTTATAATAGTAGTCCTTTTTTCTTCCCAAAATTTCCTATGACTTTTATTGTAATTAAACTTTCCAATAGTGCTGAAGATAAATAAAACATATATTTGTCTTTAATGAAGATATTAAAATATATATAAAAAAGAATTATCTATTGAATATATTGCATGTAAAATTATTTGTTAAACCTCAACATAGTTCTCTCCGAGTACAGATTTTAAAAGCTACATTTTTTTTCTCTTTAAAATAAAAACTAAAATGTTCTCTTCCATTGTATGCTTTAGAATACTACTTTTAGGTTTTTAAAGGTAATGTATGCATAGTAGATAAAATTTTTTAATGCAGATGTTTAACAAAGGTATATAATCACAACATAAGACATAAATATTATAAACATTTTATATAACTGTATAGGCTTTTTAAATAAAATACATACACATTTTAAATTGTCTGAAATCACCTACCATTCATCAATTGGCTCTTTCCCACTGCCTTAATTATTGTGGAAATTTCCTATGTCACTCATTTGTATATTATTATTTTAAATAGCTGCTCATTTTTTCATCATATAAGTATACTGTTAAAAAAGTTAGCAAGTTGATTTTTATTCTATACTTACATCACTTCTATTTTAATAAAGTTGTGCTAAAATCACTGTGCATATAACTTTGTTTACACTTCTGGTTGTTTTATTCATAAGACACTGAGGTGAAATTTAGGTACATAGAAGTTGAGAAGATTAAAAATGGACCATTTACTACATAATAGAATATTATCACAGCTATGTATGTGCATACATACATAATTTTATGAGCATTTGAAGAAAATCAAGAAATAGATGATGTCACTATATAATGAATTAAGTTACTCTCTAAATATTTCAAATGAAAGAAAAATTTCATATTTCGTATATCTACCTTTCACATCATTAAGTCTTCAGAGTATATCAAAACTCCTGGAGTACAATAAGGAAGCATTATATATATCTTGTTGAGTCCTATAGTAAATCTAACCTTCTATAAAGTCAGGTATTACCTCTTAGAAAATTGTGTTTGCTTCACACAGATTACTAGTTGCAGAAGATATGCACCATTTCTAATCTTGCTAAAAGTTGCCTTTTGTAAGGATAACCAAAATAGTCATGCTGCTTAAAGCCTGGCTGTGTCACCAGTTAAACTAGGTGAAAACCATCAAACCATACTTTTGTAAACAATGTAGACAATCTAGTGTGGGGCCCTCAGTCGAAATTTTGAACATTGAACAGCATATTATGAATCACCTGCTAACATATCTCATCCTTATATTGCCCAAGAGTGATTCTCAGGCCACCAGGCATGCCATACATAATGATAGCACTACCCAGTCCTCCTGTTAGGATGAGATGCAATCATGGTACAAAATAAGTGCACCAAAATAATAAATGTGACATGGAAACTTCTGATTGTACCATCCCTTAAACCACCTCTAATACTTGAACCAATTGATAAATTGACAAAACGTTCAAATAGGTTGTAAATAAAATATTAACATTATTTCTGATAAAGTTAGTTGGGTACTACAGCTTGAATGTGTGATTACAAGTAGACTTCTTATCACTTTCACCTATTCTTCAGCTTGGAAAGACCCCCTTGAGGGGAAGTTTGGTCTGTGAAGCAGTCATATTTACCTAGACTCACTGCGTCAAACCACATTTTTTCCCACCAACTTCCTTGTTGTTAAATCAAAAAGGATATTTCCCAATTTACGTCTGTCTTTATCCATTTAAACCATGTGATATTATGTTCCATTTTTTTTTTAATGCAAAGCTCTTATCAGTTGGATTTTGTGGAAAAAAAATAATGGTATCCTTTGAATTCTCTGGCTACTTTTTCTTAAAGTCCTTCCTAGTCTTGTCTTCCTTATCCTAATATGACCCATCTATATGTTGATAAAGTAATCATTTCTGTTTCCAGCACAGATTGATATTTTGAGCTCCAGACCTATTGACCCTGGTTGTTTTTGAGTTTCAGACAGAAACAAGAAATCTAACATTTAAAAAAAATTGAATTCATACAAATTTCCTGTAAATCTTCTCTTTCTTGTATTTCTCATCTAAGCAAAAAACACCATCCATAAGAAAGGACATTTGGCTTCTTTCTGTACTCTACCTTTTCCACAAATTCAATCACTCAACAGCTATAGAAAGTCCTTGCTTTGCATAATTCTAATACATATGAACTTTACTTATCATGGTGTAGTCAAATAACACCAGTTTCCCACCAACATGGTTCAAATTCCAGATACCACCTGGTATTAATTGTCTAAAGTACATAAAGTACATATTTCACTGCAAGCTCTTTGGTCCACAAATCACCATATAAATAACATATGTGCCATGACTAGTGACCAACCATGTCATTTCTTTCAAAGTCTATTGATGATTGGTCACTACACATCTGTTATTCAGTTCACATACATACAGACAAAAAAGCATAAGTCTGAATGATAAACCTGCATGGCATTTTATAAAAATGGGTAACCAAGAGAAAACTAGTGTAGCAAGATGGAAGTCCAACAGAGAGTTGTTTTTTTTTTTTTTTTTTTTTTAAAGACGATGCTGGAGGTGAAATTCAAATTGAATGTAAATGGAATTGTAGAAAACAATAGCTGTCGATGGGAGTATTAACACTACCTTGTCAGAGACTCTAAATATACAGTAACAGGATCTTAGTAAAGGTGAAGGTACACATAAATGAGAAAAGTGTTTTGACTAAAATAATAAAGATATCCCAGAGAAAGTGATGTCCATATAAAATTTCTCATTAAAGGAAACTTTTGGGGTGCTGAGTGGCTCAGTTGGTTAAGCGTCCTATTCTCGAATTTCAGCTCAGGTCATGACCTCAGGGTTGGTGAGTTTGAGACCTGCCTCAGGCTCTGTGCTGACAGCACTGAGCCTGCTTGGGATTCTCTCTCTCTGCCACTCCCCCATTTGCTCTCTATCAGTCTCTCAAAATAAATAAAAATAAACTTTAAAAATAAATAAATAGGGACACCTGGGTGGCTCCGTTGGTTAAGCATAGACTTTGGCTCAGCTCATGATTTCACGGTCTGTGGTTCCAGCCTGCTTCGGATTCCGTGTCTACCTCTCTCTCTACCACTCCCTTGCTCATGCTCTGTCTCTCTCTCTTTCAAAAATGAATAAACATTAAAAAAAAAAAAGAAAGTAAATAAAGGAACCTTCCAAGGTATTTTGAGACACGGAATGATGCACAAAGGACTAAGTGATAGAAGATGACCCAAATTTAAAAGGGAGCATGAGAATTCTTCAAAAAATAGGAAAGATATTATGTAGATCTTGAAAATTATAGAAGGAAGCAAGAGCTGCTCAAATTACTCTTAAAGGTTTTATAAAGAAATGATGTACTTTAACTTTCAATGTTTCCAATGCCATAAATTATAGAACACTGTATACATACTAAATACTACTTTTACTATTTTTCCATTTTCCTAGTAATTGATAACTAATATTGAGACACTTTTCAAATATTGTGACAAAAAAATGTAAAGGTCATGAACTATTATTTTTTCCATTGATTGTTGAGTTGCTACCAGTGGTTTCAGCTTTCACAGTCATTTTTATGATGTTGTACTACCGCCTGAAATGAGGATTGTCTGTATAGTGCATCCCCCTTTCCCAATATTCCACATTCCATTCTGTTTCTACTGCCATTTTCAGGACACAATCAACCATTACCTGGAATATTATAATAGCTTGTTAAGTTATTTTTTCCCTACATTTTAGATTGAACTTTTTGGAAAGCTATCCTTTTTAGCAAGCTTCTTGCGTTTAAATTTTCCATATAATTTTCCATTATTACCAAGGTAAGCAAGTCTAGATTTTCTTTTTTTAATTTAAAAAATTTGTTAAGTTTATTTATTTATGAGAGAGAGAGAGAGCGTGAGTGAGAGAAGGGCAGAGAACGAGGGAGACACAGATTCTGAAGGAGGCTCCAGGCTCTGAGCTGTCAACACAGAGCCAGACGTGAGGTTTGAACTCACAAACCGTGACATCTTGACCAGAGCCGAAGTCGGATGCTTAACCGACTGAGCCACCGAGGTGCCCCAAAGTCCAGATTTTCTAACATGACTAAGAGGCTCTTCATTTCCTAGTGCCTAGCATCATAGTCTAGTGAATCTCTAAACTTCTCAAGATGTATACTGTAGTCATATGCAAAACCTTCAGTTTTCCAAATACTTTATAATTATTTTTGCCTCAGGAGACATTTTCATTCATTTATTCCACTAGTATTTGAATATGGTATGTTCCAAGTATGTAAAAGATAATAATTATATAGTTTTCAGTAAAGTTTAGTGAATGATTCTGAAACCTGGCACTGTGATTTGGGAGTGATTATTAAGCAAGTAACTAATATGCAATTTCATAGTTACACAAAATATATGTGCTACTCAGAAAGAGTATGATTAGGAAAGTTTGGGGTGAGATTAGAATAAAGTTCTTGGAAATACTGAATGGCATTGAATTTGTAAAGATGATTAAAAGAGCCATGGGCTGGAAAGAAAATTACAAGTTAGCATTTCAGGCAGAATAATAGGACATGCAAAGATCTTTTGTTCTGTGTCTTGTCCAAGATTGCTTTATTCTTGGAAAATGGAGAGATTAAAAGCAGGGAAGGTACACTGTATGTTAACTAACATGAATTTAAATAAATATATATATTTTTTAAATCAGGTAAGGCGAAGAGTGCAGAGTATATAAAATTGAAAGTGGTAAATAACATGTGTAATGATCATTCTAAATATGTAGTTAAACATGATGGCATGCATGGTAGTAAAATTCAGTGATACAGAAAACTATGGAACACTATTGGCTGGGGATAGAATGATAAACAAGAAGATTGTGAAATATTTTAATAGAGCCATTAGGAGACAGATGTATACCACTAAAACTCAGAGGCCAAGTCTAGTCTTAAGATAAAAAGATACCAGCAATTTGGTATGGGTAGTAGGGGAGTTCCAGCATATTTTGTATTTTCTTTAGGGAAGCACACGGAGAAGCTTTTTAATTAGAGGAGCAACAATTTTTCGTTTCTAACAGAAGGGGAGAAGGGCATGATAGGTAGGACATATGACTCAGATCTCATTATCTGGTTAGCTGAACGTTTAAGACCATGCTGTGTGATGGCTTCTATTGCCTTTTTTATTTAAAAAAAAAATAGTTAACTTATTGAGATCAGGAAGTTGTTTTGAGAATTCAGTCATGGAAGCAAATGAATTAGGTGGCACAGAGAAGAGGAATTCAACTGAGAGGCCCTATTTTTGGATGGATAAGCCTTAGAATACACATATCACACACACTGGTGCCAAATTGTGACACGAATAAGAAGACTTTAGACCAGTTATCAAAATATTTGTTTCCACTCGGGATAAAAGCTATAAGGTCAACAAATGACAGCATTTAGGAAAGGGAGATGATGTGTCCGTATCCAAATAGTATTGAGCCATCAAAGAGGTGCTTTTTATCATGATGATGTATGAAGGAAGTTCTAGAGTGACAACGGTGGCAGTTAGTGTGCTTAGGAGAATATTGACTTGATCTTACAACACCCATTAATGGTGTCATTTCCTAGGGCAGTCTTCAAAAATCCTACTTGCAAACATGAGAGTCATAGAGTTTGTTAACCAGGGAGTCCAGTATATGACAACTCTGAACAACGTAAATACTCTGTTAAGGTTTTCAGTCAGTAAATCTTTTAATTTGAAAATATGCATAGGTAAAATGGCAAAATTATGTGGCTTTTCCATGAAATCTTATATGCTAAAGGCATCTATAGTTAAGTTGAGAGAGGTGCATGGTTGCAATAAAGAAATATAGAAAATGCAAGAATTATATCTAAACAGGAACATAAACAGGACATAAAATTAGCACATGGAGCCAACTTTAATAAAATTGAGAGTCTGACTACGTTTCTGTGAGAATTACATCATCAAAATATTCATAGACTGGAGAAAAAGAGACTACGAATATTTGAGATTTAAAATTACCCTTGTGCCAAACCAGTAATAAGCAAGAAGTAAACTGGAAAAAAAAATAACTCAGCTCCCAAGATGGTCATATTCCCTGGCATCCTCATTGCAGTTTTCAAAACAAGGTAAGAGAAAAAAAACATCTCTAAGAAGCAGGAGCCATAGTGAATAAATAGGAGGAAAGCTACATTTAGGAGACCAAACTGAACAGATTTTTAAAACTCAGTTTAATTGGCAAGAATATCTTTTGTATATAAAGCATGCTCTGAGTTGCTTCTAACCTGCACTCTTTCTATAAATGTGGGATCTGGTTAAAAAAATATGTAAGTCACCTTGCAAGCAGAAAGAATCAGGAAAATGGGGGAGTTGAATACAGAAGTGGGGAGCTGGGCAGTGTGGCCCTGAACTCAGTTTTTCTGTGGTTAGAAGCCCGCCTACATTCAGTTAAGCATGATTGCCTTCCTTGGGTTCTAATTACCACCACCTGGTACAATCCCTTTCTTCTCCTACCTGATACTTCTCTGAATTAGTTAGAGCAGGTGCCGTTTCCCATAATAGCATAGAGCGAGAGCAATCACCCTGATATTCCCATCTATAGTGATGACTCTGATAATTTACACTAAAGCTGCACTTTGATTATAGTTGAGTCTAGATAAAATTAAATCAGATTGCATATATACGTACATAGACATATATAGACATACATGTGTTTTTTTTTTAAGTGATGCATCTAAAATACTTTGTTGAAAACGATAAAACACCCTATTGATTTCACGAGGTCTGGCTCTATTGAAATATTTGAGTAGACGGGAGATACAGTTTAGGATTGGAGAAGTTTTTGTGATAGAAGGAACATTAATAACCACCTGGCTTCTTTACCAATTCTTTCAAAGTATGATCTAGGTCTTGAAGCATTTACATAAGAAATAGCCTTTGTCCTTAGGGGGTCTTTGGTTTAGATGGAGATTTAGGCAAATTGATATAGTGTGATACTGGTAAACACTGAGGGCTCTAGGACTAATAATGGCTGTTTAAGCAATCTTAGTGTTAAAGTAGTCCTTAATGATTTTCTGGAGGAATTGATAACTAAAATGAAGCATAAGGGGTTAAGAGTCTGTTATTAACTCAGTGTAATGCAAAAATAGGTCATTGATAAAGGGAGAGAGCTACATAGAAATAAGAAAAAGGAGTATTTGTGGTTACTAAAATGTATTTATCTTGAAGGATTTGGGGAAATATTAAGGGATTTACATAGGGTAGAAATTCATCCTGGGATGCTATCTTGGGATGTCTCTTGGATGCAGATAGGTGTCTATTGGATTCAGGAAACAATTTGTTCCTCAAGCATGTATATGGGTGATCCTCTTGGTACAAGATAATGTAAAGACTTGGTCAAATGACAGTTTCCCAATTAATAGGACAAGGGGAAATTTTTTAGTTTAATGTGAAACTTTGATTTGGAGTTTGGATCCAGAATTCATTCAATGTTTTCTCTTTCTTAATTAAAGACTAATTACAACTCCAATTTGAAATATGCATGCTAAGCCATTTTAAAATAATAAGTATGTAAAGACAATAGCTGTTGGTCCAGAAACAAAATGTATTGGCCTAATCTCCAGAGCATATTATTATCAAAAATTTCCCTGTTACTATTTTTGCCCTGTTCTCCTCTATATGCCCTGTTACTTATCTGTGATGGATTATATTTAAAATGCAGCAAAACATTTATTTTTTACCTGAATTTATTATATATAGAATTTTATTAGATTAGAATTTTATTATATTAGAATATTTTACAGGGGGTTGAAATTTTACTGTTAACCTATTAGGTGCCAGGCAATTTTTTAAGTACTTTTTTTTTTTTTTTTTTTTTTTTTTTTTTTTTTATTTATTTTTGGGACAGAGAGAGACAGAGCATGAACGGGGGAGGGGCAGAGAGAGAGGGAGACACAGAATGGGAAACAGGCTCCAGGCTCTGAGCCATCAGCCCAGAGCCTGACGCGGGGCTCGAACTCACAGACCGCGAGATCGTGACCTGGCTGAAGTCGGAAGCTTAACCGACTGCGCCACCCAGGCGCCCCTTTTAAGTACTTTATGTTTATTTATTTCATTGTCCAATGGTATTCAGTTGGATTTTAAAAACAATTATTCTGTTAATTGCTAATACTGAAAATCATGTCCAATTTCTCAGTTATAAAAGATGATAAGTATAAACTTTGTTTTATTAAAACAGAGGCATCTACTGAGAGAGGAAGGGCATTGTATGACAGTGAGCCTAGTGGCCACCTACTGTTTAGGCAGTGATCAAAGATGATGTTGGTGAGCTTAGGACCAAGAATAAGATCAAGGTTTTGGCAGATGAATAAATGTGTTGGACATCAGACTAGTATAGTAAGGCCAATAGAGACACACCTAGGTTTAAGTCCTTGAAAATCAGGAAGTCTGTAACTTGCATAAGCTATCTGAATTTTGAAATACTGGAAGCATTTTGGATAACATTTTGGATAATGGTGATGACTAAATATATGAAAGCATGTAGCATAATCCCCAGTGCAGTAGATATTCTCTAAAAGTCAATTTCACTCCTTCAGTTGAATATTTAAGTATTGAAAGTATTTTTGTATCTTTTCATATTTCTGTGTGTGTATGTGTGTGTGTGTGTGTGTGTGTGTGTGTGCGCGCACGCATGCACATACATCCTATTGTGTTGAGCAGTACTTTTCAGCACATGAAATCAGTTCAGTATATGTTCTAGATTGGTGACTTTAATTTTTTGTCTGGTTTTCTAGTGACTCTACTAAGAATATATTTTTTATTATGACCCAGAATTCACAAACCATACTTACTTTAGGTGAAGACTTCTAATATTTAATTTTGTATTTTAATCTATTTCTGTTTTAATTAAAAAATCTAGTCTATTCTTTTTTTCATTTTAATTAAAAATCATTCTGATCTCCACACTCTATAAATCCTTGCTATGAAGATTTCACAACTGTTAATGAATTCCACTATGCACTTTGGAAGTACTCTCCTCGGAGGACGTAGGTAACTTACTCATTCCTTATTATTGTGTAATGAGAATAATAAAAATACTTGGAAAATGGAGAGAAATATGCCTTTCAGAACTGAAAAAAGGCTTCAACAGACATATCTGAATTAAAAATAATGGTTGTCTTCTACCCTATAAAGATGATGTCAGATGCTGGCTAATAAAGTGTCTTCTTGTGACCACTATGCAAAAAGAGGTAATGGAAACTGAGTTTCATAGAACAGTATTTAGGATGAGACTTCCTTATTAAAACACTTCAGTTTTAGTAAAGAAATTTTGCTTGTCTGAAAATATTCATCAAAATGAGTTGAAATGGAGTTTTCAGGTTGTCCTAAAAAATGTAAATAGACTCCTTAAGATATTTTTGATTCAAAAACTTGATCAAGAGCTTGACCAGCATGAGATAGTGCATTAGAACAGTAAAGAATAGGGACGCCTGGGTGGCTCAGTTGGTTAAGCGTCTGACTTCAGCCCAGGTCACGATCTCACGGTCTGTGAGTCTGTGAGTCTGTGAGTTCGAGCCCCGCGTCGGGCTCTGGGCTGATGGCTCAGAGCCTGGAGCCTGCTTCCGATTCTGTGTCTCCCTCTCTCTCTGCCCCTCCCCCGTTCATGCTCTGTCTCTCTCTCTCTGTCTCAAAAATAAATAAACGTTAAAAAAAAAAGAACAGTAAAGAATATGTGGGTTGTCATTGTGTGACTTATCTCTTTCCTGAATAATCTATTACAGATTGTCCATTATAAAGTATTGACATATTTCATTCTCCATGTAGGCACTGTAAATGTGGCTTTTCTTGAAATGTATATGATATCTCAGGCATTCTTAAGAATTAAATGATAGAATTTACTTATAACATTTGACTTATCATAGAATTGAAAACATCAGAAAAAAATTTGAATCATTTGAAGGATCATGGTTTTATATTTAACACTAAATGATCTGATGATCTAAAACCATGGCCCTGAAGGAAGCAGAATGTGAACTTTTAAGCTTGATAAACTAATCACGATTAGACATAACCTGAAATTTGGATACTGATTGCACCAAGAATCTGCTCCATTTCAATTTCTACATGAATTTTTGTAACTTTCTTTGACCTTAGCTTTGGATTTAGTTGAAGAGAATATATTGAGAATTTTAATGTTTATCTGGCTTTAGTTTTTAAATTAAAGATTTAGTAAAATTTTAAATTAAAATACATCTGTGAAGCCTTTGGAAATAACATGTGTTTAAAGACAATAGCCTCTAGGCAAAGAAAAGTAGTCCTTTGCCTGCTTGCCAAATCATATTACTGTCAAAACTTGAATGGAGTAAGAAGCCCAATTACTCACTGTGATAGCTTACAGATGAAATGCAGAAAATTACTCAAGTTTTACCTTAATTCATTACATTTAAAGATTTTCATATGAGAAGATAAATAAGGTTTACTCCTGTCTACTATGTCAACCTATTTTGTAAATACCACAATTATTTGCTTCATTAGTTAATGGGATTTTAGCTTGATTTTTAAGCAATGGTAGTCTTGGTTGTTACAACTGGATGATATCCTATTTAGACTTTTTAGGATAGTACTTTACATAGCCTTAATAATAATATACTTCACATAAAATAGGGGGAAATAGAAAGTTCTATTTTGAGTAAAAAATATAACATGCTTTCCAAATTACTAAATGAAGCCACCAAATATTTCCTAATCATAGACTGTCATTATAGGGTTTCTCTTTAGTGAGGAAAATACAAAATCATCATCATCATCATCATCATCATCATCATCATCATTCCATCTTGTCAGCCTGGTTGAGCCCCATGTGATGTCCCTTTTGATACATCAAGTGTTTTCACCTGAAATATTCTGATCCAGCCTCTTCTTTTTGCCCAGTAAAAAACACCTAGTAAGGCCACTGCTATAGGGATGCAGGGCATATTGTGCTATTTATTTCTGTATGACTCTTCAATTATGAAGGCAAACTTTTATACTACACATACACTTTTGATGGGCGCATTTCAACTTTGCTCTTAGTTAATGAAAATATTTTAACAAGGGTAAATAATGCCCATAATTTATGAAATTATGAATATGCATGGGAATCACACACTGCTGCAGCATAAAATACTTGCCTTGTAAGCCTTCCCAGCCCTCCCACCACACCACTCCCTTTCCCCAACCAATTCACTTAGTTTGTATTCTATCAAACAATCATTTGTGTTTTTCTGCATCTTATATTGATATTACAGAGGAGAAGAATGATTTTGCTGCCATTACGTTAGTAAAAAAAAAAGTGTGGCTGTTGCCAAGCTTATGGAAATACATTTTCCTTTTTTAACTTTAGTTTCTTTAAATGATTTTCTTAATTCACTCACCTACAGGCTTATCTCACCTACTTTCCTTATAACTGCTCCTGTATTTCACAGATACTAGATTTTTAGCACATTTTAGAGTATACTCAAACTACGGTTTCATAAAATATAAGAAACTTAATTATCAGAATAACAAAATGTCCTTTACTCTCTCTTTTCAGGTTATTTTGTATTTTTAATTTAACTTAAAAAGCATTTGGCAATGAATAAAAGCCTAGAAGCACATGTAGTAGAATATATAGGCTTCAAAATAATTGTAAAGGGAAAGAAGACATTGAAACTCTCAATTGTTAACAGAGAAAAATCTGAAGGGTATATGGTGGCCTTTGCTAAATATGGACAAATATGGATAGACTGTATGTTGAAGGGAGACTAGCTTTCTCCATGGAAACAGGACATTTTTAGAAGTTATAGCAATGTAAACCTAGATTCAGTCAAAAGATGGATATGAGTATAATTACAGATGTTTGAAATTTTAATCTACTAACACTGAAACTAGTAACTCTCTCTCCCTATAAGAAGGCCACACACCTAGGACAACTATGTGACCTATTTTCTCCAAGGCAGAGTTAAGAGAGCTAAAACAAAATGCTGTCTATAAGCCTCAGATTTTGGAGTTAAGGATTCCTGATGATTTTTTTTTTTACTTGAAACACTTTAACAAGAAAAGAAAGAATCAAAATTCAAGATGCAACTTGAGGTAAGAGAATATGAAGAGCTGAAATAGGTTTTAAGTATTTCCACTCATATTTACTGAATTCAGGACTGTTGTTAACATCAGATAATACTGTTAGTTACTTCTTTCTTCTAATATCTCGAAGATTTATTGTCTCTTTGGGAATCTTACAGCTGAGGGATGTCATTGCCATGTGTTGTAATTTAAATGAGATCAATTAAACACTACTTTAGGACCCTTCCTCGTTCTCCACATTACAGGGCCCATGGAAATGCCCTTTATTAGAAGGGTATACAAAGTAATAGAAATCATCTCAGAAGAACCTGAAATTCTTTGGTGTTCAACAATAAGTTCACATTTGTAATATTTTAGTTTCACATTTTTTTGTAATGAGGGCAAAAGTCACATTTATTTCTGCCACAGATTTTTTCTTAAATAAACACATAAAAATCATAAATGTAGGTAATAAGGTACACAACATAAATATAAAATTTGTGATATCATCAACACAAAGTGAGTGCAGATACAGAGATGATAAGCAGAAGAGTTTTTATATAAAATTGACAATATCAGTTTATAATGGTTTGTTAGGGGCTCCTGGGTGGCTCAGTCGGTTAAGCGTCTGACTCTTGGTTCCAGCTCAGGTCATGGTCTCACATTTCATGAGTTTGAGCCCCACCTCAGGCTCCACACTGACAGAATGGAGACTGCTTGGCATTTTCACTCACCCTCTTTGTGCCCCTCCTTCTATCTCTCTCAAAGTGAATAAATAAACTTTAAAAATAAAAGATAATAGCAGAGAGGGAGGCAAACCATAAAAGACTTTTAAATACAAAGAACAAACAGGTCGTTGGAGGGGTGTTGGGTGGGGCGATGGGCTAAATGGGTGATGGGCATTAATGAGGGCACTGCTTGGGATGAGCACTGGATTGTATGTAAGTGATGAATCACTAAATTCTACTCCTCAAACATTATTACACTATATGTTAATTAACTTGGATTTAAGTAAAAATTAAAAAATAAATAAATTAATTAATTAAATTAAAATAAAACAGAGTGTTATATCTTTAAAATGTGTTAAGTAATCTTTAAGGTAACCACAATGAAAATACGTACAGAGAATATGTTCACCAATAAATAGATGATGACATTAATTCTATTATTATGACAATTCATCTAGAGAACATACTGCATTCACTGACCACTCACCAAGGAAAAAAATAAACAAGATAAGTCACAAAGCATGCATGGGTTATATTTATAAAGAAAAATACATGGATAATTTTATTGGCATAGGGCATAAAGCTGATTTATATTTGGGCTACAGTCACATTGTCCAAAAATGTAATGTGGTGAAAATTGTCATCCTATAACAAAATACAGTTAAAAACAAAACCACACCTCAATAATGCTGTGGAAAGCCCTATACAAAAGGAAGCACATCTTCATGAAATTTCAAAACCAGAATAATACAAAATTTAATGCAAAAAATTCTACATACAAAAAGATGAACTATTTCAAAGGAAATATACTACAATATAACAATAATTTTAAACTGTGATTGTGTACCCATGAAAAACAAATGTTTTGAATAATTGGCATGTCTTCATGGACAGTAAAATTATAATGAATATTCATTAAAATCAACCATGAGGGGTGCCTGGGTGGCTCAGTCGGTTAAGCGGCCGACTTCAGCTCAGGTCATGATCTCGCGGTCCGTGAGTTCGAGCCCCGCGTCAGGCTCTGTGCTGAGAGCTCAGACCCTGGAGCCTGTTTCAGATTCTGTGTCTCCCTCTCTCTGACCCTCCCCTGTTCATGCTCTGTCTCTCCCTGTCTCAAAAATAAATAAAATGTTAAAAAAAAAATAAAAAAAATAAATAAAATAAAATCAACCATGAAAAGCTCCAATAAAAAGTTTTATGAATAAACACTTAAAAACATTAAAATTGTATTATGTTAATACATTCTTTCTGTTATACAGAATTTAAAGGTACAATCTATTCTTCAGAATCAAGTAAACAAAAACCTTTCATTTCTAAATAAATAAGCACCACCAAAGTTGTAAAATATGCTAACACTCACTTCATAAAAAAAATATTTAGGATTATATTCAGATACATTCTGAGGAAAGTAGAAAAAACCCTAATGATCAATTTTTCCTAACGTAAAAATCACATTTATGAGTAAAACTTTTTTTCTAAATATAGGAATTTTATTAAGTATCTACCTCAATCATATAAAGTACATGTCCATATCATATCATCAAATTGTTTTTAGCCATCAAAATTTAAAAGCATCTTCCATGATATTATTTTTTTATTGATCAGTAGTAATTCCTATATGACTCTTGATGTACTTTACCTTGCATACAGCACATATAATGGTAATCTTTTTTTTTTACTTTATCTTCTCTCCCTGACTTTGAAATACTTCGCTACCACATAAACTGAAAGAGTTAATGTGCCATCTCCTGAGAGGCCTTCCATCTCTGTAGCAAAAGGCTGTTGTTCCTTGAGTGCCATGTCTGATTGGAGAGCCCGCAAGTTTACCGAGGCAGATAGCTTATCACTTCTGCAAGAAGTATTGAAACATGCAACTAAATCCTTGCTTCCAAAATTTGATCTTGATGTGTTACTGAGTTCTAGCAGATTGAAAATAGAGTCTATTGTAAAGTGTACTCCAAGCTGGGTATCAGGTCAGAAAACCAGGAAATGGAAAGGAAAGAGTGAATTCTACATTTCAGGAAGAAGCAAATGGTTTCATATTTACAGATAATATGTCTTTGATTCATGAAACTCAGAAAATATACATTACTAACAAGAGACAAATTGAATGTGGAAATAGCACAAATTTAGGTCTGTCAACATATGATTCAATGCTGGTATGTTGCTTAATGGGTAGATACTGGAAGGTGAGCTGGATATAACCTGTCTCACAATATTATTAAATTCAGTTGATAAAATCCCAATATTGAATGACATATACAATAGTATATTATGTTTTGGTGGTATTTTAATGTAATATGATCATAGTATCTGTCATACTTCTCTATGTTAAAACATCAAATGTGTATACGAGTTCCGTGAAATGGGTTCAACACCTCCTTATACCTTTTAACTGTGTACTTCTGCAAAGTCAAAGCAGACAATTACAAATACAGATAATAAATTAAAATCAAAGTAATGTTTCTATATTAGGAGAGAAAATATATTTTACATAGAATAGATAAATTTCTATGCAAAATTGTCAAACGTAATGAAGTTAATTGGGCCCCAAATACGAGAACAAGATACTGTTCAGTTTTTCTCTTTCTGAGCGAAATAACAACAAAAAACACCTTGATCCAATAGTTCATGGATATTTCTTTATATAAGAGTTTTAAATCTTAGAATATTAGCTTTCTAAGACTTTTATTTATAATGTTTCTCCTATAAGTCTAAACTCTAGCTATGCATCTCTTATATAGTGAACAAAATAATGCAATAAATATGGAGAATTACCTCTCTCTGACCTTACAGGTCTAGGAGACTGACATTTTGGAAGCAAGGATGGAGAACCTTAGAGAACTGATTGAAACCCAGATGGGATGGATGAATAGAAAAAGGACCCATTTTTTTTTTTTTGGCTGACTCCCTCTTATATGATAGCTGTTGGTGGTATAAGGGAAAAAATGTTAACTCTGAAGTTTTGTGCAAAGAAAGCCCAAATCTTTCTGTAATAGGTAAACATATATTTCTGCAGCAAAAAGTCCTATATTTTCCTGGAATAAAATTTTGTCATACAAATTTCAGACATCAAGAAAAACAAAATAAGTGCCTAAGTGGGTGATGAATGTCTGGCATAATAGCCATGAGAGAATTCCAAAGTAGAAGCGAGTACCTCCAACTCTTTGCTGCACTATATGTATTTTATTGTTAATTATGATGCAAACAAAAATGTTGACCACTGGAAATATGTACACCCAGAAAGCTTGATAAAATGATTACTGTTAGACAAAGATTCTAGACAGTTGGATATTTAAATATGATTTCCTATTCCTCCTCTATAAATGAAAATCTCTGTTTCTCCTGAATCAAACTGTGGTTGGGCTTTCTGCATGGCTGAGTGTAAACGGTATTTTGGGCTTCATAAGAGTGGGCAGATAGAATTAATGTGGTTTGTACTCTACAGACTGTGTAAATGCTTGTATAGGAGTAAAACAGAGTTTGGACCTCAGAGATTTGGGTAGTTTTCATAGAAAATCTAACATGTAACCACTTCACTATGCCTATTCTCCTTGGCCTTCACAAGGGATCTGAAAATTTGGGCTGAAGGAAATATGTTTGTTAATTTGGGAAAATTAATCAATTTGGGAAAATAGTGACCTCAAAATCCCTATATAAGTATAGATATACATGTATATTCATGTATATATATAAATGTATATAGAAATACATGTATATTCATATTTATGTATATTTTCACATAATTTATGTGCTTTCCCTGAGATTCCATATATAAGTAATATCTTTCAGTATTTATTTTTCTCTGTCTGGCTTATTTCACTTAACATATTATGAGAAATAAAAACAGCCTCTTTTGAAACATTGGTCATGTAGTTTCAAAAGTTCCACAGTATACTTCCAAGTTTCAGTTGCTCATAATTATTTATTTTACCAGTTAACATAGGAGCATGTATACTAATTAGTAAATGAGTCAGAATGAAAGAAGAGTTATCTTTTTTATTTGATCATAAATATTGTTATTGGCCCAAATATGGAGATGTAACCAGTATTTTCCTCACTTTTTCTCCCTGCGGCAACTCCAAATCCTATACATTTATATTCAATATGAGTAAATATAGCATCCAGTTAGAATATGTGAAAAAGTACAGAAGAATATAAGATAAACACAACGTGACATTGACCCTATAAGTCAAAGATAAACACTGTTAATATAAAATTTAATGCACTTCCAATCTTTTGCGCTCATATAAAATTTAACTTTTCATGGGTGAGAAATTAAATACATTATTAAAACCTGGAGAGTTATTTGGGATAATTTTTCTTCTCACTTTGGAATCTAAAGGATGTGGATTTAAACTCTCTGACACTACTGTGTGGCCATGGTAAAGTCACTCGGCTTCTCATTTTATGTGTAAATTGGTATTAATATTACGTAGCTCTCAAAGTAGTTGTGAAAATTAAGTGTTGTATTACATGCTGAGGGAAGAACAGAAATTGTTATAGCCATTTTGATTTTTAATCTACTTAAGTATTTCTGTATTAGCTAACAAATACCTATTGTTTCTGGGCCCCCAAGGTCCCCACCAACTATATCAGTTGCCTAGAATACTCTTTTGAGACCTATTAAACGCTTCCATTATAATTCAACCATTAAAAGATTATTGTCTGCCACAAGGGATTTTCAGAACCTGACTTCATACTATAGCCAGTATATATTATGATTGTGTGTTGCCCATTCCATACTTGTTAAATATCTTTTTTTTTGTCATCATATCTGTTTTGTTTTGTTTTGTTTTCCAGCAGAAATGTTGGTTCTTTGCATAAAGTGCCCAAAGCTGGAGTACTATCTTCTTATTTACAGCATTCAGAAATATTACATACTGTTGGTTTACCTTCTTTAATTAAAAGATGTTATGTAATTTTGGACAGTATGGCTTTCATCTTTTTCTTAAATCAGGATTCTTAAGTAGGATTCCTGGACCTAGTGACACTACTTTTATTTAGCCATTTTTTTTTTTTAAGTTTATGTATTTATTTTGAGAGGGAGAGAGAGAGAGACGGAGAGGCACAGAGAGAGAGGGAGAGATTGAATCCCAAGTAGGCTTCACACTGTCAGTGCAGAGCCCAATGCAGGGCTGGATCTAGTGAGCTGTTGATCATGACCTGAGCCTAAGTCAAGAGTTGGTCACTCAAATGACTGAGCCACCCAGGCGCCGCTTGTTTGGCCAGTTTTGTTTTGAAAGGTATTTCTGTCAGCATCGAGTATGATTAGTTGATGCCCAAATTACATTCTACCTGATCGGTCAGTTTCCCTACCATAAAGACCATCAAATCTATTGAATATTATCTCAGTGTATGGAAAGGCTACCTTAGGAAGATAGGAAATACCCAGGAATAAATATAAAACATATATATATATATATATATATATATATATATATATATATATATATTTATTTTATTCCCAGAAGGGGAGACAATATTTATTAACTGCTCAGTGAGTATGATATATTAATACACAGGGTCAGTTCACTTTGATTACTTATCTAATCTACTGATGCTGGATATGATAGAGAAACTAATTAATTCAGTTAAAGCCAATTTGTCTATTGAAATGTCACAAGGTGTGAAGAGCTTAAAAGGGACAAACGAGGGTGGTGGGTACCTGAGTGGCCCAGCAACCAACTTTGTTTCAGGTCCTGATCTCACAGTTTGTGGGTTCTAGTGCCACATCAGGCTCTCTGCAGTCAGTGCAGAGCCTGCTCAGATCCTCTATCCCCCAATCTTTCTCTACCCCTCCCCCACTCATTCTCCCTCTCTCTCTCTCTCTCTCTCTCTCTCTCAAAAATAAATAAACATTAAAAAAATAAAAAGGACAAGTAAGAAAATATTTTATGGACAAAGAGCTATGTATTAGGGGCAAAGAAAACTAATTAGATCTCTCCTAATAATGTCTCAATTTATGATAATTAGAGGAAAATTAAAGTGGAAACATTTAATGAAAAGTTAAAGTGAAATAAAGCAGAACATCTCTATTTTAAATAAGTGCTCATTAGAAACGCCACTTTTGAACCCAATGGAAGACATCCACAGCCTTACTCCCATGAGGTACTGTTTGATATAACATCAATAATATCTAAAATTCCTCTAATCTTTTCAATTTGATCTCTTTCTTCTAATCATATATAACTTGATATAATTCTCACAATAAGAGAGGATTTTTTCAGTAAAACACAGAAAATTACACAATTGATTTCTTGACTGGATATACTCCGCTTTATGACATAATAACTTCATTGATTTGTCTTTTTTTTTTTACACACACAGCTAGCATTACTATTTGATTTGATGACATTTCTATATCACACTGAAAATTGTCAAAAACGCTAAAGATAAAAAAAAAGATTTAGTGATATAGGCAGGTATCATCAAATATGCAAAATGATCAACAGCTTTTTTAATAAAATTGTAAAATTTTCACCTACAATGATCCCTCTCCTTTCCTCCTTAACACTTTCTTCCACTCCCTGAACATAATTGGCATCAATAACAGCACTTAGTAAACCTGACAGAATTGTGTCTTTGTGAACAGATTTACCGATACATACAAATGTAGTTCTTAGTATATTTTTTTTAATTATCCAAAATGTTAAAAATGCAAAAGAAAAAAAAATAAACTGAACTGAGGAAATGGTAATTGTTAAATAAGAAGAAGTGATTTGCCACTGGGGCCATTTCTTTCACTGTAGAACATAACTCTTAGAATATGTTTAATATGTTTGAAAAATTCATTAGCTTTTGAAGATACAGGATACCGAGCAAATAACTCTGCTGGTCTAAAGAATAACTATAATCTGAAGGAGCTATTATCACTTTAAAAGGTATTTAATTATAGTAAGAATGAGTTCACAAACTGCTGGAAGCCACATCAAAAAGCCATTCTACGTCTTAAGCTGCGCTTACACTGTCATCAAACAAATGATTATAATATACAATTTTCATTAGATCCCAGAAACAACACAATATTTATTGAACAAGGCATAAAAAGCTGGTTTTTTTCTTCTGAAATATTTTACAAAATGAATTTTTAAGCTACCTACTTTGGGAATGTAAAAAAGAGCATAGATTATTAAATCTAAGACATTCCATAAAACTCATCTGAATTCTTCATCTATTTAAAACATATTTACTCTATTTTCTAGGACCCTATAATGGGGAACGTTATTTTGTTGCACTGCAGTTATTTGGGTTAGGTACTAATTTTCCCTAACAGAATATGAAGTACTTTGCAATAAGGCAAATGCCCTATTTTTTTTTTTTTTCATATGCAAAACAATTCTTAAAAGAAAGGGAAATGCTAGAGAAAGAATATCACTGGCTGAATGGCTACTATGTTTATGCCAGTGTACTTAGCATAGAAGATACTAACTTACTTTATTTCTACAATACCACCATGTGACATGTGTTCTAATAATCATAATACATAGATATTAAGGAATTTGTTGAATATTATTGAAAGGGTATATACATTGTACAAAGCTGGGATTTTTCAAATTCCGGGTGCTACATTTAAAATACATATCTCATAGGGGCGCCTGGGTGGCTCAGTTGGTTAAGTGTCTGACTTCAGCTCAGGTTATGATCTCACGACTCCTGAGTTCGAGCCCCTAGTCGGGCTCTGTCCTGAAAGCTCAGAGCCTAAAGCTGGCTTTGGATTCTGTGTCTCCCTTTCTCTCTGCCCCTCCCCCATTCACACACACACTTTCTCTCTCTCTCTCTCTCTCTCCCTCAAGAATAAACATTAAAAAAATAATTAAAATAAAATAAAATAAATAAAATAAAATACGTATCTCACCCATTAAGATAGCATCCAGGGACCACTACCAGAGTGCTAATGTGATCTGAATGAATGAACGGAATGTGTTTTCTTAGAAAATAGAAGCATGAATGTGACTTAGCACATAAGAATGTGAAATCCCTTGAAAGGCTGGTGTGTGGAGGCTGTTATTTGTTCTCTGATGTGTGTGCAGACTGGACTATAATCAATAAAGTTTACAAATATCAGATATGATTGAAAACATGGGAGTTTACTCCAACAAATAGTGTTGTCCATCCATGCAGTATACTGCTCTAGCAGGTACTCTAATTCCCTTCAGTAGAGTTATTTAAGCAAAACTTAAATTGGCATCTGTCAGAACTGAAATAAAAGGCATTTTTCATTCAGTGGGAGTTGAATTAAATGTCCTACATAGCCCTTTCCAACCATGACAGTTTGTAGTTTTATGATAATCATCAAAACCCAAGATAATTACCATGACAACAACATATTTCAAAGTATCTTTGGGAAAGTTGAAGTTGAGCACAATTATTTATATAATAATTATGGGTTAGATGCGGAGTCAGCTAACTTCTTCTGTAAAGGAAAATCAGTAAATGTTTTAGGCTTTGCAGGCCACGCAGTCTCTGCCATAATTACTTAAAGTGCTGTTGGAAAAGAACCTTAGAATATAGGTAAAAAGTTATAGGTATGAGTGTGCTCCAATAAAACTGCACTACAAACAAAGGCAGAAGAGTGACTCTGGTCCACAGACCATAATCTGTTAACCTTTGAGTCAGATAATGGTGTCTCTGGGGTGCAACCTTCCCAAAACTGCCACTGAAAAAATCTTGGTTTAATCTTGTTTCTCCTAGCTAACATCTTGGCTAATCTGGCATGAGACACTGCATGTTGAAATAATACTTCCCTTAGAACGTTTCACAATTTTCTCCAGCACTAATATTTCATGATTGTAAACTCATAGTTCTTTCTTACACTTTATTTGTATATTTTTGTCTTCTTCATCTCCTCAAGCTGCCTTTGATTCACAAATAAAATGGAGACACTATTTAAGCCAATGAATTAACTGCCTGAGATTCAAATGAACAAAGAATTCACAGTCATTAGGATGAAATAATCCAGAGTTTGAGATACCCGGTGTGAATGGTGGACAGAACCAGCAAAACTGAACATCTGCAGCAGCAATCAAATGTCCGCCAGGAACAGCAGGCTCTGAGAGCAGTGACACATCTGGTTAAACCTACTAAGAGCTTGAAGCCAGAGGAATTTAGTCATCTGAAATACAGCATGAAGATGCCCAACTTCTTTTGGTCTCATTTTGTCAATGCTGAGTAAGTCAGACTTCTCATACACACTTGCAGTTTCTTCTTTAAACCTACAGAATAAAATGGCTGCCCTCCAGGCATTCCCTGGCACTACTACTTTTGATGGATTTGTGTTGCCTTGGAGATTTTTGGAAGACATATGTGTTGAAAGGATTGATTTATACTTGACATAAAGCTAGGGTTTCTAATATTATTCTGACAGCATTGATGAGCACTATTTTCTTTAATAATGTCTTCATTCATTTGGAAAAAGATTGGTATAGTTGCCTCAAATGGTTTCCAACACTTGAAACTTGTGAGTATTATAATTTTACAGTTTCTCTGAGATAACAAGTAGACTAGCTCTCTCTTCAAATCCCAGATCTGTGTCTGGCTGAGTTCTCCTTGTTCTTTGATTCTCAGCTTAAATGTCACTTCTTCAAAGTGGCTTTCTTGAGTGTTTTCTACCTAAATGCATTTATACATACACCTATGTGTATTTGTGTATGTGCTTAATGCTTTGTTTAATATTTATGTCCCTTTCTGTCTGTATATGTGTGTGTGTTTACCTGCACTAGACTTAAAAAAGAGTACATCTTTTTTTCTCTCTATGCAAGCATAACACTTAACATACACTTCTTGATACATAATAGGCTTTCAACCAATAATTGTTTGACATGCAAATTTATGATTGAATAAATGATGATTGAATCAGGATAAAATGTGGGCAGATATAACTTCATTTTAATATTACTTAATAACCACTATAGAATTACTTCTACAATTATTTCAGTGTTTCTGATCAGTGTTTCATCACTGAAAGAGTAAACCTACGTGATTAACAAAACATGTTTTAATGCATTGTTTTATGTTCAGAAAATGAAGATGATGTAATTTCATTTATATGCATCATTGCATGGTTTAAAATAAATAGAATTCTGATGTAATATACTAGTTTCCGTCCCTGGTTTGCTAATTGTAGATCTTATTGGGTATTTTTCCTGAAAACATAACCATGCCTACTCCGAACTTGCTGGTTGTGCACCTGTGTGTGTGTGTGTGTGTGTGTGTGTGTGTGTATTTGTATGCAGTAACGGATTTACTTTGTCTCTTTGTTTCACTTTAGTTCCTAATTTCTCATTATATAATCAGACCCATAATTAGTGCCTGCCTCTTCAGTGTTTGTACACTTTCCTTTGGAAAAAGGAGAGAAATAGCAAGAACTTATGAGAAGAAGCGGGATTTGACATGGAGTTTCTTCTGCAGGATTCCTAGAGCCCCTGGACATTGGGTAGCATGGAGACAATATAACTTTAAGAGAAGAGTTGGGGCTCCTGGGTGGCTCAGTCGGTTGAGCGTCCGACTTCAGCTCAGGTCATGATCTCACAGTTTGTGAGCTCCAGCCCCACATCGGGCTCTGTGCTGACAGCTCAGAGCCTGGAGCCTGCTTCGGATTCTGTGTCTCCCTCTCTCTCTGCCCCTCTCCCACTCATGCTCTGTCTCTCTTTGTCTCAGAAATAAACATTAAAAAAATTTTTTTTAAAAAAAAGAGAAGAGTGAATTGACTAGGAAAAAATAATGGCTATACTGTAAGATAAATCCATGAAAAATTTAAACAAGATGCTTATTAAACAAAATCCTACCCACAATATTGTTTAGATTGAACAGGCCTAAACCCAAATGCATATTTTTTAACTATCCAAAGTCTACTCAGGTAATGAGCAAATTCTGTTGAATCCAATTAATATCTCAAATGCCAGGTAAACATTGGGTGATGGTAAAGGTCAAACCAGAACGGTCCATTTGCTCAGTATGAGGAGAAAAGGGATGTATACACTGCCTACATTTTTAAAATATTTCATTTCTCTAGTGGGACATTCTCCAATAATTTCCAATCTTGTTCTTTTAAAATTACTCTCTTTAAATTCATATTTAAGAAATAGTAAATGTAATAACAGAAATAGCCCATTGATAATTATTTGATTATTGAAAATAATAGTATTTGAAATAGTAGGAATAATATTACCAGTAGGATTCCTTCCATGTATTTTGGAATAATTTTAAAAATTGATGACACTTATTTTTTTAAAATAGTTCCTAGGATAATAAAGAAGGAGAATAACACATTGTTCTAAAGTGCTGAGTTTAATCATCCTATAATAAGGAGAAGCTATCATCGGACATTTTTATTAGAGTCTGTAGGTTTTAAGACTCACCTTTTCCCTTCCCCTCCTATGAATGCAATATCAATTTTATGCATTAAAAAATCAATAGCCAGTTTTTTCCCAAATAGTGAAGGTGTTCAAAACCAATTAATGATAAGCTTAAAGTACAAGTAAGAAAAATATAGCAATAAAAGTCGTCGTATGAACCAAAGATCTCAGTCATCTTTACTACAAGCAATAATTCTGGAGTATAATAAATCAGGTAAAATGCAACTATTTTAATTAGGATACTTATTATAAAATTGCAATAATTTAAGATATACATTAAAATTATGGGGGAAGTTAAGGAGAAGATATCTCCTGCCACACTTATACTATCTCTGAAATATTTTAATTATATTAAATATGAGAAAAAAACTTTATAGAGTGGAAGCAAAAATATGGATCATCTAAGCACATCAAAGTAACTACTAAAAGATAGAGACACAATATCTAAAGAAATTTCTAAAATATCTTGATTTTTAAAATAAAATCCAAATTGAAAAATATTTTAGCTATGTATCAAATTGCCACTCATATATTGTCTAAATATCTGAATATGAGATCTTTATTTGGACTATATAAAGATGACTATATATAGACATACAAACATATATAATAACGTTAACATGCAACTTGCTTCTCTGAGGTACAACACGTTCTAAATAGGCTTGAGTAATACTGCAAATGTGCCATTATTTTCTAAACTTGATATTCACTGCCCTCAGCTCTTTTACTATGAATTGTTAAAATCTTTGTCATTCTGATCTCAGCCACTTCAAATCACTGCTCTCCTCACTTTTCACATAAGAACATATGGGGCAATCGGTGTGACTTGTTTCAAATTGTATTCATTGTATGAACATTTATGAAATTCCTAATTTAAGCAGATATTGTGTTAGGTTGTGGAAATGAACATGAAATTAGACAGTTTTTGACCTTGAGGGTTCAACTCTAAGGGAGAAACAGGAATATTTTTTTCAATATCTTTTCTTCAACAAGAAAAAAGTTGAGAGAGCTATAAATATACATATATATATATTCTTTTCCTACTTATACACATATTTTATATTTTAGATATTTATATGCTTACATATTTTTACTGTATGTATTTTATGCTACATATCATATATATACAATAAGAATATATGCATAATATATAACATAAAATATCATATATGTATTTTACATATGCACATGTATAACCAGTAATATAGTCATTGGATATATGATATAACTGTATTAATATAATTTAAATAAAAATTATGTACATAAACTATAATTTATTCTAGAAATTTAAACAAACTATAACTTAAATCTTGCACTATATAGACGAGCTTATGAATAAACTACATTTTCTAACATACTGATTATATAACTTTGAAAAGTAAAGTCAGTGTCAAAAATGAGTACTTTCTAAAAGGTTAAATAAATTGTACTGCCATTGAATTAAAGCTGCTGAAAGTTCTTAAAGGTCATCTTTTCATATTTTTACTTGTTTACTAACCATATTACTTATCAGAGAACTATAAGGTATGCTTCACAGATTGGTAAAAACAGTAAGCTCTATGTGGAAAAGATAATATGTGTTACTTAGTATTAAGATTATCATTTAGTATTCTTAACTTCTAAATTGCTTATCAATAAGTGATAAAGAGAATTGACATCAACAAAATTGACATCTATAAAATATGTATTTTAAGTTAGAGTTGAAAAGATAAAGTTACCTCACCTTACACGTATACACACACACAGAAACACACTTCATCACCTTGAAAAAGAACGGGCTGCTCACAGGCCAAATGGCAAATTGACAAATTTACCTGCAGTACCGATTACCTCCCTTGTAATCCCAATTATCTCTGAGTGACCTTTTTTGCCTTCTTGTCCTGAATGAACGCTGCATTATACTCACTGATATATGCTTTACATTTTATCTTTTAAAGGAATTATAGTAGTTTAAGTAACGACTCCTAAAAACTAGGAAGAGTTAGAGCCACGGGAATAAAATATAATTAGTTTTTATTATAGATTAGATAAAACATTTGGGATTAGGGAGAATTGCATAGCCCCTCACCAATCATACTATTTTTGAAACCGTTCTTTTCACTTCTCATTATTCAGAAAAATTACTCATTATTCTTTAGAGCAACTCCTGGAACATATTGTATACTTAATAAAACTTAATAAAAATACTTAATAAAAATTTGTTAAGTGAAAATGTTAACTATCACTATTCCACATATCACTGGGATGACTTCAAAAGCTAAATAAAACAATGCCTCCAATAGCTCTTAATTTACTAATTAAACCAGTTTTATTAACTTGACTACACCTAAGTTTAAAGTAAAAAAATAGAAAGATGACCTGATATTGGTAAAGGAAATATATATATATATATATATATATATATATATGTGTGTGTGTGTGTGTGTGTGTATGTATGTATGTGTGTGTGTATATATATATATATATATGTTTATTATATATATATAAAATATTTCAAAATATTTTACCATGAAAATGCTTTATAAAAAGTGTTTCTGTAATCGCATTTCATGTTTCTATATCATCTGATATAGGGAAAATATGGAGAAACACATATAAAAGTAGAGTTTTGTGATGGATTTAAAAAAAAATAAGTGCTTAAGTGGTCTCTCAATTCTTTTATTTCCCTCCTCTCAATTATATACATATACAATTTATACAAATTTATACAAATATATACATATACAATTTATACACATAATATAATACAAACATATATACAAAAATATATATACAAAAAATACATATATATTTATATTTATACATATACAATTGAATATATAACTTGTATATGCATAATATATATTATTACATTATACATATTATACATGCATAATGCACATATGCTATACAATATCTATGTTACATAATATACTATCCATAATACAAATCATATATTACATATATAATATATAATATATATATAATTGAATAGATATAATTAAATACACCTCCAGGGTCAAGTAATTCTAATACTGATTATTTTTTTCTTTGTATTTATTTGTTTATACTAAACAAAAACAAAAATAATACATTCATTTCTCCCACCGCCACTCCTTGCCTCTGGCAACCACCAAGATCTATGAGCTTGGTTCTCAACCTGTATATATATATATATATACATGTTTTCTTAGATTCCACTTAAAAAAGAGATCATAAGGTATTTATCTTTCTCTACCTGACTTGTTTCACTTAGCATAATGCTCTCAAGGTCCATCCATGCAGTCACATGGCAGGGTTTTATTCTTTTCTATGGCTGATTAATATTCCAGTGTATATCTATACCACAATTTCTTTATCATTATTCCATTAACGGGCATTACATTGTTTCCATATCTTGACTATTATAAATAAGCTGCAATTAACATGGGTTATATACATCTTTTCAAGTTAGTGTTTTTATTTTCTTTGCATAAATGCCCAGAAGTGGAATTGCTGAATCATTTGACAGTTCTATTTTCAATTTTTGAGGAACGTCCCTCCATACCATTTTCCACAGGACTGTACCAACTTACACTCACACCATCAGTGAACGAGAGTTCCCTTTTCCCCACATCCTCACCAATACTTACTCTTATCTTTTTCATAACTGCCGTTTTAACAGTTGTGAGGTGATAGCTCATTGTGGTTTTGATTTGCATTTTCCTGACAATAGTGACTTTGAGAGCATCTTTGATGTACCTGTTCACAATCTGTATATCTTTTTTGGTAAAATGTCTATTCAGATTTCCTCTCATTTTTTAATTGGATTGTTTTTTTTGTTTTGTTTTGTTTTGTTTTGTTTTTTTGGTTTTTTTTTTTTTTTGCTATTGAAATGTATGAGTACTTTATATACTTTGGATATTAGCCCTTATCAAATATATGATTTGCAAATATTTTCTCCCATTCAGTAGGATGCCTTTTCATTTTCTTGATTATTTCCTTTGCTGTACAGAAATTTTTTTAGTTTGATGTAGTCCCACTTGTTAATTTTTGTTTTTTTAAAATAATTTCAGTTAATTGTTCTCATATTTTTCCTTCTTTATGACCAAACTCATTTTCTGTCACAAATGTTCATAAAACTTGTTTATATCAATTCTCTTTTCATCTCTTCAAAGACGCTACAAGTCATATTACATAATATGAATATTTTAAAAGGAAGAAACTGTTAAAGATGGAAGATGAATGTTAAATATTTCTATTTATAGCTAAACGTGACTAAATATATAGAGCCTTTGAATCATTTAATGCCTACATTTTCTTCAGAATTATACAAAGTATAATTTCTCCTCACTCATAACATAAAAATTAAAGATATGTGTATGGGATGTGGAATAACTGAAAATAATACCTATTTATTTTGTTAATTCAGCCAGCACATTTCTAACAAACCCTAACATAAAATGAGCCACTTAAATGTTTAGATTCCATCATACTCATGGGTGTTCATAGGAAAACTTATAGTGATAAATTTAAACATAGACAGAATTCTACCTGTCTATACACACACTGTTCTCAACTGAATTCAATAAACATTTATAACTTGCTTTCTACGCTTGTTAAATAGTCTAATTTTTCTGAGAGTCTTGAGTTTCCTCGTAAGCAGACTCTGAGACAAGGATGTGTGTAAAAGGAATTTAGTAGGATGTTTTCCAGAAGCAAGCAGTAGAAAGTGAAAGAGAGGCAGGAAAAGAAAAATAGCCAACCATGTATGTGAGATCAGAAACATCACAAAGAGTAATTTTGGCTCACTTCCATAGGGAATCCCTGGAGGTAGGTAGATAATAACTATAGTTATCTCAAGCAGTTGCAAAGGTGGTAAGAGTGTTAATGCCCTCATCATTGGTTAGGTTCTTTCCATGGAAGATGTATATTCCTGGGCACTCCTTTCTTCACAAGCACAGACAAAGCACTAGTGAGAACATCTGTTAACAAGGTCACACCACAAATGGAAAGGGGTTCCCAGGGCATATGCCTAGAGCAGGGACATGCTTTGATACATAGTTTAAGAGGAGAGAAGTATCATTTTAACATTCGAGGAGCTTAAAGGCTACTCTGGAAAAATACATAATACCACAGGTGCTTAGAACAAATATTTCTCCACAACATTATATGAAGCCTACCTTACGATCCAGTCATACCTAGTTAGAAGGAAATAAAATTTCAGCAAGTAGTGTTAAGCTCCTCTGCCCCCAGTACCTTGAGTTTATTCTGAGGAATTTACAGATTCCCAAATTTCTAAGTCCAGTGGGTGATAGTGATATGCTTAGTGTCCAGGTCCGCAGGGCTACATAATCTGCTGGACCCAGTGCCAGAGCATATGTGGAGATCCTTGTTCAAAAGGTAAAAAAAAATATATTGTTAAAGTGATGTTATATAAAAAAAGTGTTTTTTGTTTTTTTGTTCCACCATCTCTCTCTTGACTTGTCACTTTTTATCATTATTGTTAATTAATGTTCTAAAAAAGAAAACTTTAAATTTAAAATTTTCTTCATGAATTTTACTGTTTGTCTTTGTTATGGTGAAATGCCAGTTTTAAATGCAAAAATAGGAGCATTGAACTCATATGCAGAATCACTGAAATTACACAATTTGTATTTTGTAGCCAGGACATGCATATGTATTTTGTTCTTACCAGAAGAGTGGAAACACTGCACAAAATTAACTCAACTGTTTATACTTCACTCCTTGATGCATGCATATTCTACCTACATGCTTTACATACCCTGCTACTGAACAGAAATAAATGACCAAAAGTAAAAGAATCTATGAGTGGGACTATCTTTCTTTTTCACTTCACTTTCAACTCAATAGGGTAGTTAGTAGAGCTAGTTAGTTGGTTTCCACAGCTAAAACTAATATAATAACATTCCTTAGGTGTTTCAAAGAACACTACTGACTTCTTTCTGTGTGCAAAGAAAATTCTGGTTCAAAGAAAATGTGCAGTCTCTAATTTGTTGTCACCCATTCATTTAGTCATCTACCTAAGTTGCTTCTTCCCCTTGTATTTGCTGAGACTTGCTTGAGCTCCCACACACTGAGGGTTCACTGGAAGTCTGTGCTCACAGGACATTGCTAATGCCGTATGTGAACAGGATGGCAATGAACATGCTTCATTGTCTCTTCAGATGTCAATTATACAAGTTCAATAATAAAATGATTAAAAATTCAAGATGGTTGTCTTTCCTCTGTTAATCTATCAATTCCTGACCCTGAAGCCTTGAAGCCACACCAAACATTTTGCCATTCTCTACCCTCTTTCTCATTTCTTCACGCTATTCCTGCCACCTGGATTATTCTACCACTTGATCTTTACCCATAACTCCTACCCAGCTTCAGAGACTACTTGAGTGACCCCTTTCTTGACACGGCTAAAGCCTAGAGTACACTTTTTCCTCCATACTTCCATAAAGCTTTTCTTAATCTCTTTTTAAGAGAGAGTATAGCCTTTTTCAGTAACTGTTTTTCATCGAAGACAGAAATACAGAAAACTCAGTAACTTTTTACCAAATGAACAGACCCATTTAACAGCCCAGATCAATAAGGAGATAATATGACCAAACCCCAGATGTCTCCTGTGCCTGCAAACTGTGGGGTGTGAGCTTCATGGACCACTGTAGTCTTCTGCTGCTAGCAGAAAGCATCAAATGCACAGTCGAAGAGTGTCATGGCACCTGGCCTTTGGTTCTCCACATAGGATTCTACTTCTCCAGTTGTCCTAGACATTGCTGAGGGCACTCCACAATGAAATCCTTATGAAGGAGATACACTCTGATGACTGAAGAAGCTAAGGGAGAAGTACCCAATCTTTGACTCCTTGAGGAGCCAGGGAGAACTAGAGGCTTGGGTTTTGATGAAATCCTCCAACGGCACCAGAAAATTATCTAAGAACAGGATGCAGGCCTTGAGGTCCTTTCCTTTATCAAAAATCACCATAAACAAATGGGGCAGGAAATTGTTAATGTGCTGGATGAACAAAATAAGATAATTGATGAATTTGCTGACCTGGTGAAGAAGACATATGAAAAGCTTTAAACTGAAACCAGGGATGTGAATATGGTGGATAGAAATTTAAAATCTTGTGAGTTTATAATGGTGATTTCATTGCTGTTATGGCGGTTGTTGCAGTCTGGCCACCAGCTAGTGGAAATAAAGGGACCACCAGCCGTGACACCTGCAATGGTGCACCCTTTTGGTACATGAAAGACACTCTCAATAAATTCCCCCAGAACTCTGAAAAAAATCAAGATAGCAGCATCATAACATTAAACCCAACATGATGCCCCTCCGAGAGCTGGGTCTTGTACAATCATCCCAGTTGTACACTCAAGAAGTTGGCCCCGTATCCTGTGCTTCTTGCCCCATTGACAGTGGATGCTTTTGAGTTTAATACCAGACTTACACAAGAGAATACTGGTCCAAGTTGAGGTACCTGGCATGTTGTCTGGCTTCCCTGTATGCATATAAAGCCCTTCTCTGTGGAGATCTTGCCAAGTCCTTGATTGTCTTGAGTATGAAAACATATGTACCTCTTACTTGCATGATCTGAAAAATCCTATTCACTTTGCAATCATATAAGAAGTTCTTCAGATGTTTTCTTCTCCAGATTACTTCTCCTCACATCTAAACATTGTCCTAAATCTGTCACCACCTCACATCCTTTGTCCACCATACTTCTTAAATCACCTCAGCTCTCCCCAATCAAAAATAAGAGCTAACTGGAGAACTAGCCTGGAGGTTCCTGGAAATTCTGTCTCTGAGTCTGTAAACAGATATCTCAATGGAAAAGGAAACAAAATATCAGTTATAGAAAATAGCATAAAAATTAATTTCTTATTGAATGATGAACCATATGCAACATCACTACATAAATAAGACATGTCTTATTTATAAGAACACGTTCATATTTATGAACACGTTCATAAGAATGTGTCTAATGAGAGGAGAAGAAAGACAGAGGGATTAGATGATAGTCATGCAAAAATATAAAATGTCTAGAGGTTTCAAAGAATAAAGCAAATAAAAAAATTCTATGTTTTAGGATCAGAAATGTTCAGAAACGCTCTTTTCTTAAACAATTATAAAGAGAAGCAATATATTCTCAGTGACAAAAATAACAATACTGGATTTGGTTTTTACACTGAAGACTAGCAGTTTACTTTAGCTAACCTTATCATAATAATGATAATGATGAGGAGCACCTGGGTGGCTCAGTTGGTTGAGCATCCGAATTCAGTTCAGGTCATGATCTCACAGCTCATTGGTTCGAGCCCCGAGTCAGGCTCTGTGCTGACAGCTCAGAGCCTGGAACCTGCTTTGGATTCTGTGTCTGCCTCTCTCTCTGCCCCTCCCCCGCACATGTTCTGTCTCTCTGTCTCTCTGTCTCTCTCAAAAATAAACATTAAAAAATTAAACAAAATGATAATGATGATCAATAATTTCATTGTTAATGTCATTTACATCTAAATAAGTATAATTTATAAATTGTCATTCTCCTATGGGAACCAAATTTTATAATTGTTCACATTTATCTGAGATACACTATACAAAACTTTAATTTTTAGAAATATAAGTTTCATTTTAGGTAAGCATACATAAGAAATGCATCCAGTAAATTTGATAACAGACAGACTTTATTTCTTTACATTGAATAGAAGGAGAATTATAATCAAAGATTTGTTCTTAACTTTTGATAAAGAACAGAATATTACCACTTTAAAGTTGTTTGTGGCCATCTCTTCACCTTGATCAACTATATAATCCAGATTCTATTTTTAAAAAATTCTTTGCAAATTAAGTATTGTAGTCACTGAAGAATAACACATTTACACTGGTTTTGAGGTGTATATGATTTCTCCCCTATAAGTTTCCTGAAAAGAAAATTGATTCCTTTTAAAAGCAAACTCTAAATATTAATCCTATATTTTTTTTTAATTAAGGTCTTATATTATTCTACAGAAGAGTCTACATACTCTTAAGATAGAAATTTGTGTGGAGATTCAAAGGATAAAATACATTTGCCTAAGTTGTCTAAAGTTGACAAATGAAAATACGAAAGCATTTGACCTTGGAGTTCAAGAATCAACATGAAAACCAGAACAAGTGAATAACAACTTTAGATAGCTTTCAAAATTGTAGAAATAGAAATTGTTATTTTGTACAGATTTATAAAATATCTATATGAAAATAATGTGAAACATAAAGCAAAATTATGTCATGCAATTTATCAATATATCAAACTTGAAATCTGTCAATTTAATATTTATGATTAGAAGAAAATAAAGTAATATACACAACACTTCTATAATGTACAAAGTACCATGCAAATTGTTTTATATTTTATGATATTTCATTTAATCCTCGCAGAAACTTAGCAGGGTAGGCTTTGATATCCTTATTTTACAAATAAAGAAGTTTAGCATCTTGAAGTTTAAACACTTTTTCAGGAGCACAATGCTAAACACTATTGGAGGTGAGATTCATATATCAGTTAACATACAAAACATACTCTCTGACGGTCAAATAAACTCCAAAAGATTTGGTTTTACCACTTTAGATTATTGGACCATAATAATTGTATATATGTATACAATTCTCTTTTTCTTATTTATGAGCATTCTTAACAGAATAAAAATAAAATCTAACTCGATCAATATGAATTTAAAAACAATCATTTAACCAAGTAGTAGCATAATCATACCTTTTTAAAAAAGATTAAAAATAGAGGCGCCTGGGTGGCTCAGTCGGTTAAGCGTCCGACTTCGGCTCAGGTCATGATCTCCTGGTACGTGAGTTTGGGCCCCGCTACGCTCTGTGCTGACAGCTCAGCTCCTGGAGCCTTTTTCAGATTGTGTCTCCCTCTCTCTCTGTGACCTTCCTCCAGACATGCTCTGTCTCTCTCTGTCTCAAAAATAAATAAACGTTAAAAAAAAGTAAAAACAGATTAAATTCTAGATAAAATGAGGGTTAAATATTTAGAGTATTGCTTAAAGTTGTGATATAGGGTGCTATAAATTCATCCATGCCACTCAAAGATTATATCTGGCATCACAGTCAATTATTCATACTGCCCTTTTCTTCCTCCCCAGAATGTATTGGTTTGAATGGCAGATTATAAAATCACCATCATTATGTGCAAACATAGGTGTGTGAAACAAACAAAAAATGTTATGAAGTGCTTACACCAGAGGATAAAGTATAAAATACCCAACCGCAATAAATCTGACTCAAATCACATGAATAATATATTTGAACAATAACGTTAGCAAAACAATAACAAAGCTTATATCTAGTTATTATTTGATCCAGCAGAATGAAACAAACAGAAAAAAAAAAAAACAAAAAACGGCTTTCAGAATGATTCAATTCTTGTTACTGTGTTGATGTACAAAGCTACAAAACAGAATGCAAGCTTTGAAAATGGTTTGCTAAACCTAGCGAGGAACTTAAAATCTCTAGCATGTTAATGGGAGAAATCAAAAAGAAAACATCCATGTCATAAATTAATGTAAAAAAGAAAATTAAGCTCTAGGCTATTAATAGCTTGCTCTTATGTTAAAAGCGTACTTTTTATCCCCTTTCTTAAAAATAAAGCTGCTATTAGTCTATCGTCATTAAAAATGTTATTTGAGAAGGCTTTTTAAAAGCTGCTGCTTGTTCAAAAACCCCTCGCTAGCAACCTTACTTGTACGCTTGCCCTTGAGTGTTCAACATAACTATTATAACCCCAGTCAGATTTTCCTGTAGGAAGTATTTCCTACATTTCCCCTTATCATAGCTTTTGCCTCATTCCCATAAAATGTTCCATTTATTTACCTGCTGCCTTTACTAAACTATAAGCCCCTTAGTAGAAAAGTCTGTGATTAGCATGGAAAATTCATGCAATTATTGCATGTTTAATGGACACACACACACACACACACACCATGCTTAATTAACCTGATGACAAAGAAGGTACTTTTGTCTTCCAGTTCACTTATTTATTATGCAGTATTATTTATTTATAACAAATGATATAGCTTAAAGTATATCTGAATACATGTAAAATGTGGCTATTTGAATATGTATTGACAGCATTTTCTTTTAATTATCAGAGAGGCATAAAAATTAAAAACTTGGTTGAAATGGTCAGTTCCATTCTTTATAAGTAAGTCCGGGTCAATAAATATTTGTCATAAATGTTTTTAATGGCTGAAAAGATTTTTATTTTTCCTATCCAATGATAGGACACCAATCTCATAAAGATAGGTGCAAGAAAATCCACTATTTTTTTAGAAAATGTGTAAACAGAAGATTCTCTACAAAATCTAACTCCATCTGGAAAACTCTAAATGGTAAATGAAATGACATTGATTTTATAAATAAAATAGTAACTTAACCATGTTTAGGATCCCCATGTCATCAGGGCCAGCATATTTAGCCTAACGTTGAAGTGACTCCCTGCTTTCTGTATGTCATTGAAGCTGATAATGATTAAAAGCATCCAAAGCCTAAGGATATACACCTGGTCTGATTTAAGACTCTAGTTGTTCTCAGAGTCAACCCTCATATCATTGTGTATATGTCACTAGATTTGGGTTGTATTTTCATCATGATTTAAGCTAGTCTGAAGGTAGATAATATCAGCATATGAATTATAAGGAATCCAAGATCTTAACAGCTCTTGGACACAGTCAGGAAATAATTTGTACAGGTTTCAAAAGCTAGTTATTTGTTTTCCCTCCAATAGGTCCCGATGGTCTCTGCTGAAATACAATTTATAAGGTTTATCAAATTAAAAGGAAAATGTTGGCTAATAATGGTGTGGTACTTTTGAAAAGGCTCAATCTTTGTAGGGAGCACTTCCACAAAAGATTTATAATTTAATTTGCAATGTCATTTTAGAATTTATTTTTTAATGCTTATTTATTTATTTTGAGAGAGACACAGAGAGAGAGAGAGAGAAAGAGAGAGAGAGAGTGAGTGTGCAAGCAGGGTAGGGGCAGAAAGAGATAGACAAACCCAAGCAGGCTTGGTGCTGCCAATGCAGAGCCCAATGCAGGACTCAAACTCATGAACTACAGCATTGTGATCTGAGAGGAAACCATGAGTTGGACGCTCAAGCAACTGAGCCACCCAGACGCCTCTAATATTGTTATATAATTTAGATTCATATAGATGTTTAAATATTTATAAAATCGTTTTACAAATGTCTCCCCATAGAAAGGTAAGTATCAAAATTGCGTACTAACAACAAAAAATACTTAAGTGTGAAAATCTATTGTATTTACTGTGTTTGGAGCTTCCCTATATCTTCCATTTTCTCTTGCCCCCTGCATAAGAGTCAGCAATCATCTACACTTCAATATCTCCTGTGTATGTGGATCCTTTCATAATGGTTTTTGGCAATGCTCCATCTACACCTCACCTGTGGATGCATCCTAAGACATTGAAATGAGACATTTCCCCCAGCTTCTTTGCATACTAATACATAGCTTGGAGCAAAATGGGAATGTTCTGTTCCCCGCTCGGAAAAATAGCATTCTTTTTAATTTAATTTTCCACAGGTACATTTTTTTTTCTTTCATTCTGAACTGCATTGATGGCTACTGGCTTCTGAGTCTGTTTTGGGTTGTTTCTCCTTTGTGTGTCTACTTTAACATTGCTTCCTCCAAGTTTCTATTACCAATTACAGTAAAACATCTCAGAACACAAGCTAACTGATTGAACCAAATTCAAAGACATTCAGTAACACATTCATATTTGTTAAATAACTTCATCCTCATCCCTAATCCATGAGTTTAATTAAACTCCGTGCTTTTATTTCCAGGCATACATTTTCAATGTAATCTTTCTGAATTCAAACTGAATCTCTGCTTCAAGTGATACTTACAAGAACTATAAGTAAAAGAAATGAATCAGTGTGAACTATGGAGTATAGTGTTCAAAGTCTCATATGAGATATTATTCCCCAAGAAAGAATTGTAAGGAGGATTTCTTCATTTATGCCTTTTAATTGAAAGCTTGATGGAAAAGAAATTGGTGAGAGAAGGGTCTCTGACAAGAATATTGCAATACAAATGTATTAACCGAAGACCTGCTTAAGAATTGTATACTTAAAATTGCTTTAGAAGGTATGTCTTATGTTAAATATTCTTACCATACATCATTATCATCATCATCTTGGGGATAGGAGGAAACCGTGGGAGGTGATGGATATATTTATGGCCTGAATGATGGCAACATTACCGTGGTGTATACTTATCCCCAAATTAATCAATCTTTTTACAGGTGAAAAAAAAAATAGAATAAATAAATAAACAAGTCCCTGCTAGCAGAAAGCTCAAATGATTTCAACAGAGAGGATTATTTGATATGAAATTAAACATTGCAACAGATATAAATTTAGCCTTCTCTACGCATATATACATTTTCCACCATATAACACATTTGCTTATGTGTTTTACTGTTATTTATATAATGGCATAACAGTAAGAAACAAAAGGTTGTGGACTACTTAACTAATTTCTTTCATCTAGGAAAGAAAAACTTAAATGAGACCAAAAGCAAACAAAAGCAAAAACAAAGTAAAACAAAACTCCTATAAGTGTCCTTATAACTGGTGACTTAGCTTAAAAGCCCAAGATGAGACCGTTCTCAGGAAGAACTCAGAACTGCCCAACTCATTAGATTTCTCAACAAAAAGCCATTTCTTTAGGTTTCCAGGAAGGTTATTATCTCTGATCAATTTGCAAGCGTTTCTTTATTCTCTAAATTTCAAACTAGTTTATTTTTATGGACATTTAGCACAGATTTTGATGAGTCTATTATGGTTGCAATTTATTTGTACAGTGAATTCAATCTTCTCATTGGGTCAGGAATTTAACCTCTGCTTCTATTACTAAAAGACCCAGGATACTGATGTGATACCAGTTTTGGTCAAGTTCAACTGGGAATAAAACAGCTGGGTTTTTTTTGTTTCTGTTTTTGTTTTTGTTTTTGTTTTTTTAGCAATAGAGATGGCAAACTTTACGTAGACTTTTAAGCATGTGCTCAATCCATATGAACTTCAAACACAGTCTTTAATCAGCATCCTATTGCCACCTAATTCTTTCTTATTTTCTAAAGTTCTTTCCCAGTCTGTCATGGTCATTGGCTCCACATTCATGAATTTTCTTGTCTCTTCTTCTAGAATAGGCTTTCTAAATTTACAGGGAGACAGGGCCTGAGCCCTCAGAATTTAAATCATCTGGTGAATTGGAAGTTATTCTGAAATTTTACGCTCTGTATTTCAAAATTTTATTTCTGTACCCCTTATACCTACCAGTACCACAAGCTAAGCCTTTCCCAGGAGAATATTTTCCGGTGTTTTATTTTATTCTTTAGTATCTAGTCTCTTAAGCTAAAGTTGCAATTCCAGTTATTTTATCCATCTGTAGCATATTAATGAACCAAATACTATAGAATAGAAAATACATAAATGCACAAATAAAATAAACCTACGAGATTTAGGAGGAAACTGGTTGCCAAAACACTCATGTATCATTCTGTATCTTTTTCATCATATTGCTTCAGAGAACTGATATTTTATGAATGTCAATCAGGATTCACTACAGGAAATAGAAACCTAGAGTGGTTTTAAGCAGAAAATGAATTAATTGTTAGCAAAACCGTTAACAGGAACTAGAAAAAACACGTGTAGGCTGGGCATTCACAAGTTTCTCCTAGCATGTTGTAAAACTCATTCAGTAAAGAATCAGGTGCTGCCAATGGAATACCAATGTCAAAAAACACCTTAGATGAGGTAGTCTAGAATAGGAAAAATGGTCAGCCATCGTCGTAACTGTGAAGAACAAAGATGTTACTGCTGTTACAATTACCTGTCTCTCAAATAGAAAAATCAGAGGCCAGAACCCGGGTGTCCACTTCAGGAAACAAAACAAAACAAACAAAAACAAAAACAAAAACACACACCCACCAAAACAAAGGCCAAAGAATGTCTTTACAGCTTTGTCTATACAAGCAATTGAGCCTGACCTTAGCACTAGCTGTAAGAGAGTCTTGGAATTGTTGAGCTTTAGGGTCTTTCCACTATACAAAAGCTCATGAGGAGACGTGACATAATGCCAAGTGCTTAATGACCCTGTCTAATACAATATATAAGATGAAGAATACTCTTATGATTTGGTGAATGGTAAAGAATAATGACTCGCTTCAGTAATATGACAGAAGATTCCTTAGAAATATGGAATCTTCAAATTAAAAGTCAATGTGATATCTAAGAGAAGGGAAAATAGATCTACACGCCATACTCATTCTTAATATTTTTATTCCATGACAACATTTGTTAAATAATGTTTCTATAATCAAGGTGGTCATGGAAACTGCAAAAGAATCCTAGATGTCGTGTCAAGATAGAGGTTCAGTTCTCAGAAAGAAAGCATTGCAACATGGAATTTAAAAGGTCATGTTTTTGTTTGTGTTAAGATTCAAGAGCCACTATCCAATACTTGAGGAAAACAGAAGGAAAAATCGAAACCCTTCCTTGTAAGGGGGTCATTTATGAAAGAAAGCAAAACCACTTTAGCTTCCCACTGGCTATCAGTAGGCAATTAATGTTTGAGATCCATCCTTTTAGTCCCAGTCCGTAGCAGATTTTGAATTAGTGGGCATTCAGTAAATGTTTGATGAATAATTGAATAGTATTTAAAATGATTGATTGGATCAACAAAAAAAAGCTAAATTATATTCACTCTAGTATAAAATGAGTCGGAAAAGTGTGTCATAAGTTATTGAAAGGTTTCTAACAGAGCAGTTATAATGAAAGTTTCAGTTAGCAACCGGGAGAATTTCAGTCATTTGGATAATTCATGTTTGTGAAATAGCTTATTTCCCAAGGATGCCAGGTACATGAAGCAGAATTGTATTAATTTCAGATAAATATTCTCACTTAATAAAAGAAAGTTTATAGTTGTTTTACTGTTTCAGCATCTGAGCTTTGTGTTTTGTTCACACTGCTTCTCTTATAAAAATAGAAGCTAAACTAAAGTAACAATATGGAACTTGTTACCTAAAGTTTTTTATGATTAAATAAAAACTGAAATTCACATTATTTAAAATATTTCATCCCAGAGGTAATAACTTCTGAATGAATATTAATCATTTGTTTGGTCCTGAAATGTACTACAACCCAAACAATTTATGTTATTGCTAAGACTTTAGGTAGGAATGATACACAATTTCAAGTTTAGTTTTTTCTTACTCAACAGACCTCTAAAGAAATTTGTTATATTATTGAATGTTTTTAAACAACTATTCTCTAAAACAGAAGTACATCTTACAGTAACTATAAAATATATGTCATAGCAATTTTCAATATTATATTTCAAAGAAAAAGTGATTGATTTTTATATTGATATTTTCATTTGATATTCATAAGGGTGTAGTCTAAGTGAAACCTAGGCATTAGCTTTGGCCATCATAAAATCTAATTTATAATACATTCATTGAATATTGTATGCAAGTTGATCACATTCCCTTTTATTAGTGAATTGATTGAATACTTACCATTATATATACACACACACAATTTTAATATGTATGCTATACATATGTAGGTATATATGCAATATGCATAAATATGAAATTTTAATTTCTAAAATATTTTTATCATGAAAAGACATATATAAAGAAATTAAGGGAATATTAGAGAAAAAAATAAAAAATTAGTCTACACCCAATATGTGTCCATAGATATGATAGTGAAATATGTGCTAACAAATTCATACAAATAATGATGGATCTCAGGGTTTAAGGCTCTGAAATTAAATTATTGTATACCATATTTATTATAAGACATTATTGGAATTCTCATTATGCATTTACATTTATTTGAAATAAATGTGCAGATACAGTTATTTGACTGAAAAGTTTTTTTTTTCTACATTCGTCATTGCTATTCATTTTAAAAAAATTTTAAATGTTTATTCATTTTTGAGAGACAGAGACAGAGTGCAGTGGGGGGAGGGTCAGAGAGAGAGGGAGACATAGAATCTGAAGGAGCCTCCAGCCTCTGAGCTGTCAGCACAGAGCCCGACGCAGGGCTTGAACTCACAAACTGTGAGATCATGACTAGAGCCAAAGTCAGATGCTTAACTGACTGAGCCACCCAGGCACCCCTTCATTGCTATTCATTTTAAGGGTGTGTTTCTCCTGGCCAAATATATAATGAATGAGTAGACTAGTAAGTAGTCTAATAGTAGACTAGCTATGCTAGTTTTAAGTAGGGAAGCTTTTTTTTAAAAAAAGTAACTATTGTTACCATTAGAGGAATAGAGGTATAGATTAATTTATATATGGGCATTACATATACTAACCTTTCCTTCTTTAGTGTTACTCATTTTCATTTGGCTAAACACTTCTTCCTTAATGATACTCAGTGCTTGTGAACCTTTAATCAAAAGCCATCCCTGCCCTCTCTTCCCAACTAGGGAGTATCAATTCTACCAGAAGCACTCAAAGTAAGAATTTGCCAGGCCTTGCTACTTAGATGAATGGTCCTCTATTAAAGACTTGTTTTCTTAAGATGTGTCCTGTTATCTTTCCAATGGCTCTCCTTTGCCTTTAATTGGACAAAGCTTGTTTCTGTGGCTTGCAATTAAATTAAATTACATTAAATTAACTGATAAAACAGAAGATTTAGAAAAATGATAGCAAATGTATATTTTTCACAAGTTTCACATGGTCACTTATTTCTGTAGTTTATTGTTGATAGGTAATGCAGAAAGCATGTTAAAAAGTGATCATGTTCTGTATCGATACCAGTATTCTGTACCACATTTTTAAAATAGGGATAAATCATTCTTGTGATTGTAATTTACATTTCATGGCAATTCTGACCTATTACTTTGGTGAATTTCTGCTTTGGGGAGTTATTAAAACATTCCACTCAAGCTGAATGAGGAAAAGTTGGTATTATATGTCCAGTTTAATTCACCGTCTTGAATGTGTTCTTACATATTTTTGGATATTATAAGTATTTTTCTTCTTATCCTTTAATTGTGCAATATTAAAAAGTGGATTATTTCAAGTAGAGATAAAATCCTATTCAAAGAAGTAAATGATTTTCTTTTCCTCTTTTAGTCACTTTCCTCTTTATTCCTTTACTACTTTCTTCTTGATTGGGCTCCCCACTTTTACTTTATACTCATATCAGCGTAACACAGTCTGTGAGAGCTTTCATATCTTTTTCTACCACATACTGGTCATGTAATTTCTGGCAAGTTACTTAACCTCGCTAAGCTTCAGTTGCCTTATATATGAAATAAAAATACTTACAGTACGTATTTCCAATATTTGATGACAAAATTAGACAATTCACCTAGCATTCTTATCCCAGTAAGTGATACAAATTAAGAACTCAATAAACCTTAGTTATTCCTCCTATGTAGGTTTTTTGGTTGGTACCAACTAGTATAATAAGTAATGTTTTTAAATGATTGAAAACAGAGGTATCTGAGAGTGGACTGGAATAATTCTCTGGTTGTCTGAGGTGAGATAAAATATATTTTGACTGCCCCAAATTTTTTAAATTTCCCTGTAAGATCATTGAAAAGACAGTAGAGATTATGTTTTATAATGGAAAGGTTGCTTAAGAAAAAAATATATTTTTTTTCCTGACCATGTATGTAACTTATTCAGAGAAAATTCTACCTGAATGACATTCAGGAGAAATGAGAGCAGAATTTAATTTAATGCCATATTTTTCAATAGCATATATATTCATGATGTTTCATGTGTAAAGCAGTCTCTTTACAGATCCTTTTCTTTCCAATGGTAGTTTGTTAATTTTCCTACATAAATGGATAGCTTTAAAGATAATTTTTTTTTATAAATATAGTGGAATCTTTCAGTGCTATCAGGGTAATTCAGAATTGAAAATACCTAATTTTGGGGGTGCCTGGGTGGTTCAGTCGGTTAAGTGGCAGACTTCAGCTCAGGTCATGATCTCACGTTTCATGAGTTCGAGCCCCATGTCAGGTTTTGTGCTGACAACTCAGAGCCTGGAGCCTGTTTCAGATTCTGTGTCTCCCTCTGTTTCTGCCCCTCCGCCGCTCATGTTGTGTCTCTCACGGTCTCTCAAAAATAAATAAAGATTTAAAAAAAACCTAATTTCCATACCTATGAGCTAAATAAATGTTTATAAAATCCACAAAAGGAAATTGGCTATACTGATAATTTCAGATACAATTTATTAATTCTTTGACATGTATATAATTGTAAAAGAAATAAAAACATTTTATTTTTGCACAGTTCCTCTTGTCAACAAGCAAACAAACAAACTTAAGCTCCATGGCCCTCAAAAGATCCATGTCTAAGAAAAGTACATTTTTTTTAACCTACCATTCTTTTTTTTTTTTTTTTTTTTTTTTTTTGGTTACCATTGTCATTCACTAAGCTAATAGCTCAGTTTGGAGAAAATAAGAAAAACACACAGTGCCCTCGGTTGTGTGCTGTTATATTTGTTCATACAGATGTTCCTAATTCATTTTTGTTACCCCAGTTTAGATTTGATCCCACACAACTTTATCACTATCTTTGGATTCTTTGAAAACTTAACTAGACTCAAGCCACAAAATGTTTATAACTATATAGTTTTATATGTGTTTATTTTTTTCTCACAATATATACTTGGAAAATGCTGTCTTTCCTATTTTTACCTCATTTCTTAAATTATGCAAAGTATATGTGTGGCTGAACCTGAAGCAAAATTCTAAGTTACTGTTGCAAGATAAAAGTGGAATTAGTATTTAGGAACATAGGGGATGGTGACTGCACTTTAAGAGTTATTCAATCATTTAAATATATTAATTTTGTTATCTATAAGAAGAAATGCTAATGCATTGGTGTACAAAAAGCTGTACATAATGAAAAGCTAACAACCTTCAGGGTATCCATTCACCATAAAACTAATTTCACACCTAGTCTATTATGTAATGTGCTATGAAAATAGCTCTTTGCTTTAAGATATCATTATACTAGCTTGCATGTACAAATTTGTTTCTCTTCTTTGACACAAAGATTGCACACACAGTAATAATTAAACTCCTAGACTCAATCCATAAGTTCATTCTTATTTTCTACATTGAGAAAATCTATTTCTATAATAACCCGTTCACAAGAGAGTAAATAGAGGTAGAAAGATAAAAACATTTCTTCTCCATAAGTCTCCAAACTAGGTAGATGGTAAACTAAAATGTGTGGCAACTTCACTGTTTTGAACTTCTATTTCAGATATTTCTTTCTAGCACTTTCTGGCTGGAATGCCTTACAAGAATACTTGTAGTAGAAACATCATCTTGTACTGAGCATGTACACTGTGGCTCTGAATGATACTCAAACAAGTAACTTAAAATATTATTTTTATTTCTTTTTCCTTTTTCAAGTCTTTATTTAAATTCCAGTTAGTTAATATACAGTGCAATATTAGTTTCAGGTGTAGAATTCAGTGATTCATCACTTACAACACCCATCACTCATTTCACCCATCCCCCTGCCTACCTCTCCTCTAACAATCCTCAGTTTGCTTTGTATAATTAAGATTGTGTTTTTTGGTTTCCTTTTTCCTCCCTGCTATCTTCATCTGTTTTGTTTCTTAAATTCCACATATGAGTGAAATCATATGACATTCGTCTTTCTCTGACTGACTTATTTCACTTAGCATAATACACTCTAGCTCCATCCACATCATTTCAAATGTCAAGATATCATTCTTTTTTATGGCTAAGTGATATTCTATTGTGTATGTGTATGTGTGTAAATATATATATATATATATATATATATATATATATATATATTCCTTTTTCAAGTTTTTATTTAAATTCTAGTTAGTTAATGTACAGCGCAATATATATATATATATATATATATATATATATATATACATATCTTCTTTATCCATTGATCAGTCAAGAGACACTGGGCTGTTACCCTGATTTTGCTATTGTTGTTAATGCTGCTATAAACATCAGTGTACATGTACCACCTTGAATCAGTATTTTTGTGTCCTTTGGGTAAATAATAATGCAATTGCTCGATCAGAAAGTAGTTCTATTTTTAACGTGTGAAGCACCTCCATACTGTGTTCCAGAATGACTGCATCAGTTAGGACATCATTTTTAAAAATACATAATTTAGAAAAGAAAAATAAATCAATCAAACAAGAAACGCTTCATATTGTACCTAAGATGTTTAATTTTGCATGTCATAATTCACCATTAGAATTTTATTTACTTAATATTCTTAAACAACAGCTTCCATTGATTCTGTTCTTTAGCAGTTAAATTAAAGAAGAAAACTTTTTTTGAGATTCTTATTTTCCATTTCTTTTTCCATAAGCGCTCTATTTAATGTTTTTTAATGTTTATTTATTTTTGAGAGAGAGAGAGAAAGAGTGTGAATGAGGGAGGGGCAGAGAGAGAGGGAGACACAGAATCTGAAGCAGGCTCTAGTCTCTGAGCTGTCAGCACAGAGCTGGACATGGGGCTCAAACTCATGAACTGTGAGATCATGACCTGAGCTGAAGTAGGAAGCCCAACCGATTGAGTCACCCAGGCACCCCCATAAGCACTCAATTTAGATTGAATTGGAATAATTAGGGATTAAATAAACTTCAATGTGGGATATTGATTAACAAAGTTTTGTTTGTTTTGTGTTTATTTTTGTTTTTTTGTTTTTTTGTTTTTGTATTTCAGTTTTTGTTTCACATATCTTATTAACCTGTGATCATGGAGAAAAACAGGAAAACTAAAGAAAAAATCCCTTTGAGTTTTTTTTGGTTTTTTGGTTTTTTGATTTTTTTGTTTTTACTATTTTTAGAGACAGAGAGAGAGAGAGAGAGCGCGCAATAGTGGGGGGGAGTGTAAAGGGACAGAGGGAGAGAGAAAGAAAGAGAAAATCTTAAGCAGACTCCACACTCAGTGTGGAGCCTGATGTGTGGCTTGATCCCATGAGTCTGGGATCATGACCTAAGACAAATCAAGATTCAGATGCTCAACCAACTGAGTCACTCAGGCACTGCCTCTGAGATCTTTGGAAGTAAATCTGATGACCATAAAAAAATGGAAACTCTACTAGATACTACAAAATAAGCCTACAATTCTTTTTCTTTTTTTTTTTTTTTCTTTGAGAAAGAGAGAGTCAGTAAACACTGGAAAGGGGCAGAAAGAGAGAGAGAGAGAGAAAGAGAGAGAAAGAATGTTAAGCAGGTTCTATGCTCAGGGAAGAGGAAAAAATGGGCCTCATTTTTTCTCACAAGACTGTGAGATAATGACCCAAACTGAAATCAAGAGTCTGATGCTTAAGCAATTGTGCCACCCAGATACCCCTAAGCCTCTAATTCTTAAATTTAATATTTTTATAAAGCATTAATTACACAGTGTTCTGGGAAGTGGAATTGGTAACTAAACACCAATATGTAGATAAGTTGATGTACCCAATATTTTTCTAGTATATGTGCTAAGATTCTTTACTAATTAGATTTGTAGCCACAATCTATGAGAAAATAATTAATCTTACATAACACATAATAGTTTTTTTATCTGCCACTAAGATGTTAATAATTTTCATTGATTATTGAATATTGAAAAAGGATAATTTTATGGCTGTTAATAGGCTCATAATATCATGAAAAATGTGGTTTTAAATTTACATATAGTATAAAATAGTATAAAATGTTTCATAACATCTCAATACAGTCATGCAAATTGTTGGTAAAAATAATATTCAGATATTTGTAGTCTCCTTTTAAAATTACCAAAATAAGTAACTAAATAAATCATAATCATTTTGCTTTAAAACTAGGATCTATGAATTTTTGAATCATAGTTCAAATTTCTCTTTTATATTTCTTATTTAATAAACAAAATTAGGACAAACATTTAATTTGACAATATTTAATATATATATATGAAATACGAAAAAGAAAGCACATTTATTTAAAAGAAAATATATTGATAACATCAGACAATCTGCATGAGACATCTAATTATTTTTTTTATTAAAATCAGGTGGAGTAATATTGGGTTATGTACCAATTTTACTGACAACTACCCAGTAGGACTAAAAGAAAAGCTGATACTTAAAAATATTTTTTTAAATATTAAAATATTTATATTAAAATATTAAAAATGTATTAAAATATTAATGACCAACACAATAGTGAAAAAATATATAAGACAAAGTTCAGGAGAAGATGGAAAGGTGATGGCTTAGTCAAGCATTACGGATCTTCTGAATCCTTGAATGAGTCTGCCAATTCTCAAGGGTGTTGGCTAGGATAGTGCAATCAAAAGTGCTTTTGAGAGTCACAGGCCCCAAATCGGGTAGAATATAAAAAGGGAGGCAGACCCTCCTAACCTCTCTTATTTCAGTCTTGGCCCTTGAGGGTCTAGACTTAGAGATCACCTGCTGTTGGAAGTAGAACATCCCTCAGAGGAAATTAAATTTAACTTTGAAAAATCTTAATTTTTGAAATTCAAATAAGATGATCCTGGGTAACAAATATAAATCATTTCTTGAGAAAAACTGCAATATCCTATGCCTCTCATTATTAGCACACATGCTTCTGTACAGTTTCAGTCACTCAGTCAAACAGAACTAGGCAAATGCACAATGATCCATGTCAACAGCTTAAAAAGTAATAGAAACAAATCCATAGAAACATCTGAATATGGACTTTTCAGATCCCCTCTTCAAAAGAAGATCCACAGCAAGGTAATAAAAATGCCATTATTAGGCATGCCAGAGTAAAACTGCTGAAAAGTGAAAACACTGAGAAAATATCAAGAATAATTAGGAATAAAAACCAATTATTTTTATAAGGACAATAATTAGAACTCCAGCTTTTATAAGATAATAGCAATGGAAAAAATGGAGTCAGAAGACAGTGGGATGAATGATGTATTCAATATCTACAGGAGCAAAGTTGTCAAACTTTAAATTTAAATTTTAGAAGTATGTTATGATAATTTAAATGAGATAAAGTCAACTTTAGAGAAAAAAATTATAGAGAATTTGCTACCAAAAAGCACACACAAAAAGATATATTAAATGTTGTTCTTTGGGAGGAAAAATAATCTCCAGATGGTAGCACAGAGAAGCAGAAAGGAACGGAGATCTTGAAGAGGGTAAATATGTGGGCTAATTTAAGAGAATGCTAACTGGATAAAACAAGGAATGCATATGTTAGAATTAAAATCGCTAAAATCCTCATTTTTTTTTTTTTCCTTCCCCTCCCCCATGGGTTTCTGTTATGTTTCTCAGGATCCACATAAGAGTGAAAACATAGGTATCTGTGTTTCTCTGTATGGCTTATTTCACTTAGCATCACACTCTCCAGTTCCATCCATGTTGCTACAAAAGGCCATATTTCATTTTTTCTCATTGCCACGTAGTATTCCATTGTGTATATAAACCACAATTTCTTTATCCATTCATCAGTTGATGGACATTTAGGCTCTTTCCATAATTTGGCTATTGTTGAGAGTGCCGCTATAAACATTGGGAGAGAGCCAAAGCATTAGAGACTGTTAAAAACTGAGAACAAACTGAGGGTTGATGGGGGGTGGGAGGGAGGGCAGGGTGGGTGATGGGTATTGAGGAGGGCACCTTTTGGGATGAGCACTGGGTGTTGTATGGAAACCAATTTGACAGTAAATTTCATATATTAAAAAATATAAAAAAAAAATAAATAAATTAAAAAAAAATAAATAAATAAAATCGCTAAAATCATTGAATGTAATTTAAGAAATGTAGTAAATGGAATTAAAACTTCTATTAAAGACTTTGTTTTGTCTAGGAAGAGGATAGAAGAACCGAGTAATATTAGAACTTGCTTAGCCAAGAAAACATGATGCAATGTGTACATAAAATAAAAAAAATGTTTAACACACACACACACACACACACACACCACAAAAATGTCAAGCTAATCCAGGAGTAATGCACAATAATACAACATCAACCCAAAAGAAAGACGACAAGAATTGTCTAAAAAGGTAGTTCAATAAGTCACCTAAAGTAAGTTAGCCGAATTTGGCTAATGTAATCAGAAATTATATTATATGTAAATTGACTAATTAAATGTCCAAATTAAAAAAAATGATGGTTGGATTACAAAGTATATTATATTTATTAATATATCTGTAAAATGTAAGGACAAAGTCAGTTTGGAAGTAGAATGATGGAACAAGGTATACCATGTGTGATGGATAACCTCTGAGAAGGCACCCAATGATTCTCACCTCCTGATATTCACTGAATTGTCTACTATAATGCCATAATGATCAGAGCTGATCTGTGTTATCTATAGTATTCTGAGACAATGTCAGTGTGTCACAATCTAGATCATGGTTTCCACATTGTTTTCTGTGGAGGAAGGCAGACTTCATGTCACAAGCACACTTCAGCAACCTATAGGAAGGCAAGCATGAACAGAAACTGAGGCCCCCCCAACAACAGTCAGCACAGAATTCCAATCATTTGGAGAATCACCTTTGAAGCTGATTCTCCAGCCACAGTCAAACCTTCACATAATGGTAGCCTCAAATAACATCTTGAGGGCAACCTTTTGAGAGATACACAAGTCAGAAATCTCCAGCTAAGCTGCTCTATTACAGAAATAATGAGAAATAATCAATGATTTTCATTGTTTTTAGCAACTAAGTTTTGAGATAAATTGTTATGCAGCAACAGCTCATTGATAAATCATGTAAACACAAAACAACATAATAACCACAACAAAACAACTAGAATGGTTATATTAATAACTGATAAGGAAGGTTTTCAGCCAAAAAAAAATTACTAGAGGTAAATGGGTATATATCATAATAATAATAGAATCTACTTATGAAGAATATATAAAATGTTAAAAATGTATGCTTTTAATAACACAGTTTTAGGTAAAACAAAAAGGAACATCTGCCTCACAAATAAAGCAGTAAACCCATACCTAAAATGTATCTACAAAATTGCTGTATGTTTACAAGTTAATATGTAATGTATACTTTATATATAATATAATATCTCATGGGCCAGTAAAGAAAACATCCTGAAAATTACAATATCTTGGAGTGGGTGAAGAGGAAAACAGTACAAACCAAAAGTGTGGTAAGCAAATGAATCCATTTTCAGAGAAATGTTTATTGCCATAAATATATTATAAAAGAAGAAAGAATTTCAAAATCCTAAGGATACACTTCATGAATCTAGAAATGTTAGTAGACCACAGAAAGTAGGAGAAAGAGTAGTAAAAATACAAGATAACTTGATGAAATTAAAAAAAAAAAAAGATAAAATTATCAAACACAAAATTGGTTCTCTATAATGATGGAATTTTAACTCTTCACCAATATTAATAAAAGTAAAAAATGAAGGTACCATAATTATTGACAATAATAAATAGGAGAACATCAATATGATCGTGCAAAATTAAAATGGCAATAGTTAATATTGTGAAAGATATACTGTTAGAAAATGAACATTTAAATTTTATAGACATATTATTAGAAAAATACAATTTAACTGAAACAAAATTAAATAGAAAAATTTGGAAAGTTAACTTTTTAAGCACTTGAAATCTAAATAAAACCCTTTCCATAATCAAAACTTCAGACATAATGGTTTCAACAAATAATTCTTACAAAAACTTACAAAAGAAGTGATTTCAAAATTACAGAAATGTTTCCAGAAAACAGGATAGTGAAAACACCATGAACTCACATTTGTAGTCAGCCAAATCATGATACCAAAAGCTGCCAAGGAGATTAGAGGAAGGGAAACTGCAAGTCAGTGTCAAACACTTAAAAAACAAATTTAAAAAATGAAATTCTTCTATATATTAGGAACAATAAATTTTATCGAAGAGATTTACTTCTGGAGATTTTGATATTATCACATGATAATTCCCATGTGTTCAATGTATGTGTAAAATAGAATTCTGAAACTTAAAACCCCTTTTATGCCAGTCAACACCATGTCCTGGAAAACTGGAACCACGATTCTTCAAGATATGCCTCTTTTTCTTTGTTTAATTATGGCTACTGTGATTGTTGAATTTTCTTCTGTTAGCTTGACCAGGTTATGGTGTTTGGTATAATTATTTTGGCAAACACTCATCTAGATATTGTAATGAAGTTATTTTGTAAATGTGATTAATATTTGCAATCAGCTGCCTTAGAGATAACCTTGCATAATGTAGGTGGGCCTCATCTACTCAGTTGAAAGAAGTGAAAGTTAAAAAAGTGTTGTTGTTGTTGTTGTTGTTGTTCTTATTCTTGTTGTTTTTTCTGAGTAAGGAATTCCACTTCAAGACTGTACCAGAGGAATCCTGCCTCAGTTTTCTACCTACTGTTCTTCTCTGTAATTTATATAAATTATTTTTCTTAGGAGGGTTTTGTTTCCATCAGTTGTCAATCCAAAGCCAATGTTGTATATTTTAGTTTTTGGCTCTAGATCTCAACATCTGTGCAAGCCATTTCTTGTCACAGTACTGTGTAAAGAGACACTCGAAATCTCAGTGGCTTACAGCAATATACAATTATCACATGAGGATTCTGTAGGATGAGTGACTTCAGTTCAGCAGATTTAGTAATTAGATGGCTGTACTTCAGTCTGTAGGCTGGTTTTGCTTTCCTCAAAACTCACATCTGTTCCATTTTGTAACCCATTTTCCCCTGTTGCCCCAGCTTATTATAGTGAACTAATGAAATCACGTTACCAAGCTAAACATCAATAAGATGGTGAAATACATCTTGTCTGCAGTGTAGGGAGAGAGAAGTGGGCCACACATAACCCAGGTCTTCAGATAAAAATGTGTTAGAAATCTACTTTCTATCTGGAGTAAGAAGAGTTATTAATTGTTTATAACATTCCTATAAAGAGTTAAACACAGATTTTTTTTGTCCAGATCCACCATCACAACCACCCCCAGCAGTTTCTATACCAGAAAAGTGTCTCTTAGTCTCCACTCTTCCAACCTACCACCTTGTATACTTCACCACCTTGGTGCTACCTGCCAAGTTGTGAAGTATAGACCAGCTGCAAAAAGTAAAAAGGATACACAAATTATGTTTTCACAAAAACATGCCAAAAATTTTCAGATACTTTGAGTATTTAACTTTATAACAATCAATAATCTCAATATATGGATCATTCTTTAAAAATGTTTAAGTCTGGGGCACCTGGGTGGCTGAGTCAGTTAAGCAATCTGCTCTCGATTTCGGCGCAGGGCGTGGTCTCGCAGTTCATGAGTTCAAACCCCACACTGGGCTCTACATTGGAAGCGCTGAGCCTGCTTGGAATTCTATCTGTCTCTCTCTCTCTGCCGCTACCCCACTTGCATTCTCTCTCTCTCCCTCGCTCAAAATAAAAAATAAATAAATAAATAAACAAATTTTTTTAAATCTATTTGATTTGGTAAAAATGAAATCTTATATTTACATTTGCATATCAATACACATATTTAATGTCATGGTCACCACAAAACTTCAATTAGAATAAAGGTATACAACTTTTTTATCTTCACATATGGTATATGGAAAACTAAGAATTTCTAAGACTTTCTATGATGCTGTGAAAAAATATTAGAAAATCATAAGGTTAAAAAAACATGAATATTATTACATGAGAATTGTTGATAGTCCAATTTTATATATATTTGAAAAATTAATTTTATTTATGAATGACCAATTTTGAGATTTAGTTCTGACTAGGTGTGTTAGTAGTTAATAACACTAGTATTTCAACGTATTTCTAGATCATCTCTTCCATGATATAAGAAAACTGATATAAGAAAATTCACCTCAGATACTTTCCTAAATATTGGAAGAAGATCTCAAATATGGATAATGTACTGTATCTTCTTCATTGTTTAAATGATAACAGACCATTATAAAGAAAGGAGAAAAATGTCATATTGATTTATCCATGTAATTAACATATAGATTGAGCATTCTTATTTGAGATTTAATGCTTTCTGGCATTTCTAATTCACTGTAAAGAAAATTTAATAAGTATAGATCTTCAGTTTTATAAACTATTGGGATAGATGGTGGTGCTGGTTGTTCACAAAGTGAATCTATTTAAAAAATGTACATATCAGGGCACCTAGGTGGTTCAGTCAGGTATGCGTCTACTTCTCCTCAGGTCATAATCTCAGTTTGTGGATTTATGGGTTCCTGGGTTCAAGCCCTGCATTGGGCTCCACACTGACAGCACAGAGCTTGCCTGGGATCCTCTCTCTCCCTCTCTTTCTGCCCCTCCCCCAGTTGTTCTCTCTCTCTTTCCCAAAATAAATAAATAAACTTAAAAAATTAAAATAAATAAAAAAAAAACGTATAAATATTGACTGTATTATGTTTTAGAAACCTTACTCAAACTGGCTAAAACCCAAGAGAAATTGATTCATTTACACAACTATAAACGTTACTTAACTGAAAAGATGCACTGGAACGTTCACATGGATAGATTCAGATGAGGGATAATATTGGAACACTTCTCTTTCACTCTCCAACTTTCAGCCCTGCTTTCCTCTAAAGTGGCTTGACAGCCCTCCTTAGGTTGTAACTGAGAGCTCTGCTTTAGAAATGCCAGGAGAAAATCCCTTCTCTCCAAATATTTGGAGTAAATTCCTTGGACATGGCTCTGTTTAGCAAGGCTTGTAACATGTTCAGCCGTGAACAATTGTGAGTGGGTGTGTGGTGCTCTAATGGGCCAAGCTAAAACTTGTGCCTACTTCTGGAGTGCGGGGTGACAGCAGTCACACACCATGTACTGATTTGGAAGAGGATGTTTTTCCTCAAAAGGAAACTGAGAAGCTTTAAGAAGAAGAAATGTAAATGCATAAATAACCCATGTAATATTTGGGGGAAAAAGTTATTAAAATGGATTGAATTGTACATGCCCACATTAGTAGATAATTCCTACTTCACTGAAAGATAGCAGCTTGGTACTGCTGAATCTGAGGAAAGAGAACTTCTCCCTGCAAATTTATATATATGCATATATATATATATATATATATATATATATATACACACACACACACACACACACACTCAAATTAGTTTGACCCATTAATAGCTGAAAAAAATCCATAATGTTGACACACTTTTAATTAGCCAGCCACTGCATTTCTTTTTCAACTCTTACTATTGCCTTTTGGACTTTTGTGCATAAGTTCTTTAAAACTTACAGTCACATGAATACTAAATGAGTACCTTCGCTGAAAATCCTGTACTTGCAGTAAAATGGAATTGCACAAAATAGAGTAGTTTTACTAATATCGACCAATATATTCTTTAAAACTTGTATATATTATCATATTTTCAGTTAACTTTGCACAGCATTCATATGCTTAAAAGTTGAAAAAAATGTGAATACGTACTACTAAAACACATATTCAGTGTTGAACCATTCACCTGAAATAAAGCACTGCATAATTATTATTGTGTAGATATAGAGAAATCATGAATCATGGGCCAAAAACATTAATGGATTTTATATGCTTACTCACAGTTCAAATCTGAATCTGGCATTTAACTGGGGCTAATTAAATACTTTTTGGCTTATGCATCTACAACCATGACATAAAAAATATTTACATGGTCAGAATATGGATAAAGCACTCCAGAAGTTATAATGCCTAAGAAAGAACATAAGTGCTTTCACTAGGCCCAATGTTAAGAGCTAATATCTATACCTATAAAGCACCTCATATCTGCCAGGGACAGTTTTAAGTACTTCACATATATTAAAGTACTCAATCTCACAACAACCCTGTGAAGTATATGCTACTATTACCTCCAATTTAACACTTGAAGAACTGAGAAGTTGGGCGTTTAAGTATCTAATTCAAGGTCACTGGTAAGACCTATGACTCAATCCCAGGCAGTCTGGCTGAGCGTCCACACCTTCAGCATTAAACTATGAGTAAAACTGTTGGTTAAATGTAAGAAACTTTTTTCTTTTACTTCAAACACTATGAGTAAATGTATAAACTAAACATCACAGAGCATCTGGTATTTATATTGACAAACAAAGGATAAATGCATGAAACCAATTAATAAATTGTATACATGTAATAATTTTAAGCCTTATTTTATTACTAATAATTGCAGTTGTGCTACAAACAGTTCTGGAATTTTTTAAAAAAATGTTTGTTTGTTTGTTTGTTTGTTTGTTTAGAGAGTGCATGAGTAGGGGAGCAGCATGAAGCCTGATATGAGACTTGAACCCAGGAACGTGACATCATGACCTGGGCTGAAATCAAGAGTCAGGTGCTTAATTGACTGAGTCACTCAGGTGCCCCAACAGTTCTTGAATTTAAAAATCATTTCCTATGTTTCAAGTGGCTGCCTGCTATCACTTATGGGTTGTAACTGAATTCTTAAATATTCTGTGTTTCTAGTGGTCATGGTAAATTGCATTTAACCCTCATACTAGAACCAAAAGTTTGGCTAAATATATCTCTGCAGAAACCAGCTCAACCACTGAGGTGTGTGTGTGTGTGTGTGTGTGTGTGTGTGTGTGTGTGTATGTGTTAGAAAATTATTAATGCTCACACATAATTTAGTCTTATTCTAGATCTCACAGACCTTGAGATACCCTTCTGTATTCATTTTATTAAAAGAAAGAAACATTTAGGAACATGTTTGGAAGCCCCAAATGCTGAAGTAAGCTGTGCCATCTGTGTGGAGTAAAGCATCTTCTCATAGTTCCGAGAACATTTCTGCTTACATTCGACTGAATATTAATGACATCAAACTGTGACATGTCCCTTGTTGGGTCTGATGCATAGCTTTTCCTATAAATTTCAACAAATATCATGATAAGGATATATTTTAACCATTTTTTCATAGTTCAGGCACATAACATTGAGCAATGCAGTGAAGCATAACTATTTTCATATTCTGCTGATACGGAAAACTCTAACAATTTTAATAAGCAAGATACATGACACCTAACAATTAATTAGGAAGAAAGAACATGTCAGATTTCTAGTGACACTATGTGAAGCTTAAAATTTTTATGAGAAAAAAATATTAAAGGAATAGTCACTGTCCATTCTATCCCAGTAGCTTGTAAACTCACACACCAGCTCTACATATTGTATAGGTTTATGTTTTAAACAACAGTTTATTTCACGAATGCTTCCCTAGTTATTTAATGTGTGTGTATATTAGAACATATCTCTAAGGATTATTAGCATTATTTCCCCTATTACTTCTTTGATCAGACAAAAATATAGAATTTGTCCCTTTAATTCCTTTTTATTGTCACATATCTTCATTATAATGAAAATAGCTAATATTGTTATTTTCTTCTTATGACTATCATAAGTTTCTGAATTATTGCAAATTACTATTCATTATGGGTTACAAAAATTTCTGCCATGCAAACAATTATTTTTTTATATAAATAATTACCAGAGGGAAATATGTTTAAAGGCTTGATACACATTTCTCAAAGTCTGTGGAGTTAAAATACTTGAGGCCTTTGGGTTTACTGTTAAAAATACATTCTAATCTCATCCTTAAATAACTCTTAACATATAGATAATTGCTTAACATGTTACTAATGTCCAAATGATTGCTATTGAAAACATGATAAATTCTTTAAGAATTATGCTTTATTTCATTTCTATTTTGAAAGATAAGTGATTGCTTCAGGTAAGGTGACTTTTCTTTATCAAAGTCACTAACAGCTGAGAGAAAAAATGTATATGTTCCATATATTGATTAAAATACTTGAATTCATTAAAAAATATATTTCAGGTCAACCTGCACACAAAGGCACTGCAACATTTTTGTGATATCATCAATTGTAAATAGCTACACGTAAAAATTTAAAAGTTAATTCATCATGGTAGACACCTGAACAAAATCTGTCCTTATATACATACAGAAAGCAAAACTATATAAATAATGGACTTTTTTATAAAAAATAAATCGAAGCTTATATTTTTAAGGTTGTATTCTCAGAAGTTTATAGTTAAATGAGTAATCACTGACAATATTAGATCTAATAAGAAAATATTTAGCAAGATGGTGAAGCTATTGGGGAGATCATCACACATTTCCTTAGTCACTCTTCAATTAAATCTTTATCTTTTAAGAAAATGTTTATTGGGGTGCCTGGGTGGCTCAGTCCGTTGGGCGGCCAACTTTGGCTCAGGTCGTGATCTCACAGCTCAAAGGCTTGGGAGTTCCAGTCCCGCACTGGGCTCGGTGCTGACAGCTCAGAGCCTGGAGCCTGCTTCAGATTCTGTGTCTCCCTCTCTCTTTGCCCTTCCCCTGCTCTCTCTCTCTCTCTCTTTCTCTCTCTCTCTCAAAAATAAATAGACATAGGATTTTTTAAAATGTGTATTTATCTTACAGATGGGTGGCAAGCAGGGGAGGGTGAAAAAAGAGGGGACAGAGGATCCAAATGGGCTCTGCACTGACAACAGAGAGCCACTTGTGGGGCTCGAGCTCACAAACTGGCAATCATGACCTGAGCTCCACTGACTGAACCACCCAGGAGGCCCCTTAATTTAATCTTTAAAGGAGCTTAAAAAAAGTTCCAAGTCTCTTGTGTTTAAAAAAGAACATATTAACAACCCCAAACAAATCTTTCCAATGTAAATTCCTTATTTGCAGTCTCCTTAGATCTCACCTTCTTTTCAGAATGAAACCTTTCCACAAGTGTACTTCATATTTACTATTACTATTAACTCTTTACTGTTTACTAATTACTATTTACTATTACTATTAACTCTTCTTCCACTCCCTCCTTGACCCACTCTAACCTACCATGCAGTCTTGTCATCCACCAGACCAGCTCTAGCTAAATTTATCAATAACATTCCATCAGTAAGCGAGGATTACTTGTGAGTCCCAACCGTCTTTGTCCTGTTAGTAGTTTGCAAAAGTATTAATCACGTTTTCCTTAAAATATTTTTGTTTGGCTTTTGTGATACTACTATGTATTTATTTTATATGCTGTAAAACTAAACAGCACAAATTTAAAACAACAGCTTAAAACAACATTACATTTCTTAGTTACAGTTTCTGTAGGTCAGGAGTCTGGGCAGAATTTAGATAGGTCCTCCGCTAAGGATCTCAAAACACCCAATCAAGATGCCAGCCAAACCATAGTGCCATCTGGAGCTCAGCTGTAAATGAGTTTCGTGATTGTTGGCAGAATTCACTTCTTTGTGCTTGTAGGACTGGGGTCTTTAGCTCCTAGAGATTATCCTTCTCCATAAGCAATTTACTACATGGCTGTTGTCTTCTTTCAGGCCATTGTTGAAACAGCTTCCTTGTAGAGAACATATCTGATTAGAATAAGACTAGGATAATATCCCTTTCCACTAGAGCCTTTTTTATATCTGAAAAATCCTTTCCATTTAGTACATAAGGTAACCTAAACAAAGGAGATTCATCCATGATTTCTTCCATATGGTCACTTAATCACAGGGTAAAAGATCATGGAACCAACTATGATTCTGTCAATTATATCACATATAACTTCTGTTTTTTTTTTTTTTAACTTCTCCAGTTATTTTTCCATCTTCTTTTAAACTTATCCCCCTCTACTCATCAAATATTCAAGGTTTTACTGAAGCCTTAGTGTCTTTTCTACTTGAACTCAATACTCAATTCCATTCCATCTTCATAAGTATCCTTGGAATTGTTTGCTTCTCATACATAAAATCCTCACAAATTTATATCAGTGAACTATTTATTCTCTGATCTATAGTCCCAAATCTCCAAATTATAAAAAAAGAACACAAAATATGCACAAAATCAATTTCTGTTCACCTTATTCTGAATTGTGATGATCTTCTACTGTCCTACTTCTCAGTGAATGATATAGAAGTTACCATATTTTATAAGTCACAAAATTAGGAATCCTCTGTGACTTGTCTTTTACCTTTTCCCCTATAGAGCATATCTTCAGGACCTGTTGATGTTTTAGTTTTGAGTATTTTATAGTTGCCTACTTTCTCCATTTCCACTGCTCTAGCTTCTACTTCATGTTGCTATTGCCTCTTATTCAGACAAGAGAAATGATCTCCTGTGGGGTACAGCCACATTCACTCTTATCTTTGCAGGTTTTTCATTCTCACATCATCCACAGTCATTTTTTTCCTCCATAAAAAAATATGACCTTATTATTGTTATGCCCAGAATTCATGATCCCCAAAGACCACCAGGGAGCCGAGTCCGATGCAAAAGCAAAAGAGCCTTTATTCGAGCTAGCTTGAGCTCAATCCCCTACCTGCACCGACGCAGCGGTGAGATACAAAGGTTTTATAGGGGTCTAGGAGCAGTTGGTGAGGTAATGGCTGTGGCCTCAGCCGATTGGCTGAGGAAGGGTCGTGGCCTTGGCTGATTGGCTGGGGAAGGGTCAGAGTCCTGTTAAGCAGGTTACCAGGCGTGTTTTGATCGGGAAGTTTGAACGGTGAGTGGGAGGTTACTCAAGGGGAGGAGACGTGGTCTGAGGTTTCTGCAATTTTCCGGGAAAGGGGGCATGTCGGGGACATAGTCACTCAAGGTGGAGGACACAGGACAAGATGGAGTCGGCCGCGTAGGTCCGCCCTTTCAATTATCTCTATGCCTAAAATCCCTTATCAGTCCTCATTTTTATCTAGATTAATACCTAAATTTTTAATTTGGTTTCTATGTCTAAACACTGAGACAGTTTTATCTCTGACTAGTTCTCCAGCCTTAATTTTCTCAGATCTATTGTTAGAGATTGGAAGTCTTATGCGCTCAAGGTGTTTGAGCAAAATCTCTCACTAATCTTTGACAATTAAGCAATACAAATATACAGGTTTTGCCAAGGAAGCCTATAAAAAGAATGGAAGGAAGAAAGGAGGGAAGGAGAAAGAAAGAAAGAAAGAAAGAAAACAAGAAGAGTCATTAGTGGATGAACATTGTGGAGAGACAGACTTCACAGATGGTCGGAACCAGTTATTTCTGGCATGTAGGTAGCCTCTAGCAGCTGGACAAGGCAAGTAAACAGATACTCTTTTCCAGCACTCAGGGGAGTACAGCCTTGTTAACCCTGTGATTCTAGGAATTCTGACTTCTGGAACTACAAAGTCATAAATTGGTATTGCTCAAAGCCACTACATTTGTGGTTACTTGTTACAGTAGCAATAAGAAGTACAGATTTTGGAACTGGGATGTTCTAACAAATACCTAAATCTGTGGAAGGAGATTTAGAATTAGGCAATGAGCAGAAGATAGAAGAATGTTGAAGGACATGATAGAAAAATCTTAAATATCTTTCAAAAGATTGTTGGGAATATAAATGTTAATAACATTGCTAGTGAAAACTCAGAAGGAGTCATGTGGTGAGAAAAACCTATGTCATATTAGAGAATACTGAAATCATGGTGAACAAACCATTGATAGAAATATGAATGTTAAAGTTGATACTGGTAAAGGCTCAGAAAAAAGTGAAAAACATGTTTTTTGGAAAATGTAGAAAAAGAGATCCTTGCTATATAGTTGGATAAAGCTTAGCTAAATTGTGTCCTTTAGTTATGTGAAAGCAGAAATTGTAGGCAATGAATTTGGATATTTAGCCGAGGAGATGGCATAAGATCCAAAAATGGAGCAAATTAGATTAAGTATGAATGAATGAATGCCCTTTCTCCAAAGACAGAAATTGGTTTATTGGGGAAAATAGCAAGACCCAAATATATGCTGGCTCCAAAGATACATCTTAGATTTAATGATATAAATAAGTGAAAATAAATAGATGAGGAGACCTATTCAAAAATAACCATAAGAGGGGAAGAGTGACTATAATAAGATCAGATAAAATAGACTTTAAGAGAAGAAATGTTACTAGAGAGAAAGATGAATATTTGACTGTTAAAAATTATCAATTTATCAGGAATACATATTGGTTATATGTATTGATGCATCAAATGTTTCCCAAAATCCATGATGCAAAACTAACTAAATTGAAAAATCAATAGACAATTTAATAAAACTACTTGGAGTTTCAATACCCATGACCAAAGACTAATAAACAACTAGAGAGAAAATCAACAAAAATATAGAATTGAATTGCACTATCAACCAATTTGTTCTAACTCATATCGGTAGAATATTCTGCCAATGTATGAAGAACAAACATTCATTTCAAGTGCATATGTAACATAGTCTATGATGTCCCATATGCTAAGTCACAAAACAAATCTAAATAAATTTATGATTGAAGTCATATGAAATGTGGTCTTTGAGCACATTGGAATATAATTAGTGATCTGCAATGAAAACAAATTCATAAAAACATGAGATACTTAAAATTAAGTAATAATTGTCTAAATTATCTATAGGTTGAAGAAGAAATAAGATGATAAATTTTAAAAATAAAATGGAAAAAAATTAAATTGAATAAAAATGGTAATATTGCATTTCAAATTTTTTTGTGATGGATATAGCAGTGCATACAGGGAAAATTATAGCTTTAAATAGTTAGACCAAAAAATAAGTGTATAAGTAATAACCTAAGCTTCTTAATTAATACAATAGAAAAAAGAACAAACTAAACAAAAAACAGTAACAAACTATGAAATAATAAAGACTATATCAAGATCAATGAAACAAAGGAGAAAAATTAATACAGAAGTTCAAAGAAAACAAAATAGTCAATTATATTTTTAAATCATTTTTAATAACACAACTGACAAACCCATACATAGGTAACTGCGGACAATTTCACAAAATCAGTAATGAAAGAGGGAGCACCACTACTGACTTAACATAAATTAAAAGAAATATATGGAAAGATTAGCAAATTTATGTCAACACATTAGATAACTTAGTTATCTAAGTAAATTTGGCAAATTTCCAAAAAATGTATAAATTGCCAAAACTGACACAAAGGAAAAAATATATAAATACACACCTATAACACTACCACAAACAAGGCAATTTGTTTAACATGTATTCTACACTGGAAACTTCCTTTGGAACAATCAATATAAACTTTATTTATCAATCAATATAAATTCAGTGGGGAATAAATTTTAAATAATATTTTCATCAATAATTATCCTAAATATTCTGATAGTTTCTTTTCAAAACTCCTAATGACATCTTTAGCAGATTCTACTGATTTCTGGGCATTCTTAGTTATTAAGCCTCAGCTGAGTTTAAACATATAATCTCACAATAGATGATTTTCTTCTTATTTTCTCCCCTCTCCAAGAGCAGGTTTAAATTCTGTCCTCAGAAACTTGACATGGGAATAGTGAGTGGACTCCTCTCTTACTCGTTTCCAACACCTTGGAAAGGAATGCAAGGAGGGAGTTGGATTCAGAATATCTCCTTGCCTTTCTGCTTCTAGATCTAACTCTTCTGGAAGACCAAGTGGAGGACAGTTGGCAGAGACCAAGCAGAGGTAACTGGTTCACTATTATACATGAATAAAAAATAATTTCTAATTTTGTTATAACTTTGTCTGCCACCATCTTCTGTCTGCAAAAATGGTGAGTATGATTGCTTTATGTTTTGATTTATCTCAGCCCTCTCTGTCACTAAGAATACTCTGGGTTATCATGCCTTTCCTTGATAGAGAGAAGCCTCACTTAACCCTGTAGCTAACCCAATTGCCCTCTGATTCTTACCTACTATGAGGTGTGGCAGTCACCACTGAGGTTGTCTTTACTGCCCTTTATGGTCTGCAGGAAATTGAGATGTGTTTCAATCAATTCTCTCTTTGGCCATCTGTATGAAGGCCCCTTATTACCTTTCTGCTGAGCAGAGACTTCTCTGACTCTAGGAAATCATATAGGACACAGACAGTTTGCTCTCATTTCTCAAAAGCCATTAACTTCCAGGGACGAATTCCAGACTCTCTCAATAATTCTCTCAATGTACTCTGGTCTACTCAATGTACTCTGGTCTAAGGCAGCAAAAGGATGGACCTATGGGGTGTAGAAATTGAAGAAGAGTCCAACTGTGGAGCCAAAGTCAGTCATGACCAGTCTTCAGAAACGCTTCCCTTGTGTTATCTCACTATGCTGGATGTGGGTGGGGCATAAGGAATTGTCCTCCATGCAACAAGAATATAAGACGAAGCATTTTCTTTGATGACTTCCCTCCCTTTCTTTCCATTCCTTTATTGTTTTGATCATGAGTGCTTTGAAGGAAAGGTGGTTTGCCAGCAAGTCCTGCCACCTTTGTCTTCCATTGTGATAGCCCTTCAGAGTGGGAGAGTCTTGTTACAATTGTTGGGATCTCTAAAACCAAATACTGTTCAATCTGCTGTGGGGCCTATAGCCAGAACAATACTACACATTCTACTCTATAGTCTATATTCATTGTATGAAATAATCTTTTCAAAAGACTATATAACCTCAATATTATAAACCACCCTCTCTTATGCCCCAACTTTATAGATGAGTTTTATGAAAGTTAAGTAAGTCAACTAAGGTAACATATTTAGTATATAGCTGCAACAAAACCTGCATCTGCCTGACTCCAAAATCAAACTCTAAATCACTACAGTTAACTGAAAATGTGAAAGATAATATGAACGTTAACAATACACATTTGTAATACAGAAAACTCAATGATAATCAGAGGGATAACATTTAAAATAGGGAAATGAATTTTTATTTATATACTTGAATGACTTTTATAATAAAAGAACATTCAAATAGTAGACATTAGACACTTAAATGAGTAAGCCTATAAAATTTTTGAGGAATTGTATTTTGTTAAAGTTTCTTTGAAAGCAATTTATCAATGTGTATCAGAAGTTTCTGATAGCATCTTATCATTTAATTCAAAAGTTATCTTGTGACATTTTAATGATATTTTTAAAAGATATAAAATTATATTGGCATTGATTGGAGCATTATATATAGTATTGAAAGCATAAATTTCAAGAATTAATATCATTAAAAAATTATGGATGCCTTATTAAAATGTAATATTATGTAGTAATTAAATGATACAACATTTTAAATGAGGTGGATAATGCTTATTTTACATATATAAATAATGTCAATCTATATCATATATTTTATATCAATAATGTAAAAGTGAAAGAAAACAGTGGACAGAAATTTGACATAGTATACATATTTGTTTCTAGAAAACGGATTATTTTTTCTTTATACGACAGTATGCATTTTCTTACATACGGACTTTCTAAAAACAGATATATGTCTCCTAATTTGCAAAATGTAAAAAACAAATTAGACAGCACAGATCAGGAAAGGGTAGGTACTGTTACACTATAGAAGTTAAAGACAATAATTATCTGTCCCAAAATTCTGAAGAAGCTAGATGGCATTAGAAGAGATTATTATCTGTCAATCCTAGGTTACAATGGCAATCTTGAGAAAGTTACATTTTTTTTCTCTTCTTCTCTTTTTATGCCTTCTCTTCCTTCATCTTAACAGCAAATTCAAAATGAGAGTATTGACTCATTTAGATAAAGAGAATTTCTGAAACAAAGATGAAACAAAGTAAAGTTTCTATAGAGACTAGACTGAGCAATTGTGATAAGCAAAACTAAAGGTGTTGATTTTGGTCCATGAGATAAATGTTAGACAAGACAATCACTGGGTCTTGATTAAAATAAGTACTAATATCTGGTAGTGAGAGTCTCCCATGTTGTTTATTTCCTTCAATCGAGTTATTTATTGGTTTTGTTATTTCCAGTTGTTTTATTTTAAGCAATATTGCTTGACATTATCTAGTGTCTTTAAAACCATGCTTATTTTTCAATTCTGAAAAAGGTCTTTCTATTATTTACTTAGCTTATATTTTCCTCAAATATCTCTACTTACTCAGGATAGAACTTCTATTGTGGAGAATTGTAAAACACTCACCCGTTTGGGAAACTTGTTTGTGTTTTACATTTTCCTTTATATTTCTTCGCTCTGACTTTTATCAGTGGACTCTTTGATTTTCTTAGCTTGGTCATCTGTTCTAATTGAATTTTTAATTATTTTCATTCACATATTCAGTCTATTATATATGTTAATTTATTTGTATCACATTTCAACTTCCAGATGTACTAATCTTCATTGCTATTATTAACATATTCCATAACAGCCTTTAATCATTTCATGGACATGATATGCTCTCAAATTTTTGAGAATATTAATTCTAGTAAGTATCATCTTCTCTTTGTATTATCTTCTTATACAAGGTCTGTTCTTTTTTTTCTGAGTTTGGTGCCTCTCTCTCATTGTGTTCATATACTTTAAAATTTTTGTGTGATCCAATGTTACTGTAAAATAAAATATTATGTTGTTATTGTCTACTTGGATTTGTATTTATCAAGCTTTTAGCCATCCATTTAGGGATAGGTATTGACTACTTTCTGTTTCAACTGGATATGACTACTAATGAACATGACAAAGCTTGTGTCTTTATTGGGCACAGGATCATGGGGGAAGAAACACATAGAAACCAGGTGAAACAAGTATTCAATTTTATCTTTTATTTTTTAAGTTTACATCCAAATTAGTTAGCATATACTCAGACAATGATTTCAGGAGTAGATTCTATAATGTCCCTCACCCATTTAGCCCATCCCCTTCCCACAACCCCTCCAGCAACCCTCAGTTTGTCCTCCATATTTATGAGTCTCTTCAGTTTTGTCCCCCTCCCTGTTTTTATATTATTTTTGTTTCCCTTCCTTTATGTTCATCTGTTTTGTCTCTTAAAATCCTCATATGAGTGAAGGCTCTTTCCATACTTGGGCTCTTTCCATACTTTGGCTATTGTTGATAGTGCTGCTATATATGTTGATAGTGCTTATAGTTCGAAACAGCACACCTGTATCCCGTGGATAAATGCCTAGCAGTGCAAGTGCTGGGTCGTAGGGTAGTTCTATTTTTAGTTTTTTTGAGGAACCTCCATATTGTTTTCCAGAGTGGCTGCACCAGCTTGCATTGCCACCAATAACGCAAAAGAGATCCTCTTTCTCCACATCCTCGCTAACATCTGTTGTTGCCAAAGTTGTTAATGTTAGCCATACTGACAGGTGTGAGGTGGTATCTCACTGTGGTTTTGATTTATATTTCCCTGATGATGAGTGATGTTGAGCATTTTTTCATGTGTCAGTTGGCCATCTGGAGGTCTTCCTTGGAGAAGTGGCTATTCATGTCTTTTGCCCATTTCTTCACTGGATTATTTGTGTTTTGGGTGTTGAGTTTGATAAGTTCTTTATAGATTTTGGATACTAACCCTTTATCTGATATGTCATTTGCAAATATTTTCACCCATTCTGTTGGTTGCCTTTTAGTTTTGCTGATTGTTTCCTTCCCTATGCAGAAGCTTTTTATTTTGATGAGGTCCCAGTAGTTCATTTTTGCTTTTGTTTCCCATGCCTCCAGAGACGTATTGAGTAAGAAGTTGCTGCAACCGAGGTCAAAGAGGTATTGCCTGCTTTCTCCTCGAGGATTTTGATGGTTTCCTGTCTTACATTGAGGTCTTTCATCCATTTTGAGTTTATTTCTGTGTATGGTGTAAGAAAGTGGTCCAGGTTCATTCTTCTGCATGTCACTGTTCAGTTTTCCCAGAACCACTTGCTGAAGAGACTGTCTTTATTCCATTGGATAGTCTTTCCTCCTTTGTCAAAGATTAGTTGGCCATACATTTGTGGGTCCATTTCTGGGTTCTCTGTTCTGTTCCACTGATCTGAGTGTCTGTTCTTGCGCCAGTACCATCCTGTCTTGATGATTACAGCTTTGTAGTATAGCTTGAAGTCTGGGATTGTGATGCCTCCTGCTTTGGTTTTCTTCTTCAAGATTGATTTGGCTATTCAGGGTCTTTTCTGGTTCCATACAAATTTTAGGATTATTTGTTCTAGCTCCGTGAAGAATGCTGGTGTTACTTTGATAGGGATTGCATTGAATATGTAGACTGCTTAGGGTAGTATTGACATTTTAACAATATTTGTTCTTCCTTTGCAGGAGCATGGAAACTTTTTCCATTTTTTGTGTCTTCTCCAATTTCTTTCATAAGCTTTCTATAGTTTTCAGTGTATAGATTTTTCACCTCTTTAGTTAGATTTATTCCTAGGTATTTTATGTTTTATGGTGCAATTGTAAATGGAATCAATTCCTTGATTTCTCTGTCAATTCATTGTTGGTGTATAAGAATGCAACCGATTTCTGTGCATTGATTTTATATCTTGCAACTTTGCTGAATTCATGAATCAATTCTAGCAGTTTTTTGGTGGAAACTTTAGGGTTTTCCATACAGAGTATCATGTCATATATGAAGAGTGAAAGTTTGACCTCCTCCTGGCCAATTTGGATGCCTTTTATTTCTTTGTGTTGTCTGATGGCAGAGGCTAAGATTTCCAATACTATGTTGTATAACAGTGGTGAGAATGGACATCCCTGTCTTGTTCCTAACCTTAGGGAGAAAGTTGTCAGTTTTTCCCCATTGAGGATGATATTAGCGTTGGGTTGTTCGTATATAGCTTTTATGATCTCAAGGTATGCTCCTTCTCTCCCTACTTTCTTGAGGGTTTTTATCAAGAAAGGATGCTGTATTTTGTCAAATGCTTTCTCTGCATCTATCAAGAGGATCATATGGCTCCTGTCCTTTCTTTTCTTGATGTCATGAATGATGTTAATTGTTTTGCGGATATTGAACCAGCCCTGCATCCCAGGTATAAATCCCACTTGGTCGTAGTGAATCATTTTTTTAATGTATTGTTGGATCCGGTTGGCTAATATCTTGTTGAGGATTTTTGCATCCATGTTGATCAGGGAAACTGGTCTATAGTTCTCCTTTTTAGTGGGGTCTCTGCCTGATTTTGGTATCAAGGTAATGCTGGCTTCAAAAAAAGAGGTTTGAAGTTTTCCTTCCATTTCTATTTTTTGGAACAACTTCAAGAGAATAGGTGTTCACTCTTCCTTAAATGTTTGGTAGAATTCCCCTGGAAAGCCATCTGGCCCTGGACTCTTATTTTTTGGCAGATTTTTGCTTACTAATTCGATTTCTTTACTGGTTATGGGTCTGTTCAAATTTTCTATTTCTTCCTGTTTCAGTTTTGGTAGTGTATATGTTTCTAGGAATTTGTCCATTTCTTCCAGATTACCCATTTTATTGGCATATAATTGCTCATAATATTCTCTTTTTATTGTTTTTATTTCTGCTGTGTTGGTTGGGATTTCTCCTTTTCATTCTTGATTTTATTTATTTGGGTCCTTTCCTTTTTCTTCTTGATCAAACTGGCTAACAGTTTATCGATTTTGTTAATTCTTTCAAAGAACAATCTTCTCATTTCATTGATGTGTTCTACTATTTTTTTTTTTTTTTGGTTTCGATAGCATTATTTTCTGCTTTAATGTTTATTATTTCCTGTCTTCTGCTGTTTTTGGATTTGATTTGCTATTATTTTTCCAGCTCCTGAAGGCATAAGATTAGGTTGTGTACCTGAGATCTTTCTTCCTTCTTTAGGAAGGCCTGGATTGCTATATTCTTTCCTCTTACAACTGCCTTTGCTGCATCCCAGAGGTTTTGTGTTGTGGTGTTATCATTTTCATTGACTTCCATATACTTTTTAATTTCTTCTTTAACTGCTTGGTTAGCCCATTCATTCTTTAGTAGGATGTTCTTCAGTCTCCAAGTATTTTTTACCTTTCCAAATTTTTTCTTGTGGTTGATTTCGAGTTTCATAGCACTGTGGTCTGAAAATACGCACAGTGTGATCTCAATATTTTTGTACTTACTTAGGGATGATTTGTGTCCCAGTATATGATCTATCCTGGAGAATGTTCCTTGTGCACTGGAGAAGAATATATATTCTGCTGCTTTAGAATGAAATGTTTTGAATATATCTGTGAAGTCCATCTGGTCCAGTGTGTCATTCAAAGCCATTGTTTCCTTGTTGATTTTTTTGATCAGATGATCTGTCCATTGCTGTGAGTGGGGTGTTGAAGTCTCATAGTATTATGGTATTACTATCGATGAGTTTCTTTATGTTTGTGGTTAATTGATTTATATATTTGTGTGCTTTCTCAGTTGGTGTATAAATATTTACAATTGTTCGGTCTTCTTGGTCTATAGACCCCTTGATTATGATACAATGCCCTTCTGCATCTCTTGATACAGTCTTTATTTTAAAATCTAGATTGTCTGATGTAAGTATGGTTACTCTGGCTTTCTTTTGTTGACCGTTAGCATGATAGATGGTTCTCCATCCCCTTATTTTCAATCTGAAGGTGTCTTTAGGTCTAAAGCGCATCTCTTATAAACAGCATACAGACGGATCTTGTTTTCTTATCCATTCTTTACCCTATGTCTTTTCATTGGAGCATTGAGTCCATTGATGTTTCAAGTGAATACTGAAAAATATGAATTTATTGCCATTATGATGCTTGTAGAGTTGGAGTTTTTGGTGGTGTTCTCTGGTTCTTTCTAATCTTTTGTTGCTTTTGGTAAATATATATATATATATATATATATATATATATATATATATATATATTTCATTTTTTCTCCCCTCAGAAAGTCCCCCTTAAAATTTCTTGCAGGGCTGGTCTAGTGGTCACAAACTCCTTTAATTTTTGTTTGTCTGGGAAACTTTTTATCTCTCCTTCTTTTTTGAATGACAGCCTTGCTGGATAAAGAATTCTTGGCTGCATATTCTTCTGATTCTGCACACTGAATATATCCTGCCACTCTGTTCTGGCCTGCCAAGTTTCTGGGGATAGGTCTGCTGCAAGCCTGATCTGTCTTCTCTTGTATGTTAGGGACTTTTTTTTTTTTTTTTTTTCTTTTGCTGCTTTCACAGTTCTCTCCTTGCCTGAGTATTTTCTGAATTTGACTATTATATGCCTTGTTGATGGTCGGTTTTTGTTGAATCTAATGGGGGGTCCTCTGTGCTTCCTGGATTTTGATGTTTGTGTCTTTCCCCAGGTTAGGAAAGTTTTCCACTGTGATTTGCTCACATAACCCTTCTACCCCTATTTCTGTCTCTCCCTCTTCTGGAACCCTTATGATACTGGTGTTGATCCTTTTTAATGAGTCACTGATTTCTCTAATTCTTAAATTGTGCTCTTTTGCCTTAATCTCCCCCTTCTTTTCTGCTTTGTTATTCTCTATAAGACTGTCCTCTATATCGGTGATTCTCTGTTCTGCCTCGTCCATCTTTTCCGCCGCTGCAACCAACTGTGATTGCAGCTCAGTTATAGCATTTTAAATTTCTTGATGGCTATTTTTTACTTCTTTTGTCTCTGCATAAAGGGATTCTAATCTATTTTCAGCACGAGCTACTATTCTTATTGTCGTGATTCTAAATACAGTTTCAGACATCTCGCTTGTAACTGTGTTGGTTAAATCCCTGGCTATAGTTCCTTCGTGCTCTTTCTTTTAGGGTGAATTCCTTCATTTTGTCATTTTGAAGGAGAAAAGGAATTAATGAGGTATAAAAATTGAGATTAAAAAAATAAAATTAAAAAAATATTAAAATTAAAAATTAAACACACACTCACCAAAATCGAATAGATGATGCTAGATCCTAGGTGTGTTTTGGTCTGGGTGTTGAAAGTACTTTGACAGATTAGAGAAAAAAAAAAAGGTGGGGAGGGAAAGAAATCATTGAAGAATTTGAAAAAAATTAATACACTGAAGTAGACTAAAATAGGATGATGGTGGTAAAATAAGATTTGAAAAAATATACACAAAAATAAAGAATATAGTAGAAAAAAATAAAGAAAAATATTTTTAACAAAAATTAAAAATAAATATGATTTTTTTCATTTTCTGTATTTAGAAAAAAGAAAGGAAATGAAAAAGAGAAAAAATAAAAAAATAAAAAAGATATTGTAAAATTTGAAAAAGTGAATACGCTGTAGTAGACTAAAATAAAATGATGGAAGTAAAATAGAATTTTTAAAAATTTACATAAAAGCAAAATATATAGTAATTAAAATTAAATAAAAATATTTTAATAGAAATTGAAAGTAAAAATGAAGTTTTTCTCTTTCTGCACTCAAGAAAAAGAAAAGAAACGAAAAAGAGAAAAAAAGAAAAAGAAAGAAAAAAAAGGAAATTGTTTGAAAATTTGAAAAAGTGCATACACTGAAGTAGACTAAACTAAAGTGTTGGAAGTAAAGTAGATTTTGAAAAAATTTACACAAAAGTAAAAAAAAAATGTAGTAATTAAAATTAAAGAAAGATTGTTTAATAAAAATTGAAACTAAAAATGAATTTTTTCTCTGTATTCAAGAAAAAGAAAAAAATTGTAAAAGAGTAAAAGTAAAAAGAAAAAAAACGAAAGAAAATTGAATAGATGAACCTAACAGATTGAAGTAGGGCTGAAATTGCTTCCTTCTCCCCTAGAAGTCAGTCTATGTAGCTCTTTACAGTCCATGAATTAAGCTGGTGGTGAGACTTATGTTCTTGAAGAGTGAAGTTGGCCCAGTTGGGTGGGGCTTAGTGTAACAGCTCCACTCTCCACTAGATGGCGCTGCTAGACAACTGGGGTGCATTGCTGTGGAGCTCTTAGGTGCATATGCACATGTGCAGGAGTGGTGAAAATGGCGCCACCCAGCTACCCAGTCTGTTCTCCTGAATCAGCAATCACGCACCTGTCCTCTGTCTTCAGCTTTTGTCCACTCCCCACTTTTTCACTCTCTGTGACCAGGCCCCAGACAGTACCTCTCTCCCAAGTTTTGTCTCAGATGTGGCTGTTTTCACTGGCACCTTACTTCCGAAGGACTGTGGCTTTGACCCGTTCTGCCCCTCCCTGGGAGGGTCTGACCGAGCAATGGCCGAATGAGCAATGGCCAAGTATCAGCTGCACCCAGGATCGCCTGCTGGAACCTGTTGTTGCCAGTGCCCTGAGACTGCAGACAGGTGCCAGCCAGTCCCAGAAAATGTTCACGAGACAGTGTAGCAGCAGTGTTTCAGGGATTATGGAAAATCAGAACACACATCTGGCACCAGGCTTCACCCTCAACGACCTTACCCCAGCACCAGCAAATGTGGCCACCTTCCGGGGTCTGCTGGGACCAGATGGCTTCAACAGTCTCTACCAAATGTCCTTCCAGCAGTGAAACTGCTTTTCCCCATGTGGCCCAAGAACCTCCTGGACCCCACTCTGTTCATGGGGAGTCACCCTTCACACCAGAGCACTGCTAGGTATCTAGCTGTGGAGTTGCAGCCTTTGCACTCCCCTTGATTACAGTCTTAATGGAATTTAAACCCTCTCCTTTCTTCTTTCTCCCTTTTTAGTTTAGTCCCTGTGGCTGTTTCCAATTTTCCACTTTCTCTCCAGCTGCTTTTGGGGAGGGGTGCTTTTCCAGTATTCTTCCCCCTTCCCCAGTCTCCGTCCTCTCTCCACCAGCAAAAGCGGTTCCCTACCTTTCGCAGCTTCTTGCTCCCCAAGTTCATCTCACCGCACCATGTACCTGCTGAATTCTGTTGTTAAGGTTGTGCAGATTGTTGTTAATCTTCCTATCAATTCTCTAGGTGTGTAGGATGATTCAGTATTGGTCTGGCTGTATTTCATGGATGGGAGACACACAAAAAGCTTTCATGCTGTTCTGTCATCTTGGCTACTCCCTGAAACAAGTATTCAAATAAGTTAACAATAATATTCACTTTGTTATATGTGAGCTAAATAAACAGCTGATGAGTTAGACAGTTACTGGTAATGATCCAATTTTTGATAGGGTCATTGGTTACCTTGTTATTGTAAATATCAAGTTTGCCTGGATTTGTTTTCTTTCTTACAGTTTTTCTCCAATTTTATAAATCACTTTTCTTTTATTTATATTTTAAGGAGTGCCTTGGTGGCTCTGTCAGTTAAGCATCTGACTTTAGCTCAGGTCATGATCTCACGGTTCATGGATTTGAGCCCTACATCGGGCTCTGTGCTGACAGCTCAGAGCCTGGAGCCTGCTTCAGTTCTGTGTCTCCCTTTCTCTCTGCCCTTGTCCCACTTGTGCTCTGTCTCTGTCCCTCAAAAAAATAAATAAATATTTAAAAAATAAATTTTAGTTAACATATAGTGTAATAGTAGTTTCAGGAGTAGAATTTAGTGATGCATCACTTACATATAATACCCAGTGCTCATCACAAGTGTCCTCTTTAATACCCATCACCCATTTAACCCATCCCCCTGACCACCTCCCTTCAGCAACTTTGATGAATGGATAAAGAAGATGTGGTATATCTAACCAAGGAATATTACTCAGCCATCAAAAGAGTGAAATCTTGGCATTTGTAACAACATGGATGGAGTTAGAGAGTATTATGCTAAGCACATAAGTCAGTCAGAGAAAGACAAATACCATTTCAGGCTTAGGAAGCCACAATTTTTCATGATAGCTCACAACCACACGTTCCTAATTTTTGCCTCAGAGAGAAATATCACCTTTATTATACAGCACACAAGCTTTTTATCTATTATACAGAAACTCTGTATTTGTCTACCAAGGATGTTTGCTATTACAAATATCATTGCAACAATAGTCCAGAACAAAAATTGTCAGTAAATTTTATCGAAAGATGTTCAGAATGAGAGAGATGCATAGAAAATTATTTGCCAACGTTATAAACCATGTCTTCATAATTTATGTAAATGAAGGGATGAATAATATAATCTTGGTCATATTCAATGGCATTTATAAACATTTATTTAAGTATCTGTATATGCATTTTACCTTATTTGGAGGATTCCTTTGTGTGTGTGTGTGTGTGTGTGTGTGTGTGTGTGTGTGCATGTGTGTGTGTGTGTATGATTTAAATTCAAAGAAGTTTGCACTTTGTGTATCTGTATGGTTAGTATACTTACAATAATTTTTGGACATGTTATAAATGGATTTCTTAAAGGAAAACTGCCTAACATTATTTTATATCTATTAGAGATATAAACCTGTTACATAATTCTTTTTCATTCAATTAGGTACAAACTGTGAATTCAGTGCTCCATCCATATATGAAAATTATATATGGAGTATATTTTTCAATGAGCAACTAATAATTACTATTTACTCAAAGTACATGAGTAAACTCTTAAATGATGATATATATAAAATCTACTAATTTAATGGCACAAAGGATACAATTTATAGTGCATTTGCGTAATGAACTACATGTGATTGTTAATGTAAATGTATGTATGTATGTATGTATTTATTTATTTATTTATTTATTTATATTTATATTACCTAATATCTTTCAGTTGAGTCTAACTCATTTCACTTGGTTGTTGGGCAGCAACCTCTTTCCTCACTGACTCTGTTACTGAAGGTCCGGTGTACTTCCTGTTCAGTCTTTTGAGTGCCATCAAGCCCTGGTGGTCTCTTCAATCTTTTAAGACCTAAAGGAGTACTCATATGAAGTGAACAGAATCACCACTAACCCACTCCATTTCAGTCACATCCTCCATTTGATCCCTGGTCTAGACTGTGTATCTCACAAGTGTATCTCTGTGTTGTGTGGTTATTGTCTCCTTACCACAGCAACTCCATGCCTAGGTCATTGATTCTTAAATCTCAGTGATATTCTGTATCTGTGACTGGAGAACTGGGAAATCCCTCTCATTTTTTACTGGAATTCATCTTTCTGAGACATGAGGTGCTATTTCCCGTCCTTTAAATGATCATATTGCTAAATTTACTTTGTTTCTTCTAGCTAAAGTGGTCTATCAAACTCTGTAAGCTGTCGTCCCAAAGTCTTTTTAAAAGAGGGGACAGGGGCGCCTGGGTGGCGCAGTCGGTTAAGCGTCCGACTTCAGCCAGGTCACGATCTCACGGTCCGTGAGTTCGAGCCCCGCGTCAGGCTCTGGGCTGATGGCTCAGAGCCTGGAGCCTGTTTCCGATTCTGTGTCTCCCTCTCTCTCTGTCCCTCCCCCGTTCATGCTCTGTCTCTCTCTGTCCCACAAATAAATAAAAAAACGTTGAAAAAAAAAATAAAAAAAAAAAAAATAAAAGAGGGGACAAAGCATAATTTTTTTCTCTCTTTGATTTTCAGTGATATCATCTGAAAGTTTGCTTTTCCCCTTCTCAACATGTTTCAATCCACTCAGGAACTTATACATCTTTGTGTATAATAGGAACTTACTAAATCTCTCAAACATATTAAATATATATCTGAAATATTCTTTTTTAAAATTTTTTTGTTATTTATTTTTGACACAGAGAGAGAGACAGAACATGAGTAGGGGAAGGGCAGAGAGAGAGGGAGACACAGAATCTGAAGCAGGCTCCAGGCTCTGAGCTATCAGCACAGAGCCTGATGGGGGGCTCGAACTCAGACCGCGAGATCATGATCTGAGCCGAAGTCGGACGCTTAACAGACTGAGCCACCAAGACGCCCCAATTTAGAAATGTTATCCTTACGATCTAAGTGACAACATCAATTGTCACACACAGCGACCATATATTCTAATGGTATTTATTTGGTGTTATTATTCAATAATGTTTCTTTTTATTAAATTGGGAATTTAGAAAGATCAGATTTAAAAATGTCTATTTAGGGATGCCTCAGTGGCTCAGTTGGTTAAGCGTCCAACTTTTGATTTTGGCTCGGTTCGCGATCTCACAGCTTGTGAGGCCAAGCCCCTCATTGGGCTGTACACTGACAGTGTAGAGCCTGCTTAAGATTCTCGCTCTCTGTCCTCTCTGCCCCTCCTCTACTCATGTGTGCTCTCTCTCTCTCTCTCAAAATAAATAAACTTAAAAAAAACACACATTTAGAGATGTATGTTGAATATCACAATGAAGAGATTAGTCATGTTTATGTATTTTATCATGATTATTTAAAATTTTATATACAAAATTTATTACATAAATACTTATTCATTAATATTAATATTGGAGGTTATTGATATTTATTGGATGACTACATTTAATTCTCTAATATTTAGAAGAGATAATTTTTAAAACAAGGGGAAAACCCACTACAACAAAAACTATAATGCACTTATTTGAAAAGGAAAAAAAGCTGATCACTTAATATAAAAACAAGTTCTTTATGAGACTTTGAATTTAATATATGGTAATGTACTCAATTTCTAGAATTCAAGAAATACTTATTTAAATTAAGTGAATAAATCAAGTTTTAATGGCAAGCACAGTTTTTGGATTTTTTACACTTCTGGTTTATTCAGTTGCTATTCACTTCTATTAATGTAGATAAAATTAGATTATTCCCTAATTCCTTATTTGAATACTGAATATGATTTCAAGAGCTATATAACATCTTTGAAACACATTTTAGAAAGCTTTCCCCTTTTGGAATCAGATGAAGTATTACTTAGATCAATTTAAAGAATGCCAATAGATAAACTGTGCATGGATATATGTGTGTATCTACATACATATATATACTATATATGCATATGATAATAAATGTGTATGTGTATATATATATATATATATAGAGAGAGAGAGAGAGAGAGAGAGAGAGAGAGAGAAATAGTTTATAAATATATGTTGGTATTTATTTTCAGATTTTGTATTAAACACCAAAGCAACAACTAAGCTTAATCCACAAAGGTGTCTCCTAGAATCTTTAGTATCATTTTATTTATGAAAATCATCCTAAATGCTTTATTTTAGCTCATGAAGGCCAGATTAAAGTTATTTTTGTCAGCTTTACACAGGCCATAAATAGATACATGCTCTCCAATGATTACATAGTCCTACCCACAGCCACAAAGCTGTCTACTGAAGCAGCTATTACCTGAAAAATACAGTCTATCCAAGAAGCATGCTCAACTAGAGCTTTCCATAATGCCATAAGACAAAAATTATAAATAAAGAAATGGGATATTGTCTTAATTTTCTCAACTAGGGGCATGCATTTATTTTTAATTGAGTGATTTCCTAGACCAGAATTTGTCTTGTTTGTGATACCTCCTTAGAGAAGCATTAATATGCAGCTTTTAAGACTTGAGTTTAGAAATGTTTTGCTTACAATCTAAGTGACAGCGTCAATTGTCACACACAGTGACCATATATCAAGGAATTACACTAGCATTAGGTAGAACAGCAGGTCCATTTGTTCAAATGCTCACTGAACATATGAGTGATTTTCTCTAACAAGGTCCCCAGGGAACCAACTTGCATCCATCACCGCCCGCATCCTGACTGGAAGATAACTATTTTAAACTCCTGCTAAAATATGTGATGTTTTAAGATTGAAATAAAGTATATGTCAGGAGCCAGAGAGAAATACACTGTTGGAATGAATACCAGAGAAAATTTGATAAAAACCAGCAACTGCTCATCTAATCAGATTTTTATTTTTGTTCTTATGTTTTATAGATTATAAATATATAGTGATAAAACTAAGAAACGGAGCTCTATAAGATTATTCTCACTGAAAGTTAGACTCTTTGGGTTTCCTAAAATGTGAATATTTTTAAGGTTCAAATAGATATAACACACACACACACACACACACACATATTACCGTATGTAAAACTCTTAGTATTTTGTTGAATTTATTTATTTCTTCAACAAACTACTTCTCTTTTTTACATGGGGCTTATAACTCTAGTTAAAAAGAAAAGCTTTAGTTAATGTATGTAATGGCAGCCACACCCGAAGGTGACGCCCAATGATTTACCTTCATAATACCCCCTTCCTTTGAATGTGAGGGCAGCTATGGCTTGTGTCTAAATAATAGAATATGACAAAGGTGATAGGAGGTAAACTTTAATTGGGTTGCATTATGTGAAAATTTATGTTAACCACCTGGAGCACCAACGATTCTTCCTGCTGGCCTTAAAGAAGCAAACCACTGTGTTATGAACTAACTATGGAGAACGTGGAGAGCACTACATGGCAGGGGACTGCAGCCTGGCCTTAGCAATTGAGAGAACCTCCAGCCACAGCCTGTACGAATCTAGGAACCAATGGGATCTTCAAAAACTTGAGATAACAAATACAAGTATTTTAACCCACTGAGTTTGCGGTACTTTGTTATTCAGCACAAAAACTAATGCAGTATGAATTTATTCACCTAGGATTAATGTTAGTATACTGGCTTGAGCATGTTGGAGTGGCATTAAAGTTCTGCAGTTTGGCTGTAAAGCTTGAACAAAATATTTGATGGCAGTCTATGAGGTTGAAACGTTAAGAATTTCTTGAGAGAATGTAAAGGAAAGCGTTCAAAGATGTAAGGAGATGGGCATGTAGAATGTTCAAATTGCTCAGTTGTCCCAGGATCATAACTCTGAGAATTATGGCCGAACATTTCCCTTATCGGGGTATTGATGGATGTGTAGTTGAACATCTTTGGAAACCTTTGTGCTGTCTACCTTCACAGAGAGATTAGGGAAGAGGATGTTGACATGGAAATGGGTGCTTTTATCTAAATCGGATTACCGGGACTCAAGAATCACAGGGGGTTATCTGTGGTGCCTAACATTAAGAGACAGTATAGAATCACTACCACTGCAATTAAAATAAAAGCTTTAGTAAATACAGTATTTTGATGGATGGGAAGAAACATATTAAGAAATTTCTTGCTATATGTTGATGGGTAAATTCTAGGCCTGACGAGCAGATACTTAACATCAGTTTATATAGAAGAGCCTTGTCTTCTTTTTCCAGCTGCAAGCCTGTTTTCATTCCCTGAATGTAATGTCTACATTCCTACAGCCCCTCAAATAAAGGGAAAGCTTAGTCAGGTGACTGCATTAGAGAAAATGAAATCTGAATCTTTATTGGGATTACTAGATACTGGATCTGAACTGATACTAATTTCTAGTGACTATCATGTCACCACAATCTAGCAGTCATCATTGTGTGTTATGGAAGTGATGTCATAAAGGTGTTTTGATAATCTATTGCTGTATAGTTCCAAAATATGGTGGCTTACAACAATAATAATCATTACTTTTAGTCACAAATCCTCTCTTTGGGCAAGGCCCAGCAGTAGGTTTTGTCTCTGCTCCATGCAGCATTAGCATGATAGGTGATGTAGCTCTACTAGGACTGACATGGACATGTCCAAGATTAGTCACTAACAAGGTTGATGAACTGGTAGTGGCTATCAACTAAGAGCACAAACTGGGAAATCATCATGGGTCTCCATCTTTCTCCATAAGTCTCTCCACAGGGTTGCTTGGGCTTCCTTCCAGTATGGTGGGTTTGTTCTGTGACCCAGTAATATTCTAAGAGGAGGAGATAAGAGATCACACCTTTCTGTCTACAGAGAGACTTCAAATCCATCCTTGACCACTTTCCTGTTTCAGAATTATATAGGAATAGTAATGAGCAATAACTGATGGAACCCCTACCTTGGTATCATGAACAATTTTGGATTGATGAGTTAAGTGGAAAAATCGCAATTTATGCTCCTTTTATGTCCAAACAAAAATGGTAATCAAAAAATGAATGTAACATCCCAAGAGGAATTATAAAAATTAGTGTCATAATCCAAAACCTTATACAGGGACTATTATTTTTATAATGTCCTCATTTATTGCTTTGCAATGTGAACAAACAGAATGTGTCATAAACAATATTGTGTAGTATTTATATTTAAATCACAAATAAATACTGGGAATTCAAGAATATTTTATGTTCGATATTGGGTATCTCTATTTATAAACAGAAACTGTTTCCTATCTTAGTCTGTTCAGGTTGCTATAATAAAATACCACAGACTAGGTGGCTTAAGAACAGCAAAAATTTATTTCTCACAGTTCTTGAGGCTTGGAAGCCCAAGGTCCAGGCACCAACATGGTCACATTCTGGGGAAAGCCCTATTTCTCGTTTACATCTGGCACCTCCTTGCTGTATCTTCACACAGGAAAGGGGCTAGGGATCTCTTGTATAAAGGTACTAAATCTATTCATGAGAGCCCCAACATCATAACCTGAACACCTCCCTAGGACCCAAACTCTTAATTCCTTCCTATCAGGTATTAGGATTTTAATATATGAATTTTGGTGAGACACAAACATTCAGGCCATAGCACTTGCTAAACAAAATGTAAGACTGAAAAAGTAAGACTTTATGTCAAACTGTCGTGTAATATCAGAAGCATATATTATCATAAGGGAGTTAATTATTTAATTCAGGAATAGTTATTCCTTGTATACGTTGTGCCAGAAATACTGTGCAGAGCAAGAGAGAAAAGTTCTTTGCCCTCAAGGAGTTTTTATTGTAATAAGGATGGTAAAAAATAAATACTAATTGCCAAATGTTACATATTCTACCTGCCATCCTATTTTTAAAACACAATTCTCTAATTAAGTAGATCCTACTCTTTTAGATTTTTTAAATGGGCAGGGGGCAGGGGAGTGGGCAATGGAATAACATAAGAAATGGATCCCGGACTATTTTAATACAAACAAAATAACTGTCCTACGTGTAACTGGCTCAGAAATAAAATATGATGGCCTGTTGACATTGTTTTCTTAAAATACAGAGGTCTGCATTAGATACAGTTTTCCTTAATGATATGCATTGGTTTTACTTGAATACTACTTAGAATGGAAGCACCTACAGGGCACAAGATTTGTGCCTCAAGAGGCTAAAGACAGAAAAAAATAATCAAATAAATATCTTAGCAATATGGTAGCTGACCACACTGTTTCAAGGGATGCAGAATAAACCTCTCTGAGCATGTCACTATAACTTAATAACACAGAATAGTACCATTATATTCAACAGAGTTTGTCTGAAAAAAAGTCATTAGATAGGTCTTGTATTTTCTTCAGTTCTAGAATTGTTAGTGTTTCAAGTGCACATTTCCAAAGACTTTGAAAATATATATGAATAGTACTAGTCTCCTCAAAAAAACCTTTTGGGTAGTTTATACATTATGAACAGTGTACTTATTAAAATAATGTCATAAAAAGGACTAACCATTCTTTGTGCTTTAGTTCATATCAACTTACTACATATGACTGACACTTAATAAAAACAAACATAAATATTAATATGTTTATTTTTATTCTTCTTCAAACTTCTTTATTTAAATGTTTAATAATACATATGAGGTTTTTAAAATAAAAGGATGATTTTAAAACAATTTTTGGTATATATGGAAACAAACAATGTAATAACAAATATCCTAATTAGTAGTTTAATGAATTGCTTTTTTTCATATATATCTAAATTAACATGATGTTTTTTTTTCCAAAATCTTTCCTTTAAACATTCACAATAACCATGTAAATACTATTGGATGGGCAACAATACAAATTTTAAACAATTTTTATACACACAGGAAAAATTTTAAGTATATTCATACTTAGCACTGATTGCATACAATTTGTCTAATACAGCTTGCATTCTTCCTTGCTTCGAAAATAAAGAAATGGTGAATTATAATTATTATAATAACTACTTCCCTTATATTTAAATACAGAATTCTAAATCAGTGACAAGGCCTCAAATTGGTTAGTTTACATAATGTGCAGAAATATAGAATGAAATATCTGCAGCATAATTACTGGCAGTTGAATAATGAATAATCTGTTCATGTTCAAACAAGTCCGTTAATGTGACACGTAAATTCATGAACATTTATGAGCAATTAATATTCTGAAAGTTAGTGGAACTGGATATCTTACATTATCTTCCCTGAGGTAGAGCTATTTATATACTTTAACCAAGTTAACTATTCCTGTCTTCAAACCTTTGATTTTCCTAATTAATATGATTTTTATTTTTTTAAGTCATAAGTGAACTTAGCATCTGTAAATTGAAATATTTCATATTTGTTTCCATCCACAGTCTGTTGCCCATCAAGATTTAGTGCATCTCTTACTGGTCACACTACCAATGTTTCCCTACCAATGATTCTTAATATCCCCAAGGAAAATATTTAATCAGATTCTCAAGGCAAATAATATCTTGTTTGAAAAATGCCATCTCAAAGAATTTATACACTGAATTGAAGCACTAACAAAGTAAAATATGAAAAATATTTGTCATTGCTTTAATTCACTGTGTCATTTCTTAAGACAGAGTTTTTAAACAAAAATATTATTACTAAGTTTCAGAATCTAATATACCTTTTTTGACAACTCTTATATTCATGGTTGCTTCTGTAAAATATAATCGTATTTTTTAAATGAAGATTTGATATTGAAAACATTCTTAGATTTGCTCTGATTCAATTTCAAAATAGTTTCCAAAAGTATTTTTAACCATGTCATTATATCTGGATTTAGGTTAATATCTCTCTAGAGTTTACAGGATTTCAAATATACCTGAATATCTAAAAGAGTTTTAACAGAGATTAGTTCCATTCTTTGACTAAACATGACAAAATTTTTATATAATAGGTATATATCTTTAAATCTAGTGATTAATCTCACTTCAAAAAGTGTGCAAGTGTTAATAACAAAACTATCAGTTTCCTGGAAATAGATTTTTCTGTAATAAAAATTTCCATCATCGTCTAGCTGTAGCAAAGTTTCTTCCACTGTAGAATGAAAGGCATTGGACACACCACAAGATTTTTGTCTATATTTCTAATTAAAGCTTGAGGAAGTTCTCAGCTGAAAACATGAGAAAGCTCAATATAAAGTCAACACTTTATTTAGGAGAAAAGAAGTTTAATATTTATTTCAGAATATATGAATTTGCCCTTTGCTTTGTTCTAGTAACAGAGGCGCACGTACACACACACACACACACACACAACACACACACACACGAAGTATAGATGATTTTCATTAGCTCACATGTGTGGATGGAGGGGAGAAATGGGAATAGTAGAGACATAGGATAAAATCTATAACACGGAATCACTATATAATATTTCAAGGCTATACACGTTTTAAAGAATTAAACATAGTATTCAAAAAGTTAATTTTGGAAATAAAAAGTAAAACAAGTCATTTTGGTGCAGGAGTTAACAGAGAACAATTCCTAAAGGGATGAAATATTATTTATGGTGTTTGCTGACTACCTGGGTGGCTGGAAGGATAAAGCGTACAAAAGGACAGAGAACATTCAAGATGAAGAACTAGCAATAGTATGAATCAAGGTCATGACAAAGAAATTTCATGGGTTTAGGAAGTAACTAAAATGGCCTGACTAGAAGGGAATATTTTTGTTCAGGAATTATAAAAGAAAATGGGATTTCATAAATTAGGGAGAATAATTTGTAAAGAACTATGGATATTATAATAATAATAACAGTAATAGTAATTATTACTACCAATGTTCTTCATTGATGCCATATAGAGAAAAAAAATTATTTATTTTGAGAGAGAGAAAGAGAGAGAAAGAGAGAGGGAGAGGGAGAGATACGCAGGGCTCAATCTCACCCACTGTGAGATCCCGACCTGAGCCAAAATCAAGAGTCAGACGCTTAACTGACTGAGCCACCCAGGCACCCCTAGAGCAAAGATTTTTAATGCAAAAATGCAAAACTCAATAGATATATGATGAACAAGACAAATGGCATTTGAAAATTTGAGAAATATGATTGAAATAATCAAGGTGTAAAGTGAGATTGTAATATTTTTATAACACTAAGCAAAGAAAGGAGGTGAAAAAGGTAAAATCTAATTCAGAGGATGAAGCAATAGACAAAAAGTACAAGAAAACCAAATGGGAAAATGGAAGTTTTAAAATATCACAAGCACTAATCTAATATTTCAGACTATTAAACATCTTTTTGAATGTCAGAGGAAACACGGATGAATAATAATACATCATGAATCTCGGGGCACCTGAATAGCTCAGTCAATAGACCATGTGACTCTCGATCTTGGAATAGTGAATTTGAGCCCTATGTGGAGAGGTAGATTGTACTTTAAAAACAAACAGACGAACAGACAAACAAAGGAATCATAAGCACACTGTTATCAATTCAATATCAAGACAAGTATTATAGGACAGGAAAAGTAACACGATTATAGTTGGTATAAACTATTATAAAAATATATGGAAATATTAAGAATCTCTCAAAGTAAGGAAATGTTTGAAATGGAGTAGAATGAGATAAAATAAAAGCACTTTAGAATTAGATTGATCTTAAACATACTAATGAAAAGAAAGGGGAAAAAAACTATTGAAACTATTAAAAGTCCACCTCAATGCTTGAAAGCAGAAATCCAAACATCATAGAAAATTCTCGGCAGCTTGTCAAATCAGCCTCTATAAAAGAACATGGCCTCTTGGAAAGCATTATGACTTTTATAGCTATAAAAAACATGTACTGAGGTAATAGACTGGGTAGATTTGTCCTTCCCATCTAGCTTATAACCTAAAAGCTTGCGAAAAATCCTGAATAACAATATCATCAATCTTTCGAGTATGAGCTACTGAATGCTGCTGTATATCATATCAACTGAAAGACAGCAGAATAGTGGTTGTCAAGCTGGCAGTATTTAGTGAGGGACAGGAACATCAATTCTCAATAGGAAATTAGAGACAGGAAAGTGGGGAAAGTTAATTAAAGATATATATTTTTCATTTAAAAAATATGTATGTATATATATATATATATATATATATATATATACACACACACATATGTATTTACACTCACGTGAACACATGTATCATGTATGAGTTTATCTTTTATGACGTAATACTGTTTTAAATTAAAAGATTTTATCAAGATTATTCTGTGTTTATGTCTAAATTGTATATGAATATTCACATTTGAAGTAAATATTTATCATACCTCTCTCATAATAGCTTGACATAAATATCTTATAATCATCAGTTACCTTTGCAGATATTTTGCTAGGTCATTGGGGAATATAAATTAAGTATCAGAAACACTTTATGAACTACATTACGGTGACAATATGCTGCAAATGCCAGAGTTCTCTACACAGGTAACTTAAGTTATAACAGTTAAAAAATGTGACATTAATCAAATGGCTTTAAAATATATGTTTATACAAGATAATAATGATTTCATTTATTTGTTTATTTTGTTGCCAGTAGGAGAAAACTTTCTGTTTCTTAGAGGGTAAATATGACATTAGGTTCTTCCAGATAATCTTTTTTCCTTAAAGCCAATTTTACCTTATAATGTAATCTAATCACAGGAATGATCCCTCATTATATTCAGAGAATTATCCACACCCAAAACGTAAGGGATTATATAAGGTCCAGGTTCACGGGGGGAGGGGGGGGATCATTTTAAAACTCTGCCTACCCAAGTCAGCATTAATTAAATCTTTTAAGATGATATAATATATGCAATCAGGTATCTGGCTACTGAAGGAGAGCTCTGAACATCTGTAGGTAATTTACAATTCAGATAAGTTGTGCACTAATAAACAGATTTGTGTGAAATAGGTGTGTTCACTACCTGCATTAAGGCTACCATAACAAAGTAACATGTTGCATGAGACAAAGCCACTGGGGCCATGCCATTTTAAGTGTTTTTCTAACACCATTCATGGTATATCATTTATCTCTGAATATATTAACATACCTACTATCGCTGTGGTTGAGAGTATTGAAGATTTCCCCCTTCTATCCAGACTTTTACTTTTAAAAATTTCTATGTCTTTAATAAAAATATCAGATTATGGTTTTTAGAATTTTGAAATATATACATCTTTGTGATTGTGTGGCCCTCCCACATCCACTCCCCTGATTATATCCTTAGCAGGTTCAGATGGTAGGGTTCATTTATGCCTTTGCGTCTTTATGGAGAATTCCACAATTCAGCGTCTGTTGGCATAACCAATTTTTACACGCACAGAACATAATTGACATTTTTGTCAAAATCAGTGACAAAAAATTTACAAAAGTCTATAATGATTTACAAAGACAAAACACAGAAAAGCAATTTTTGGAGAATTAAAAATTTATTGTATTTTTTAATAATATATTCTGATTATAATAGTCAAATTTGAAAAACACATATTTAAATATTTTCACATTTGTGAAAAGTCTTTTGGAACAGACTATAATGTTCACAATTTTTTTCATTAAGAATAGTTTTTATAACCAATATCATGTATTTGAAAGAAACAACTAATATTTATTTGTTTCATTCAAATAAGTAAACATTTTAATATGACTTTTTTATGAAATAAATGGTTTCCTAAAAACTACTAGCCTATGATTTACAGTGATTGATTCTCCTTCAACTCTAAATATATCTCTCAAAATAATTTAAAATATATTCTGAAACAAAGTTTTAGATGGGATAATTTTCCCTGATTTTTAAAATAAATCAGAGCTAGGAAAATGTATTTTACTCTCCAACATTCTGTCTTATTGAAAAGAAACACCAACATGGTTGAATGGCAGAATTGCTAGAACACTGAATGGCCAGATACATGATATCAAATAATAGTGAATAATAATTTAAGAGAAAAGAAAGGCTAACTTTCTTGTTATGATAGTCTGCAGATTTGAAAACCTCCTATTCCTTTCAACAGAATATTCCACTGACCAGCCATTCATTAAATTTGAAAGAAATAAAACTGAAACAAATCAACATATAGCAGAACAATTTCACATCAAAAGCAAAGATTTAAAAGCATATAAAGATACAAATGTACTGTGCCTATTTTATCCAAGAATGTAAGTATCAGAACTTCTATACCCATTACATGGAAATTCATGAAAGTATTTTTGTTTATATTTTCACACACACACACACACACACACACACACACCACACAGGAATGATGTTTCACTAAAGACTATCATTGTTCCCCTGTAGCATCTAAGTATTATTGCATGAAAATTACAATGTGTTCTACTCAATAGCTATTTGATTTATAATTATTGGATCTTAAAATGAAACATGAGATATCCTAGTTAATAGTATTTATACTCACATTTATTTTAATAGACTATAAAAATAAAAATAAATGCAAGCACAGCACATTATATATTTTATCATTTTCCTTATTTTATTTTGACAAATACAAAGAAATATTAAGAAACTACATCCATATTTGCAGGTGTGAATCAATTTTTTTTAATGCAGGCAGCAAATCTTGCATACAAGCTTTCTTGCTTTTCAAAGAAAATTAGATTAAAAAATGATAAAGTTTATTGTCTCTTGCCAATTTTTTTTAAATCGTGATTAATAAAGTTGGGAAGAAAATCCTTTATGTCTGACAGTAATTAAATTAGCATCTATCAAAGTGTGCCTTTGCGGTGGGATTAGGATGTGTGTATGTGTGTATTTCATAATGAAGTCCAAGACTTTTTTCTTACAATGGAGAGGAGAAGAATTTCAACTGATAAGGAGTAGTTAAAAGAAAACTACTGATTCTTTTCAGGAAGCTGTTAAAAGAAACAACAACAAACAACAACAATAACAACAAAATATCTTTTTTTTTTTTTTTATTTTGGCCAGATAGCCTATTAATTCTTCCACATTCTCAAATTATTTTTACATTGCCCCTTTCAGTACCTGGAAGTAGTACAGGGTATCTGAATGTTTAAACTGTGATCACTGCTAATGGTACATGAGTTCTACAAGTTTACCCCCACCATGTAAATTTGCTTAACGACTCCTGAGATTTATTTGCTTTAGATTTGTGGATAATAGAACCCACATTTTACTATGTGAAGTGATTACGTAGCAAAGCACAGAATGGCTGCATACATGACATTTAAATAGCAAAACAGACAAAATATCATAAATGTCATATTTCTGGCCAATAGCAGGAATTGCTTTTCAGTTAAGATTCAGTCAATGAGTTTTTATACACTGGAGATACTCATAATCTTATTCTGTAATTCATCATGGGTAAAACCCCAAAGCGCCAAGGAGACATAGTTATATAGCCAAGCTGATTCTATAAAAAAATAAAATCTAAAACTCAAATGATAAAAGCTTAAATCGCATATTACCAAAAGAAAGAAATAGCTCTTTGGTGATACTATTAATAATTGTCCTACTTTTAAAGATTGAAATAATCTTTTCTTCTTTATGCAAGTAAAATAGTGATTCTGTCTCAAGGAAACAAAAATCCAAAGGGCTGATATAATGAAAATAGCATAGGATACCTTGGAGGAAAACTGCCAAATGTGGACAAGGAAAGAGGAGTTTAGGCTGCACCACAGCAGAACCAATCAAATTGTTTCTTTTTGGCAGGGCATTGGAAATCAATATCAGAAATACATTCTATGTTATTTACAGTCAATTGTATATCTATGCTTAGTTAACTGCCTGATAAATGTTTACATACATTTATCATCAATGTTGACCCCTGTCCTGTGGCCTAGAAGCCTAGGTTTAAATGCCAAATGATTATCTCTGAAAACTCAATACACTTTCACAGAGTTTATTTTTTTATATATTTTTAATGCTTATTTGTTTATTTTGAGAGAGTGGGAGAGAAAGAATGTGAGCGGGAATAGGCAGAGAGAAAGGGAGAAAAAGAATCCCAAGCAGGCTCCATACTGTCAGCTCATAGCCTGATGTGGGGCTTGAACTCAGGAACCACAAGACCATGACCTGAGCTGAAATCAAGAGTCCAACACTTAACCGACTGAGCCACCCAAGTGGCATCTTGCAAAGTTTCAAACAGAACTTGTGTCATTTTTCTGGTTATAAAGCCCTACTTTTCCTGCACCTAGAACCAAAGCAGAGATTCCATAGTATAAAATGGCAAACCCAACCCCAGTCTCTTCTTACTACTGCTTTTATTTATGGTTGACTTTGATGCCCACCAACTTGCTAAAATTATTCTTGGTTCCATCATTGTCTGAAATTAATTTATTTCTTTACACATTGGTTACATATATAATATGCACTCTTTTCTGAGTCGTGCATTCTATATTGTATCCTGCCTCTTTCACTGTGGCTCCTTTTTTTTTGTAATTTATTTTGAGTATTTTGGTGAAGAGTTGCAACTCATAATGGTGACAGAAGTTATCACAGTGACAGTGCTGACCCTGAGGTAAAGGACAAAGAAAGAGTTCTGTGTGATAAAGCACCATGTTTACTGTGACTTTATGTGCTTTCAAGAATATGGTTAAAAATGAGGATGAAAATCAGCAGTCGTTTCCAGATTCGTAGGGTCATGTGTCAACATGAAAATCACAATAAAGCCTCGGCAACAAGTATAAGAATGGCATGGGAGAAATGGCTAGGGAAGCCAGCTGGGAAGGGCAAAAGTCTGATATAAATCAACTAGCAAAGGAGAAAAGCGGATTGCATACTATCAGCGTCAGCATCACAAAGCAGAGTATAGAAGAGTGGGTTTGAACTACAGGGTCGAAGAGTTAATACTGGTGTAACTCTACACAGAGGGACCTCGTATAGTGGCGATCAGCTTCAAGCTCTCATTTGTAGAATCTCCATCCCATACATGCTATATATGTATGTTGCCATGCAAATGACTTCCTGGCTGTTTTCTATGGCCTAGAGTTCAGTTCCATGACCTTATTTACTCTGAGGATTTGACAGAGTTAAAAATAATGTGACCTGTTGCCTTGAGAAAATAGAATGGAAAGATGAAAGATTGGAGATAATACATTGATAAAGACAATTCTTGGTTGTTGCAGTTCCTTATAAGGTAAATCATTTTTTTAGAGGATGCAATTGGCAATACTTTTTTTTTTCTCTTTCTTTTTTTACTTTGTGCTTTTTCCCAGATTTTTTACACTAAAAAAACCATGTTACGTTTGTAACTGGAAAAGATAAATTTGTATAAGAAAGAAAACACCGCTAAAAGATAATGATGCTGGAAAATATTTGTAATACAGATAAAAAATAAACACTATATATAATAACATTTTGAGCCCATTTAAATATAAAATGAAAAAGGAGACTATCTCAATATAAAAATATTTGGACATAAATAGGTTAAGTTACTGAACACAAATGGTTAATCAAACATAAAAACTTAGTTTCATGAGTAATGAAGGAAATGAAAACTCAAAGATTCTGATTTTTTCCTTCCATCATTTTTCACTGTGTTCACAAATTATGTAATTATATAAACAGTCCTGAATGTTCTAATAATGTGTGTGTGTGTGTGTTATGTGTCAAACAGATATTTGTGCAGTCTTCATATTAGTCTTATTAGTCAATATTAGTCAATATTAGAAGCAATATGTTAGGATGCTTTTCTTTACTTTTCTCTAATGGATGCTGAGTCTCTACTCGGTATTATAGCTAGGGAAAAATGTGGACGTGTGAAATACCTACCACAGTTCTTTACAAGCAAATGGTAAACAAAAAGATCAGCTCCCACCTCTGAATTTTTTGATTCCCTTATAAAGAAGGGAATATATATATATACACACACACACATATACACACATATACACACATATATACACATATATACACACATACACACACACATATACATATATATCTATATGGAGGCAACTGTCGCTATAAAATGAGTGCAAAAAATAAGAGAAAAATTATGTATCTTCCAGGCTTCTAAGACCATGACAATAAGGTGTACAAATAGCGAGACAAAGCCATAAAAAAAGACCAATGAATTACACTTTATGTAAAATTATATAAGCAGATGATCACAACTAGACTACTATATTACACAATTCCATATACTGTGGCAATGGGACAATAAATCATTCTTAATCAAACCTATATTTTGCTCCACAACTGAAATGAAAAAAAATTCAGATTACTCTCTTAGGCAAAAAGAGATCTTCTTGCTAATTAACGTTCAATGAACGACATATGTATTCAGGATAAAGATGTCCAAGAGGTTTTACACATTTTGCCACCGACGTGAAGAAAGTATTAACTAGATTCTGAGGGGCAATTTCATACTAAAATAAGTAATAGAGAATGTTGTTTCCCCCAACCCTTTATATAAAATAAGTAACCAAACTTATTATTGTTTTACATTTCATAGGAAAGTATAGATATTATATTTTAAGAATAAAGATATTTGTGGTAAATGGGAAAATCAGAACAAATTATGTATTCATGTATATCTTCGACCAGAAGTATATACATGACATTAATAATGCAGTGTGTTATTAAGACTTATTAATGAGTTGGTAAAAAAAGAAAATCAGTATGAATTACCATCTTTTCAATTTTCATAAAATGAAAATAGAAAGTACCAGATGATGAATAGTCTACAAGTAATCACTTTGTTCCCCCTACCACCCAGATGGTTAGTTTGAACACTGATTTTTCCTTCCTAAAGCTGTTTCTTTGACAGCCAACCACAGCTTTCTTCCTCCAGATGTGCTATCTGCCATCTATGCTAACCCACACACACACACACACACATAAGATTGATGATTTTGTCCTATAGTTTTCATGCCGCATTCTGCCTCTCTCCTACACGTTCATGATATATTTTGAGATAAGAGCCTATCTTTGTACTATTCCTCTTTTCACAGATAAATTAACAAGATGTGAAAGACAGAATGGATCAACAGGGACAAGACCTTCTCTTCTGAGATAATTTGGTGGTAGCAACAGTCTTTGATACTGTGTTCATCAAGCAAATGCTTCCCTTTTCAGAAACCTCAAATCTGCAAACCATTATCTTGAAAAGCGTTTGTCATAGATCTGAAGTATCATTTTCTTTATCTAACATCAAGCAGTTTTGCATTTTCTTAATTGGTCCTTCTTTAAGCAGTGTGAAGAATGTATTTTCTGGTAGTTCTGTTGAGATAAGAGCAGTGCAATTTTTCCTCAACAGTCTGGTTACACTGGTTTTCACATAATTTCAAGGCCTTATTTCAGTTTCAATGTAAGTATCTTATTCTAATCATTTGTCATGTAGTCTGTCACTACATTGTTGAGTTATTTAGCTTTTTTTTTTTTTTTTTTTTTTTTTTTTTGCATTCTTATGGTCACACTAGCCTTGAAAAAGCAATGATTTGTAAAAATAAAAATCAAATAAAAAATACTACGGGGGGGCCTGGGTGGCTCAGTCAAACTTCTGACTTCAGCTCAGGTCATGATCTCGCAGTTCGTGAGTTTGAGCCGAGCCCCACGTGGGGCTCTGTGCTGACAGCTCTGAGCCTGGAGCCTGCTTCAAATTCCGTGTCTCCCTCTCTCTCTGCCCCTCCCCGCTCACGCTCTATCCCTCTCTGTGTCTCAAAAATGAAAAAACATTACAAAAACATTAAAAAAATACTATATAATTCCAGCCCAAATGTGATTAAATCCAAAAGTACAATTCCAGAATTATGAAATTATTTTAAAAGTTAGGCAGTGAATGTTCTCTTCATAAAATGATTTCTAGGCATACAGTAGCCTCAACCTACTTACAACATAGTCCATTAGGAGACAACATCACCAGACTAATCAAAGTTAGCTGTTCAGGTCACTACACTGTCTTCTGTTTTGTTTATCTCATGCCCTTTGTATCCTGCTTTGCATCCTTTGTTCTCAGACTGTTCAACTATCCCAACTGTGGGATACTCCATACTCTGAACTTTTCTATGCTACTTCGCCTGATATTCATTCATCCCCATCCCCAACATTCCACAAACAAACCGCAGTATACCCCAGTCATATTTGCTTAATTTCTGAGGATTATGTATTAGGTTCAATAATAGCAAACAAATCAGTAAAATAATCCATTCAGATGTGTTTATTTAAGCGCTAACACTTTTCATCATGATAATGCCTTCATACCATAGACGTTGTTTGAATGGTTAAAAGTAGGATCCTTCAAAATCTATCCACCTAATACATGGGGTTAATGAAAAAGAAAAAAAAGGTATGTGATAATATGTTTAATTAGAAACTGACACAGTAGAGCATATAGATAAATCATAACTTTGTGAAACATGGGTATTATACTCTTGGTAACTGAATATAATAAATGAAAGTCATGAGGATTTGTAAGTCATTTGATGGTTTTGGATAGTTGACAAATTGTGATGTGCCAATAGAAGTATTCTTTCTACATTGTAATATCCTTATTGTATAAACTTTTCTACTATACCTATTTTATCTGCTCTACTTCCAAACTGGCTGGCCTCACACATTTCTTTGGAAGCCTCATTAGACCTTATAAATTAAGAAATCTCTGCTAGTATTCATTCTGTTACCCAGAATGGACAATGGCGTGGTTCAACATGTGAGAAACCCATTTATTTGCATATTTAAGCCAACAGTGTGGTTTTTCCGTCTTTGTGATTGCAGATGGTAAGTTCATAGTTAAGGCTGTGCCTGAAGCCACAGTCTCAAAAGCCTTTGTTGCATCTCAGTTTGAGCTACAATCATGCATTCCTTTTTTCTGTATTCTTTTTAAGGTGCTCCCAGCGCATTCCGCTGTGAATTTACATACCTGACATAAACTGCACTTTAAGTCATACTATCTCAGAATGCACTTTGTATTTTGGGATTTCCATTTTGCTAATTGGCATCAATGATTGAATAAATCAGAGAATAAAGAACTACATTTGTCTCAGAGAATGTATTCTCATAAAGTTCCTGTGTCATAGAAAAGGAAACATAATACCACCGCTAAGAAAGATAAGAGTAGCAATATCATCATCAAATAATACCTTATAGTGCATTTCCTTCTTTTAGCTAATTTGTTTGTTCTGTACACTTAATACCTTTTCCTCTTAAACTGAAAATAACTGAATATTGTTGATAGATTTAAACCAGTATAGTAATTTTTATATTCTACTATAATCTTTAACCCATTTTCATCTCATATAAAATTGATATATATTTATTTCAAATATTGTATTAAAGTCTTGTCTCCATTTCCCCCAACCATTCTGTTTTTTATTCTTTCTTTCTTTTGCTCTAATTTTCATAATATTCTGACTTGATAGCCATATACTTGTCGTATTCTTTATTTTTAATTTTTTTTTAATGTTTATTAATTCTTACACACACACACACACACACACACAGACAAACAGAGCATGAATTGGGGAGGGGCAGAACAAAAGAGGGACACAGAATCTGAAATAGGCTCCAGGCTCTGAGCTTTCAGCAGAGAGCCCAATGCCGGGCTCAAACTCACGAGCCATGAGATCGTGACCTGAGTGGAAGTAGGACCCTTAACCTACTAGGCCGCCCAGGTGCCCCAACTGGTTCTGTTCTTTAAATGATTAACAAGAGATTAAAACATTCAATTTCACTTTATCAAAATCTAATGTAACTTGAATTTATTGCTATTTACCATGCTCTTGATTTTATATGTTCAAATAAACAATATTGTTCAAATGAATTTTAATTCACTCTTTCTAAACCCAAAATATGACATTTTAATATATTCAAAAATTATCTAAATTTATTCCCATATTTATGCTTTCTATATAGCTGTACACTTCTTCCTGCATTTTCACAATGCCACTAGAATTTTTGTTTTTCCTTTTGCTTGAAGACTACCCTTTAATGTTTCCTTTAGTCCACTCTTGCTGGTAATACATGGAATAACTTTTTTGTGAGAAATATTAGTTTATTTTTATTTTGGAAGGAAATTTTTATTAGATAGAGAGTGGTAAATTGGCATGAATTTCATTCATTTCTTGTTAAAGTGTGATATTTCACTTTAATTCTTATTTTTCAAGGAAAGAATTTTTGATCTGTATATTTTGGAAATCTTATTTTTATTTTTTTATTTTTATTTTACTTTATTTTTTAATATGAAATTTATTGTGAAATTGGTTTCCATACAATACCCAGTGCTCCTCCCAGCAGGTGCCCTCCTCAATGCCCATCACCCGATACCATATGTTTTCACTCTTATGTGGATCCTGAGAAACTTAACAGAAATCTTATTTTTAGATTTAAATTTTAACAGTTTTACCCTGGACACCTCGGTATGAATTTCTGTTTTCATTGTTTTTAGGGGTTGTAAGAGTTTCATGAACCTGTTGCTTATTTATTAACTGTTTCCCACTTGGGATATTTATTAGTCATTATCTATTAAAATATTGCTTCTTCCCCACTCTTATTTCATCTACCATCCAGACTTCAGGTCTTCTAACTATATCTCTATTTTTCCTACTTTTTTTTTTTATTTTATGTTGTTTTGTCTCTCTAGGACTCATTCTGTATGTTTTCTTCTGACTCATATTTCATTCACTCTTAACCTGTTTAATCTGATATTAAGCCATCCTTTAAGATATTACTGTATTTACTATATTCTAATTTTAAAATATCCATTTGCTAATTTTTACACTTTACAGTTTTGTGTATTGCATCCCCAGTAGAGGTTTCAATCTATGCCTGATAAATAATTCAATTTATCACTTGAGTATCCTGTAGGCTTGTCTCTATTATTTGCTCTTTCTTATTTTATAATTATGTAATTTTCTTTTCATTTATGACTAATTAGATTTTTGAGTTTGGGATTTAGGGTGATCAATGGAATATAAAATTACAGGTCTAAGATTATGTTGTTTTGCTCCCAAGACAATTTATGTTTACCTGTGTTCTTTTATGTGTCCTTTTTGCCCCAAGAAAAGTACTGCTTAGCTAACCAGCTTCTCAGAAATCTCTCCTGAGAAGTCAGAAGAGTCGCTCCAAATACTAGTCTTATCTCTCTAATTTTTCTTCTCTTTTTAGGTAATCATTCTATTTTTTCCACCAGTGCATTAAAAAGAAAAAAAAGCTCTTAGTAACCCAATAATTGCTTCAACCAATTTTCATAATTTGTCTAACTTTTATACTTTTTATTTAGTAAGAGAGTTTATCCAAATTACCTTTAATGTCAATGACACCTTGATTTATAAAAATTTATATATTTATGCCTTTCATGACATTTTCAGAATTAGCAGATGTAGTATGGCAACAGAATTAAATAAGCAACTAATTTATTGTGTTTATATTATAATTAAACCCATGTGCATAATTGTATGTGAGTTGCAGTGGAGAGAAAATTCAGTATCAGAGTAAATGACACTAACAATGTTATTTGTGGTTTAGACCACTTGGAAATGGAAAAAGTATTAATCATATTAACTTATTCTTGTTTTGTATTCTATTTGATTAAGAATGATAATGAATTATATATTGGTCAACATGTATCAGAGCTATATTTTGTGGCTGCTAAATCAGAGATTGAAACTATCTAATGAAACAGTTAGTATTTTAGTTTTGAGCGCTTACTGAAGGGAAGAAGAATAAATACCTTATGTAAGGTGAAACAATCTCTAAAATATAAATGCATAATCATTTATTGATCATAATTATAAACATCTAGTTAATCAATATTATTTATTTCAGATCTCATAAATTAAGAAGGCACAAAGATTAAACTTTGACAATTTAAAAGAAATGTAATACTGATAAAGCAAATTGATTAAAATATAAAATAAAATATGCTGAGGATATTATTTGTGAAAATGGGTAAACTAATTATATCCTATTTCCTTTAATGAATCATGATTCCTATAATTAACATGTATTCCCTAAACCTAAAAGGATATTTTTTCTGTATACCTAAATATTTGAGTGTCTGTGAGATTTTGCCCATTGAAAATTTATAGCAATGCCAACTTTTGGGAATAAATAAATTGGAATCAGTCTTGATAAAATAGGATAATGAATGCTGACACAAAGACTGAGATAAAGCTTACTAATCACATCACTTAGCAATAGCTAATGAGGAAGCCATCATGCCAATTTATCCCCCAAATTATGTAATTCAGCTGAAGCATCATAAGCAAATTAGAAATGTTAATGATTATCTGAAGAATAACACAGCAATGTGGAACTGCCCAGTCCATCTTAGAACTGTAGTTTGGTAAAGAAAAGTGGCCTTAAAATTGCAACCATTGTAGCAAAATAATGCCATGTAAAGCTAGTTTGAGGGTTTAGAGGGAATCAGGAGTGATGGGAATTTAATTGTTTTTTTGGTCTCACGATCATAAATGACCATCTTTTCTCTTATATTTTTAAAAATTGTCTCGTATCTATAAGGTTATCCTTGTGAAAATCTTGGCTATCCAATGTAATTTAGTAGTTTTTACTAATATCCTGTCAAACTTAGTAGCTGTTGAGGAAGGAATCTTAATCATTTTAGGAAAAAATATTATAGTCTCCCTCTCACCTGTTACATAAAGATCAAATACATTCGTATTTGTGTTTCTCTGAGAATCTTAAAGCTCAGAATGTAAACCAAAGACACATTTAAAGAAAAATTTTCATCCATATCATTGACCAACATTGAAAGTATATTTAGTCATTAAGTGCTAATAATGAATAAATTGGTATTACAACACATACTTTGAATTAGTGTGAGCATAGAAATATATTTTTTAGAAAGTCATGGGAGTAAATTTACATTTTCTTTTAATTATGTCCATGGAATTCATATTTACACTTTTAAAGAATAAATGACAAGTAGCAGCAAACAAATTAAGCTTTTATGCCCTTAGAATATTAAATATAACTTTTGTGTCTATTTAGAATAATGATCTGCACATAGTTTATGTGGTTTACATGATTTACTTAAGACTAAGGTGCCAAGTATTACCTAATTGATATTAAATTATATTATAGTTTAAAATCTTATACAAAATTAACATTCAAACTTATGTGTGTTGATAGAAAGAAATCATTTTTGAAATTCTTAGAAAAAAACAAAAAAATAATGAAAGTCCATTTATTAAACAATAGTTTCGGGTAAATTGTTTTAACTTGTTTGATGAAATATTTGTACTGGAGAATAATTGCTTTCCAAAACACATTTTGGAGTTTTAAGCATAAGATTCTTGGGGCACCTCGGTGGTTCAGTCAGTTGAGTGTCCAACTCTTGATTTTGGCTCAGGTCATGATTCCAAGGTCATGATATCGAGCCCTCCCTCAGGCTCTGTGCTGAGCATGGGGCCTGCTCAAGATTCTCCCTCTCTCTCTCTCTCCCCCCTTCTGCCCCTCTTCCCCACTCACATGTTCTCTCTATCAAATAAAAATAAATAAAATAAAATAAACTTAAGATTCTTGTTCAATGTACACTATGTAAATTTTCAGGTTCACAGCAAAAAAAAACATTGATGATTCTATAGTTTTATAAGATATAAATATTATATTTGTATTTGGTTACATTCTATATTTGCATTTTGGTGCCTTTTAGCAAATCAATTTTTAGAAAAAAAATACTGGACACACGCACATTTTAAATTGAATTTTTCATAAATGTTTCTCTTGTAGAAATGTGATTATGATTCAAAACAAAAGGGTGAGAAGAAGAAATCAATGTTAATAATATACTTGACTTTAAAAGTGTGAGAAAGAGGAGCAGGTGATGTATAATACAGCTAAGGATATTAAAAGAAAGTCAAATTGGGCAATCAGAGAAAGACACATTAGCATGTGAAATGCTAAAAGAATGCTGAATGCTGAAAGAATCAGCATTTCATAACTACTGATATTCTTGTCAAAATAATCAAAGTTGTGGTTGAAGACATGCTTTACTTTCACTGAACACTGCAAGATGTTGCATGACTGAAAAGTGCCATTTTCCTGTAAGAGAAACAAATAATGGAAACAAAATATCTCTTCATGTATATTGTATGTGATATATATGCATCATATGTATGTGTATATAGGTGATATATGTATGTCTTTGTGTATGAATTAATATCTAGACATAGAGACTACATATTCTTTATATGGAATTTGCATATGAAATGAGAGAGAATATATGTAAGTGAGAAAGAGAGAGACACATAGGGAAAGAGAGAGAGTATATGAGCAACTATTACCTCAACATACTAAACTAGAGAGAAGAGAAAGCTAATGTTTAAAACCCACTTCATAAAAGCACTTTACCCTATTTACATAAGTTCTTCTGCAAATTTCACTGGCAAGTTCTTCCCTGAAATACTGTACTGAAAAGGGCCACAAAAGAATTCTGAGTAAAGTTCAGTGTTTTGGTTTTTTTTTTATTAGCTGCTTCAAAATCCACTAATTTCCTTTTTACGCTGTGGGTTCTGCTGACCTTTATAATAATGTGAAAAGTATACCAATAATGAAGGGTAAAGAAAAAAATGAGGTTCGAACCTAGAAAGAAATTCATCCAGTTTTTCTCAAGTGAAATCAAAACACAGGGTTTAGGTGCCAGTTAAATGCCTTTAGGTATGGGTGCAACTCACAAGAATGACAATACTTTTTGCATCAAAAGTTTTTATGATTTTTATCATTATTTCAATTAAATTCCAATGAATCTTTAAATTCAAATTAAACAAAAATTGTATGTATTATTTACTCATTTATTATCTATAAAATTAGCATTAACAAATATTATCATAGTAATCATGAAAGTTATTATTATTAATATTACATAAATGAGGAAACTGAGAACCAAAAATTTAAATTGTTTTCTAATGATTTTACCACAATATGACAAGGAATCTTAAATCAACATCCTTTGACTCCTACCAAATCATTCTTCTCAAAGACAGTGATTCCTAAGCTTTCAGTTTTATCACATTTTATGTTTTATTGTGATATGTCCATCTGAATATAACTCATTGATCTAAAATTAATTTATATTCAAATTTGAAAGATTGAAAGGGATGAATTTAAAGATCCTACCTTACTGGTAATAGACTTAAAATTTGAAGAGCTATTTGTATATATTAGATCTATTCAGACATTATATCTTTTAAAAATATCAATCACAATGTTAAGTATTTTATTTTTTCCCAAAGGATGAGGTGGAGGCTGTGAAAATAGAAGTAATTTGCATAAATTCACACAAAGTCTAAGGAGTAGAGTCAAAGCCATGTATATTTGACCTCAAAGGCCTTATTCTCTCAAATAAATGATAATGAATAATGGCTAAAAAAAATATAGTAGCAAAGCATCCCATCAGAATTCTAGCAAAACTTTTTTTTTTTGTATTGAAAAGAAGTCAAATGGAAAATTTCAATACATAATGGCCACTTTTCGTTTTTAAAAAAAAATTCTAACAGTTATTCATTTTTGAGAGACAGAGAGACACAGAGGACAAGTGGGAGAAGGGCAGAGAGACAGGGAGACACAGAATCTGAAGCAGCCTCCGAGCTCTGAGCTGTCAGCACAGAGCCTGATGCAGGGCTTGAACCCACAGACTGGGAATTCATGAGCTGAGTCGGACACTTAACTGACTGAGCTACCCAGGTGCCCCCATGATGGCCGCTTTCAATCTTGTGTATAAATAATGAAAACACTTATGCTTACTTGTGCTTACACGAGAAAAAAAAAAAAAAAACAACTAAAAAAAAAACGTTGCCTGCAGATAAATACTTCTTTAAGGTGGAGACAATTTTCAAAAACTCTTAAAAAAAAAAAAAACTACCTAGGGGTACCTGGTTGGTTCAGTCTGTAGATAATGTGATTCTTGATTGTGGGGTCATGTGTTCAAGCCACATCTTAGGCATAGAGCTTACAAAAAAAAGAAGAAAGAAAGAAAGAAAGAAAGAAAGAAAGAAAGAAAGAAAGAAAGAAAGAAAGAAAGAAAAAAAGAAAGAAAGAAAGAAAGACAAGAAAAGAAGAACAAACAACCTGTAGCTACTAATCACACAAATACAAACTACTGTGTTTTCTCAAAAATAAGAATTTCCTTAATTTTTTTCTAACCTTAAAAACAAGCCTAATAAGTTAATCATGGTCTGAAACTCAGTGTTGTAGATAAACTAGTATTCCAAATATAACCTTCAAAATGCTGCCATTGGTTCAAGGAAATAGATTTTACAAAATGCATGTACCACAACTGATCACTGATGACAATTAACATATAAAAGTTATTTCAAATTCTACTCTGTGATTTAGTTGCTTTTAGAATAACCTGAATTATTTTAAGGCAGGATGTGAGCTTAGCTATAACTAGATTTGACCTCTTTACCAAATGACCGACTCCTTTCAAATGCATCAGCTTCACAGGAGTCTGCTTTGTTGTCACGTCGGATGAACTATTATAGGACTTACTGCTGAGAATCAAAGTAAACTACATTTGGACCTGTCAGTTCTACCAGTAACATTGTGCTACTTATACTGAAGTTATTTTGGATCAGGGAGATGTGTTACGACGTGCATTGAGCCCTTGGGGAGGCTAATTTTTCCACCCTTGATTCTTTTATCTCAGAGGTAATTGTGTAAGTTTTACTTCAGAACTTCTTGAAAAGACATTTCGCAAATTTAATTTGGGCCATCACCAAATTTATTAATGTTTGTTGTTTTACTGTTATTATTTTTTAGTAAACCAACCAAACAGGTTATCATGTGTAAGAGCATATACCTTTAAGTTCCTTCTGGAGTTCAGAATTTGGGATCTACTAATTACTCACTATGTGACCTGAGCAACTTAAATGTTCTTTTGCTTGTGTGTGTGCATGTGTGTGTGTGTGTATTTTATAAAATTAGCATAATGATAAAACAGATCTCCAAGAATTCTTGAAGCAATTAAATTGGATTCTATATGTAAGTTACTCATTCCCATGGCTGGCCAAAAAAATGACATTCATAAAAATAAGTGCAATTGTTATTATGTAAATTATATAAATTGAGAAATATTTAATATCATTGACAGATTTATTGATAGTTTATTCAAGAAAATCATTGACATGTATGTTTTCATGGACAATAGCACTCAACAATGAGATTAAAGTCAAATAAGACTGTCTACCTTTTAAAAAACTACATTTTTATAGTTGGTAACTGAAAAATTACAAAAGTTGACAAATCCTAAGTTTTTTTGTTAAGTTTAGAGCACTATGTGAATGCATTTATGTGTATATATGTGAATGTATTATTCAGCCATAAAAAGAAGGAAATGTTGCCATTTGTAAGAATGTAGATGGATCTTGAAGGCATTATTCAAAGTGAGATAAGTCAGACAGAGAAAGATAAATACTGCGTGATCTCATTTATATGTGAAATATTAAAAAAAAGCAAACTTACAGAAAAGAGGTCACACTTGTGATTTCCAGAGATGGAAGGTGAGGGTGGGGAGTGGGGAAATTAGGTGAAGGTTGCCAAAATGTGCAAACTTCCATTTATAAGATAAATAAGTACGGAAATCTAATGTATAACATGGTGACAATAATTAACACTGCCTGCGGTTCATTTGAAAGTGGCTAAGAGAAAAGATCCTAAATGTTCTCATGCAAAGGGAAAAACATTGTAGCTGTGTGATGTGATGGAGGTTAACTACACTTGTAATCATTTCACAAGGTATGTATGTCAAGTCATTATGTTGTGTATTTTAAATGTATACACTGCTGTATATAAATTATATTTCAATAAAACTGGAATAAAACAGAAACAAAAATAACACTAGTGGCAGTAACCAAAGTAAAAAAATAAAGTGCTGTATAAATACCTAACAAAGTAACTAAGCTCCACTAGGAATGGAAAGTTTTAGGGAAGCTTGTTACTCCCAACAGGAAGTAATCATTGAGCTGAACCTTGACGGAACTGTAAGGGTTAGGCAAATGATAGGTGAAGGGTAAAAACTTTCCGAATATAATCAGGAGCCTCCTCAAAGACCATGAGCAAGGGAAGAAGATGTGATGAAATTACTGAGCAGTGTGAGACAGGTGAGTATTTATATGTGTAATCAGACATTGACTAATAAAGAATTTGGAGATTGATTATATCTGAAGATTGAAACTCATACCAATAACTTAAAAAAATACTTTGAAAAGGGGTGCCTGGCTGGTTCAGTTAGTTGAGCATCCAACTTTGGCTCAGGTCATGATTTCATGGTTCCTGAGTTTGAGCCCCTCATAGGGCTTGCTGCTGTCAGCCCGGAACCCGCTTCGGATCCTCTGTCCCCCTCTCTCTCTGCCCCTACTCGTCTCGCGCTCTCTCTTTTAAAGATAAATAAGCACTTACAAATATTTTGAAGGAAAAATGGCATGATCAGAATCACCTTATAGAAATATTTCTGAACTCACTGTGAATAACAGCTTGGAATGGGAGAAAGTTAGAGCATGTGACCATTAAGATAGTTAGAATTGTGAAATGGAAATGCAGAAGGCTGAACCTATAAATAGTTGATGGATTGTTAAAATATGAGTAATATTAAATTTAAAGTGGATTTCAGTAATAATATTAGATCTAAAGTGCACCTTTAGTCAATAGTAATATTCAGTTCTCTCATTTTATACATAAGTAGACTGTCAGGGACATTCAGTGATTTCACCAAAGTTATATCAAATTAATGGTTAAGACAGCATGATTGCGACCAAATGTTCTAATGTTAACATTAATGTTAAATTGCCTCCTTTATTTGAAACTTCAACACAATAGAAATGTGAGATAGCTTCTGGATTTTAGAGAGTATATTAGAGGACCCAAATCCTCTCAGGATCTCAGGAAAGATAAGGAAAAATTTGAGCTGAGAAAGGTGGTCTTGATTCTTCAGTTTTATTAGAAGAGAATGATTAAATAAAGATGTTGATGTTATCACAATTGTTAGGAAACCGGAGTGCACAGAACTTCTCCACAACTCTTTTTTTTTTAATGTTTATTTAAGAAAGATTGAGCAAGTTGGGGAAGGGCACAGAGAGAGGGTCAGAGAGAATCCTAAGCAGACTCTGTGCTGAATGCTTATGCAGGGCTTGATCTCACAGATCCTTTGAGATCACGACCTGAGCCAAAATCAAGAGTTAGAGGCTTAGCCGACTGAGACACCCAGGTACCCCAAACTTTTCCCCAAGTTTCAAGTTTACAATACCATTCAAATCTCCACTCCTATCCTGAAACTACCGAGCTTCAACAGAGAACCAACCATCTTTTGATTCAGACTCAAATCTGTCTTTCTATCGTTTGGTAGTATAAAAAGGTAGATTTTTTTTTCTTGTGAAAAAGTGTCAGATTTTCCAAAGTGCTGAAAAAGGAAAATCTGATTATGGTGCTTAAAATAGTTTGCTGCCTAGGAACAGGTGGGAGACTGAACTGAATTTAGGAGAAGACAGAACTTCCATGTGGCATTTTGTTCTTCTGAAAGTTCAAGTCTTTTTCTCTTATATAGCACTAAAAAAAATGAAAGAGTTAAATATGATTCTTTAGGATGGATGATTCCTTTGTGAAGGCAATTGTCTCCTAACAGTTTTGGGGTGAATTTAGCCGTGTCATTGGAAATGGATTAAGGAATGCACTCAGTATTAAAGATTCAATGAGAAGAAAGGAGGCATATGGTCGCCAGTTCTTTCATTATCCCACTGAGCGGGATGGTAATGCATGTGCAGACTGTTGGACCTACAGTGGGTTTTCCATTCCCATGGATGAATACTGTTTTTCTTTTCACTTCCTTCATCTATATGTATGAGAGCAATCCCAGTAGGAGAAAAAAAATAAGCTTCTTGTACCGAGACATTTGGGTACAAAAGGTGCCCGAAAAACATGTTCTCATCATCTAGATAGTTATAATTTCTCTAGCCAGGGGGGGTGATATCTTCAATCCTGTGATAATTTAGGTATAGTCTCTTTCTAAGTAGAAGGAATAAGCCTCTGATTCCTTAGCAACCCAGAATTATTTTTCAAAATCCTGTTTTAAATACAGGATTTTAACTGATTTTAGCTGTCACATCACAAAGCTGTAACTTTTGATCTTTCTGTAAGATCATATCTGTAAGAACTTATTACCTATATATATATATATATATATATATATATATATATATATATATATTTGTGTGTGTGTATACAATAAAAACACATATGCAACATACACACATTACCATTATGTACATATGTATATACATATATATGTATATACACACATATCTTAGACGCACACACTTATATGTATATACATACACATACCTTAGACACATGCACTTAGACACATGACTTATACACACATACACTCCTTTAGGCATTATACCTTTTAACTTTAGCATCAATATATCTCAGAATTGTTCTGTAAAAATGTAATGCTTGTAAAATGCACTTGAAAAATCTGTGAAAGGATGGAATAAAAGACAAATGTTTAAATGTATAACACCTGATCTCTTAGAAGCCTACATCTGTCTTCGCTCTCCAATTTTTATATTTTCTTATAAAAGTTGGTGTCAATCAATAGCAATAGGAGAAAGAAGGAGATGACCAAATTCTGAAATGTCATCAGAACCCTGAAGGCTCTTGTCTATGAGTGAAACAATTGGATGGTGCTCTTGCCCTAGATGCATATCAACAATATTTAATTTAAAACCAATTTATAAAATCTCTATCTTGCAATATGGAAACATCTATCTAACTTGGGGAAATTAACATATTACTTTCATGTGCTCTACAATCAAATACAAAGAGAAAGTTCTACAGTATGTAACATTGGCTTGGGGGCAGGAGACACTCACCTAGATAGTATTCCTTTTCTGATTTAATTCTCTCATCTTTAAAACTTGGGATGAGCCTAGCTCAATCTTTTCCACTGTGATGGACCAAAATTCATTATTTAAGGTTTTAAAAAATGACAATTCTTGTGCCCTTGGGTGGCTCACTTGTTAAGTATCTGACTTTGGCTCAGGTCATGATCTCACGGTTCGTGAGTTCGAGTCCTACATCGGGTGAGTCAAGACCTGCTTTGGGAGAGCTCAAGCCCCACTTTGGGTGAACACGAACACCATTTCAGGTAAAACATGAGCCCCACTTTGGGTGAACCTACTATCTCTCCCTCTCTCTCTCTCTCTCTCTTTCTCTCTGCCCCCATTCACTTGCACCCTTTGTCTCTCAAAAAAAACAAAAACAAAAACAAAAACAAACAGAAAAACCCAAATACACACACACACACAAAAACAAAAACAAAAAACCCAAAAATGTCTAGTCCCAAATTCAAACTTACTGAGCTATGATTTCTAGGAAGTGGGCTCAGTATATCTATGTTTTCATGAAGAATTTGTTTGGATCCGATGGCTATTCATGAGTGGAAATGACTGAATGAGATCACTGAAGATTTTCCCATTTCTAAACATCTCTGAATTAGTCTATGTTGTTCAGCAGACCATATGAATCTCATAGTTGACTTCTTCCTTCCAACATTAGAGAACTTTTCTCAAATGAAATTAATCTCAGTATCTCATGTTATTAAAATATATATAAGAGGATTTTTTTTTTCTGGTTAAAGGAGGATAGAGTGGTGGCCTTGCTCCTCTGTTCATTTGTGTCTCCAAAGCATTCACAGAAAAAGAACACATTACTAGAAAACCCAGGACAAGGCCCGATTTTAAATCTTTTATTTTTTCTAAGATCTAACTGTGTAAACAAAGGTAAAAGAAGATTAGAATAACGAGAGACTTTTTTTATTCAGGGAAAATTATAGAAAGAGTGTCCACTCACTTTTCATGCTTGCAATTAGATTATATTATTTTCAGATCTCCGTATCCTTCAAAATGATATTTTAAATATTTAAACTTCTTAATATGTCACAAGATATGTCATTATATTTCTTTTTTAAAATAAATGTACTTGTGATTTGATATTTTCCATTACTACAATGCACGAATTATAAATAAAATTCACAACATAATCCAGTCCAGTCTCCCTTCTCATTTTTAACATTTATTATCATGGTTTCAGTATAACATCTGAAAGAAATACATAGTATACTAAAAGTGTCATCATGTAAGTATAATTATTTAACGATATAATTGCTTATGTCAGTAGAGAAATCCCCCATATTTCCCTGATGCAGTATGAGAAATAACATACTATATTCTAGTAGAAGTAACAAAGACAGAATTTTTACACTTCAAAAATTCTTTAATATTTGGGACAGAATGAAACATTCAGAAAACAGAAAGCTAAGTCCTGAATTGTCTAGGGCTATTAAAATTACTAATTTTAAGATTATCATTATTTTAAAACTACATTTTTAAAAATGTTTTTATTTATTTTTGAGACAGAGAAAGACATAGCATGAGCAGGGGAGGGGCAGAGAGAGGGGGAGACACAGAATCTGAAGCAGGCTCCAGGCTCTGAGCTGTCAGCACAGAGCCCAACGTGGGGCTCAAACTCACAGACGCTGAGATCATGACCTGAACCGAAGTCGGACACTCAACCAACTGAGCCACCTAGGCACCCCTAAAATTATTTTTAAGACTACATTGTATCTACTTATTAAAATTTATTTATTTATTTATTTATTTATTTATTTATTTATGGAGGGGGGAGAGAGAGAGAGAGAGAGAGAGACAGAGAGAGAGAGAGAGAGAAAATGAGTGGGGGAGGGGCAGAGAGAATCCAAGCAGGCTCTACTCTGTCAGCACAGAGCCGGATGTGGGGTTCAATCTCATAGACTGTGAGATCATGACCTGAGCTGAAGTCAGATACTCAACTGACTGAGCCACCCAGGCACCCCTTAAAGCTACATATTAAGGCAAAGTTTGGATTAAGTATTTACAGAGTTGGTACTGCTAAGTTTCCAAAGACCAGGAAGTGACTGATGCCCTTCAATCTGGTAATGTAGTTCATTCCTATTCATATAAAATCTAAAATCCAATAACTTCTAATCTGAAAACACAATGAAACCTCTCTTTACATTAAATTAGAATACAAGCAGCAAAGTAATTTTATTACCAGTAAAAAGTCTTCAATTTTCTTTCAAATATTTTATGTTTGATTCAGGCAGTATTCTATTTTAGTCATTTTATCAAAAGTTCTGTAATTGAATAATATTGCACATTGTGTGAAAACAAAAGGTAAATGAATATTCCATTTTTTTTTTCCTGTGGCAGTGTTATATGGAAAGGAATTTACATAGCTTTGTATTGAAAGAGATATATCTAAATATTACTCTTGGGATGCCTGGGTGGCTCATTCGGTTGAGTGTCCAACTTTGGCTCAGGTCATGATCTTGTGTTTGTGGGTTCGAGCCCACATCAGGCTCTGTGCTGACAGCTCAAAGCCTGGAGCCTGCTTCCGATTCTGTGTCTCCCTCTCTCTCTGCCCCTCTCCTGCTCACTCTCTCTGTCTCTCAAACAAATAAAAATAAAATGTTAAAAATTTTAAAAAATAAAATAAATATTACTCAAGTCAAATTCAGTAAGGTCATTTTGAGGGCTGCACTGTGATGTTTTTTTTTTTCCTTGATTAATAATAAAACTTAAATCTATGCTTATTTTAATAATCTTTAAATAGCAAAACTTCTTAGTCATTTTTATGACAAAAGTAAGTGACAGTTCAAGGTTAGCCATTAGAATTTCACATTTGTTTACAGTACACTTAACCTAGGAAAACCTAAACCAGTTCCTTGTTCATCGTACCACTTGGCTAAAGCTGCTGTCATCTTTTTTGAGATGATAAACCTCATCTAACAGTTGCTTTCCTGCCTTGTGTAACTCTTGAGGGTAACCAAAAATTATCAGAAAACACTAGTCTTGCATTCCATTTGACAACGCTCAAGCAGTATATGCTTCACTGCTCAGGTGTTTTCCCATCTTGTAGAGATACACAGGCAGAGCGGCCACATTTTAGCCGAGCTGACACTACTTTATTGTTTTACCTTAAAACACTGTAGTTAGAACATTTCTGTTGTGTATCAGGCAGTTTATTTGACTCCTTTACTTTTCAGATGGTCATTCTCTTCATAGGAAGTCTGGCTCCATTCCCCAAGGACCAAGATGGGAAGTTTTTGTTTGCTACGAACCTGTGTCTCATGCTGTCTGTTACTGAAGGCTGACATTGTGACTTCTTTCTCCTCCTAACTATTGTCTTCCTAGGTTACTCTGTGATAGGCTGCCCAGACCTTCTTTCAGGTATGAAAGACTTATTTATCCAAGTGCTACTGGCAGGCAGAATTCAGTAATCAGCCTGCTTTGGGGTTTGCCTTGACTGAAGAGAATTATCTAGCCTCAGCTCATGCTCCCTTCCTGGGGTAGTCCAAAATCAATAATCATGCGTTCCACACAATTAGGAGGTGAGCTTGGTTATGAAGTTTTCACCTCCTGCCTCAATTGTGGATAATTTTGAAGGGTCATTCCCGCTTCCAAACTCTGTGTTAGGTCAGTCACAGCCTTCACTGACATGTTAGGTCAGTCACAGCTTCACACATCAACTTCTTTCTCTAATCAGTCAGTTTCTGTCCACAGATGTTGATCCAAAGAGTATTCCCTAGTAAGCACTCTAAATCCTAATATGTCAGGATTTGCTTCCAGGTGAATGTAATGTGATTCTCACCGAGATTCGAAAGGCAGTGTTTTTCCCCCTCCATTCATTCCATGGTGTAATCCTGGTATCTAGAGAATTGGGCATAACTTTATCTTTTTGCATCTGCTCCAATGTAGTCTAGAGTCTCTTAAATGGATGGCATCTTTAGGGGTGGCATGCAGACCATGACCCACCATGAATGTGAGATGAGAATAATGTGGCATAATATCCCCTTTCCATATCATAAGGACAGAGGTTTTATATAAATTTTAACTCTTCAATGCAATGCATTTTCCATTAAGTACTAAAAACACCTCTTCCCAACACAATTCCTATATGCAAAAACATAGTGCAACGAATTTTTCTTTCCTGTATATCCTCAACTTAAATATCTGTGTTCTGATATGACTACATTTCAGCTAATCAGAAACTGAGAAATTCAGTATCTAACTTCATAAAAGAGAGCAAAGCATAGGTAAAAGGAGAAGCTGAGGTTTATGTAGCAAAGTTTTAAGAGAGGGAGATGAGAGTGGGATGCAGTGACAAATTATTTGGGATGTTCTGTAGACAAACCATTTGTTTCCACATACTGGATTCCCACAGAGTAACTTTACCTGAGGGAGAGCTGCTTAATCTCTCTGGGCTTTATTTTTCTAGTTTGTAAAATAGTTATAATAGTCCCTATCTCATAAGGTTATAGTGATAATTATATGTTAACCATATATAAAAATATTTTTTTAAATTCTTAGATGAGTTCTAGCATAAATTGAATTTTCAGGCATTGCTATAGTTTTTTAATAATTTCATTTCTTTAGAAAATTATCATCTTCCCACTGATGATTTCTCCAAAAAAGCTAGTGAGGGATATCCACAGAGATAAAGCTGTGTTCTCCTAGGACACATTTATGCCACTAATAGGAAACTCAGCACTTGCTCTCTTGCCTTTTCTACTTATGACAAAGAGCTCCCATTGTGTTTGAATTTTTTTCAAATTAGTCAAGATCCCTTTGAGGATGGTAGGGAGTAGTTCATATATTTCAAGTTCTTAATATATTTACCTCATTAGGCAAACCTCAAAAATGTCACTTTAATGGGACTATAGCCCAGCAGATAATCCATAAATAGACTACAGCTTTTCCATATCACCTCTTCAACAATGGAGGTTTTCAGATTTCAGCTGAGATGTGTGCTTGGGTTCAATGAGTTAAATAGTTTGATCCATCAGTAGGTTTCAAAGATTCTGTTATTCTAAACTTAGAGGCTATGAATAAATAAATAAATGAAAGTTAGGCTAAGTATTAGTTGTTAAAGATGTAAATGGTTTAAATTGTCTACTTTTATGAGCAATGTTTGCTTCTATATGCTTTAGATACAAGTATTAAATTAATTTGTTTGTTTCTTCCTTCTGTGCATTAATATATTTAGCCAGAAGAACTACCTCCTAATTAGTCCTTTCCTTCATCCAGATTTATCACACAATATATATGGAGCTATGGATTGGTATTTCTTAGATGTTACTACCTGCTGTACAAGCTGTTTATGGGATACCTAGTTGAATAAATACACTAATGATGAATCATTATTTTTGCCATTTTGGGGGCAAGAATCATACAATTAGCTCACTTTAGTCATAAAGATAGCCATAATGTTATCTCTAATCTCATGTCCTTTGCTTTCATCTTTCATTTTCTCTTATTCCCTTCCCTTCCTTCACCTTCCCTCTTCCCTTCCCTTCCCTTCCCTTCCCTTCCCTCTTCTCTTTTCTTCTCTTCTTTTTCTTTTCACAATGTGATCTTCCCCTTTTTACATTATAAGTTGAAATCCAATTATCTTCCCTTTGGCAGGACTTGTGACTTCTTTGACCAATAGAGTATGGCTCAGGTGATGGCAGGAGACTCCAAGGCCAGGTCAGAGAAGGTCACTGCTACTTCCATTTGGTTCTCTAAAGGTGTTGCTCTGGGGAAAGGTAGCTGCCATGTATAAAGTCTGACTCTCCTAAGACCAACATACTGGATGTCCCACATAGAGCAGTCAGTAGCCATTACCAAATTCCTACCATGAGAGTAAAGTAAATTAAATATCCAGTCCCTCTTAAGCCTACTGATGATTATACTCCTGCTGAAATCTTTCCAAATCCTGATCCACAAAGTCATTAGCAATACAAATGACTGTTTTAAGCATTTACTTTTTAGAGAAAATTTTTACACAACAATAGTAACCAGAATAGCCATGTTATCAGATAGCCTTCTAGTAATAAAGTACTAATTTTTCTTGGAAGTTTCTTAAATATTATACAGATATAATGATAACAGTCTGCCAAGTCTGCTCTATTTTGTTAAATAATGTTACTTCAAGGGTGAATTTAAAAGATTAACATTGAGTTGTCAGATGATCAGTATTCTTAAAATTTACATATAGGCTCGACACCACTCTTTCTAAACACATGAATGAGTCATGGTCCTTGAACCACTGTTGGCACTATAGCTATGGTTGTGAGTTTATAGATACAGTTTTAGAACCAGCCACGAGTAATATTGCAGACAGTTCTGACAATACTGGGATAGTCATAGAAACTGCCAGCAGTATACTCTTAGACCCTAAATATACTAAGTTCCCTAAACTTTGTAGGCTAGAGCAAGTGAAGGAAGGTAGGAATACAGATTGGGCTCAGTCTTTGCTGTGAAATCACTTCCCAGTCAAATTTACTTAGGTACTGTACAACTGACACTTTTTAAGTGACAATTTCAACCGTGGTTTCATAGGGTGTTCCAGAAGCCTAAGGAATCAACTGTTATATTTTTCAATACCTCCCCTCAACAGAGTTTGAGTGCCTAAATACACCAGAATTTCTAAATGGCTTATAGTCTTGGTTACTATCTTCTTTAGCTGAGTGAGATGCTTTATAATCTAAAGCTAATTATTTTTTTCAAGATTGGTTTTACATAATCTGGAGTTACAACAATTCTGGGCCCTATCTTAATGCCATTGATTAATAGCGCCTTAATAAATTTTGTTTAAAAATTGATTTCAGGGGAGCCTGGGTGGCTCAGTAGGGTAAGCATCTGACTCCTGATTTCAGCTCAGGTCATGATCTTGTAGTTTCATGGGTTCGAACAATGCATTGGGCTGTGCGCTGAGAGTGTCAAGCCTGCTTAGGTTCTCTCTCTCCCTTTCTCTCTGCCCCTCCCCCACTCATGCTGTCTCTTTGTCTCTCAGAATAAATAAATGAAAAATGCTGATTTCAAACATGATAATTTTTATAGAATTCTCACTTAAACGGATGATCTAGAAAGTTTTCTCACTGAACTTTTCATTTTAAAGAACCCACCCATTAAATAAAAACTCATAAAAAAGTACATAGATTCTCTCCTAATAGTGTTTCATTTGATTCAGAATACAAGCAAAATCTTTTAAATAGCTTGACAAATAGCGGGTCCCATAGCTGCTCCTTCATCTTTTAAAATATCTTTTGGATGAGTACATATAAACCGATAATTTTTAGCTTGGATCAACAATTTTTAAGGTGAATATTCATCAATAAGAAAGAAAAATAAATAACTGAACAGTTAGATTGTAGGGGCACCTGGGTGGCTCAGTTGGTTAAGCCTTCAGCTTGGCACACATCATGGTCTCAAAGTTCATGAGTTCGAGCCACACATCAGAATCACTACTGTGAGTGCAGAGACTGCTTCGGATCCTCTGTCCTCCTCTCTGTTTGTACCTCCCCCCTCTTGCTTTCTGTCTCTTCAAAAAATAAATAAACATTAAAAAAAGCAATTGTAGAATCAAGCTCCATGTAATACTTTTAAATATAGAAATGAATAAAATTTTTAAAATGAATTAGAGCTTTGACTCTGAGGATATTTATAATATATTTTTGTATGTTGGAAGCGTAATACAGAAGAGTATAGAAGATCAGTCTCATTACTACAAATAAAAAAATAGCAAAAATCCCATTCATATGAAGTAATGTTTATATTTATAAACATACAAACACACACTTAAATTTATGCACGAATGAATATTTTGTGCATAAATTTGAATGGTCAAAATATGTTAATGGTAATAGAGTTGGAGAATTCTCAGAATAGGAAATTCCAACTGAAATTTCTATTTTCTGCTTGTATTTGGGTTATCTGGTATAAGCATTATTACTTATGCTTACCACATGTGGACTATTGCTGATATGTGTAATAATCTGTGTTGAATCTACCCTTAGAGATTGGTGAAGTTATGGCCATGGTAACTCTCACCCAAACTGGAAGCTGAGACTTTGAATGAAGTCTAATATTGCAATTAATCTAAACTAGAACTGTGGTAATTGGAATAGGCAAAATTATATTTTAATAACAAACAATCCCAAAATATTGGTGAGTATTATTTTTTTTTACTTATTTACACAAAGTCCACTCTAGGTTCAAAGGTACTCCATGTGACGACCCGACATTGGACCTCCTTATTAAAATGTTTCTTCACCATTAATGACACAAAGTCAATTAAGAGTTGAGCACTGGCAATTAATATGTTTCCACTTAGAAGAGACACATATTGTTTTATTGTCCAAAGCAGACCATATTGTCATGCTTAATCAAGTAAGTGAGGGTAGTTAATCATCTCCTATTCCCAGTAATAGATTGGAACTGGGTATTAATGAATGTGAACGGTGGTAACATTTGCAACAAAGTAAGTACAACAAATATATATTGGGTCGTCCAAGTCTTCCAGAACAAATAAACAAACAAACATGAGACTCTTTTATGCAGGAGCCTCTACATATTAGTTTTCTTTATATCTCATGTCCTCAATATGGTAAATCAACTTAAGATTCACTTAAATATACTATATCCAGAGCTCGTTAAGGATGGTTAACTTCTCAACCTTCAAGTTTTAACTTACTTATCACCTCTTGATATTGGAAACTGTTTTTGATGCTTCATTGTGATTAGGTACTTCTTTTACTTGAACTGTAGCACATTGCACACTTAGTAATCACTTATTACTAGGGTCATGACATGATTAAATGCAGGGCTCGGGAGCCAGACTACATGGTTGACAATCTTGCCTTTGACCCTTCTGTGTGACAAGGACAAATTTCCTCATCAGTATAGGAATGAGTATAGGAAATGAGTTAATACGTGTAAGTTTCTTAAAAGTATTAAATATTCAATGAATATTGGCTATTATGTTTATCATGTTACCTTGCAAAATACAGCTAAGGATTTCCTATCCTTATATTAATGACACAGAATGCATTACTGATACATAAAACATTTTTAATAATTTGTATTGAATAAATACATAAAGTCCTTATTAATAACTTATATTTAGCCTGCTTTCTATGGTAAGGGGAAATAAGATTTTGTTTGATTTTCCTCCCATTTTTTTACTAGCGTCTTCCTGTTTAAATCTCAAGTAACTGCTTGAAAATGTCAATCACACTTAGTATAAGTGACATCAAATATTTGATTGTTTTACCTTTATCAGAAGGCACAATGAAATTTTATTTACTTTTTTAAAATTCCACTGTTTTATGATACATATAAAGTTATCTGGGTCTGTTCAGTAGGACAGAAATCAAATGTAAGATGCGAAATTTGCTTCACTCTTAAAGGGAGTAGTGGTAATCCATTTTGATGCACTGATAGTAGACAATCATGAGAATGGAAGATGTCTTTCACTAGTATTGAAAAATGTACATAATTGTTAACTTTGGGTGTTTACAAGAGAAGCTGTTAAGCTTGGAAGGAACAATCAAGTGATAAACGAGTATGTGGCTATAGTTCCAAGTTATGAATTCAACAAGTCTCAGTTTTCTGAACCTGCTTTTGGCCAAGGGCATGACTCTCTATGGAAACATGGGGAAAATATGCTCAAAACAATCATCATGTCACTGCCCATCATAATCCATTTGTGTGAACCAGCACCTCAGCAGAATCTTCAGTTTACCAAGGACAGCTACTATTCAGTGATGAATGTTTTGCTCCATTACTGCAGAAGGCACTACAAACCAATCCCCATGGTGTTCATGAGAACCTAGGACTGAAGCCCTCAAGCAAGTTAATTGGAGATTAACTGAGACCATTATTGCACCAAGAAGTGGGGAAGAAGAGGGACTCCTAGGTGTTTCAGTCAGTTGAACATCTGACTCTTGATTTCAGCTCAGGTCATAATCTCACAGTTCAGGAGTTTGAGTCCTACATCAGGCTCTGCACTGACAGTGCGGAGCCTGCTTGGAATTCTCTCACTCCCTCTCTCTCTGCCCCTCCCCTGGTCACTCTCTATCTCTTTTTCTCAAAATGAATAAAATAAAAATAATACAGTTTAAACCAAAGGAATGAATATCAGAAATGACTATATTAGAAAGATGGGGAGAGGAAAAGAAACAAAAGGGAATGGGTTTTTGTGGGATCAGAAAATATTCCCTACAAAATTACAATCATACTGTGTATCACAATATACACACAAAACTGCCTTTATTGAAAACTATAGTAAGAAAATAATACAATTAAGATTGTTGGGCTTAAGTATCACTGTTCTCATAAAATGCTATATTACATACTCTAAATTCAACAGAATATGTTTTTGTTCAGTTTTAAAAATTTTATTTGAGAGAGGGGTGCCTGGATGACTCAGTTGGTTGAGCGTCCAACTTCCGCTCAGGTCATGATCTTGCATTCGTGGGCCTGAGCCCAGCATCAGGCTCTGTGCTGACAGCTCAGAGCCTGTAACCTGCTTCGGATTCTGTGTCTCCATCTCTCTGCCCCTCCCCTGCTCACACTCGGTCTCTCTATGTCTTTCAAAAAAAAACATTAAAAAACAATTATTTGATACAGAGAGAACATGCAAGCAAGAGAGAAAGACAGAGGGAAGGGGGGAGAGAGAGAGAGAGAGAGAGAGAGAGAGAGAGAGAGAGAATCCTAAGCAGGCTCCATGCTCAGCACAAAGCCTGATGCAGGACTCAATCCCATGACCCTGGAATCATGACCTGAGCCAAAATCAAGAGTCAGATGCTCAACTGGTTTAGCCACCCAGGTGCCCCTATTTTTGTTCATTTTTAATTCATATTATTAGTGATCTGTAATCATCATAAAGGAAGTATTGCAATATATTTGTCCAGTTATCAAAAAATTGCAATGAATGTAGGCTATTAGATAGTGCTATGGAGATGGTGAGTACTTATCACTGTTAATGCACTATGAAATCAATAGCCTTTGTGAATAAGTAAACACAAGCTATACCTTGACCAATGGCCTAAATAGTGTGGGGTTTGTTGATAGATTATAACTAACTTAACTGCTCTATTGTACAATCCCTCTTAAACTTGTTTTAGTTCAAATATAAATTTCACTCACAAAGTAGGAATAGTACTTTTTACTAATTAAAAAAAATGATACGTATCGGTATTCTTTATCTGAAAAAATAAAACAAAACAACACAAAAATAAAGCACCATTACTAGAATCATTCATTCATTGCAGTTGTAAGATTCATATTTTTCCTTAATCATAATATAGGAAATAATCATTTTGCTATCCCATCATACTACATTTACGGGAAAAAGATTGGGTCATTATTTAGTATACTATTTTCTCTGGACAAATTCCAATTCAAGTGAATTTCAAGCTGCTAGGATAATGATTTTCTGACATCTTGCTCAATTGTAGTGCAGCTCCTACTAATAAACAAATATCACCTACATACAAGAAAAACACCTTGTTAAATGGAAAATACAATAAGCCTGGGTTATCATCATTTCTTTCCACATACTCATTTTGTGTTTAAGAATGTATGTTACCTAATGATTCCAAGCAAATTGCTTCTAATTGATAACTTTTACATTAGGTTGAATAGTGCACATAATAGCTCCTTTGTCACCATAATAAGCCAACAATTATGCTGCTGAGTAAAATTTGAGGGACCTGGTTTTCGGTCCTGGTCCCATTACAAACCATGAGAATGACCTTGGACAAGATATCATGTGAAGATCTCATAAATGGTATATACAAATAGAAGGTGGGGGAAAGGCAATGGAATGTGAGGGTGTAAAAGTATTATGATTGCTATTAATTTAAATTCTGCCATTGAGTAAACTTGGTCACCTCTCCAGAGAAACATTTTCTGACTTGCTAAGGAAGTGTTAATTACTCCCCCTTTGTGCTTTATAAAAACATTATCCTGCATTATAATATGGTACCCCTCCACAAACACACACCATTGAACTATTCTCAAGAGTTGGGACTGTATGGAAAAGAATATGAGGAGGGAAGGGGAGAAAGGGAGGATAGCTTTCTCAGATTTTTTTTTAATTTTCTGTCAGTAATTTCCAAAATCATATGAAGAAAATATATGAAGAAAATGTTAAAAGACTGAATGATAGGTTCTGGCCTCGACACAAATTGGCACTGAATTCGTCAATGTTTTCTAGCCATCAAGTATGAATTAGTTGTATCCCCTTTCCCAGAGACACATACTGATCTATCATCTATATACATAATTTACCTTATTCTGTATTAAAGCTGTTCCCCATGACTGTAGTGTTTTCCTATTTTGATGTCTTATATAAAGTTGTTTTAGGAAATGCCTCTTCCGTTAAGCATGTGCAAGTAACACATCATCAACTATGGGAATATTAGCTCATAAAGTAAGAAAAAGTGAATCCTTCTATCCATAGGTAGGTCTAATTATATTTGGCCAATATTTGTATTCCTATTATCTGCCAAATAGGTTACTTCAACTCTTATCGGCCAATCGAGTAAAAAGAAAAGAAAATTCCTAATGTCTGAATTTGAAAACAACTAATAGGGTTGATATTATGGATGAGTTGGTTGGTATCCAAAAAAATATTCTTGCAGATTTCTTTCTCAAAATAAAGGCTTATTTTTCTCAAACTTGAAACTAATTCTCCTAAAATACATTTTGTATTCAATCAGCTTTTTTCTGTGTGTTGGTGCTGGGGATGGGGTTAACACAACCTTTAGATACAACACTTAAGATCACTTTTTTTTCCCAATGGCTTATCAAAGACTACGTATGTGAAAGGGAGTGGGATGGAGTGGGAAAGGCATTTGAGATTCGTTTTAATAGATACGTTCCAAATGTTCCCTTTGTCAAAGTAATGAACTACATTTTCCATATGTATATGTGAGTGTTCCAGAATCTCAAATGGGGGTGGTCAGGTGGTTCCTCTTCGTCTTAATGCCCTTCGCCCACCAAACATCAGTGCACCAGTTGGCAAATTTTATTTCATACAGAACTTCATTCAAATTGCAAATGAATGGGAGATTTATAAATGCAGGGGCTTGAGAAGCTTTCTACAATTTCTTCCATCAGTGTTTTATAGTTTTCAGAGTACAGATATTTTACCTCTTTGGTTAGGTTTAGTCCTAGGTATCTTAGGGTTTTGGTGTAGTTGTAAATGAGATTGATTCCTTGATTTCTTTCTGCTGCTTCATTACTGATGTATAGGAATGCAACAGATTTCTGTATGTTGATTTTGTATCCTGCGACTTTACTGAATTCATGTACCAGTTCTAGCAATATTTTTGTACAATCTTTTTGGTTTCTATATAGAGTGTCATCTGCAAATCATGAAAGTTTGACCTCTTCCTTCCAATCTGGAGGTCTTTTATTTCTTTCTGTTGTCTGATTGCTGAGCCAGGACTTCCTGTACTATATTAAATAACATTGGTGACAGTGGACATTCCTGTCTTGTTCCTGACCATAGAGAAAAAGCCCTCAGTTTTTCCCCATTGAGGATAATATTAGCTGTGGGTTTTACATATATGGCCTTTATTATGTTGAGGTATGTGTTCTCTAACCCTACTTTGTGAGGGGTTTTATTGTGAATGGATGTTGTACTTTGTCACAGGCTTTTGCTGCATGTATTGAAAAGATCATATGGTTCTTATCATTTCTTTTATTAAGGTACTGTATCCCATTGATTGATTTGTGAATATTGAACCTCCTTGCAACTAAGGAATAAATCCCACTTTATTGTGTTGAATGATTATTTTAATGTACTGCTGGATTCAATTTGCTAATATTTTGTTGACAATTTTTACATCCATGTTCATCAGGGATACTGGCCTGTAATTCTCTTTTTGATGGAGTCTGTCTGGTTTTGGAATCAGGGTAATACTGGCCTCTAGAATGAGTTTGGAAGTTTCCTTACATATCTATCTTTTGGAATAGCTCAAGAAGAATAGGAATTAACTCTTCTTTAAATGTTTGGTAGAATTCCCCTGGGAAACCATCTGTGCCTGGACTTTTGTTTATTGGCTGATCTTTGATTACTAATACATTTTTTTTTTGCTGTTTATCAGCCTGTTCAAGTTTTCTATTTTTTCATGTTTCAGTTTTGGTAGTTGATCTGTTTCTAGGAATTTATCTATTTTTTCCAGGATGTGCAATATGTTGGCATATAATTTTTCATAATATTCTCTTATAATTGTATTTCTGTAGCGTTTATTGTTATTTATCCTCTTTCATTTTTTATTTATTTATGTGACTCTATTTTCTTTTTGATAAGTTTGGTTATACGTTTATCAATTTTATGAATTTGTTCAAAGAACCGTCTGTTCTGCTGTTTTTGTTTGTTTGTTTGTTTTTAGTTTCTATACCAGTTATTTCTGCTCTAATATTTATTATTTCACTTCTGCTGGATTTAGGCTTCATTTTTTTTTCACTTTTTCTAGCTCCTTTAGGTGTAAGGTTCAGTCATGTATTTGAGATTTTTATTGTTTTTTGAGTTAGACCTGTATTACTATAAACTTCCCTCTTGTAACCACTTTTGCTGCATCCTAAAGGTTTTGCACAGTCTTGTCTTCATTTTCATTTGCTTTCAAGTATTTTTTTTAACTTCTTCTTTTATTTCCTGGCTGATCCATTCATTGTTTAGTAGCATGTTGTTTAACATCCATGTATTTCTAGTTTCTCCAATTATTTTCCTTGTGATTGACTTCAAGCTTCATAGTACTATGATCTAAAACTATGCATGCTATGATCTCAGTCTTTTTGTACTTGCTGAGGCCTGATTTGGACCTAGTATATAATCTATTCTGGAGAATGTCCAATGTGTACCTGAAGAGAATGTGTATTTTTATGCTTCAGGATGAAATGTTCATATATATCTGTTAAGTCCAGTGTGTCATTCAAAACCATTATTTCCTTGTTTTTCTGCTTAGATGATTTGTCCATTGATGTAAGTGGGGTGTTAAATTTCCCTACTAAAATGAGTTGTTTTTTTATTTTTTTTAACGTTTTTATTTATTTTTGAGACAAGGAGAGACAGAGCATGAACAGGGGAGGGTCAGAGAGAGGGAGACACAGAATCTGAAACAGGCTCCAGGCTCTGAGCTGTCAGCAGAGAGCCTGAGGTGGGGCTCAAACTCACAGACCCACGAGATCATGACTGAGCTGAAGTCGGCCACTTAACTGACTGAGCCACCCAGGCGCCCCTAAAATGAGTTATTTAATGTTTGTTATTGTTTTGAATATTTGGGCGCTTTCAAATTTGGGACATACGTATTTACAATAGTTAGATCTTCTTGTTGGATGATCCCCTTCATTATGATATAGGGCCTTTCTTCATCTCTTATTAAAGTCTTTGAAAATCTAGTTTGTCTGATATACATTTTTTGCTACTCTGGCTTTCTTTTGACTTCAGCTGGCATGACAAATGTTTACCCCTTCCCTCACTTTCAATCTATAGGGTTTTTAGGTCTAAAATGAGTTTCTCCTAGGCAGCATTAGATGAGTCTTATTTTTTTATCCATTCTGACACCCTATATCCTTTGATTGGAGTGTTTAGTCCATTTACATTCAGAGTAATTACTGGAAGATATGTATTTAGTACAATTTTACTACTTGTTTTGTCATTGTGTCTGGAGATTTTCTCTCTTCCTTTCTAAATTTTGTCATTTTAGTCTTTCTTTCCTGTTAAAAGAGTCCCCTTTAATATTTCTTGCAGGGATTTTTAGGGTCATGAATTCCTTTAGTTTTTGTTTGCCTGGGAAACTCTTTATATCTCCTTCTATTCTGAATGATAGCCTTGTTGCATAGAGTATTCTTGGCTGCAGATTTTTCACATTTACCACGTAAAATGTATCATGCTACTTCCTTCTGGCTTGCTACATTTCTGTGAAGAGATCTACTGCTAACCTTACTGGTCTTCCCTTGTAAGTTAGGGACTCTTTTTGTCTTGCTGCTTCTAGGATTTTTTTTAAGCACTAAATTTTGCAAACTGAACTACAATATGTCTTGGTTTTGGCCTGCTTTTGTTGATTTTGATGGGAGATCTCTGTACTTCCTGGATTTGAATGGGTGCTTCCTTACCCAGATTAGAGAAGTTTTCATCTATCATTTGCTCAAGTAAACATTCTGGTCCCTTTCCTCTCTCTTCTTCCTCTGGGACTCCAATGATATGAATATTATTATGTTTGATGGAGTCACCGAGTTCCCTGTCTAATATCATAATCTAAAGATCTTCTTTCATTTAGCTTCATTATTTTCCATAATTTTTTCTTCTATATCATTTATTTATTCCTCTGATTCTTCCATCCTTGTAGTCATTACCTCCATATGGTTTTGAATCTCAGATACTGCATTTTTTCATCCCTGCTTGATTGTTTTTCAACTCTTTTATCTCTGAGGTAAGGGTCTCCCTGATGTCTTCCATGCTTTTCTCAAACCCAGCAAGTATCTTTATGATTATTGCTTTAAATTCTCCACTGGGCATATTACTTATATCTATTTCAATTAGATCTCTGACCATAACCTTTGCTTGTTCTTTCTTTCAGGATGAATTTCTCTATCTTGGCATTTGGTCTGGGTCTCTGTCTTCTTTGTGTTAGAAAAATATGCTATGTTTCCTGCTCCTGAGAGTAATGGCTTTATGAAGATGTCATATAGTCTCCAGGGTCTGGTGCTTCAGAGAGTGTCTCTAGTGTGTGCTGCTTACACTCTGGTCATGTGTTTTGATTGTTCCATCCCTCGGATCAGTCCTCTGCAGAGGCTCTCCTTGCCATAGTGGGCAGTGTTTGGACCTTTGCCAGAGTGTGGTGCATTTTATCTAGGCGTGTTCTGGTCTGCTTGAGACCTGATGCTATTTCCACCAGAACTGAGGAGTTGCAGAACTCTATGGTTCAGTAGAGGTGGTACATAGAGAAGTTTCTGCTGTCCTTCTGGGGAAGGGACACAGCACTGGTCCTTAGGCACACTTGACTAGGAAAAGCAGCACCAGTAGAGCACAGGGAGGCAGGAATTGGTATAAGCAAGTTAAGCAGTCAGTGTCAACACTGTGGTTTACTGCAGGCAATTCTGTGCTTATGCTGAAGGATAGGGAAGGGAAATGGTGCCAGACAACATTGCCCCCAGTCACAGAGGGGGTCTCTGTGCTGGCTGTTCTCAGGGGAGCACTCCCAAAAGAGCAAATAATTTTCCCCTCATGAGTACTGGGCACTTTTCAGATTGCTGTTTTCAAGCTGTCTCTGCATTGCTTGCCTGCCAGGAGCAGCTCAGAGCACTTTGGTCTCTACCTCAACCAAGCCTGCTGACTTTCAAAATTCGAAAGCTTAGAGACATACTATGGTAGGGACCTGTGCCCGTCTTCTGGAGGAGGGTCCCCCCACACTGGGACTGATGTAGATTTGACTGAAATAGGTAGTCACGCCAGAGTGCAAGGGTGTGGGATTTGCAGGAAAGCATGCTAAAGAGCCAGTGTTCAGGTTAGCTGCCCTTAGCAGGTGTCTCTGCACCTATGTGAGGCAAACGATGACTGCTGGCTCTTTTGTCCCTGCAGAAGCAACTCTGTGAAGGCCTCCGCTCACAGATGTGCTCCAAGAAGAGCAAATAGCTTTTCCCTGGGTGCCTTAGGCGATCCTCACATTGCACTGTCTGATACTTGGTTGCGTGCCTGCCTTCTCTCCAGGAGTTCGGCAGTGTTCTCAGGGCCTATAACGGCCAAGCCTAGCAACCTTTAAATTTCCAGTCTTTAAACCCTGCTTGTTGCAAAAACTCACAAAAATCAGCCTCTATCATTTTCCCAGCCAATGGCTTATGTGTATCTCTGTGCACTCCATTCTCTCTCCCTCTCTCTCTCTCGCTCGCTCTCGCTCTCTCTCGCCCGTTTCTTTGCAACCAAGTGTCCCTCCACTCTGGAGCACCTGTGATCCAGTTCTCTCCTAAACCATGTCTCCACACTCCTTACCTTCCTGAATGTGGCCTCTTCTCTCCCTTTGGTTGTGCAGGTTTCTCTGTCAGTCCTCAGGTCAATTTCTTGGGTATTAAAAATGATTTGATAATTATCTAGTTGTGTAGGTGGGATGAGGCAAGCCTAGGGTCCTCCTACTAGTCTCCCATCTTAGCTCCCACCCCCACTCTCAGCCCCATGAGCTTTCTAAATCAGGCAAAATTTGTAGCATAAAACTATCTAGATGTAGAATGGATACAGAAGTATTGGCTCTGTTCATAAGCGTAGAAGAGACAAAGACATCATTTGCGTCGTTTTATCCCTCAAATATTGATTAATTCCTGAAAATGGGGGGGAAGTACTGTTAAATACAGAGTCTGTCATTTACACCAATCTTAAAACATTAGAACTAATAGATTTCTATATCTTTGTTCTATATCTTTATTATCTGTATCTTTAATTTGTACAATATACTAATTTGGCCTTCTAATTCATGAACAGAGCTTTTATCTTTTAAAACGGTACATGAAATTGATACTGTTATTAATTCTTTAGTTTCTTGAATCATTTTACCTTTGTCCAAAACGACAGGTTTTATTTAGAAAATAAAGGATTTGGGAATAGATGGCTTAAGTTTGAATTCTGGCTCTCTCATTTGCTAAGTCCAGGAAATAAACAAAACAATATAAGCCTCTCTATCTCAGCCTCCTCATCTATATTAGGACAATAAGGTAGCCTTATATAATTCAAAAGAGACAGATAAAAAACAGCAGTATTAGCACTTTTAAACTAAAGAAACATTGTGTGTGTGTGTGTCTATGTATATATACATATATACATACATATATATACATATATAAATACATATACATAATACATACATATATATATCTGTATATATATATATATACATATATATACATATATAAATACATATACATAATACATACATATATATATCTGTGTATATATATATATATATATATATATATATATACACATATATATATGACTATCATTTTATATGCTACAGAGCTGAGCATGGTTGAAGAATTATATTCCCACTGGTATTACATTCTCTCTGGTATCTTTGGGCTTCGCATGTCCATGCCAGTTATTGTGTTGCTATAAATCAGCTATGTCTTCAATGTTAATTTTCTAAATTTCTGACCTGTAGGGTGACGGTTCCATTCCATGAGTTGCAAGATGGGAAGCTCTAACACAGTTGCCTTACCACCTAGCACTCCGGTTTTAAAGTGGGGCTGTCACTGAGAGAGAAGTGTGCCATTGTATTCCTGCCCCTAACTTTAGAGCTCTGGCTCAGAGAGTTTGCCTGGGGAGAGAAGCAGGCCATAAAAGAAAAAAAAAATTATAATCTTTTCCCAAAGGATGTGATTTTATTTACAAGAGTGTGGAGCAGTTCAAACCTCATGGTTGTTTCAAAATTACTGAAAGTTGTGGTGAGAGGCAGTTGAGAGGAAATTGACAGATGTATTGATGATATAGGCTAAACTGTAGACCAACTACTTTGTAGAAGAGTTCCAGGGAAACAACTAGAAGGAGACCTACTAGGGTTGAGAAAAAATCTCAGCAACTGACCCAAGGAACTATTTCTTCAAAGGAATGTGAGTTTGATTGGATTTGGTCGTAGAGCAATTGGTACCCCAAAGGATTGTTAAAAGCAATACAGCAATCTGCCACTAATTTGTGGAGTTTGACAACTCCACAAAAGAACGAGTCAGGAAGAGAATGAGTCAGGGTAAGGCCTGACAAAACCAGTATCCTCCCAGGGTAACTGCAACACCTGAGAAGCAACATCAGAGGCTTAATACTCCCCGGAAATGGTGACAGATAGATAAATGGTGATAGATAAATGGTGACAGATAAACTTCACCAATAATTCAGAAAGCAGATAAAAATTAACAAATAAGAATTAAAAAACTGTAAGGTAAAGGTGCCAAGAGTTGTAGCATTATATTATATAAAATGTCTAAAGAGGGCTTCCTGTCTGGCTCAGTCAGTAGAGCATGTAACTCTAGATCTCAGAGTTCTGAGTTCAAGCCCCACTACGGGTATAGAGATCACTTAAAAATAAAATCTTAAAAATGAGTAAAAAAAGGTAAAATGTCTAATGAAAAATCCTGAGACATTTAACAACAGAAAAGAATTACCTACCCACACACAGGGAAAATAAAAGATAATAGACACTAACTGTAACAGTAACCATATATCAGAGTTAACACAGAAAGACTTCAATGTAGGTTATAAATATATTCAAATAACTAAAGAAAACCCTGATTAGCAGACGCAAAAGAGGTTATGAGAACAATGTCACTTCAAAATAGAAAATATCAATAAAGAGAAACAAGATTTTAAAAATGGAAATTCTGTAGTTAAAACTAAAAAGAATTCACTAGAAGTGTTCAACAGTAGGTTTAATGTTTATTTATTTTTGACAGAGAGAGAGATAGAGAGAGAGAGAGAGAGAGAGAGAGCATGAGTGGGGGGAGGGGCAGAGAGAGAGAGGGAGACACAGAACCTGAAGCAGGCTCCAGGCTCCGAGCTGTTAGCACAGAGCTCGACGCCCAGCTTGAACTCACGGATTGCAAGATCATGACCTGAGTTGAAGTCAGATGCCCAACTTACTGAACCACCCAGGCGCCCCTTACAGTAGGTTTAAACTGGTAAAAGAAAAAAACTAGCAAACTTGACAACAGATTAATAGAGATTATATAATATGGAGAACAGGGGGACAAAAGAACAAAAGAAAGAAAAATAAACAAAACCTCTGAGAAACAGGGGATAACATTAAAAACACCAACATACATGTGAGAGTACAGAAGGAGGGAGAGAATGAAAGGAGAAAAAAATTCAGAGAAAACTTACCAAATTTAATGAAAAACATTAATCATTTCATCCAGGAAGTTTAATGAACACTGAGTAGGATAATGACAAAGAGATACACAAAGAAACACATCATAGTAAAAAATGCTGAAAGCCAAAGACAAGGAGAAATCTTGCTGGTGGAGAAGAAAGAAACTATAATTGGGTGCCTGGGTGGCCCAGTTGGTTAAGCATCTGACTCTTGATATCAGTTCAGATGATGTTCTCACAGGTTGTGAGTTCAAGCCCTGCATCAGCTGACAGCGCTGAGCCTGCTTGGGATTCTTTCTCTCCCTCTCTCTTTGCCCCTTCACCACTAGCACTCCGTCTCCCTCTCAAAATAAATAAATAAACTTAAAAAAGAAAACTACTATCAATATAACAGACTCTAAGTAATATTAATAAGCCACTTCTCAATAGAAACAATAACGATCAAAAGACAGTGGGAAAATATATTTACAGTGACAAAACAAAAACTATCAACCTAGAATCTAAATCCAGCATCATTATCTTTCAAAACTGAAGCTAAAATTAAGTCCCAGATGAACAGAAACTGAGTGAATTTGTTGTCAGCACACTCAACTACAAAAATGCTACATAAATTTCTTTAGACTGGAAACATGTGACTCTAGACAGTAATTTCAATCCCCATACAAAACAAACAGCATCAGTTGGGTAATTATATAATTATAAAATACAATTAAATACTTATTTCTTTTCCTTTTTTCTCTCAACTGATTTAAAAAGTTATCATATAAAACAAAATACAATTAAGTACATATTTCTTCTTTTTCTCTCAATTGATTTTTTAAAGTTTATTTGAGAGAGAAACAGAGAGCAAGTGGGGAAGAGGAAAAACAAAGAACAAAAAAGATGAAACAACAAACAAAAAGTACAATCGGACCAATAATACAGAGACACGGGTGATTACCAGAGGGCTGGGGTGCGGGGAATGGGCAAAGGAGGTGAAGGGAAATGGGAGGTAGGAGAGTCCAGTTATCGAATAAATAAATCATGAAAATAAAAGGCACATCATAAGGAATACAGTCAATGATATTATAACAGCATTGTATGGTGACAGATGGCAGCTACAGTTGTGGGGAGCCTGGCATAACATATAGAGAAATTGAATCACTATGTTGTACACCTGAAACTAATGTAACATTGTCTCTCATCTCTACTCAAATTAATTTTTTTAAGTGGGATTGCATTAAACTAAAAAACTTCCTTATAGCAAAAGAAACCATCAACAAAGTGAGAAACAACTTACAGAATGAGAAAAAAAACATATCTGTGAACCACGTATCTGATAAGCATTTAACACTGGAAAAACACATAAAGAATTTATACAACTCAATAGCAGCAAAACAAAATAAAACAAATAATCCCATTGAAACGGGAAAAGGGCCTGAAAAGACATTTCTCCAAAGAAGAGATACAAAAAGCCAACGGGCACCTGAAAATATGTTCTACATCGCTAGTCAGGGAGGTGCAGATGAAAACCACGATGAGACACCCTCATGCCTGTTAGAATGGCCATCATCAAAAAGACAAGGTATAACAAATGCTGAAATGTACATGGAGAAATTCTTTTATGTGCTTATCTTTCTCATAAGTACTTATAAGTACTGTATAGCAGATCCTCCATACATGTTTTACTAATGAAGTTATAAAGAATAAACGCTCAGGAATATGTAGCTTTATCGTTATTTTTCCTACAATCCCATTTCACAGCTAAAATTTGATACCACTTAGAATTTTGGCTCTTTAAATGCAATTATTAGTAAAATCCCTGTGTGTGTGAACATCATTCTAACTTAGCTATGAATTGATGTCCCAGGATTCCTAATCCAGTGCAAGCTGAAAATAAGAGATCTGGCGTTTAATTAGTTAGTTATTTTTATCAGTCTGGGAAATTGGTGAGTCTTTAATTTAAGACTCATTTTGTACTTTTAAATTATTTTAATTATGGCAAAGTATTCAGGTGCAATATGGTAGCCATTTATAAATAAATAAATAAAATTAAATAAAATACAAGATCATTATCATTATGTGTAATGTACTAATTACACAGAGCTCTATTCAGGCCAAATTTGATTACTGTGATTCTTCATTGCTATTTCCCTAGATTTAAAAGCCAAGCATTATTACAACCAATTTCTTTTAATTTTATGATGGACTCCTTTTATTTTACTCTTTCTCTCTGTTGCATGTGAAAACACAAAATTGTACTGAGAATAAAACTACATTTTTCTCCTCTTTTGAGATAATTAGGAAGTGTCCTTGTTTGTCTTTGAATTTAAAATGTATAATTCAAAGTCTTTATGTTAAAAGTGAATGCCCAATATTACAGTATCAGCTCCTATTAGTATTGCTTTGTATATGTAGTCCTATTAACTTTAGAGTATAGAACGAAGAGAATGTGAAAAATTTTAAAAGAGAAAAAAGTGCTAGAGATTTAAAGATGGAAGTAACTAACTATATGGAGTATCAGAGCCCAGAGTGAACAATCCACATGGCCTTGCACTATACTGGTCTGTTCTGAAAGACCCAACATGGATTAATAGTGGAAACTTGGTTAAGTCCTCAGGGTGTCTTTAATACTGCGCGTATATAAACTTTATATGACAATCTGAAAAATGTTTTTGCTTTTAAAAAATAAGATAAAAACAATTGCTATCCACTGACACATACTATATGATAGTTTTTAACATTAGTTGATTTATATGTACCATCATCCAAATCTCACAGCAACCCTCTGGGTACACATCAGTATCCCACTTAGAGAAGAGGAAGCAGAAATAAACATAGTTTAAAGCCATTTCCGAAGGTAACGAGGAACATGCCAGAGCTTGGGTTTGAATCACAGCTACCTAACTACAAAGCCTAATTTCTTTCTATGAATAGATTGTGAGCTAAAGAGTAGATTATAGGATGAGTTTTCTTTAAGGATGTCTGGCTAGAATCAGCGAGAAACGAATAAGGATGGGTCATAAAATTTTAGGATACAAGATTAATGAGTTAACATCACTTTTTCTTAAAAAGTATATTATTTACTTTGAGTGAGAGAGAAAGAGTTGGGGAAGGGCAGAGAGAGGGAGGGAGAGAGAATGTCAGTCAGGCTCTACACTGCCAGCACGGAGTCCCACTGGGGGGCTGGAGCTCACAAACCATGAGATCATGACCTGAGCCAAAATCTAGAATTGGACGCTTAACTAACTGAGCCATCAGGAACCCTAACTTTATTTTTTAAAGCGCATCCCTATTTAAGTCCTATAACATAAAGACTCTAATATGATACTAGAGATAAAATATCCTTTCACCCTCTAATAATAACAAAAGGATAACTGACGGTCCAAATACATTTAGAACCTTTTCACAAACACACAGTAATAATAGTCAGGACAACTATCAAATTAATTTTTAATTTTTTTTTTTTACATTTATTTATTTTTGAGAGACAGAGAGAGATAGAGCACAAGTGGGGCAGGGGCAGAGAGAGAAGGAGACACAGAATCTGAAGCACGCTCAAGGATCTGAGCTGTCAGCACAGAGCCCCACGCGGGGTTCGAACCCACAAACCACGAGATCATGACCTGAAGTTGAACACTCAACTGACTGAGCCGCCCGGGCGCCCCTCTAATTAATGTTTTTGAAGCCAAATGGAGAAAGAGATTCTATCCACAGGAAAAATTAATATATCATTGAAAAGCGTAATAATTTAAAAGGGTAAATATTCCAAAATTTTTTAATTCTTTTCAATTATTTCACTCAGGTACTTAGTAGCCCAATTATCCCTACTGTGTGTATAGTACAATTGGAACTTGCTTTAAGAGATAATGTCCCTTTATGGTTTTTAAATTTTTTTAAATTTTATACAAAGGGTGATTTACATTTAAAATATTAATGTCTTTAAAATCTTTCCTTCTAAATGTATGTTTGGTGTTGGTCTTACCTTGATGAATGAAAATGTGAGCAGCAAATTAACCAGTATTCTCAAGTATCAGTGCTGCTATTTTGTGAAAGGCCAGGGAAACTAGTGTTTGTTAGCAAATGTTGACCACAAGCATGTATATCTATCCCCATGTTGCTATAGATTCTTTCGATGAAAAGTTCAAAAACAGATAAGTCAATGAGAAGTAAAATTCAACTTCTGACAACAGGTTTCGAACCCTTGGTATGGACTGATTCTGAAACCTCTGGTATGGAAGCTTTCTCCTGTATAGGCTTGCACCGGGAACCCGGGATGCTCAGGCTATAATCTACAGTGAAGCCTGCTAGAACACCGCTAGCCACCAGTTTTAGGTGCTTAGAGTTATTATTGAATGTACTTCTTGGGTATTAGCCTCAGGCAGAGTGAGGATGGGATGGGAAATTCTTGAGCATCACTGTAACTTCCTGGAAGTACTGACTAGTGTGCTTCAATAAATGTGCTTATCTTATCTACCCAAAGTTGCAGAGAACTTTCACTGTGCTAAGACTTTGGTGGTTATAGAAATTAAGAATCATTTATGGGGGCACCTGGGTGGCACAGTCAGTTAAGCGTCTGACTTCAGCTCAGGTCATGATCTCATGATTCCTGAGTTCGAGCCCTGCATTGGGCTCTGTGCTGACAGCTCAGAGCCTGGAGCCTGCTTCGGGTTCTGTGTCTCCCTCTCCCTCTCTCTCTCTGCCCCTCCACTGCTAGTATTCTGTCTCTCCCTCAAAAATAAATAGACATTAAAAAATGGTTTAATAAAAAGTAGAATAATTTATCTAACAAATTCATTCAATGGGATTTATTGAGCACCTGCTATGTATTGGTCATTGGGGATATTGTCAAAATGATGGATGAAATTTTCGTGACCCTGTAGTTATAGAGATATAGAAACAAGTTACACAAGCATATATTTATATGATTGCCCATCCTGAAGTGAATGTGCAGAAAATGTGTGAAGGCAAAGGACAAAAATAAAAGAAGAGCAGGAGACATTTTTAAACCCGGTTTTAATAAGATTAGATTTACATTTCTGCAAAACTGCTATGGCTGAATGCAAATGATTTCAGAGGGACCAGAGTGATGGTAGAGAACTAGTAATAAAACTAATGTGGAAGTCTAGGCAACACATGAGCATCATCTGAATTAGTGTAGCAATAGGCAAGAAAAGTAGAACAGGATGACTAAACTATCACCAATGTTGTACCAATAAGGACACTCTATGAATTTAGCCACATGAACTAAATTTTAACCTATAGGGAAAATAAAAATATAATACATAAGAAAGTCTAGTTTGGACAATAGTTCAATGACTACTAAGGACTTCGTGCACCTAGAGCCAGTTAGTCATATGAAAAGTCTGTACATTACAGAAACGAAGCTGTATTCTATCATGACAATTTACTAGAATATTTTGCTTAAACTAATGACCAAAATTAGACACAAATTCTTAATAATTTGTTACTGACATATAACTCAGGACTATCCAGACCAAATATCTTGTAAAAGCTATCCTTTCCATTTAACACTATTCCGTAAATATTTATCAACCACCCACATTTTATCAGGCACTGTGCTAACTGTTGGAAATCAATGATAGTAAAATAAAAGCACATAATATCTCTGTATCTCTCTCCATCTAATGGTGCAACCAGGCAATCTGAATAAAATGTGATGTCATTGCATTACTTTATCTGTAACGATGTTGGTGGAGTACAATATTTTCAGAAGGTACAGGAAAGATGACGAAAGAGTCGGCATGTAGAAGGCATGACAATTATGTCAAGTTGACAGGAAGTGTGAAAATAAAAAGAGTGCTGATCGTCCATTGAGATGGAACACAACTTACACAGATTCTCAGTAAATAGATAAATATAAAACGTTGGAGGAACGGAAAGTGACTCAATAATGTCTGCAGCAAAATATGGTAGGTGTTTGAGATTGAAATGAAGATTTTAGTTTAGTTTAGTTTTTATAAATTTTTTAATGTTTATTTTTTAGAGAGAGTGTGAGCAGGGCGGGGGGGCACAAAGAGAGAGGGAGACACAGAATCTGAAGCAGGGTCCAGGCTCTGAGCTGTCAGCACAGAGCCTGAGGCGGGATTAGAACCCACGAACCACAGGATCATGACCTGAGCCGAGGATGGATACTTAACGGACTGAGCCACTCAGGTGACCGAAATGAAGATTTTAGTGAAATAGGTTATAGAACAGAGAAAGATAGAGGTGAGCTAATTAAAAACCACATAAACCATAATAGAGAGTTTGGGCTTGATCTAAAGTGAAAAAGAATGGTACTTAAAATTTTATTTTATTTTTGAAGTTTATTTATTTATTTTTTAAAGAGACAGAGAGAGAGAGCACAAATGAAGGAGACGCAGAGAGAGGGAGACAGAGGATCTGAAGTTGGCTCTGTGCTGACAGGGAAAGCCCGATGTGTGGCTTAAACTCACAAACAGTGAGATTATGACCTGAGCCAAAGTCTGCTGCTTAAGTGACTGAGCCACCTAGGTGTCCCAGTACTCAAATATTTTAGAAAGAATTACCAGTACTTACATTTCAGCACTATAACTGAGGTTATAATGATGATAATAGACATGAGAAGATCAAAGCTGGAATCAGTAAAACTGATTAAGAGACTGTTAGGAACCAACCAAACAGACAGACAGACAAAAGGTGGCAGGTGTTATCCATTAGGATATATACAATCGGATGATGTTTAGAAATATTTAAAGTAAAATCAAAAGGTCTTGGTGACAATTTGACTCTCTGGGTTGATTAAGCTATTGGGAGAGAAGCAAGTAATTCTTAATTATGTTCTCCACAATTTCTTCTGGTTACTCTGTGATGAGATGTGGATATGACAATGGACTTGATTTGCTAGGGAGAAATAACATGAAGCAAGTCAATGTATATTTAACAGCTGACATGTACCTTTTTACACCCAGCATATAAGCACCATGATTTTGGGAAAATCAAAGGTAACAGACTACAAAACAGTATTCCTTCCAGCACACCAAACCCTGAGTAGACCAAATACTAGTTGGCTGTTTTTCACTACACATGTCAGAAAATGGTGTTCCTTCAATTTGGAGAGATTGATTAGCAAAAGATATGGTATTTATAAGAAGCTCACAAAAATAGGGGAAAAATATCAAGGAATTAAAGATAAAAGTGACTGTGGATAAAAACTGAAGATGAATGCTAAAATGTAGTTTTGAGTACTAGGGCAATTATGCAAATATAAACAGTTCACAAAAGCCCATTACACTTGCCTGCAAAATAAATTGAAGAATGCTAACAGGTCAGGATTATTAACGTATCATCTTTTCCAATTTGTGAAGTAACAAAAGTAAAGAGTCGAGGCTAAATCATTAAATTCTAAATCTTAAGAGAGGAATTAATTAACAATATTAAGACTATTGTTTCTTAACTGAATACAGTGAAAGCTCTGAAGCCATTTTTTCTACCCATCAATTCACTAAAACACCCCACAAGGTTGAACAGTTTAAAATCTTTAAAATGTGGAATGAGAAACAAGTAAGAGTGAGTATATTTAGTTTCTAACTTCCTCTCCTGGATATTTGTATGCTTAGGCCTCTGACTTAAGCCAGAAAGATAGATATAAAAACCAAAGCTCAACAAGCAAGTGGTGGCACCAAAAAAAAAAAAAAAAAAAAAAAAAAAAATCAAAGGAAGGAAATGACCTAGAAAGCACAGAGAAGGTGTAAAAAATTTCAGAGAAAACAGAAAAAAAAGTGCCTAAAATTGATACCTTTTGGTGGAGCCAGCAAAATCAAATCTTGCTGGTGAGAATTCCAGAGAAATGCCATGCTTAAACTTCAAAATGCGGCCAACACACCTTTAATCATATTAAAAAAAAAAAAAAAAATTCAGTTCGAGTAGGTGCTAAAACAACTAAAAAGGATGATAAAGTGTATAAAGTTTGGAGAAAAGAAAACATATTTAGAGTAAGGTATTTAGATGAGTTTTTAAGAGAAGAATGAGTAACATCAGTGGATGGGATATGGGATCATTTAGTTTTCACACGTGTTTGTGGCTATTCCAGAGTGGTTATTTACTATCCCATGCCTAAAGCTTTCCTCTTCTCTCTGTTAAAACTTCTTGCTTTCAGTAAGCAGCTGGTCCAGGGATCTGCTTCTCACATATTGCTGGGACATTTGTTGTATGATATTGACACAGATGAAGTCAAGATTATGCTCCAAAGGAATATCCGTTTTATCTATTGGTACTCCTGGTGTTTTTCGTCCATATTTAGTAGAGTTTTAGGATCCTCATGCATTTGAAAACGATTAGAATGCATGAGCATAATTGTAACCATATGACAAGAATTAGTTAATATTTTTCACCTTTAGATTAATATTAATATTCATATTTATTGAAGTGAATCATTTACTGTGTCCTCAGTTTAGCAAGGTCAATTGCTTTAGATTTTCCTCATCAAAGCTTATCCTTGATCCATTTACTCATTTTCTGATTTTCTTTTAATACAACTGAGATCTCTGTGTTATGACTACAATAGATTCTGTGCATATATTTTATCAAATTCCAGATTTGCCATTTAACTTACGAAATATTGTAAGCTGAAAATAGACTATCAAATCTCTTTTCCTTTTTATCCCAGAGGAGAAAAGAGAAAGGACAATTAATAAAACTGAATATACAGTTTTGCCTGCATTGTGGACCTCATCAACCAATTTTGTTGTACTACATTATTTTCTCTCTGAAAAATTAATTATATATAAAATTTAGAGTTCCTGTTTGATGGCATTTTACTGTGTTCTTTACAATAAACATTCAATTTGGACGGAGAATTCTCAAAATTCATATTATAATATTATTTCACTGAATTAAAAAGTGCAAAGATGATAATTTTCCACTTCAAGAAAATTATTAAATATGAGATACCATATGTTTTCACTCTTATGTGGATCCTGAGAAACTTAACAGAAACCCATGGAGGAGGGGAAGGAAAAAAAAAAAAAAAGAGGTTAGAGTGGGAGAGAGCCAAAGCATAAGAGACTCTTAAAAACTGAGAACAAACTGAGGGTTGATGGGGGGCAGGAGGGAGGGGTGGGTGGGTGATGGGTATTGAGGGCACCTTTTGGGATGAGCACTGGGTGTTGTATGGAAACCAATTTGACAATAAATTTCATATATTGAAAAAAAAGAAATTAATGTGATGTTAAGTTTGGAATGGGAATTTTTATGTCTTTCAGAAAACTAGTTATACTATTAATTAATTATAAAATAACAGCAAAGTTTGAGTAACTGCTATTTATAACATTTGGTCCTCTATTGACTTGATACCAAAAAAGTTTCATCTCTGTCACCTTGGTATTTTATTGGATAGTTTGTCATTTTAAATTGATTTTTGAGAATTATTTTATATTTTTAATTAACTATGTATTGGGAATATCCATTGCAAATATATCCTCCAAGGTTGCGACATGATTTTTTACTTGATTTGCCGTTTGGTAAACAGATGTTTTTAATCTTAACATAGTGAAGTTGATCAAATTTTTTTTTTACACTTGTATTTTTTGTGTCTTGTTTAAGAAGTCCTTTCCTATAGCAAGGTCAGAAAGGTATTTCTTTTCTAAATTTTCTTTAGAATTTTTCATGGTTTTGCCTTTCATAATTAAATCTTTAAAACATCTGGAATGGCATTTGGATACATGGTTAAGCAATCATTTTTCTATTATTCATTTAATGATTCCTCTTTTCCCCACTGATGCTAAATGCCTACTCTGCCAGAAACTGAGAATCCATTTATTTATTTCTGGCTATTTTTTTATTAATCCATTATCCTATTCTTCTGTGAATAAACTAATATTATAACTTTAGAATTAGCCTTATTTGTTTTTTGATGTGTTGCGCAAATCCACTTACCCCCAAATCATTTCTTGGTAATATTGCCTTAGCTAGTCTTGGTTCTTTGAATGTCCACTTCAAATTTTGTTAATCAAATAATAGGGGAAAAGAAAAACCTATTGCCATTTAGATTGTTTACTATTTTTTCTCTCTTATTGTGGAATATATGACCTGGAAAGTAGTGCTGATTCAGTGATGTTAGTAAATATTCTCATCTTTTTTCCTCCCAAAGAAAAAACTTCTAATGTATCACCATTACAAACAATTTGATAATCAGATATTACAGACAATATCTGACTAACTTAAGGACTTAGTCTTTATTTTGTAAGAATTGTAATCAATAATGGATGCTATATTTTATCAAATATCTCTTCCTAATTTAATTAGATCATGCAAAGTGTATTTCCCTTTATCCAGTACTGTGATATATTACATAAATCTATTGTAACTGTTAATTGACCCCAGCCTCACCCCAGATAAACCCAACTTCCTCCTAACACCGATTATCATAAAAAGTAATTACTCATGATCATGTTTATGAATCTCCCTGGTTTTCACCTATAGGCCAAGGAAATTTGGATAAATAAATGAACAATACATAGATAACTTCCAAAACAGAACTAGGTAGAAAACTATGTTCATGAAGTCAAAACCACTGGATAGACTACATGTGCAGTATCAACAGAGCAGGAGGAACTAAGAAGAGAATAGGGAAATTCAGTGCTCATGAAAATGTGGTATCAGAAAATAATTGGAATCAAAGCCCGTTCAAATCTTTTAGAGGATTAAGAGGTAATAAGAGAAGAATTTTAACCCTGTGGACAATGAAAGTATTCAACAAAGACGTGAAAAAAGTGAAAAAAAAAAAGAAAACCTAATATTTTAAGGAAGTAAATATACTATGACATTTATAGTCGTTTTAAAAGAATAAAATAAATTAGAAATTTTTAAGAAATGTAGAAACGAAGAGATTGGAGAGAAGAAGGTTGAAAATAAATGTCCTAAAATTCAAGAAATAATTAGAAATAAAAATACTTGCGAAATCAAAACTAAACTTAGGTAGAATCCAAGACCAAATAAAAGAGTGGGGAAAAAAAAACCCATAAAAATGTAACATATGTAACGACAACGAACAAGGAGGCAATGTGGCTGAATTAAAGGCAAAGAAGGGAAGGCTAGTAGGAGATGAGTTCAGGAGAATTACAGCGGCAAAGATCGTTTTAGACCCTTATTCCAATGATCTGTTACTGTGTTTCCTGTGTATCAAATCATAATACATTCCATTATCTAATTCTAAATGGAATGATTTAAAATAATAATAACATAAAGAAGTATAAAATTGCTTAAAGATAAGAAAGAAAATTATTGTGATTCTCTGTGTTCACAGCTCTCAGGTTAGCATCCATTAAACATTCAAGTGGAGATGTTATGAATATGCAGTTAGATATTCCAGATTTCAGCAGAATGGTTCAGGCTGGATATATAATCTTGGGATTCATCAACAAAGATGCTTTTTAAACCATGAGAATAGAAAAGAATGTGTAAGGAGTGTATATATAATATATAAAATAGAAGTCAATGAGGGTTTTGCCTACGCATAAGTGCCATGCCTAGCCATACTGGAGCTTAAGCCAAAAAATAAAAGTTAATAACATTGATTCTGCTTTAATTAGACATTTTACTTATTATGGGATTTTTGCATGATTTTTAAAAAAATATTGAAATAATTTTATCTTTGTTACTAAACTTTTGGGCACTCCCTAAATTTTGTACCCAAAATGAGTTGATCATTTGCATCACCATGATATCAATGTTGCCCGAACATTCCAACATTTAAATTTGGGGGGTTCTTAATGAAACAGCAAAGGAAACTAAGACAGCGTGGCCAGAAATGTGGGAAAACCACATTTGTGTGCTTTCTAGAACCTAAGAAAGTGTTTCAAAGAGGAAAGAAGAATTAACTGGGTTAAATGCTACCCAAAAGTAATGCTAAATGAAGATAGAGAAATGGCCAAGGGCTTTAGTAACACGGTTACTAGTGGGAAGTATAGCATTAGTGAAGTGGTGAGTGTGAAAATCTAATTAAAGTCAAAAGAGATAAGGAGTAAAGAAAATGAAGGTAGTAGCATATGAAAAAAAAATGAGATCATTGGGTTTGTTCATTTTTAGGATGGAGGAAAAATGAGATCGTTGATTTCTAAGATAGTCAAATGAAATTTGTATTCTAAAATGAATGATATATTAAAAGGGAAACATTATGATGTAAGAGAGTGAGATGGGGAGAGAACTTTGAGAAATGTCCTTGAGCAATTAGGGGGAATGTGTCCCTGTGAATAGAAGTTAGGATTGCTTTTGGCTACGAACATAGATGGTAGTACCTTTGGAATGAGAGAAAAAGGTGGATTATATGGGAGCAGAAATACGAAATGATTTGATATAGCAGTATAAGTTAATCTGTTATTCTTTGCTGGCTTCTATTTTCTCAATGAAATAGAAAATGAAATGGGAATTTGGAGTGTGAATTAACTGTCCAGGCCCCTAGGGAAATGGAAGAGATCATAGGTTAGGAGAGTGTAGAATGTTATGTTCAGCTGCATGGGTGTAACCATAGACCAAGTATACAAGGGATATCCCATAAAACTCATAATTTAGCAGCAGAAGTCTGTACTTCAGAGAGTGGGATAGATCCCTTCATGGCATTACTGTGAAATAGAAATAAAGCAAGGTTACATCTATATTTTTACTTCAGAAATTCTCTTTTCCCAATAAATGCCAACATCTGCCAAGATCCAACTAAAATGTTTGTGAAACTTACTCCAATTCCCAGATAGAATTATGTTCCCTTCCAAAGCAGCCCCATGTCACTTTGTAGTGATTTCAAAATTGGCATTTGTCACATTAAATAAAAACATTTAAAAATGGCTTATCAGCTCTATCATTCTGTGACTCATTCGGCAAAAGAACGTCATAGTAGAAATGAGTCTTATTCATTGAAACTTAGAGAATAAAATAATGAAGAAGGCGACTTGTTCAGTCCTATTCAGAAAATGTGAAAGCTAAAATGTTACACGACCTTTGGAAGTTCCTAGCAGCCATATGATTTTGCATGCGTATTTTGTAGAGAAATATTCAGAATAGATTTCAAACTGTTTTTGAAATGGGTTGATAGATCATTTTGTGGATTATTTTGAATGTTGCTCCAGCAGGCAGAATATATTAGCATTCATCTTGGAAAGGAAGTGGCAGCATATCTATTTCTGTAATTCCAGTGAAAGTAATCAGTTCATTGGGGGAAATAACAAGCTAAGACTTCAGACAAACTTAACTTAAACTGCCTGGCTTCATGTTTAGTTGACGAATTCTCTAACAATGGTTTGTTGGTTCCTGCTTAGGGATTTTGCTCTGAAAAATAAATGTTTTGCTAACTCTTGCACTGAGTGCTGTTGCATAACCTATGTCAAGACCAAATTCAAAATTCAGATTTGCCTGGCTGGTCTGGTACAGCACGTGACTCTTGGTCTTAGGGTCACGAGTTTGAGCCCCATGATGGGTGTAGAGATTACTTAAAAAAAATCAGAGGTAGATCTGTTTAAAAGAGAGAAAAAGGAGAAGGGTTTTATTCCCTTTATATAACTCCTGTCCTCTCCACTTGTGAAAAAAGCTACTAGTGCCTGCCAGATATTTGTTGTTTATACATTTTGGATGACCCCCACTGGGATCCAAAATTTTTCACCTAACATACATTTTATTCATTGTCTCCAGAAAACGCTATAACTTTACTCTCCAGAGACTTGGACCACAATCAGTTCCCGTAAAAGCCTATTTATATTGTTCCCTTATTCTGTTACAGGTCTAAAACACTATAATGTATACTTTTAACCCAAGGGTCAACATGTTCAGTTTGATTAATACCAGAGACTGACTGAAGAATTTGTTGACTAGAATGCCACATATTCAGATCTCTCTTACTCAAATATTCAGTAATAAATGCATTTTCACTACGCATTATTATTATTTTCACTATGATTCTGAAAACTTTCATGTTTTTCTTCCTGCTCAAAGAGCCGTGCTTCTAAGCACCATAGTAAATCCCTATTCTGTTTATTGTTAAGTTCATTACAAATAGTACAAAAGGGAAGGCAAAAAAAAAAAAAAAAACCTGACGATAATTGTTCTATGAAAGATAATATATTAATTTATTTCACTATCTCTATTCATAAGCATAAAAGTAATTTAAGTGTATTTTTCTAATGCTTAATTACTTTTGTAACAGAAATGCAACAAAAAGAAATTAAGAACAAATGCATGCTTATTAGGAGATATGTTTGTTTTCTTAGATATATACTATCATAAATAAAGGAAGTGAATCTCCACTCAATCTTTTTTTTTCTTTTAAACATTAAAGGATTTAAGCAGGTGAAGTTAAGAGTTACTAAGTTAATTTTTTTTTTTTTAAGATCATCATTAGTCCTTCTAGTTTTCCAAAAAAATATAAATCTATAAAATTTTAATTTATTGAAAATAACAAACAGAATCCAGTTAGAATAACGATAAGAACACCTTTGTCTGTAGGAGGGACAAACAATTGATAAACATATCTGGAGAACATATGCTACAAAACTCTCAGATATCTAAATTTGAAAATATTTGAGCCTCTCATTTTAGGAATAACTCCTGATTGTGGTAGGTTAGCATTTTTTGCAGTGAAATAATAGATCTGATTTTTGAAAAATATGAAAAGAGATGGCAGTGATAATTCTTCCTTAACAGACATTCAGTAAGCACCAATCAGTGCTCTACTCTATTTATTGAAATTGCAAATATTACAGGCATGTGCTATTACAACTTATATAGTATCACATTAAAAGAAGTTAAAAGCATCAGCAAAATGAAAAAGAAACAAATGAAGAGAATAGGCAAAAGGAGAGAAGCAAAGGAACTGAAAAATCTGCAACCTAGACAATTAACATGTGATAAAGATTTGTCTGTACTCTACTATTAAGTAATGGATCTAACTGCTTGTTAACCTCTAACAAGAATGCTTACTTTATGTTTGATTAATGTGAAGATTCAAGCATCAATTTCTTGATATCACTGCTGGTACATAAAACAGATAACTTTTAACTCATAAAACCAATATATCACATCTATCACAGGAAAAATCAGTACAATAATACTACAAAAAATGTAAAATGCTTACCTGGAAATGAATTCCTAGTGTCCTTTGAACATTCGAGTATCTACTTAATCCAAATACCTTTCTCAAGAATGTTTGTGATAAGTAAAGTCATTCACTGTTATGCTGGGATAAGAAGTAAAAATTTTGTGTGTGTGTGTGTGTGTGTGAATTTTTCAATGATGGATCTCAACATCAGATATTCATATGACTTTTACTCATATTGCCAAGTTATATTTACAATATGTAAGATAGTTCATGAATGAAATGCATTTTCCCTGAGCTAGATATAGACCACTCAAAGTTTGGCTACAGTTTTTAAACAGTTGGATTTCTCAATAAGCCCCCAAACTCTTCAATAAAAGAAAACGCGTCAATGTATTTTTGTCAAGATATATATACATACATATGTGTGCATACATACATTCACACAGGCATATTTGTAACCACCTGATTTAAAATGGATCTAAGTTACTGATTATCTGTCAAATTACCTAATATATTTCTAATATATTGTTGCTGGACATATATAAACTCTCTTTCTTTTAAAATTTTTTTCATAATCTATTAGTATTTCATTGTAGATATATAATCTGTCATATACAAACCAGAGCCAAAACTTCCTAGTTACTTTAGATAACACTTCCTTTTTGCTAAAAATTGCATGACAATTATCCCATCAAATCATGCAGACTGCATTTTATCAGTGAACATGCTGAATACTTTGTTGATTCAGATGGCAGACTTATGATATAATTTCCATGAATATTATATAATTGAATTTCAATCAAGGTGACTGATAGAAAACCAGTCAAGACTAAGGCAACTACATACTTAAATTTATTAGGCATTTACTAATTGAAAACTATTTGTATGTATGAATATCCTGAATTTTTTATGTTAAGGAGGTAGTGTTCCACTGAGGAAAATTGAAGAGGACATAGAAAAATGGAAAAACATTCCATGCCAATGGATTGGAATAACAATATTGTTTATTTATTTATTTATTTATTTTTTTATTTTTTATTTTTTATTTTTTAATATATGAAATTTACTGTCAAATTGGTTTCCATACAACACCCAGTGCTCATCCCAAAAGGTGCCCTCCTCAATACCCATCACCCACCCTGCCCTCCCTCCCACCCTGCCCTCCCTCCCACCCCCCATCAACCCTCAGTTTGTTCTCAGTTTTTAACAGTCTCTTATGCTTTGGCTCTCTCCCACTCTAACCTCTTTTTTTTTTTTTTTTTCCTTCCCCTCCCCCATGGGTTTCTGTTATGTTTCTCAGGATCCACATAAGAGTGAAACCATATGGTATCTGTCTTTCTCTGTATGGCTTATTTCACTTAGCATCACACTCTCCAGTTCCATCCACGTTGCTACAAAAGGCCATATTTCATTTTTTCTCATTGCCACGTAGTATTCCATTGTGTATATAAACCACAATTTCTTTATCCATTCATCAGTTGATGGGCATTTAGGCTCTTTCCATAATTTGGCTATTGTTGAGAGTGCCGCTATAAACATTGGGGTACAGGTGCCCCTATGCATCAGTACTCCTGTATCCCTTGGATAAATTCCTAGCAGTGCTATTGCTGGGTCATAGGGTAGGTGTATTTTTAATTTTCTGAGGAACCTCCACACTGCTTTCCAGAGCGGCTGCACCAATTTGCATTCCCACCAACAGTGCAAGAGGGTTCCTGTTTCTCCACATCCTCTCCAGCATCTATAGTCTCCTGATTTCTTCATTTTGGCCACTCTGACTGGCGTGAGGTGGTATCTGAGTGTGGTTTTGATTTGTATTTCCCTGATAAGGAGCGACGTTGAACATCTTTTCATGTGCCTGTTGGCCATCCGGATGTCTTCTTTAGAGAAGTGTCTATTCATGTTTTCTGCCCATTGCTTCACTGGATTATTTGTTTTTCGGGTGTGGAGTTTGATGAGCTCTTTATAGATTTTGGATACTAGCCCTTTGTCCGATGTGTCATTTGCAAATATCTTTTCCCATTCCGTTGATTGCCTTTTAGTTTTGTTGGTTGTTTCCTTTGCTGTGCAGAAGCTTTTTATCTTCATAAGGTCCCAGTAATTCACTTTTGCTTTTAATTCCCTTGCCTTTGGGGATGTGCCGAGTAAGAGATTGCTACAGCTGAGGTCAGAGAGGTCTTTTCCTGCTTTCTCCTCTAAGGTTTTGATGGTTTCCTGTCTCACATTCAGGTCCTTCATCCATTTTGAGTTTATTTTTGTGAATGGTGTGAGAAAGTGGTCTAGTTTCAACCTTCTGCATGTTGCTGTCCAGTTCTCCCAGCACCATTTGTTAAAGAGACTGTCTTTTTTCCATTGGATGTTCTTTCCTGCTTTGTCAAAGATGAGTTGGCCATACGTTTGTGGGTCTAGTTCTGGGGTTTCTATTCTATTCCATTGGTCTATGTGTCTGTTTTTATGCCAATACCATGCTGTCTTGATGATGACAGCTTTGTAGTAGAGGCTAAAGTCTGGGATTGTGATGCCTCCTGCTTTGGTCTTCTTCTTCAAAATTACTTTGGCTATTCGGGGCCTTTTGTGGTTCCATATGAATTTTAGGATTGCTTGTTCTAGTTTCGAGAAGAATGCTGGTGCAATTTTGATTGGGATTGCATTGAATGTGTAGATAGCTTTGGGTAGTATTGACATTTTGACAATATTTATTCTTCCAATCCATGAGCACGGAATGTCTTTCCATTTCTTTATATCTTCTTCAATTACCTGCATAAGCTTTCTATAGTTTTCAGCATACAGATCTTTTACATCTTTGGTTAGATTTATTCCTAGGTATTTTATGCTTCTTGGTGCAATTGTGAATGGGATCAGTTTCTTCATTTGTCTTTCTGTTGCTTCATTGTTAGTGTATAAGAATGCAACTGATTTCTGCACATTGATTTTGTATCCTGCAACTTTGCTGAATTCATGTATCAGTTCTAGCAGACTTTTGGTGGAGTCTATCGGATTTTCCATGTATAATATCATGTCATCTGCAAAAAGCGAAAGCTTGACTTCATCTTTGCCAATTTTGATGCCTTTGATTTCCTTTTGTTGTCTGATTGCTGATGCTAGAACTTCCAGCACTATATTAAACAACAGCGGTGACAGTGGGCATCCCTGTCGTGTTCCTGATCTCAGGGAAAAAGCTCTCAGTTTTTCCCCGTTGAGGATGATGTTAGCTGTGGGCTTTTCATAAATGGCCTTTATGATCTTTAAGTATGTTCCTTCTATCCCGACTTTCTCAAGGGTTTTTATTAAGAAAGGGTGCTGGATTTTGTCAAAGGCCTTTTCTGCATCGATTGACAGGATCATATGGTTCTTCTCTTTTTTTTTGTTAATGTGATGTATCACGTTGATCGATTTGCGAATGTTGAACCAGCCCTGCATCCCAGGAATGAATCCCACTTGATCATGGTGAATAATTCTTTTTATATGCTGTTGAATTCGATTAGCTAGTATCTTATTAAGAATTTTTGCATCCATATTCATCAGGGATATTGGCCTGTAGTTCTCTTTTTTTACTGGGTCTCTGTCTGGTTTAGGAATCAAAGTAATACTGGCTTCATAGAATGAGTCTGGAAGTTTTCCTTCCCTTTCTATTTCTTGGAATAGCTTGAGAAGGATAGGTATTATCTCTGCTTTAAATGTCTGGTAGAACTCCCCTGGGAAGCCATCTGGTCCTGGACTCTTATTTGTTGGGAGATTTTTGATAACCGATTCAATTTCTTCGCTGGTTATGGGTCTGTTCAAGCTTTCTATTTCCTCCTGATTGAGTTTTGGAAGAGTGTGGGTGTTTAGAAATTTGTCCATTTCTTCCAGGTTGTCCAATTTGCTGGCATATAATTTTTCATAGTATTCCCTGATAATTGCTTGTATCTCTGAGGGATTGGTTGTAATCATTCCATTTTCATTCATGATTTTATCTATTTGGGTCATCTCCCTTTTCTTTTTGAGAAGCCTGGCTAGAGGTTTGTCAATTTTGTTTATTTTTTCAAAAAACCAACTCTTGGTTTCGTTGATCTGCTCTACAGTTTTTTTAGATTCTATATTGTTTATTTCTGCTCTGATCTTTATTATTTCTCTTCTTCTGCTGGGTTTAGGCTGCCTTTGCTGTTCTGCTTCTATTTCCTTTAGGTGTGCTGTTAGATTTTGTATTTGGGATTTTTCTTGTTTCTTGAGATAGGCCTGGATTGCAATGTATTTTCCTCTCAGGACTGCCTTCGCTGCATCCCAAAGCGTTTGGATTGTTGTATTTTCATTTTCGTTTGTTTCCATATATATTTTAATTTCTTCTCTAATTGCCTGGTTGACCCACTCATTCGTTAGTAGGGTGTTCTTTAACCTCCATGCTTTTGGAGGTTTTCCAGACTTTTTCCTGTGGTTGATTTCAAGCTTCATAGCATTGTGGTCTGAAAGTATGCATGGTATAATTTCAATTCTTGTAAACTTATGAAGGGCTGTTTTGTGACCCAGTATATGATCTATCTTGGAGAATGTTCCATGTGCACTCGAGAAGAAAGTATATTGTGTTGCTTTGGGATGCAGAGTTCTAAATATATCTGTCAAGTCCATCTGATCCAATGTATCATTCAGGGCCCTTGTTTCTTTATTGACTGTGTGTCTAGATGATCTATCCATTTCTGTAAGTGGGGTGTTAAAGTCCCCTGCAATGACCACATTCTTATCAATGAGGTTGCTTATGTTTATGAGTAATTGTTTTATATATCTGGGGGCTCGGGTATTTGGCGCATAGACATTTATAATAGTTAGCTCTTCCTGGTGGATAGACCCTGTGATTATTATATAATACCCTTCTTCATCTCTTGTTACAGCCTTTAATTTAAAGTCTAGTTTGTCTGATATAAGTATGGCTACTCCAGCTTTCTTTTGGCTTCCAGGAGCATGATAAATAGTTCTCCATCCCCTCACTCTCAATCTAAAGGTGTCCTCAGATCTAAAATGAGTCTCTTGTAGACAGCAAATAGATGGGTCTTGTTTTTTTATCCATTCTGATACCCTATGTCTTTTAGTTGGCGCATTTAATCCATTTACATTCAGTGTTATTATAGAAAGATATGGGTTTAGAGTCATTGTGATGTCTGTATGTTTTATGCTTGTAGTGATGTCTCTGGTACTTTGTCTCACAGGATCCCCCTTAGGATCTCTTGTAGGGCTGGTTTTGTGGTGACAAATTCCTTCAGTTTTTGTTTGTTTGGGAAGATCTTTATCTCTCCTTCTATTCTAAATGACAGACTTGCTGGATAAAGGATTCTCGGCTGCATATTTTTTCTGTTTAGCACACTGTAGATATCGTGCCAAGCCTTTCTGGCCTGCCAAGTTTCAAAGGAGAGATCAGTCACGAGTCTTATAGGTCTCCCTTTATATGTGAGGGCACGTTTATCCCTTGCTGCTTTCAGAATTTTCTCTTTATCCTTGTATTTTGCCAGTTTCACTATGATATGTCGTGCAGAAGATCGATTCAAGTTACATCTGAAGGGAGTTCTCTGTGCCTCTTGGATTTCAATGCCTTTTTCCTTCCCCAGTTCAGGGAAATTCTCAGCTATAATTTGTTCAAGTACCCCTTCAGCACCTTTCCCTCTCTCTTCCTCCTCTGGGATACCAATTATGCGTATATTATTTTTTTTTAGTGTATCACTTAGTTCTCTAATTTTCCCCTCATACTCCTGGATTTTTTTATCTCTCTTTCTTTCAGCTTCCTCTTTCTCCATAACTTTATCTTCTAGTTCACCTATTCTCTCCTCTGCCTCTTCAAGCCGAGCCATCGTGGTTTCCATTTTGTTTTGCATTTCGTTTAAAGCGTTTTTCAACTCCTCGTGACTGTTCCTTAGTCCCTCGATCTTTGTGGCAAGAGATTCTCTGCTGTCCTGTATACTGTTTTCAAGCCCAGCGATTAATTTTATGACTATTATTCTAAATTCACTTTCTGTTATATTATTTAAATCCTTTTTGATCAGTTCATTAGCTGTTGTTATTTCCTGGAGATTCTTCTGAGGGGAATTCTTCCGTTTGGTCATTTTGGAGAGTCCCTGGCGTGGTGAGGACCTGCAGTGCACTTCCCCTGTGCTGTGGTGTATAACTGGAGTTAGTGGGCGGGGTCGCAGTCCGACCCGATGTCTGCCCCCAGCCCACTGCTGGGGCCACAGTCAGACTGGTGTGTGCCTTCTCTTCCCCTCTCCTAGGGGTGGGATTCACTGTGGGGTGGCGTGTCCCGTCTGGGCTACTTGCACACTGCCAGGCTTGTGTTGCTGGGGATCTGGCGTATTAGCTGGGGTGGGTAGGCAAGGTGCACGGGGGCTGGAGGGGCAGGCTTAGCTCGCTTCTCCTTAGGTGATCCACTTCAGGAGGGGCCCTGTGGCAGCGGGAGGGAGTCAGATCCGCTGCCGGAGGTTTGGCTCCGCAGAAGCACAGAGTTGGGTGTTTGCGAGGAGCGAGCAAGTTCCCTGGCAGGAACTGGTTCCCTTTGGGATTTTGGCTGGGGGATGGGCGGGGGAGATGGCGCTGGCGCCTTTGTTCCCCGCCAAGCTGAGCTCTGCCGTCCGGGGGCTCAGCAGCTCTCCCTCCCTTTGTCCTCCAGCCTTCCCGCTTTCCGAGCAGAGCTGTTAACTTATGACCTCCCAGACGCTAAGTCGCACTTGCTGTCAGAACACAGTCCGTCCGGCCCCTCCGCTTTTGCCAGCCAGACTCGGGGGCTCTGCTTGGCCGGCGAGCCGCCCCTCCGCCCCGGCTCCCTCCCGCCAGTCCGTGGAGCGCGCACCGCCTCGCCGCCCTTCCTACCCTCTTCCGTGGGCCTCTAGTCTGCGCTTGACTCCGGAGACTCCCTTCTGCTAATCCTCTGGCGGTTTTCTGGGTTCTTTAGGCAGGTGTAGGTGGAATCTAAGTGATCGGCAGGACGCGCTGTGAGCCCCGCGTCCTCCTACGCCGCCATCTTCTGGAACCAACAATATTGTTTAAAATGTCTATCTTATCCAAAGCAATCTACACGTTTAGTGCAATCTCTATCAGAATACCAAAGCATTTTTCACAGAGCTAAAACAAATAACCTTAAAATTTGTAGTGAACCACAAAGACCCCTGATAGCCAAAGCAGACTTGAAAAAACAAGCAAAACTGAAGGCATCACAATTTTGGACTTCAAGTTATACTGCAAAACTGTAGTGATCAAGACAGTATGGTACTGGCCCAAAAACAGACGCATGTATCAATGAAATAGAATAGATAACCCAGAAATGGACCCACGACTAAATGGTCAATTCATCTTTGACAAAGCAGGAAAGAATATCCAATGGGAAAAAGACAGTCTCTTCAACAAATGGTGTTAGGAAAACCTGACAGCAACATGCAAAAGAATGAAACTGGACCACTTTCTTACACCGTACACAAAAATAAATTCAAAATGAATGAAAGAGTTAATTTGAAATGATCAAAATCTTAGAAGAGAACACAGGCAGTAACCTCTTTCACCTCAGCCACAATTTCTTTCTAAATATGTCCCCAGAGGCAAGGGAAACAGAAGCAAAAGTAAACTATTGGGAATTCATCAAAATAAACAGCTTCTGTACAGTGAAGGAAACAATCAACAAAACTAAAAGGCAACCTAGGGAATGGGAGAAGATATTTACAAACTGAGATCTGAGAGCTTATAAAACGGAATCCCCAAAAACAAATAACCCAGTTTAAAAAAGGGCAGAAGACATGAATAGACATTTTTTCAAAGAAGACATACAGATGGCTAACAGACATATGAAAAGAGAATCAACATCACTTATCATCAGGAAAATACAAATCAAATCTATAATGAGATATCACCTCACACTGGTCCAAATGGCTAAAGCAGCCACACAATAAACAACAGGTGTTGATAAGGATGCAGAGGAAGGGGAACCCTCTTACACTCTTGATGTGAATGCAAACTGGTGCAGCCACTCTGAAAAACAATATGGAGGTTCCTCAAAAAATTAAAACTAGAACCACCCTAAGACCCAGCAATTATATTACTAGGTATTAACCAAAAGGATACAAAAATACTGATTCTAAGGGGTATGGACAAACTGATGTTTAGTGGCATTATCAACAACAGTCAAATTATGGTAAGAACCAATGTGTCCATTGACTAATGAATAGATAAAGAAGAGTTGCTATAATGTGTGTGTGTGTGTGTGTATGTGTGTGAGTGTGGACAACACACACACACACACACACACACAAGGGGAGATTACTCAGCCATAAAAAATGATCCATTGTCATTTGCAATGATGTGGATGGAGATAGAGAGTATTAGTGCAAAAGAAATGTCAATCAGAGAAGGACAAATACCATATGATTTAACTCGTATGTGGAATTTAAGATGTAAAACAAATAAAGGGGGTTAAAAAGAGAGGCAAACAAACAAACAGACTCTTAACTATAGAGAACAAACGGATAGTTATCAGATGGGAGGCACATGGAGGGAAGGGTTGAATGGGTGATGGGGATTAAGGAGGGCACTTGCGATGAGCATTGGGTGTTGTATGTAAGTGATGAATCACAATACTGCACCAGAAACCAGATTACACTGCATGTTAACTGACTGGAATTAAAAATAAAAATTTGGTGAAAGAAAAAAAGTTGGAAAAATATAAAATAATTAATTAATTAGAAGAAACAAAATTAAAAACAAAAGGAATGTAGTGTTCCAGGTCAATATTAAAGCCACAAGCCATTTTAAGTATACCCATGCCCAAGATAAGGTTGACAAAAATACAGGTATGGGTGTCAAGTCATTGCCCTTCTCAATTTTGGCATACCATTCAACATAAAGTGATGTAGAAACTACCAACATAAATGTCTAATTAATTTGACCGCCTTTAGAAAAGAAGGAGGAATGCTTCAGTTTACAGAAGCTCTCATAAATCTGAGACCAAAAGACTTCCCAAAAGTCTACTATTGCCCATCATTTAATTTTTAGAAATGTGTATAATTTGAAATGAAATAAAATATTTAGATAGACATACACACAACTTCTGGGAATGTCCTCACCACCTGAATCACAAGGAGATCTGTGGTATCTACTTTATATTTGTGCCTATATCCCACAATACAAACATATATGTATATACATATACATGCCTATATATGTATATGTTGTATGAATATATATGTATATATATACACATATTTCATATTTGTAGAAATATAAAACCTCAACATAACTTTTATGTTTGCACTAAATGCTCTTTGTTAAAAACTTTAAATATCATCCAGTACACCCACTCTACTCACAATTAGAATATCAACTAAGTCAACCAATTAATACATAATTTTAAGAACTGGAAATCTGTAAAATCATAGTTTACTAATCAGGGAAAGAAAACTACTTTTTATATTAACACCGCAGAAATAATTACAGATACTAAGAGTTGGAATCTTTATTTCCATTAAGAATATTCTTTCAAAACAACATAGAACTGACTGAAAAGTTAAAATTTTAAGAAGAAATAAGAAGATTATGAAATCAGAAATGTTCTCCCCTTTATAGTAACCTTGGCCAACACCAACTCTGACTTTCCCTCTCTCAGGCCTGAAAGCACTATATCTATCTATCTATCTATCTATCTATCTATCTACCTATCAACTATCTATCTAATCTATTATCTATCATCTATGTATCTATTATCTATCTATCTATCTATCTATCTATCTATCTATCATCTATCAATCATCAATATGAATCTATGTCTTGAAACTGTATTTACACATCACTCTATCTTCAGTAGAATACTCTGAAATGTATCACAATGAAAAAAAATAAGTAGGTGAAATAAGTATATTCATAACTGCTATGTTCCTCAAGCTGTTTAGAAAGTGGTGTATTTTTATAATAACAAACTTTTGTCTTCTCAAACTCTATCCTCTATAATGACAGGTTATTAAAATATCTCCTAGTCAGTGAGAGTTAGTGTGGAGTAAGGTCAAAGAAATGTGATTTAAGAGACACATTTTTAAGCTTTGGAATAAAGAACAAAGTATATATGATATTATTTATGATTTATTTTATATTTTGCTTTTATTCATAATATTTTTTATATTTGCATACAATTTACTTCAAACAATGAATTGAAAATAGAATAAAATATTGAAATATATTGGTCAGTTACTCATTGCATAATTTACCTACATACCTGCTCTTTATTGACAAATCAAAGCAAGCTAAAGAGCTAACATGTCAGTAAGTTACCTTGCATTTCACTGTCAGTTAAAGGCACACAAAGAGCTAGCCACAGAATCTCCTGATTTTTAACGACACCAACAGTTTTCGAAGAGCTAAAGAAGTATACTCTATTCTCAGTTTACTTAGGGTTGTTATTCATTGTATAGTTCATACAATATACTCTGCTTTTATGATGTTCTTTACATTAGCTCTTTCTGTGCTTTGGAACTCTTTTTTCACATCTATTTCACTATTTGCTTTCTGTCCTAGAACAGCCTGTAGTTCTTCTGCTTGAGCTAAGAAAGGAATATTTTTAAATCACTTTTGACTATCCAGAAAAGCAGAGAGAAATCAATTTTAAAGAGAAAAATAATCTGCATTTACTTGTTGCTTTACACACATATGAAGGACAGTTTAAGAGACTGTACATTCAATGACCTAGGTGATATTTTTTTCAGTATCATCTATCAGGAATACTAAGTGTTCAATTTTGTGTCCAGTCTTTCTGAGAACCGGCAAGGTGCTACAAAAGTAACAAAGAAGATGATTACCATACTCATTTTTAAAAATTTTTTTAATGCTTATTTATTTTTGAAGAGAGAGAGAGAGAGACAGAGTGCAAGCCAGGGAGGGGCAGAGAGAGAGGGAGACATAGAATCTGAAGCAGGCTCCAGGCTCTGAGCCGAAATCGGACACTCAACCCGACTGAGTCACCCAGTGTTTACCATACTTCTAAGGGATTATTTTAAATTAGAACTTTAGACAGATTTAAAGTTACTTGAAGTGAAGAAATGAACATAAACTATTGTAAAGAATAAAAATTACCAATTACAAAGCGTAACAAACCAGGAAGTATACTTTGTGGGTCCTGTGTTAACTATGATTCTTTAAGGCCACAACTAAAACTGAAATATTTAAAACTTTGGTCCTAGATAACTTATATTTTTAATGTTTATTTAATTTTGAGGGAGAAAGAGTGCAAGTAGGGGAGGGGCAGAAAGAGAGGGAGACACAGAATCAGAAGCAGGCTACAGGCTCTGAGCTTCCTGCACAGAGCCTGATGGAAACCTCTAACTCACAAACTGTGAGATCAGGACCTGAGCTGAAGTCAGACGCCCAAGAGACTGAGCCACCCAGGCAGTCCCTAGATAACTTATTTTTTTGACCACTCCCCAGATGTTGCTTATACTTACTACCTTGGGAGACAGTGTTGAATTTTGACTATCTACAATAAGTTAGCACTATGAATGAACTTAATTAACTAAGGCGGACTATCACAACATAACAGCTTAAGAGCTAATCTAAATCCTATTTTAGCTGAGAAGAATGTCATCTATTTGGGAATAGACTGGATGGGGAATGAAGAAGAGTATTATCACAAATGTCTATGGTGTGGAATAACAACCTCTGTAAACTTAGAAAATCTTCTTTCTGCGGTAATTTCCTGTGTACTTCTATCTTCCAATTGCCATAACAAACTACCACAAATTGGGTGGCGGGATATGAATTTTGTGCTACACCATTCAACCCACGCGAGTTCACCCTCTGTTCCTCCAAAATTCACATTCATTCCACATGCAAAACAAATTCACTCCAGCCCAACATTCTCAAGAATCTTGAGTCACTCCAGCATCCACTCTAAGTCCAAAATCTCTTCTCAGTATCATCAACTCAAAAAGTCCCAAATCACATCATCTAAATCAGGTATGGGTGAGACCCTACGCATAATCCATTTGCAGTTTTTCTGGTGGCTTGACATTCTCAAGTACCTTGTCTGTTGCTTGTGTATGTCAAGAGGATCCATGCCATTAGACCAAGGGTTCTCCATAAATCTTTTCTGGGCAACTGTATCTCTATTTCTGGCTCTGCTGAGATGATTTATTGGATCCATAAGTAACAAACCTAATATCTCCAACAACAGATTGTTCTCCTCACTCTTGGCATCCTCTCCAAAATGTACTTTAGTGTTTTGTTTTTTTTTAATAAAAATAAACTATTTTGCAAAACATCAGTTTCTGATTCCATTTTGCTTAATAGATTCTTCCTTATTTTATCTCTTTCTTCCAAAATTTTACTATAACAGCAAGGAGAAACCAGGCTTCAACTTCAACACTTGGTTTGAAAATGTCCTCAGCTAAATATTCAAGTTCATTGCTTGCAAGTTCTGCTTTCTGCCCAACAGCAGTATACAGTGCAGCCAAGATTTTTTTTTTTTTTTTTGGTAACACGTATTGTTTTTTTTTCTCCAGGGTCCAATGACATGCTTCTCCTTTACTTCTGAGACCTCAACAGAAGCACTTTTCATGCCTGTATTTCCACCAATAGTCTCTTCAAGGAAACCTAGACTTTTTCTATCATAAGCTTCAATACTTGCAGTCTCTACTCATTACTCAATTCCAAAGAAACGTCCATATTTTAAAATATGTGACAGACAAGTACTCCACTTCTGAGTACCAAAATCTGCATTAGTTTTCTAGACCTGCCGTAACAGTGTATAACAAGCTGTGTGGCCTAAAACAATAGAAATTTATTTTCTCATAGTTCTATAAGATAAAATTCTGAAATCCAGCAATCAGCAAAACAATGCTCTCTTTGAAGACTGTAGGGAGCAATCCTTTCTTGCATTTTCCAATTTCTGTAGCCTCAAGTATTCTTTAGATTGTGGTAGCATAATTCCAGTCTCTGCCTACTTCCATCTTAAAATGACCTTCTTCTCTGCACGTTTTACATCAGTCATTGTATTTACTATTCACCCTTAATCTAGTATGTCATCTCAACTAATTATATCTGCAAAGACTCTGTTTCCAAATAAATTCACACTGTAAAGTGGAGTAGGAAGTACAGGCTCTCAGTTATAGAATGAATGGGTCACAGGAATGAAGGGCGGAGTATGGGCAATTTAGTCGATGGTACTCTAATAGTTGTGTATGGTGATAGCTTGTAGCTACACTTGTGGTGAGCATAGCATAATGTACAGAGTTGCTGAATCACTATATTGTACATCTGAAACTAATGCAATTATGTGTGTCAACTATATTCCAAAAAATTGAAACCAGAATTATCATATAATCTGGCAATTCTACTTGTAGGTATTTATCCAAAGAAAATGAAAACACAAATTTGAAAAGACATATGTACCTCTATGTTCATCACAGCATTATTTACAATAGCCAAGGCATAGAAGCAACCTAAATATTCATCAGTAAATAAATGGATAAAAAAAAAATTAGTAAACATATACTGTGGAATATTACTCAATCGTCAAAAAGAACAGAACCTTGCCATTTGTGACACACATAAGACCTAGAGGTACTAAGTTAAGTGAAATAAATCAGACAAAAACAAATGCTATACAACTTCACTAACATGTAGAATCTGAAAAACAAACAAAACAAGACAAAACATAAACATAAATACAGAGAATAAATTGATGGTTGCTAGAAGGAGGAGTTATGAGTAGGTGGATGAAATAGATGAAGGGGTTAAGAGGTACAATCTTCCAGTTATAAAATAAATAAGACACAGGGACATAATGTACAGGACAGAGAATATAGTCAATAATATTTGACTTTTTTTATGGTGACAAATGATAAGATTTATTGTGGTGCCCATTGCATAATATCTATGAATACTGAATCACTATATTGTACGTCTAAAGCTAATACAATGTTGTATGTCAATTATTCTCAAATAAAAAAGGATAAAACCTAAAAAAAACAACATAAAGTCACAGCCGAGTTTCCAGCTGGATGAAAAGGAAAAGAAGAGAGGCACTAGCAAAATTACTCAACCTTCTTCCCATGATAGTAATAGCAAATAGAGTCAGAAGCTGTTGGATTTACCATAAAGATGCAGTCTTCCAGTGTTCTTTTCTGTTTTAATCCAATATACACACTACTGCTATCTCAACCCACCTGCATGGATAGATAACTGGCACACCTCTGAAAAGGGATAGACATGGAAGGCTCTAAAAAGCCATGGTTTCTTTTATTTAGTCTCTTCTGAATAGAATTGAGTTATTTTCAAGTATCATATATGTTTCTTTCCCAAGTCAGCCTTTCCTATTTTCTTATTAGAAATGAAATGTTATCTTCAGCACTAACTAAAAACTTTAAATAAAAACTATCATATATTTTAAGAATATTTTCACTGAGGCTGGAAAATTGAGTTTTGTTTAAAACTAGAAAGTGCATGTGCGTTTTCTAAATCCTAAGACCTTAACCACTTGTTAGAAATTAAAACACACACACACACACACACACACACACACACACCATACACATATATTTTGTTCTAAGTTTTACAAGGATGGTTGCCAAACAAATATGAACCCTCTCCAAGTGAATTCCATATGATGGATTCACAAAAGGTGCAATTATTTTATAAAGATGGAAAAGACGCTAGAAATGTTTTATTCCAACCTAATAGTTTACGGTTTAAGAAAACAAGAACGAAGATATTGAATTTCCCCAAATCACATAGCTAATTACTGACAAGGCTGAAGTTGTTAAATACTTGGTTATAAAGACTAAATCTGCTGATTTTTTTTTCATTTGCAGAATAAGCTCTTTGCTATTGATAGATCCTCATAAAAAATGACAAGGGCTTTTTCTTTCTCTGCTTCTCTGTAATATTCATGTTGCAGTCCTATGAGACATATGCTGACCTGCCTTTCTCCCTGAAAATCTCACTTTTGCAGCCGGGTGAAAATCCTGCACAATGTGAGTTGATGCAAAGGCTCAGAATGTTTAACCAGACCCCTCTATTAAAAAGATATATATACAAGAATAATAAACTCATTGCTTTGCCAAGGAAAATGAAGCCATTATTTCTAAGTTCAATATTAGAGGACTGTTTCATTATATATAAGAAGGGGAGCAGTGATAATAACGCCAATTTCAATATACAGTTTTAAGGATAAAGTACATCAACATGTAGGAAATTGCCTAACACATAGTAGGAAATCAGTGAATCTTAACATCTTCTTAATTTCAACAGATTATAGAGACCAAAAAAATGGATAACACAGATATTGAACCTAAAAGATATAAGGAATAAATAGAAACTAAGCAATTATGAAGTATTGATAGTATTCAGGCAACCAATGAGAAATGCAAGACTTGTAACAATAACACTTTCTCAAAAATGTCCTATTGAAATTTATAGCTGGAATAAACCTTAGTATGTACTTAATCTGAATCATGATTTCTCAGCCTTGGCACTGTTGACACTTTGGCCCAGGTCATTTTCTGAGGCCCTGTGGATTCTTTAGCAGCACTGCTGGCCTCTACTCACTAGAAGTCAGTAGCATCCCCTCCCCCCACATTGTAAAAAAACAAAATATGTTGCCAAATGTGTCCTTGGGAACAAAACTACAATCAGTCGACAACCACTGGTCTGAACTGACCATTTTATTTATGCAAATCACAAATATCAAGAATTGGCTGGTGTTCTCTCACGAGGCTATGAACTGCAGTGAGATGGAGAAGAAATGACAATGAACTAAGGAATCATGTAGATTTTATGTTGGGTTTTCCTCTGCCTCTTACTTTCTGTGCAACTTGAGATAAGTCCCTTATCTATTATAGTCACACTTTCATCGTTTAAAACAGGAAAAAAGAAAGTATTTAACCGAATGAATCACTGGATTGTGGGTGGATAAAATAGAATAGTGACTTTAAGGGTTTGGAAACGACCCATCTCTACCCATAAATGCATGTATACACAGATACCCTTGTGTATTATTATCTTCACTATTCTTAGTGAAGAGCCAGATTTCAAACTCAGTTCCCTTCATATCTATTTGGATCCACTGAAACAACACTCAGATACTAAAACAGAATTATCAAACTACGTTGCAGCCACCACCTACATAGGACTAACCTGGCAGTGCTTGCTACAATGCAGACAAGCAGGTCCGTTGCTAGTTAATGTAATTTGAAAGTTGGAGGCGACTTTCAAGTTGGCATAGTTAAGTGATAACCTTCGCTGCTGCTGCTGTTTGTTCCCTATTATTTTGGAATCATTGCCATGATGAACATTTTCAGATGTTTCCGGGATAATTTCTATGATTTTCAAGTGTCATACTTCCTCAATTCAATATTCTAAGCAGCTTTTATTTGCCATAAATAAATAAAAGAATAAATAAATAAATAAATAAATAAATAAATAAATAAAATTGACATAGTTTTTTTTTACTAAACTACTCTCCGGCTAAGTTTCTTCAACCACTCTTATTCCTTACAGTATAAAATACAAATACTTGGGTTGCATGGGTGGTTCAGTCGGTTAAGCATTGCACTTCGTGCGTCTCTTGTCATGATCTCCTGAGTTTGATCATGATCTGTGAGTTTGAGCCCCCCATTGGGCTCTGGGATGACAGCTCAGAACCTGGGGCTTGTTTTGGATTCTGTGTCTCCCTCTCTCTCTGCCCCTCCCCCGCTCACTCTCTGTCCCTCTCAAAAATAAACAAATATTTAAAAAATGAAAAATAAATAAAATAAATAACAGTCTACCATGATAGGAGATCCTCCTATGATCTGTTCCCTTTTCTGCTGATCAAGTGCATCTCCTATATCTTCCTTTCCTTCATCTTTCTCTCCTTGACTTTCATCCTACCCTTCATTAATTATCCCTCCTAGACTATATATCCTGATACTCAAACTTGAGGCTCCTTTAAAACAATAAACTTTCTATAATTTCCAAACACAGGTGATTCTCACAAATGCCATGCTTTGCAATGTTTGTCCTCTACTGTCCACAGCATAAATCCTATCCATCTTTCTAATCTTATCGGAAGCACTCCACAGCTGATACCCTTAACTGACTTCCACAGGGTTCTCCTATACATATTCCCCAATATTCCCACTCCTGTTAAATGCATTAGATATTGGTAGCGTATAGTATGTGTATATGTGTCCCCGTGGAACACAGGACAACAGAAATAACATATTTCCATTCAATTATGATTTGGTATATAGCACCATAATTGACACATAACAAAGATTTAATAAATATTTTTGAAAGAATAAATGGTACGGTGAGGAATACAAACACAAATGATAAAAATTCATAGCTCAAATGCTTATAAAGTAGGGAATGAAATGACTATCCCCATAGATAAATATGAAAAGAATGTAATGAGCACTCCACTATCCCAATGGCATATATTCAGGATCATGGGAGCACACAAATAGGACAGGTCACCTTTGTTCATTCATAGTCCTGTTTCTGTTTCCAACTAGATCCAAAAGAGTTATTTGTAAAGTAATTGTATCATCTCATTAATCTGTGAATAGCTGTTTTCTGAAGAGAATGTGGTGTAAATCAACTGCCATTATATTTTTAAAATACTGAAATCAGGGGTGCCTGGTTGTCTCAGTTGGTTAAGCATTCGACTTCAGGTCAAGTCATGATCTCACAGTTTGTGGGTTCAAGCCCTGCATGGGGCTCTGCACTCACAGCTTAGAGCCTGGAACCTGCTTCAGATTCTCTGTCTCCTTCTCTCTGTCTCTCCCCCAGGTGTGCTCTCTCTCTCAAACCTAAATAAGTAAACATAAAAAAAAAAAAAAAAAAAAAAACCAAAAAACTAAGATCAAGGGGCACCTGGGTGGCTCAGTCAGTTAAGTGTCTAACCTTTGATTTGGGCTCAGGTCATGATCTCACGATTCGTGAGTTTGAGCCCTGTGTCTGGCTCTGCTCTACTTGGGGTCCTCTTTCTCCCTCGCTTTCTGTCATTGCCCAACTTGTGCTTATTCTTTCTCTCTCTCTTTCAAAAGTAAATAAGTAAACTTTAAAATCCTGATATCAGGATAATTTCAGCCATAGAAGCAGCCTTTTCCAAAAAGAGTTATCTTTTTTATACTTCTCCTACCACTAAGGTTTACTTTATATAGTGATTATATTAGATCTTCTTGCTGTAATGGTCTGCAACATTCTTATTCCAAACTTTAACCTTGCTTACCTGAATACTACATAATTATAGCATAATCACAGCAGAGTTAATCTCACATTTCCCCTAAAACAGAAACACCATATAAATCTGATCTTCCTCTTACACAACTTTTAATTAACAAGATTTACCTACCACCTACTCTCTGTTGAACAATGAGTTGATATAAAAGTAATTAAAGAGACAGCTTTTGAACAATTAGAGTATATACTTATGCATAAGTTCTTCAAATGAAATAAAATTACCTCCAGACTGATGTGGTTAATATCTCTAATTATCTCCAACTTAGATAAGTTTCAGTTCTTAGGCAAGGTTACTTTTTCTGCTCCTTACTCAACTGAATCACCAGTTTCCAGTGCAATCCTAACGCCTTCCAGTCTCATATTTCAAATAAGTGCTACCTGTTCTAATATGAAGTTGAGTGTTACAGAAATAAAGGTGTGTTAGTATTTATATGAGATAAATCAATGGGAAACACATTAAATTTATTTAAATAGCCTATACTATAATTTCATTTAATATATTCACCTAGCAGGCTTTCTTTTCTTCCTTAATGGATGATAGATTTTGTTAAAGATGAGTCATTCATCTTAATCTTTTGTCGGAAAGTTACATACGATCATTTTCAAATATTCCCAAGCAAAATAAATGTCTCAAAAAATGAAGTAAGAAAAATAGTAGACATTTTTTTTTTCTGGCTGATATTCAAAAAGGAAATATAATCATCTTATTATATTTAATATGGTTATTGAGAAACAACAAGGAGGATTTGTATTCACAGAAAGAGGCTTCAAATGCTTGCTGGAAACTTTTTTTTTTTTTTTATCAGAGATGCTGGTCAATACTTTATAGCTTTTCTGAGCTTATGCATTCTGATCAAACTTCAGAATATAAAAGATTAAACTTCTCAGCTAATTACATGCCTGAAGGCACATTAACAATGCAAGTGTCAATGCTCTGTTAAAAATTCATTTTGCATTTTTAACATAGTCCTGATAGCAAAACTTTGAAGGCAACAAAGTGGAAAGAGTTATATTCTTATTTTAAAAGATAGCCTAGGAACCTTGAGAAATTGGAACTTCATTATTTCATATTATGGAAAATATCAGAGGTAGTATGAAATCAAAATGAATTTTTACATATTTAAAAATTTCATGGATCATTGAACTTTAGTGAGAAGGACCTTAAGAGTCTTTTGGTCCCACCTTTTCATTTTGCTATGAGATTATCAAAGCATAGAAAGATTTTGACTCATACAAGAGTAGACAGGGATAGGTCTAATACTCAGAACTTTTAACTCTTAAACCGGAGAGCTTTTCAAAGTATTGTTGCCTTGTAACACTGCAGAACCTATTCCTTAGTATGTTGGAAATACATTTTGCCTGTTGCACACTGAATTGTGTTCCCTGCAAAATGTGCATGTTGAAGCTCCAAACTTGGATAGCTCAGAAAGTGACTAATTAGAAACAGGACATTGAGGGACACCTGGGTGGCTCAGTCGGTTAAGCATCCAGCTCTTGGTTTTGGCTCGTGGTTCCTGGGTTCAAGCTCCACATCGGGCTCTGTGGTGACAGCACAGAGCCTGTTTTGGACTCTCTCTCTCCCTTTCTCTCTGTTCCTCCTTGCTCACACTCTCTTTCTCTGTCTCTCTCTTTCAAAATAAATAAACATAATGGGGCACCTGGGTGGCTCAGTCCGTTAAGCATCCAACTGTTGTTTTCAGCTCAGGTCATGATCTCACGGTTTTGTGAGTCTGAGCCCCACATCAGGGTCCAAGCTGACAGTACAGAGCCTGCTTGGAATTCTCTGTCTCCCTCTCTCTCTCTGCCCCTCCCCCACTTGCACTATCTCTGTCTCTCTCAAAATAAATAAACTTTAAAAAATTACAAAATAAATAAACATAAAAAAAAGAAAGAAAAAAACAAGGCATTGAAAGATATGATTACATTAAAATGAGGCCTTCAGAGTAGGGCCACATTTACTGGTGTCCTTGTAAGGACAGACCAGAAGGAAGTATGTAAGCCACGGAGAGCAGCAGCCTCAGAAGAAACTAAACCTGGTGACACCTTGATCTTTGACCTTTAGGCTACAAAATTATGGGAAAATAAATATGTGTTGTTTAAGCCATCCAGTCTCTAGTGCTTTTTCAGGGCAACCTGAGAAAACTAGTCCACTGCCTAAATTATACAAAAATATAGTATATCTTTTCTGATAGAATTCTACATGCTAATTTTTCTTTAAGCTTAACCTCTCCACAGAACTCTAAATTTGAATCAGAACATTCGATCAGATATGAAAAGATTTTACTGTCTTAGGAAAATACAAACACACATCATTTAGCATGCTTTGCTTTATTGTGCTCCACAGATTCTGCATTTTTTTACAAACTGAAGATTTTTGGCAACCATGTATCGAACAAGTCTATTAACACCATTTTTCCAACACCATTTGCTCATTTTGTATCTCTGTGTCACATTTTGGTAAATGTCACACTATTTCAAACTTTTTTAAAATTACTATTATATTTGTTATGGTGATTGGTAATCAGTGATTATGACTCACTGAAAGCTCAGATGATAGTTGGCATTTTTTAGCAATGAAGTATTTTTAAATTAGGAGATATGTATTGATTTTTTAGACAAAATGCTATTGCACACTTAGCCTACGGTATAGAGTAAACCTAACTTTTTTTTAAATGTTTATTTATTCTTGAGAGAGAGAGAGAGACAGAGAGTGAGCAGGGGAGGGTTAGAGAAAGGGGGAGACACAGAATCCGAAGCAGGCTGCAGGCTCTGAGCTGTTAGCACAGAGCCCAATGTGGGGTTTGAACTCATGAACTACGAGATCACGACCTGAGCTGAAGTCAGATGCTTAGCCAACTGAGCCACCTAGGTGCCTCTAAACATAACTTTTATTTGTGCTGGAAGCCAAAAAAAAAATACATTTTGTGGGGCGAGCCAATCGGGTAGAGGCTGGCAGCACAGGCGGTGAAAGAATTCACCCAAGGCAGAACCAAAAAGATAAAAGTTTATGGAATACCCTATAAGGAAGCAGGGGCAGGACAGGTATGGGGAGACTGTCTGTCAGGAGACTGTGTTGGGGGGGCTGTAGGTATGGGGAAGAGGGAGGAGGTATGAGAGCCTCTGTTACCTGTGCCTGGTTGTAAGTAGTCCATTGGTCAGCTGGGGCTTATGGATATTTTGAGATGGGTCAGCTAATGAGTCTGTTTGCACTCAGCCCAGTGGTCATTAGGGGCCCTTTTACCTTCCCAGGCTTCATTGCTCAAGCTTGTTGCCTAAAAGCAACCTCTACAGAGTTGACTGCTTTTGTTGTGCTATTTGCTTTGGTCTGGAACCAAATCCCCAATATCTCCGTGGAATACCTCTAATTTCCAGTTTACATGGAAGAATGCTGTACATAAACAACCCACAAAATAAAACTTTATGTAGTGTGTAGGGAAGGTCAAACTTGAAAATCACAAGCCGAATTGCCTATGCATCTTAATTGACTACATGACAAAAGTAGAAATCATCATGAGATGAAAAGGATAAAAGGAACCCCACCTATTGTTACTTTTGACATTTTTGAGTAATACCCAACTTTAGGATGTGTGGTTTGGGGTGCTTGGGTGACTCAGTCGGTTAAGCATCCAACTTTTGGTTTCTGCTCAGGTCATGATCTCATGGTTTGTGAATTCGAGCTCCATCAGGCTCCATGTTGACAGGGAGGAACCTGCTTGGGATTTTCTCTCTCCCTCTCTCCCTGCGCCCCTTCCAAAATAAATAAATAAACATTTTTTTTTTAAAAGAAATGTGTGGTTTAAGAACCATTAATAACGAAATTATTTCTAATTTTCATATTGATATAGAACAGACACAATATTACCTAAGTTTTAGATTTGTTCAATGAAAATTCTTAAAGAGTATGACAGTTTTATTTTTATGACATTATGAAAGGAGCTAATATAATGAAAACAAATTTAGGCTTCAAATCAGTAACCTAGAGTTCTATTAGCCTGTACTCAGTGTGATCATAGGACCATGGCTTACTTTCTCTGAACTTCAACTGTCATATATCTAAAAGAAGGATTATTCAGGGCACCTGGGTGGCTCAGTCAGTTGAGCATCTGACTTTGGCCCAGGTCATGACCTCATGGGTCCGTGAGTTTGAGCCCCATGTCGGGCTCTGTGCTGACAGCTCAGAACCTGGACCCTGCTTCAGAGTCTGTGTCTCCCTCTCTTTCTGCCCCTCCCTGACTCGTGCTCTATCTCTCAAAAATAAATAAACATTAAAAACAATTTAAAAGAAGGATTGTTCTAAATCATCTCTGTATTTATTTTTTGTTTTAAAAATTCAACTAAAATTCATCTAAAAATTCATTAAAAACAATTTAAAAGAAGAATTATTCTAAATCATCTCAACATTTATTTTTTGTTCTAAAAATTCAATTTTTGTTCTAAAATAATTCATTCTGTGCTGAAGATAACTGCTTTATTAGATAAGTTGATTGTTCTGACTGGTTGAATAATTAAAAAATTCATTAGTCCACCTTTTTTCTTAGGAGGAAAAAATCTCTTTAAGGTCTATACTATGTAATCCTCTTATGAATCAGAAAGAGTGAGAAATTGGCAGATGTTTAATTCTTTAAGACCTTTGCACCCATAATTCTCTCAGGGCATTTGACATGTTTTGCTGTGACACAGCCAAAGTGCACCTCAACACTGTCTCATCACACTGCTTTTCACCAAACTGAGAAACGTGGTTTGCCCTTTTTTTTTTTTCCTACAGTTTCCTACAGGTGTGACAGCAAGTTAGGGAAGACTTATAAACAGTTGCTAGAGTGAATCATGGAGAGATAAAACAAAAGTAAATGGTTTCTTTTCTTTTCTTTTACTTAAATATTTATTTCTTCTTGAGAGGGGGAGAGAGAGAGAGCATGAGCAGGAGAGAGTCAGAAAGAGGGAGACATAGAATCTGAAGCAGACTCCAGGTTCTGAGCTGTTAGTACAGAGCCTGACATGGGGCTCGAACCCACAAACCGTGTGATCATGACCTGAGCCAAAGTCGGACGCTTAACCAATTGAGAAACCCAGGTGTCCCAAAAGTAAATGGTTTCTTAAGCAATTGCTCTTTACGCAGTTAACTTTCCCAGCTAAAGTTTTACTTCCTCAAAGTACGCACAGTTATAAATGGACATTGAAACAGTACAGAGAAGTTGAAGGAGAAAGTAACTGATCCTCAGTGGACATAATTTGAAATGGCAAAAAATTTAGCCTAAGAGGCGAGGGCCATGTAATCATTTTGCAAGTGATTTAAAAACCAAGAGTCCCTTAATCAATAGGAGGTACAGTTTAATAGGTACAAAATGAGTAGTTCATCCAATTGTTCAATAAACGGTTGTTGAGGACACAGAGGTGCCACACACTTGAACTAGTTACCCGAGATTTTCAAAATGAAAGAAAGCAGCAATTCGGTCGAGCTTTACAATAGAGTAACAAGTACAGTGACAGTTGCAAGCCGTGGGAACTTGTCATGATAGAGGGGTGCATACTCTGCTATAGAAGTAAGCAAGGGGCACCTAACCCAGCCTGGAGGAAAATGATTGTTTTTCTCAATGTCATTGGCTTTTATGCTGAGTCTACAGGTGTATAGATAGCCTATCTGAAAGAAACATCAAAGGAAAGCAGATTAGTGTGCATAAAAGCACCACAAGAATGATTGTCAGGAAAGACTAAGCTTAATGCCGGAGTTAATATTTGTGTCCTCTAAGGTTCCATCCAAATCTAACACTGAATTTCAAACATTTCCAAACATCTACTTAAAGCAAAGAAACAAAACCCCAGAAGTATTTATTTAGTCTACGAATACTTAGTTAAAAGAAAAGAGAGGAAGGATTAGAAATCCCCATCCACATGTTTAGAAAGAACTGGTTTTCCGGCACTAGGCACGTCCCAGGCAGGGTGCTCTGACTGTGCCAAATCTTATTCTTTGTTCTGGGTTTACCTCCAACTACTAAATATATTTTACATTTTCTGGTGAGGTGAATTGAAATAGATACTCGAATAGAAATCTCCCAGTTTTGTTTCTGACGTTCTACCAAGCCTCTGCCTGCACCAAACCATACACACCTCGATCTTCTCTACTCTGCCTGCTTTAGTATTCTCCACATTGACACTGGATGTAACCAAGTCACCCCTGGGAAGAGCACAAAGACAACAGAATGTTCTAGTGCTGTGCAGAGTAGTATTTCTCAGTGGGGAAGTGAGTGAAGAGTACAGTTGAAGACACTGCCATTTAGTTTGAGGCATCGATGACAGCAGCACAGAGGAAAGGTATCTGCCAAGGCAACGAAATTCCACCAGAGCAGGTGCAGCATGAAACCAGCCATTCTCCCGCCCAGGTAGTTTTGTCAACACCTCATGGCTTTCCGAGAGAGATTTGAGTTTGAGTATGGAACATACATCTAGCTTTGCTAGGATAGAGTAGTTATTGTTTATAAAACATGAGAAGTGTTACTGGATGGGGTCGCAGGTGAGAGAGTCACATATTTTAACAGGGCTTCTAACCTGGCATCAATTGAGGGGAGTTGTCCAGTTCAGAGTCTCAGCAGCAGGATTGAGCAGACAGACTGGGGAGAGTTTTCTTACCTGTATTTGCACATGAGGTCTTTGTTTGCACATAAGGTCAACTAATCAGATGTGTATTTCAGATGAAAACCATCACCAATGGTGAACCTAATTAAAACAGATGAAGGGTAGTCTCTTTCTAAGCCATGTGAGTGTACGTGTGGGAGAGGATGGGGGGGATGGGGATTATGGGCACAGAGGAGGAACAGTCAGGTAGATGGCTGATTTTTAAATTATTAGCTGGTTATCTTCTTCCCCAACTTGTATATCCATGTCAAGATCCATGTATATCCATTATCAAGATTTCTCTGAATTATAAGCCCTAAATTAGATTTCAATTCAAATCACTATAAAAGTACTCATGCTTGATTCTGAAATAAGCATTTTAAATAATGCTCCATGTAATATTGTTATTTTTTCCTTTGTATAGTATATTATTTTTTTATTCTTTTTAAAATATGTATTTGTTTTTAAGAGAGGGGCAAAGAGAGAGGGACAGAAGATCTGAAGCGTGTTCCAGGCTGACAGCAGACAGCCCCACTCAGGGCTTGAACTCACAAAGCACAAGATCATAATCTAAGCTGAAGTCGGATGTTCAACCAACTGAGCCACCCAGGTGCCCCAAAATTGTTTTTATTCCTAATTCAAACCTTTGACTACACTGATTTCAGTTACATAGTAAGCATCAAATAAATATATTATTTTGATGTCACATGTAAATTAAATGCTATTTTTTTCCTTTAAAATCAGGGTGTTACTGACTCAGTGTGGATATTTACACAGACAATAAAATAAGCATTATTTTAAAGAAGGGGAAATATATTTGATGAAATGGAACATGATAGCCCACTGTGAATATAGCAAATATTTTCCTCTTTTGAGGTTAATTTGTCTCCTTAAACAGAAGGATAATGCATCATAGTGAGGTATAGATGCCCTTGGAACAAGGCTATCTTCTAAAATATTAACTCGTCTACTTTACAAGAAGTTATTCTGAATGTACATTTGAAAATAACATTGACCTTTTTCTCAGTGGCACTTTACTACCACCTCCTATTTAATTCATTACCACCGCTTACCTTTCTCTGATTCCTATTTTTTAAAAGCTTTCTGCCCTCTAATTTGAAACCATATCTTTTCGTTTAAGAAATTGTCTGAATCAGTGATCCACATTAACTTTTCGGCAGGGATGTGACTTCCAGTCTAAATTTCCTGTGTTCTTGATATTTGGGGGAAAAAAAAAGTAATAAATTTGACTAGAAATAATTTCCAGCGTGGGCATAAACTTCTGAATTTTCAAGAGGTCAGACTCACTTGTTTCACATAACGTCCAAGGGTATATTCAACAAGTGTGTATATAACTCATTATCCAGTGAGCTATTGTTTTGTTGTAAAGAAAATATCCTACGATGAAGTGGTGCAAATGCAATAGAATTGTATTTATTGGTATCTTACATGCACACTGTGGGGGTAGGTGGTCAAGGTAGATCTTTCCACGCCACATGTCACACAGGAGTCCATCCTGCCGCGCTGCCATTCCTGGGGGTGTTGTCCTCAAGTGCACTGGTGATGCTCCCCTCCCACTACCATGTTTACATCCTTGTAGAAAAAGGAATAGAGAGGAAGCAGAGAACAAATGATATCCTTATAAATACACACTTTTGGAGTATACACATCACTGTCATTTTCATTTACTTTGTTATAATTAGTAGCATGACCACATCTAACTACAAAGAGACTTAGAAATAAAGTCTTCAACATTATAGCCCCATGCTCAACTGAAAACAAGGAGTGGAATGAGTAATTGTGGAAAACTGTCAGTCTCTGTTGCAGCACATAATCTCAAGTGGCCCAGTGATTATGGGCTTTATAAAGAATTGCTGGGGAGCCTGGGTGGTTGAGCATCCAACTTCAGCTCAGGTCACGATCTTGCGGTCTGTGAGTTCGAGCCCCATGTCAGGCTCTGGGTTGATGGCTCAGAGCCTGGAGCCTGCTTCCGATTCTGTGTCTCCCTCTCTCTCTGCCCCTCCCCCGTTCATGCTCTGTCTCTCTCTGTCTCAAAAATAAATAAACATCAAAAAAAAAAAAAAAGAATTGCTAGAAACTTGAAAAACAAGCTATATTTTTAAGCTGGGTATCTTAGTCAACTCAGGCTCCTATAACAGAGTACCATGCACTGGTGGCTTATAAATAACAGAAATTTATTTCTCAGACTTCTGGAGGCTGGGAAATCCCAAATCAAGGAGACAACATATTTAGTGTCTGGTGACTAATTGCTTCCTGGTTCATAGATGGCCTTCCTTTCACGGCAAACTCACATCAAAAAAGAGGCAAGAGAGCGCTCCTGACTGCTTATATAACAGCACTAATTCCACTTATTAGGGCTCCATTTTCATGATTTAATCACCTCCAAAAGACCCCTCCACCCCCTGCTTCCTACTACCAGCACCCTGGGAGTTAGGTTTCAATATATGAATTTTGTGGGCACACAAATATTCAGTCCATAGCACTGGGACAGCAGATTTTGATCAGTCATTTACAATGCAGTTTCCAAATAGTCAACATTAGTCAAATTAAAATGCCACTAAAATGAAAATTAGCAGAAATAATCTTATAATAAAGTTTAATATATATAGATTATATTGCTAAAATGTACTCAGAAAACTTGTGTAACTACCAATCAAAATGTGTGGATAAATCTTGAAATAGCATTTTTGTTCACTTATTTGAAAAAAGTTTTACTGTGAATATTATTTCTATCTCACTTTTTTTCTTTTAGTGGTGAATATTTTCTCATGAAGAAACAACAAAGGAAACTATAGAAAATATTTACTCTTCTCTGTATTTACCTTCAAACAAAAAAGAAGCTTGTACTTTTTTAATTAAAAATCGCTTTTTTGCAAACTGTACCAATATAAAAAAAAATCTAAGAACTTAGTATGGATAATAAGCGTATCATCACAGCCACACCAAAGATAGGAAGAAGTTAAACACATTTTTTCTCTAGAAAGATTATAGCCCAGAGTTGATTAATATATAAATTCAAAAATTAAATAGTTATAATAAAATGTGCTCTAAGTCAAAATAGAGTTGAACCATTAGTAATTACTAACTATAAACTAGTCTGGCTTTCGTTTCCTTCCCCTGTATCTCACACAGCAGAAAGCTTCCTCCTCTGATTTAATGCCAAGGTGCCAGGCAAGTAACTGGGACTGAGCACATACGTTCACAACAAAAGTTAAACCAAATTGTATTACTTTCCCAGAGCTGCTATGGCACACGTGCTCACACACACACACACACACACAGTGAAATAAAACAGAAATTTATTCTCTCATAGTTCTGGAAGCCATAATTTCAAAACCAAATCATTGGCAGGTTTGCTTCCTTCTGTAGACACTGAGGCAGAATATGTTTTATGCTTTTCATCTGGCTTCTGGTGGCTGCTGACAATCCATGCCATTCTTTGGCTTGTGGCTACGTAGCAGTTATCAGGGTCCTCGTCTTCACATGGGCTTCCCTTCTGTGTCTTCTCCTTTCCTGGCTGTCTGTAAAGACACCCTTCACTGGACAGCCTAATCCAGGATCATTTCATGTAGGGAAACTTCTTCAGTTATATCCGTAAAGACTATATTTTCAAATAAGCTTACATTTACAGTGGCCAAGGGTTAGGACTTGGTCATATCTTTTCATGGGACACTATTCAACCCACTACAGAGGGAAAATTATTTATAATAAGATACCTCAAGTTTTTCTCCTACCCTCATAAACCTTATAATCCCCTAATATAATTGTATGTTAAAAGGTCATCTGAGGGGCACCTGGGTAGCTCAGTTGGTTGAGCATCCAACTCTTGATTTCACCTCAGGTAATGATCTCAGGGTCATAGGATGCAGTCCCATGTCAGGCTCCATGCTGAGCATGGAGTTGCTTAAGGTTCTTTCTCTCTGTTCCTTCACTCCCTCCCCAGCTTGTGTGTGAGATTCCTCTCTCTCTCTCTCTCTCTCTCATTTAAATAAATAAACAAACAAACAAACAAATAAATAAATAAATACATAAATAAATAAAAGAATTTCCAAGGAGTGGACTGTAAGAAATTGAGATGATTCAAAATGGAAACCAATTTTGGAAGTCCTCTGTTTTTCCAACTTTCTATACTAAGGATTCAGCTGCAAACTGTTCAGCTGCAAACACTGGCCATTACTTATAGAAAAGGAAGGATCTCTCAAGGGGCAGAACCAACAGCCTATGACAGATCCAAGCACCATGAAGAGTAACTGGGTAGAGAGTTTCACCAAAAGACTGGTACTGGGACCTAATCAAAGAAACATTTTCTGCCCCTAGAATAGGGTGTCTGACAATATGTCCAGTTGAATTTTAGAATTCTATGAACCGGTGTGTTTATGTGTTGTCCATTACTTCTAATATTTGAATAGAAATGTGAAAATCCATTATCTTGTCTCTGTCTTAGTATCAGAATGCCTGGGACAAACATCTTTTAATTTTAATTCTAAAGTGTATGTATGAAATACTCAAGGAGCTATATCCAAGGAGCTTCAACTGCCTCCTGGTGTAATCCAAATCCTAAAATCATGGGATTTAGACTTCATGCATTGCTGTTTGAGATTTGGATTATCTTGGGAATGACTAAGTGTATTTTCCATAAAGTAGGTGTGTGAAGTATTAAAGTCACATTCCATGGTAGGTTCTTGCATTAATACCCAACAATAGATTACACCTCTTGATTTTCATGAACCTTGTGTAGTCTCTTCCCATAGTGAGTCTTAAGTTTGATCATTTAGCTCATTTTGACCAATAAGACATTGGAAAATATGACACAGGTGGAGTCTTAATGAACCCACTTGTTTATCAAGACTTGTCCTTTTGGACTTCTGTGACCACATGAGGAATCCTAAGCTTAGCATCTATAGAGGACATGTAGAAAATACATAGATAGTTCAACTGACAGCTTCGGTCAAATGATACACATATGAATAAAGAAATCTAGGATCAGGCAGCCATCTGACAACCTGACATCTTACTGTAAATACAGGAATAAGCTTGCCAACGTCACCTGGAGCAGAGACAAGCCATTTCAGCTGACTTCTGCAAATTCTGACACCACAGAATTGCGATTTAAAAAAAGGTTGTTTTTTGGGGCGCCTGGGTGGCTCAGTCGGTTGAGCATCCGACTTCAGCTCAGGTCATGATCTCCCACTCCATGAGTTCGAGCCCTGCGTCAGACCCCATGCTGACAGCACAGAGCCTGGATCCCGCTTCAGATTCTGTGTCTCCCCCCATCTCGGTCCCTCCCCTGCTCATGCTCTGTCTCTCTCTGTCTCAAAATAAATAAATAAATAAATAAATAAATAAATAAATAAATAAATAAAAAGGTTGTTTTTTAGATCACTAAGTATGGAAAGGTTGGCTAGGCAATAACATATAAATGATGCAATTACTAAAGAAGTTTTATTAATGTGCCAGTGTAAAGTATTTGCTCACTGTACGGTCATAATGAAAACTGTATTATACCATATTTTAAGAATACTTTAACATATTTACTTCAAACAACAACAACAACAAAAAAGCCAAATGATGAAATATGTCTGCAGTACACATGTTAGCAAGAAGATACTCCACTTATATATGTATGGACTCGCACAACAGTGTGAAATGATTATCAGAGAGCAATTCATTTTCATAATGCATGTTTAGTATACTGGTATATGGTGATGATCAATATATTAGAAGAACATAAGTGTATATTTCTCAGCCTAAGAAATTTCAATATTTTCATAAATCAACATAAGACTATCTGTCTATCTATCTCATCTCCAAATGGGCAGCATGAATATACATTATTAATGGAAAAAAGAAACAAAGAGCTTTCAAGTAACACATAAAAACACTAAGAAAATTCAGATCCAGTTTGTCTTATCACAGTACTTATAATATCCAGTAATCTTTCAATAAATATTAGTTATCATTATTATCAAGAATATTATTGTACTAGCGAAATTTTCACACGTGCTATAAACTAAGTCAATTTCATCTGTACCTAACTCCAATTCTATTCCAAATATAATTGACTCTTTTATTTGTTTTACTCATTCGTTGGCAATCAGAATATGTGTCTGATGATGATTCTTAAAAACATGACTATTTTTGTAAAAACACTGCAAAGTATATAAAATGCATTGACAATAATAACTTCATAATGGTGCTTTTATTATAATTAATTTGCAACTCAGAAATGCTTTAAAGGCAGCATTTTAGTGATAAATCTCAAAGCATGGCAAGCTTACAATACAGGTTCTGTGCTTATCAAAAATAAATTGGGTAGATTATTGTGATGGTAGTTTTGAAATATAGTACACCTGTGTGAAGCACTATTATAATGGTCTATATCCAATTTGCATAATGTCAATCATTTAGCATTCAATGGAATATCTTTATTTTGAATTCAAATACATTTTTCACACTTTAAAATAAGTAAAGTTGTGACTAAACTTGCATTTCCTGATCTGTAGAGCCCTTTCTATCCTTTTCAAAATCACTTGTGAAACATTGTTGCTTCATACATTTAATGTTAGTGATGTGATCATAAAAAGACACTTTCATGGGAATGCAGGTAAATACAATGTTAGGTTTCATATAAAGAGGTTAAATCAACAATTTCTTCTTCCAATTTAACAGCCACAATTTTAACAATATTAAATTTATGCTATTATTTGATCATTGGCCCTTCCAGGCCGTCCTACTTCTCCCACTGTATTAATTTTGCTTCTCTTCAAAATCTGCTAAAGCTTTGCCATGTTGGCTATAGGCTATGCAGATTGTGAGTACCGGATAATAAGATAAGTTCAATAATGTTACAGAAGATAATGGGAGTATATGTCCTATTTGAAGATACTGATATTTAGCAAATTCATAACAGAGACCCTAATGTTTTTTTTTAAGGGTAATCTAACCCAAACTGCTAAGAAGCATTAGGATTATTAGCAAAATGTGGAAAAGACAAGGAAAAGAGAATGTATGACCACTCTTGTGGAACTGAGGAACTGTCTCTTAGCTATGCCTAAGCTGTTTCCAGAAGTTCATCTCTCCAGTCCTCAAATGGATTTCCATCAACGTAATAGCTTGTTTCATGTTGAAAGTGAATTAATAAGACATAGCTCCTATCTCCAAACCTATTGCAGTCAAATAGATTATGATCACAGTTCAAAATAATTGGGGCTCATGACAGATATGTGAATGGGCGCTTAGGGTTCATAGAGAAAAGGGTTCTTTCTCTGACTCCGAGATGAGGCAGATTTACCAAAGAAGGTAATGCTTGGACCGCAGTTTTGAAGAATTAGTAAAATAGTTGAATGGGGGTAAAGCATCTCAGGGAGAGGTGGGAGAGTAACCCTGTGAATGCGTGAAGCTATCCAGCTGAACCTAGTGAGGACTTCCTCTGTGTGAAACTAAAAGTGTTTAAGGAGATGGAACACAAAATTTGTATTAGTAATGTTACTCTCGCATATCTTTTGCAGTTTTTATTTCAAGTATACAGGATTAAATGCATTGGAATTGAGAGAGAAGAAAACATATTATTTATATTGATTTTATCACTTTAATAAGCAATGATGAAAGAGATTGCATAAATTGATATGGAGCGTAAAGAAAATATTTGATAGGGGGTGTAGAGAGGAGTCTGAGGAATAAGGGGGGAATGGGCATATCATGGGGGTCACATTATTTGGCAATGTGATTCTACTTTTGTGTCGATGAGTTACCAGTCTTTAACACTCTGAATATGCTTCTTGGTTGAGCCAACATTCATATAAAAGCATTCACACTATCTCATATTTTATATTTTAATAGTGCCTCATTTCACCTAAGGAATCTGTTTCCATTCCGTTGGTATTCATGATTATTTCCCCAAACTAACAGGTTCATTTCATAAAGTGAGTTGCCATATTTAAGAAATTAAATTTGTCCTCCTGGTGTAGATAAATATCCTGTCTGAGGCTTCTCTTCCTGACCGCTTCAGGCACTTTACAGATGTTCAGAGACTGACAAATCCAGTTAAGGAACATCATTACACAGAGTTCCTGTAATAAGCTTCTTTTTTCTCTGTATGCTCTATCTTCTATGTTCTAGGAGTAACATGTCTTGTCTTATGTAATTATAATAAATTAATAATAATTAGTAGTTTGATAAAATTTGTGTAAGGTTCAAAATCAAGCAAAACCAAACATACAGACAAAACTTATATAGTAAACACATTAAAAAAAAAAAAACACAAGGTGTTAGTAAAATTCACGAAAATGATGATGTCTGTCAGGGAGGGAGGGAGCAATTTCAATATTATGAAATATAGTCTTTTAAAAATTTTGTCGTGAATCACTGGTATTCATTTTCATTGTATTATGATGATTCAGAAGCCACGTATATGTTACCTACTTTCTCTTAATTGTTTCAATATAACATTATTGTAAAGTACTAAATTGTGAGTTAAGAGCCCCAATTTCTGGTCTCAATTTGTCGGATAGCCAATTCTGTGATATTTGGCCTGAGACTATTTTCTGGCTACAATGTCATCTAATGGAAAGTAGCAGCTAAGCTTACTATACATCCTACTGTATCTTCTGCATAAAAATTCTGACTTAATGGATTGTACTTAAAATATAATAGAAAGGCTATTTCATTAATAATGGGCTCCTGAGAAGAATAATGCAATGTTTAAAATAAGAATTCTGAAGTCAGACAGACAAAATTGTAGCCATGTTATCTTTTCCCCTTGTGGCAATGAACAAGTAGCAACAATTATGCAAAACCTTAGCTTCGTATCTGATATTAATGAATAACATTTACTGAGACCTAAGCCTATACTAGATATTATGCTAAGTGTATATATTCTGTTTTTCATTTAAATACCATCACAAGGCAATGGAATCTGTGCTGAATAAAAACTTGGAATGTTAAACTCCCATCAGGAGGAGCAGATCAAACCAAAATCTTTTTTCTCCAAATATCTTAATATAAAAATTCTTTCTTGGGCACCCAGGTGACTTAGTCAGTTAAGCATCTGACTCTAGATTTTGGCTCAGGTCATGATCTCATGGTTCATGGGATTGAGCCCCCGATCATGCTCTGTGCTGACAGTGCAGAACCTGCTTGGGATTCTCTCTCCCTCTCTGTCACTCCCTGACGTGTTCATTCTCTCTCTCTCTCTCTCTCTCTCTCTCTCTCTCAAAATAAATAAACATTAAACAATATTTCTCAAAAATAATTAAATGGTTAGAAAAGTGTGTGGCACATAGCATTCAATAAATATTTGCCATTATATTTGTCAATTATTGCGGTTGTAGTTGAGGTCAGAGAAGCGCTGACACTGGAGGCTGATGCAGTAGTAGTCATGGAAGTATGATTCCATCCTGTGCATCTCACCTGCTCATGTCATTACAGTTGTTTTGGTCAAATAAATAATTATACATAGAGATAACTTCAAGAAACTGAAAACAAGGTGAGCTGTAAAGGGTGCATCAAATCAGAGTTGCAGTGGACATAAATTGCTTTGTTTTCCCAGGGCAATATTTCCCCATTTGGGGAGTAGGATTGTTTCTATGTTTTGATGGCATTTACCCTATCTGACCGCTTGGTTTCACTGAGATGGAGCCATTCAATGTACTCCACTAGTCAGGGAGAGTGGCATGCGAGCCAAGCTTGTGTAGGCATATTTTCAGAGCCGTTTGGTATTTTAGTCTGTGTCATCAACACAGTATTCATAAATTTAATTTCAGAAGAGAGAACAAATGAATAGACAAAAAGCAGAATCATACCTATAAATACAGAGAACAAATTGATGACTGCCAGAAGGGATGGAATGGGGGAGAGGGGCAAAATGAGTGAAAGAAAGAGAGAGATTCAGGTTTCCAGTTATGGGGTCAGTAATTCATGGGAATAAAAGGCACAGCGTAAGGAATATAGTCATTGATATTATAATAGCAATGTAATGGGACAGATAGTAGTTAAACTTGCGGTGAACATAGCATAAGGTATAAACCTGTCAAATCACTAGGTTGTTTACCTGAAACTAATGTTCCATTTTCTGTCAGCTATACTCAATTAAAAAAAAAGATAGGTATAAATATATGATAGATAGGTGATATATAATAGATACGTAGATATAGATAAAATGGTATTTAGAAACACCTAGTTGTTTACATTTATGTTAGTGTCTCTAAAATTGCCCACACAATCAAAAGACCGAACCAACAAACTGGGCTTTAAGAATACAGTTAACCTTTGAACAACACAGGGATTAGGGGCGCCAACCCCTTTTGCTGTCAAAAATCCACATGGCAATTTCGACTCCCCCCAAACTTAAGTAATAGTTGCCTACTATTGATTGGAAATGTTACCGATGGTGCAAGCAAACACATAACACATAGTTTGTAAGTTATGTGTATGATATGCTGTATTCTTAAAACGAAGTGGCTAGAAAAAGAAAATTTTATTTAAAATGCATAATAAACATAAAATGTTATACTGTATTTGAAAAAATTCTGCGTATAAGTGGACCCATTCAGTTCAAACCCATGTTGTTCGTGGGTCAGCGGTAATTAAATTGAACTACCAACAATGATAATAAGGATAAGTAGCCATCAAACAGAGTACATCTCTCAGAAATGCCACAGGACTAAACTTCCACTAGTAAGACACATTCATTTTATTTAATAATCAGAATTTAGGGTACATATTACCAGCCTTAGAAATGTGAGCTTACATGGCCATTCATATTTACACCAACTTAAAATTGTACTGAAAGATAACGTTTACTATCTTGTATATGAAACACGATAAACCCGTTGCTTTTCCAACCTTCAATGACCTTATGGGAATCATGTATGTTTCGAAAGGCTTTTATAAAATGTTCACTTGCTTTCTTTTTAACCATTTGCATTTGAAAATAAAAACTAGCTTTAAGAAGCAGCAAATAAAAAATAAACTAGAGAAAAGAACAATTTTTTTGAAAGTCATTTTGTGGCCAATATCTGTCTTCTCATTATTCCGGTAATGATATCTGGAAATTTTCAAAACTCAATGTTAGTTTTCTACTAATAGATCTCAATGGGCCGATAATTGTCAAAGAGACATGAAAAATCAAACTTCGTCAAGTAAGTTATACCCTTGCCTGAGATTATAGATGATGTGGTAAGGAGGGTGAGCGCCTGCCAGTATTTATTTACTAATTATGAGACCCTTTGGTGAATGCCTACTATGAGGGGCGCCCCTGACTCCTGCTATCTTCCCTTCAGCTATGGTTGACTCATTATATTTTCTTTCATACATGGCTATTGGCAGAAGCAGACATAGTATTTTAACATGCACTGAGCCTGCTTCAAGCATTTTAATTGGTTTAAAACTGTTGGTAGCATGTTTTACTGTATTAATTTATTGCTTCAGCTTCAGTCAACTGAAACCTTTGCCAGATGGTAATGCAGCCACTGCATACAGAACAGAAGAATGAGGGTATTTAGATGATGCAAATACCTCTTTTCCATCAAGTATTCATGAACTTTCTCTTAATGATTATATTGCAAAAGTACCACAAAGGTCGGGATTCATGCCATGGGACAATTAATAATCTAATTTTGCAAAAAGACAGTTTTGTTTAAACTTGATGGAAGACATAACTTTTGAGCAGATTCTAAAAACTTCAAAGAAAGAGTATCACTTCAGTGGTGTTGTTTTCTTTAGATTCAGTGAAATTCAAATGTTCATGTATACATGTATACATGGGGGCCCCTTGGGGGGCCTGGGTGGCTCAGTCAGTTAAGCGTCTAATGCTTGGTTTTGGCTCAGGTCATGATCTCATGGTTTGTGAGTTTGAGCCCCACATCAGGCTCTGAGCTGACAGTGTGGAGCCTGCTTGAGACTCTTCCTCTCCCTCTCTCTCTCTCTCCCCCTCCCTTGCTCTCTCTCTCTCTCAAAAATAAATAAATAAGCTTAAAAAAAAGCAGCAGCCTTAAAAATAAATGCCCCTCATAGCACAGATTAAGAGCAGATAATATTTGTTTATGTCATTACTTTAAATCATTACATGCTTATTTGTTTGGATATAGCATAGACATTGTATAATAGTTACATAATGGTGTGCTACACAATATTAGCTTCAATTGTTCAGTTAAAAATATAGTGCTATTCTCAGGTAGAATCTGATACTCTAAAATCACACATACACATGCATACCCACTCACACCCCCCCCCCACACACACACACAGAAAGAGCAACAAAATAACGTTAAAGCTACTTTCAATTTCAATCAAAATGTTGGAGCTTGTAGAATCTATTACTCAAGACTACATATGCGACTTAAATGCAAAATATTGGCATTTCCTTAAAGGAAGGAGACTGTACTTTTGAATACCTTTCTCGCTGAAAACAGATCTACCTAGCATCACAAAAGCAAAAATATATAATCTAAACGAATCTATATACATATTTATAAGTTGTACCCAGATGGCCAGGGTCAAAATACACCTTACTAAAACTCTACTTAAATACTGCACACATTTGTAAATCCATCAGCTTTCATTGTCTAGCAATATGTATCTTTATGATGTGGTCCATTGACCGCACATAGAACATCGCTGCCAGGATCTTTGCCTACAGGCAGAAATTTGTCTTGAGATATTTGCTTACAGGCACTTCTAACTCTAAGCCTTACCTTGTCAGGGGTTAACATAGGAGAAAGTCCTTAGTAATAGAAATTAACTTCCAGGGACCAAAAGAAACAAGAAATGTTATAATTGGTGACAGTGTATCATTTTCAGTTAAAAATAATAACAACATGTTATATATAAATTGCACTAAAATGAGAGCACAAGGGACAATCCAACTTAATGATAAGAATTTATGTTCTTAATAAAAAGAAGAAGAAACAGAGGGGGAAAGGGCAATAGAGAGTGAGAAAGAGATACATCTGGGGGAATATGTTTTACAAAACTCATAATTTTCCCAGGGTCATAATTTCGAACTAGATCTTTTTGCTACAGTCCCCTTATTCTTAGTCAAGCATGACATGTTTTGAAGTACAAAGCTTGTCTGTCTTTCTCTTATTACTCCAAGGTTCTAGTCATTTTTCTTATTAATATTATTTGCATGTTATCAAATCCAAAGTGATTTATAAAACAAATCAAAGATAAAGCCTTTAATCTATGCATTTTTGTTTTTTCTTCTGCCTCTGCTATCTGCCAACAATGCCATCCTAAAAGCCTCAAGCTTCTGGAACTCTTCTATCAATCACAATATGTGAAAACAATTGTTAACGTTTTTATATACTAGAAAGTGTGTAAAAGCTTTTGTTTTCCCACTAACATTCACTGTTTTCAAGCTTCCCAATTCTTTTAGGTTTTGTAAGATCCCTTTGGGCTACTATGTGACAAAGAATTACAGCTCTAGAATTCACAAAACCTAAGTTTTGTGAGATTATTTCTGTTTGTTTTTTTGTAATCAATTCACTGAGCTATGATTTTCATAAACTAAAGTGCACAGATCTGAAGTTTGCAGATCAGTATGTACTGACAAGTACAAACCTTTATTTAAGCATCACTGCAAGAAAAGGAAATTTTCCATCATCCCCAAAAGTTTCTTATACCACATTGAAGTCTACCTCCGCTTCTCAGCCCCAGGCAACCAGTGACTTGATATTTTTCTTAGTTCTGCTGTTCAGAAGTTAGTATTAACTGTAAATACGTATTGCACATTTTAGCGTATGTCAGGCTTCTCTTCCTCAACTAAATTCTACTCTTTCTTTATGCTTTTAGAAAAGTAGTAGTTTGCTGCTTTTAATTGCTAGGTGCTATTTCATTAGATAAATAAATCCATCTACCTGAAGATGGGCAGTTAGTCTTTCACCAATTTTTGGTTACTATGCTTGAAGCTCCTGTGAACATTTGTATACATATATTTTCATTCCACTAAGGTAAATACTTTGGAATTGAAATTACCGGATTATGTTGCAGATATATATTTAACATTGTAAGGCAATGTTAACCTGTTTTCCAAGCTTTTATAATTTTATACTCCTACATCCTCTAAGACACTTGGTATTATCAGCCCCTTTAATTTTAGACATTCTTGAGGGTCTGAAGTATAATCTTGTTGTGGTTTTGCTTTAATTTCCCTATAGACTAATCGTGTCAAGTGTCTTTTCACTGGCAATTTATAAATTTTCTTTTTTGAAACATTTCTTTCTCCAACTAACTCTCTGTGTTATAGGATTTTCATTTTACTGATGATTGCATATATATACGTGTGTGTGTGTGTGTGTGTGTGTGTGTGTGTGTGTGTATACACACAAATAAGTTCTGGATACAAGTTTTAATCAGATATTTATATGGTAAATATCATGCTATTATACCTTGGTATATAGATTTTCTTTTTTCTTTATTAACAGTGACTTTTGAAAAACAAATTTTTAGTTTTGATAAAGTCTGATGCATTGTTTCTTTTGTTGCTGTTGTTGTTTTAGTGCCTTATTTTTTTTTTTTTTAAAGAAAGGTCTTTATTTAAATTCTCGTTAGTTAACATATAGTATAACATTGGTTTCAGGAGTAGAATTTAGTGATGCTTAGTGCTTTTTGTGTCCTAAGATATTGCCTTTTTGCTTCTTTTGGAACCTTTATAATTTGCACTTCAGCTATATGATCCACCTGAACTTAATTTTTTGAATGATATGAAATACAGGTCCATATTCTTATTTTGTTAAACATATGGTAGATATCCAGTTTACCCATTACTACTTGATGGAAAGTCTGTCCTTTCCCCAAGAAGTTACTTAATTTTGTTTAAAAAAATGACTATATATGAGTGAGTTTATTCTGAGTGCCTTTATGTTCCATTAGTACATCTGTCAGTCCTTTCACCATTAGTAAACTGCAGCTTTACAGAAAATCTTGAAATCTGGTAGCATAATCCTTCAGATGTATTCTTTTTTCAAACTTTTCTTAGCTATCATTTTCATATATGTTTTAGAATCATTTTGCCGACTACTAAAAAAGAAAAAGCCTGCTGAGGATTTTGACTGAGAGATGGAAGGAAACAAATCTGTTCCTGGGGCATGCTGGCTCTAAAATTCAAAGAGGTTCAACTCAACATGCTCAGTCCATTAACATATATATATATATATATATATATATATATATATATATATATTCATTGAAATCTGTCAAAAACAAATAGTATCCCCCCCAGAATGTCTTTAGATCACAATTCTCTTTAGTCTTCTGGTGGCTCTGAGCTCTTTCAGACTTTCCTCTCTCTTTTGATCTCACACATTCATTCTCATTTTATCTTTATGCTGAATATGAATAAAGGATTCCTGGACCTACTACCTTGGCCTCACTTTAGATCATGACCCTCCTCTCTATGTCCATGAATTCCAAGGACAGGAAAGAAGGGTTCAATTCCGTTCTTAAGCCCTGCTCCAGCTCCATGATATTTTCAAATATAATTGATTATTTAAATATTTTATACTAGCCGTTATGAAACCATCTTTGCTTCTGCATCTCTTCCAAAATATGTGCCCTTATTATTTTGTTATGACTTGTTTATACCTAAATATCTTCGTGAGGGAATAGTTGGAGTCAGGAGGGTATATCATATTTTATTGAAATATGTGTGCTTATTTTTGATGCCCAGTTGAGTCAAGCTTTTTCTTTTTTCACTTTCTGCCTGGTTCACTTTTCATCTGTTCTACTAGTCTCAGTGTACTGTCAGTGTTTCATATAAAGTATCAAATATTCATAAACATGTTCTTAAAAATAACATGTTCTTCACAAAATTCTGACAGCACCAGCAACTGAGACACACATTTTCAATCACATTATTTTCTTTTTCTTTCTCATCTATATCTTCCCAATTCTTTACAGAAAAAAAAAAAAAAAACCAAAAAAAAAAACAAAAAACAAAAACAAAAAAAAACCCCAAAACATTATCCACGCAGGTGCTCAAGGATTTTAGCTATAGCACTGCAACCAAATCTCACTCATAATTTGTACCAATTTCATGGCTCACCTTGTCTCTCTCAGAAACAGATACAAAATATCCAGCATATATCATCCCAACAATCACTCCTCAATTACCTCCTCATAACAACAACATGCAGTTGGTTAGGCAGAATTAACTTCACATTCATTTTCAGGAATGATGTGGAGCCCCAGTCACTTGGGATCTGAGCCAATCAGATTATTAAGGTACCCAGGACCAATCTAATTACCACAGGTCATTCCACAGATAGCAGGCATTGAATGATGAGTTCAGTAACCACAAAGCCTCAAAACTTTTTTCCATGGTAGTGAGTATAGAATAGATATTCTCTCTAGACTTATTCAACTATGAGAGAGATCCAAACTGAACATGAAGCCAATATCCACACAGGGGAAGAAGATACATGGAATTTGGGGAGGGGAGGGGATGGGGCGGAGTCAGATTCCAGAACAAATGAAATCTATTTTCTGAACTACACCTAGCCCTTTCAGTTGAATGACTCAATAAATCTTCCTGATTGTTTCAAATGATTTACTTTCATTTTCTGTTAGTTACAACTAAAAACAATATAATGGGCAATAAATGTTGAATCAAAACACGGATAGCATTGCTTAACCCCACATATCTGCTGTAGGAGGAAATGTAACTATTCATTTGTTTTGTTTTCCCTACTAACATCAAATTGCCTCAGCACTATTTGTTGAAAAGATTATTCTTCCTTCTTTGACAGAAATCACTTGGGCTTACTTGTCAGATTCTACTTCTGGGTTCTCTTCCATTGATCTATAAATAAATGAAGCAATAATAATAGAGAATAATTACTCAATTATTCTTCAAGACTATCCTTTTGAATTTCTTCCAGATACCCAAAAAGTTTAATATTCCAAGATCATTGACCTTAGTATCCTTTTTGTCTGTTTGTATTCAGGACTGTGCTAAATACCATGTTGCAGGTACTATGCCTATAATTCGCTGTTTCCTCAGAAGAAAGAATATCAATGGAGTTAGCAAATACATTTAAGGGGTACTATAATTTTAATAATTTTGTCACAGAAATTGTTAGAAAACTATTTTAATTTTATAATTATTGATTCCAATACTTTTGTGTTCTTAAAGTGCAGAAAATACTATCACAGTCTTATCACTAACATGGATCTCAGGAGACCAAAAGCTGAATATCAAGGAAGAGAGCCAGGAAAGAAAACAGAATAGGCCTCAGCTATAACAAAAATACTTTCATTGCTTCTTCTTTTTTTTTTTTCTTAAATTCACATACAAATTTTATGTCCTATTCATTTACTCATAAGTTGTATTTGATGTATGTGTATCAAATTAAATTAAAAAGGAGTTGGAAACTATTTTAATCTTTTTCTTAAGAGTACATTACAAACCTAATACATCAAACTCTTTTGGGACTTTAGTGATTAAGCTCGTGTGGATAAAATTTAAGATTTAAATATATGATACTAAATATCAGTCTGTACTGAGTAGTATCACAATGGTGTTTCAAGGAACATATGGTCCCACTGCCCACGTTTCTTTCAAATTTAACTCACAAGAGGAAAGATACTCTGGTTTTGGATTCTTCTTTATTTTTTTTTTCCACAGTAACCATTCCTTGGATATTTGAGAATTAAAAATAGTCTCTTTTAAAATGTTGTACATATCTTCATCATTATAATGTCTCATCAACTTATCTTTTGAATTTCACTATTGAAATGTGTAAATGGTGTCCTATAGCCTCATGACAGAACTTGCAATGAGCAATTTTGGACAATTCCACTAGATGAAATCAGAGATAAAAAATAAAATGGAAAGTGAATTGAAGACTACTGTTGAGAGGATCCACACATAGATTGCTGGAATAGAGTTAGAAAGTTCAAAAATAGAATCAAATAGAATGTGGAAAGTTTTTTTTTTTTAATTGCTACATTTTTTGGATTGTACAATGAAACAGTATTTGTGTCATTGGATTAAATATTAAAATTAATTTCATATGTTTTACTTTGTTCTTTCAACTTTTTGTTTTAAAATAATTGTAGATACACAGGGAGTTTCAGAGACCCTGTGTTCTCGTCACCCAGATTTCCCCAGTGGTTATATCTCACATAACTATAGCAAAATATCAAAACTTGGAAACTGACATTGATACAAGTGTGTGAATAGTTCCAAGTCATTTTATCAGATGTGTAAATTCATGTTACCAAGGCTGCAATCAAAATGCAGAACATTTTAATCATCACAAAGATTTCTTTCATGATACTCTTCACAGTCACATCTATCCTCTTACTCAACTATCCCTGAACCCTGACATTGACTAATTTGATCTTCATCTCCATAATTTCGTCATTTGGAAAATATTTCATGAATGATTTCATTCAGTACTTTTATTTCTTTTAATCTTTATTGAATTTATCCTTGAAAGATAAATTGGGACTTTAAGTTTGCTGTGTTTACAAGATAATGTTTCAGGGGCACCTGGGTGGCTCAGTCAAACGCCCCACTCAATTTCAGCTCAGATCGTGATCTCACGATTCATGAGATTGAGCCCTGAGTCAGGTTCTACACTGACAGTGCAGAGATTCTCTCTCTCCCTCTCTCTCTGTCTCTCCCACACATGCTTTCTTTCTCTCTGCTCCTCTCCCATCCCTTTATCTCAAAATAAATATATAAACTTTAAAATATATATATATATATATATATATATATATATATATATATATATAATGTTTCAGCAGCAGCCCACCCCCTTCCCTCCAGTTTTGTTGAGAAATAATTGATATACATTACAATACAGCTTTAAGGTGTACAGCATGATTGCTTGATTTACATATACTATGAAATGATTACACAATAAGTTTGGTTAACATCCACCATCCCATATATATACAATAAATGAAATAAAAATTCTTCTTGTGATCGGAACTCTTAAGATCTACTCTCTTAACTTTTCCATATATCATGCAGTAATGTTGACTACAGTCATCATATTGTACATTACACCCCTAGCACTTATTTAACTTATAACTGGAAGTTTGTACCTTCCTCCAAGTCTGCCTGAAGGCCAGGGTGGAAGAGACACTGTTTAATATTCCCTTGTTTATTTATGTATACCATATATACTTTATTTTTTCATCTCTCAATATATACTAAGATTGTTTCCATATCTTGGTCATTGTAAACAATACTGCTATGAGCATTGTTATGCAGATATCCTTTCCCGAGTTAGCTCTCATTTCCTTTGGCTATATTCCCATGAGTGGGATTTTTGGATCATAGGCTGGTTCTATTTTTAATTTTTTGAGGAACATTTGACATTGGGTTTTTATACTCATAAAGTTCCCTTAAGATCCATCCAAGTTCCTGTGTGTTTTAATGTTTCATTCACCATTATTGCTGAGTAATATTCCATGGGATGGATATACCAGTTTGATTAACAGTGTGCCTATAGCATGACATTTTGATGGTTTCCAGTTTTTGTCTATTACCAATAAAACTCATATAAACAATCATTTGCAAGTTTTTTTTTGTAGACCTAAATTTTCATTTTTTTAGAATTAATGCCCAAATAAGTGACAGTTGGGTTTTATGGTACATGTATGTTTTATTTTTTTAAGCAACTACCAAAATATTTTCCAGAATCGCTGTATTATTTTATATTCCCAACACCAAAGTATGAGAACTCTAGTTTCTCCATGTTGTTAACAACATTTGTTATTACACTTTTGTTTAGCTTTGTTCTGTTTTAGCTGTCTTAATAGGACTGTAGTGATACCTCCTTGTAGCTTTGATATCTCCTTTGTTGATTTGTATTTTCCCTGGGCAGTGATATTGAGCCTATTTTCATGTAGTTTTTGCCATCCACATATCTTCTTCAGAAAAAAATAAATGTCTCTTAATGTCTTTTGCCTATTTTTTAACTTGGGTTTTTTGTTGTTTTTTGACTTTTGAGTTTTGAGAGGTTTTTATATACCCTAGGTATGAGTCCCTCATCAAATATGTGCTCTATAAATATTTTCTCCCAGTATGTAACTAGGTTTTTCATTCTCTTAAGAGACTATTTTTCAGTACAAACTTTTTTTTTGTTTTGTTTTTAATAAAATTCAATGTATTGATTTTTTTTAAAGGATCTTGCTTTTGATATAAATTCTAAGAGCTGTTCTCCAAGCCAGAGGCCCCAAAGATTTTTTTTGTTTGTTTTCTTTTGAAAATTTTAAAGTTTTCATCTCACACTTAATTCTACAATTCATCTTGAGTTCATTTTTTTGGTGGGAGGTTTAGGTCAAGTCCCTTCTATTTGCCTATGGATATCCAATTACTCTAATACCATTTGTTTCAAAGGCCCTCCTTTCCGAATTTAATGTTTTTCCATTTCTGCCAAAAATAATTTGGGTGGAACACAGAGGGTTTTTAGGGCACAGGAAATATTCTTTAAGATATTAACATAATGGATACATGTAATTACACATTTGTCAAAACTGATAGAATATACAACATGAAGAGTGAACCTTAATGTTAACTATCGACTTTGATTGATCATGATGTGTCAATGTAGACTTATTGATTATAACAAAAGTATTACTCTTGTGGGAAATGTTGGAAGTGAAGCCGGCTGTGCCTTTGTCAGATTGGGAGGTATACAAGATCTACCTCTTAAACAAACTGGTACATTCTTCCCATGAAATACTACTCAGCAAAAATGACAAATGAAGTATTAAAACACACAGGAACTTGGATGTATCTTAAGGGAACTTTATGAGTATAAAAAGCCAATGTCAAATATTCCTCAAAAAATTAAAAATAAAGCCAGCATATGATCCAAAAATCCCACTCATGGGAATATAGCCGAAGGAAATGAGAGGTAACTCAGAAAAGATATCTGCATACACATGACTACAGCAGCATTATCTACAATGGCCAAGATATGCAAACAATCTAGAGAGATTGTTGTGTTGAGAGATGAAATAATATAGAAGATATGGTATACATATATATGCAAGGGAATATTATCCATTGCCCCCACCCCAGCCTTTAGGCAGAACTGGAGGAAGATACAAACTTCCAGTTATCAGTTAAATAAATGCTAGGAATGTAATGTGATGACTAGGTACCATTACTGCATGATATATGGGGAAGTTGTTAAGAGAGTAGATCCTAAGAGTTCCCATCACAAGGAGAATATTTTTATTTATTTTCTTGTATTTGTGTAGATGTTGGTTGTTCACTCAACCTATTGTGTGATCATTTCACAATACATGTAAATCAAACCATCTTGCTGTGCACCTGAAACTTATTCAGTGATGCATGTCTGAAACTCTGCACCGCACACTCAAGTTTACTGTGAACCTAAAACTGCTCTAAAAAATCAAGTTTGAGGGGCGCCTGGGTGGCTCAGTCGGTTGAGCGTCCGACTTCGGCTCAGGTCACGATCTCATGGTCTGTGAGTTCGAGCCCCGCGTCAGGCTCTGGGCTGATGGCCCAGAGCCTGGAGCCTGCTTCCGATTCTGTGTCTCCCTCTCTCTCTGCTCCTCCCCCGTTCATGCTCTGTCTCTCTCTGTCTCAAAAATAAATAAACGTTAAAAAAAAATTTAAAAAAAAATTAAGTTTGTTAACAAAAAAATAAGTTGAGCATATCTGTGTGGTTCTATTTCTGGTTTCTCTATTCTGTTCTATTGATCTTTATGTCCGTTAATTGCCAAATGACATGATCAAAATTACTGAAGCAACATAATAAATCTTAAAATCTTAAATCTCTATTAAGATATAGTCAATACTCTCACCACAATGTTTAATGGACATTATGTCCATCAACCTTATAGTTATCCAAAGTACTATACCTAAACAATGCATAAATTAAGACTACTTGGTATTTCCAGGTCTAATAGTAATCATATTTTCAGCATAATTCCATGTCATGTCATCTGACAGATTAAACCAAGAGTAATAAAATACCTAGATTTTAAAGTGGGATTTTTATAACTTAATAATAAGAAAAATTATAACTTTATATGCAACATAATCAAAGATAACATGAAAGTACCAAAGATTTCACAGATTTTTATCACTGTGATTATATTAGTCTTAATACTATTTACCTCAGATAAAGAACCAGATGATTTTATAATTATAAAGGAATACTGTAAAATTTCTTCAGTCACATATCTCATATAACCAAATCTCATTAAAACATAACGCTCTTGACTTCTTCATAAAACTCTATTTCTTCTACGGGCACCTGGGTGGCTTAGTCAGTTGAGCATCTGACTTTGGCTCAGGTCATGATCTCATGGTTCATGGATTCAAATCCTGCATTGAATTTGCTGCTGTCAGTATGAAACCTGCTTTGGGTCTTTTCCCTCTCTCTCGCTGTCTCTCCCCTGCTTGCACTGTTTCTCTCTCTCTCTCAAAAATAAATAAACTTTAAAAAATAACATTAATAACAATAATAATAAAAACTTTATTTCCCTTATAAAGGAAAACTGTCCATCTAGATATTTACCCAAATACCCAATATTCTAATTAAATATTCCTGATTGTCAGCTTCCTCAAATGCCTTCATTATCCATATTACTACAACAATATAGCTGTTTTTAGCTCACATCTCCCAATAATATATTATAATTTCCTCTGGCCAAGATTTGCAATGTTGCTGATTAGTATTATGTTTATGAAGGAAATGCAATTGAATTTTATGGGAAATATGTTAAAGGCTGGTTGTTCTCTCCAGGAACTTTGTGTCATTATTTCATAATAAAAGTATTCCTATGACAATTTGTTTTTTATACCAAGTATGGTACACTTTACTGCAGCTATTTCACTGACATTACTCTGCAATGTCCTCATCCATGCATTGTATTTTTGTACCCAGTGCATAGCTATGAGCAAACACTCACTAGAGGTTTATTAAATAAAGAATGAAAGATACTGAGGCATAAGCAAGGAAGGATCTAATTCATTAGGTACTTTATTGACTTCATTTTTTGTTTGTTTGTTTCAAGTTTTTATTAAATTCTAGTTAGCTACAGATAATGTCATATTGGTTTCAGGATTAGAATTTAGTGATTCATCACTTACATATAACACCCAGTGCTCACCCCAACAAGTGCCCTGCTTAGTACCCATCACCCATTTAGCTCATCCCCCTCTCACATCCTTCCATCACACCTCAGTTTGTTCTCTATAGTCTCTAATGGTTTGCTCTCTTTTCTTTCTTTTTCCTCTTCCATATGTCCATCTGATTTATTTTTTAAACTCCACATATGAATGAAATCATATACATGATATTTATCTTTCTCTGATTGGATTATTTCACTTAGCATAATACACTGCAGCTCCATTCATTTTGTTCCAAAATCTTCTTTATCCTTTCATTAGTCAATGGACATTTGGGCTCTTTCCATAACTTGGCTATTGTTGATAATGCTGCTATAAACAGTGGGGTGCATGTGCCCCTATGAATCAGCACTTTTGTATCTTTTGGATAAATACCCAGTAGTGCAATTACTCGGTTGTAGGGTAGTTCTATTTTCAGTTTTTTGAGGGACCTCCATACTGTTTTCCAGAATGGCTGAACTAGTTTGCATTCCCACCAACAGTTCAAGAATGTTCCCCACTCTCCACATCCTCACCAACATCTGTTGTTTCCTATGTTGTTAATTTTAGCCTTTCTGACAGATATGAGGTGGTATCTCATCATGGTTTTGATTTGTATTTCCCTAATGATGAATGATGTTGGGTATCTTTCCATGTTTCTGTTAGCCATCTGGATGCCTTCTTTGGAAAAGTGTCTATTCATGTCTTCTGCTCATTTCTTAACAGGGTTATTTGTTTTTTTGGTGTTGATTCTGATAATTTTTTTATAGATTTTGGATACCAACCCTTTACCATCTATGTTATTTGCAAATAGCTTCTCTCATTTGGTAGGTTGCCTTTTGGTTTTGTGATCGTTTCCTTTGTTGTCCAGAAGCTTTTTATCTTGATGAAGTCCCAATGGTTCCTGCTTGCTTTTGTTTCCCTTGCCTTCAGTGATGTGTCTGGTAAAAAATTGCTATGGCCAAGGTCAAAGAGAGGGTACTGCCTGTTTTGTCTTCTAGGACTTTGATGGTTTCCTGTCTCACATTTAGGTCTTTCATTCATTTTGAATTTATTTTTGTATATGATGTAAGATAGTGGTCCAGTTTCATTCTTCTGCATATTGCTGTCCAGTTTTATGTTGACTCATAAAGATTTTTTTTTTATATTTGTCAAATTGATTAGTTTTCTCAAAATAAAATGCCATATAGAAAATTAGTATTATTTTACATACTGCGTATGTATATAGGGTAACGTCATAAGAAATGTTTCAAATAATATTTTAAAGTTAAAGCAATTTCTGTGGAACCTTTGCACAAGTTATTTTCTCTCATTTCCCACCAAATGTAAACCACATTATATACAATTTCCTCTTTGGTCTCTTGCAGGTTCATGAGCATTTTTTTTTTCTATTCTCACAGGTCATTACATGATGCCTTCTCACTTTTACTCAACAAATTGATATAGAAGTCACAATAATTTTTGACTCTTCCCCCATCATTCCCAGATGCTAATATTATAGTGATCAAGAGAGTACTTTTAATAGTACTGGGCATCCAGTCAGCTGTGCTACGTTCTCTGGTCTTATGTACTGGGAAAATAAAAATGTTGTATTGCCTTTCTCATCCTGGGTCACACCTAGGAACTTGAGTGCTAATCAATCACACTATATTGTTCTGATAATGATACTTTCTTACACTTTTACCCATAGTCCTCTCTGTATTGAAGAAAAAAAAAAAAGATTAAGAAAATAGTTTCGGTCCCTATAAACACACCCTGAATCAGATTCCCCAAACACCTTTGTATCTTTTCTGTTTCTTTTCTTATAAACATTGTCTTCTTCCCTCATATTCTATTTGGCATAAAAACTGTTTATCTCAGGTAAATTGGGTTACAATGAGGAAATATTGTGGTACTGCTGTATTTTATTTTAAGATCTTTGTCAGAGCTAGGTTAGGAACATCTATCAGAGAGATTCATAATTTAATATCAGAATGATTTGAGAGGTTGACTGAAGCCTAGTCATTAGTAAATACCACAGGCTTTCCTGCTTATGTTCTTTATTCTGATTCTAGCACCATTACTTAAAATGAGATTACATGAATAAAACCAACAGCAGCTTCTTAGTTCATCCTTTTATTGTAGCACCTCATAATAATCCGCATTTTCTTTTTATGACAAAAAGCTTTTCTAGGTTGAAGGAAAATACATATGTTATATAATGTTCATAATGTGTTTTTCTTTTTTTAAAAAAACGGAACTCCAGTGAGAGGCCAAACATTTTCATGTGCTTTTAGCAAGAGTAAAATGTTAATAAAACAAGACATCCTAAACCTGTTTTTTTTTTGTTTTTTTTGTTTTTTGTTTTTTAATTTTTTTTTAACATTTATTCATTTGAGAGACAGAGCATGAACGGGGGAAGGTCAGAGAGAGAGGGAGACACAGAATCTGAAACAGGCTCCAGGCTCCGAGCTGTCAGCACAGAGCCCGACGCAGGGCTCGAACTCACAGACCGTGAGATCATGACCTGAGCCGAAGTCGGACGTCCAACTGACTGAGCCACCCAGATGCCCCTAAACCTGTTTTTAAAATTATGGACATTGCAAGAAGGTTAGAACCCACCCCCCAATTCACTGTTATAAATTTATAACCAATATAAAACCCTTAAAAATAGAGAAGAAATTCAAATCAATACTTTTCTTTCTCCTTTACTCTATCAAAATAATAAAAGGGAAGCCCACTAGCCATCTACAGAAACCCTTGTATTTCTGTTTATTTAGGCTCATTGATGATATTTTAACTTATGCAATTAAGGCCACAAGGTATGAAAGAAATGTCTGTTTTTGAGGCTGTTTAGTTTTACCTAAAGTTAAATTTCCTCATGACACACTGAGCTGCATACTTTTTCTTTTTTCCTTTCTCTTCTTTCTCTCATACAAATGTCCTTCCTTTTATGATCCTTTTTCATCCTATATAGTGGAGAGACTGAACCCCACAGGCAGAAGACATTCAAGCCTGGTTGAGGGGAAACAATGTAATTATATTTATAAATACATGTTTTTTGAATGATATAGAAAACAGCTCAGTAGAGCTGAAGGTATATTTCAGTTTAATCAGAATCAAAGGAAAAAGGCAAAGTAATTCCTCAATTTCATTCTCAACACATCTGTAATCACATCACTGTTAGCTAACTAGATGAAATCATTAAATTAGCATATTAGCAGTTCTTTGATAAGAAAATTATTTACTAATATTTATCAAAAAGAGCAACATATTCGACATAACTTTAATAAACCAACTCTACATTAGGCCATATTTAGAGTCTCCTGCTTACCATAGTGCAATGATATAAGTCATGTTGACTTTCTAAGTGGTTTGGAACAACAAATGTAAAGAATATAATGGATATTTTGTTTGTGTACATTAAATTTCCACTGCACATGTCAGATGAACGGATTTTTGGATCACAACATATGCTTGTTAAATTAATCACTTGCATATGCTTCTGGAGGTTGTGTAATGGAAAGAGGCAGAGGCAGATTCAAGTGGCTTTAAAGGATTAAAACCTAATCAAAAAGCATACTTTCAAATTCCCTTGGTAATAAATATTGAAAATTAATTAGGATTATACTAGGCACCAGGAAAATTATGTAGATTATCTTAATACTGTTGTGAGGTAGTTCCATTATTATCTCCATTCTACAGATGGAATAGCTGTAGCTTAAAGAAGCCAAGTAAATAGTACAAGGTCACACAATTCCTCAAAGGTACCAGGATTTAAGCACAAGTAGTTCAAATGGACCTCTCAATAAGAGTGTACCCATGTATCTCCTTTAAATTAAAAACTACTGGCTTTAAAATAATGAGTAAAGATCATTATAGACAAATATTTTTAAAGGGCCTTTTGATATTTGAACCAACTGATACGTCACTGTGGTTTTAATTTTCATTTCCCAATAACATATGATGTCAAGCACCTTTTCAAATGCTCACTTGCCACCTGTATAATCTTCTTTAATGAGGTGACTGTTAAGGTGGTTAGCCCATTGTTTTTGTTTGTTTATTTGTTTTGTTTTCTTATTGTTGAGTTTTAAGGGTTCTTTGTATATCTTGAGTAACAGTCTTTTATCAACTGCATTTTTTTGCACATGTTTTCTCCCAGTCTATGGTTTGTCTTATTTTCTTAATATTTCCTTTTACATAAAAGAAGGTGTTTTTATTTTATTTTATTTTATTGACCTCTAGTTAATAATACTTTGGATCATGTCTCTGGTGCTATATCTAAAAAATCATTGATCATTGTTGTATCCAAGATCACCTAGGTTTTCTTTTATTACCTTCTAGGAGTTCTATAGTTTTTCACTTATATTTAAGAAGATGATTTATTTTGAGCTAATGTTTATGAGGCTGTAAGGTCTGTGTCTAGCTTCACTTTGTTGCATGTGAATGTCCAGGTGTTCCAGCACCATTTGTTGAAGAGCTTGTCTTTGCTCCACTGTATTGCTTTTGCTTCTTTGTCCAAGTTCAGTTGACTATACTTATGTGGGTCTATTTTTGGGTTCTCCATTCTGTTCTGTTGATTTACTTACCCGTTCTTTCACCAATACCAATTACTGACTTAATTACTGTAACTTGACGTTGCGTAGCCTCATTCCTCCAACTTTGTTCTTCAATATTTATTGTATTGGCTATTCTGGGTCTTTTTGATTTCCCAATTAAACTTTTATTTTTTTTTATTTTTTAAATATTTATTTTTGAGAGAGAAAGAGAGAGTGTGTGAGCAGAGAAGGGACAGAGAGAGAGAGGGAGACAGAGGATTCAAAGCAGGCTTCTGTGCCGACAGCAGACAGCCTGATGTGGGGCTAGAATGCATGAACTATGAGATCATGACCTGAGCCGAAGTCAAATGCTTAACTGACTGAGCCACCCAGGTGCTGTCCATTTAAACTTTAGAATCAATTTGCCAATATCCATAAAAATACAAAGAACCATTCTTGAAATTTAAATTTTAAAAAATCTTCCTCAGATAAGTTTTACAAAAATCTTTTTTATCTTATTTTAAACGGTGTTGGTTGAGTTTCACAAGAGTTATGAGGAAGTTACTATGAAGTTAAGACTGTAAACCAGGATCCATAGACAAATACAGTGCTCCTTTTAGAGACATACAGGTACTTGATTAGAACTGGGTTGTAAGTAGTTAAAATAGTAAGAAAAAAATAGTGAATGTAGTAAAACATAAAAGATATAAGGTGATCCAAAGTAATTTATATTTGTGAAAAATTGTGCGTATATGTAATTTATTTTGAATGTATGTTGTTATTCCAACTACAGTTCTACAATGAGCTCATTGTACCCAGTGGCCCAAGACATGTGTGGTAGTGTAAATAGACTCCCAAACACGTCCTCAAACTAATCTCCACAGTCTGTGAATGTTATATGGCAAAAGGATTTTGCAGATATGATTAAATTAATGGTAGTGATGATGGGGAGATTTTCCTGGATTGTCCAGGTAGGCCAATGTAACGATAGCAATTTTTATAAGAGTGACATAGAAAAAGTCACAGTCAGAAAAGAAAGAAAAATGCCCACAGAAACAAGAGATTCGAATATTAAGTATAGAAGATGAAGAAAGAGGCCACAGTCAAATAATATATACAGGACTGCCAAAGTCATGATCCTACGGTTCCTGAGTCAAAGCCTCCATCCGGGCTCTGTGCCGACAGCTTAGAGCCTGGAGCCTGCTTTGGATTCTGTGTCTCCCTCTCTCTTCCCCTCCCCTGCTCATGTTCTGACTCTCTCTCTAAAATAAATAAACATTAAAAAATGTAAAAAAAAGAACATATAGAGGAACACCAGGAGCTGAAAAAGATAAGGAAATAGATTGTCTCCAACGTCTCCAAAAGAAACCAGCCTTACTGACACTTTGACCTCACTTTGGACGTCTATCTCCCAGTTCTGGAGCAGAATAAATTGGTATTTTTTTAAGTAACTAAGTTTCTGGTGATTTATTACATACAGCAGCAATAGGAACCTAATACAACATATATTAAATATGTTTCTTACTTTATAATATAAATATTTCATACATAATTTTGTTAAAGCTATTTTGGTTAAATGTTTGACTATGCTTATATTAAGTAAGGTGACTTTGTAGTAATTTTTATCATTAATTTCAAACATGATTCAAACTACAACCAGTTTTTAGTATATTATCTTCAGATAACTAAGAATATGTCATTTTTTACAAATACTATTTACTCAACAATTACGTTTTTGAAATTGCAGGAAATAAACATTGTCTTATTTAGGATATCAGATAATCGAATACTATAAAATCATAAAATATATAATCTATAACTAAAAAACATTATGACCTAAATTAATATACAACAGAATCATTTAGTAGCATATTAAATATAACAAGGAGAAACTAGGCAATTTGAATAATAAGTCAGAAAAACTTTACAGAGAAATGCACAGAGAAATAAAAGCTTAAAAGTTCCCAAGAGATGAAAGGATATGAAGAGTATAGTAAAATATCAAGCTTATTTTGTTTCCAGAGATTATGATAGTAAATAGATTTCAATCAATATTTTATAACTCCAAAGAATTTTACAAACTGAAAAGATAATGAGCCACATATATAAATAAAAACAAAACAATGTCCTCCAAAACACTATGAACTCCTAGTGAGAGTTCTGTTCCTATTTAAAATATAACTCTAGAATAAAAGCATTGTACCTGATGCACGATTGCAAATTTTAGAGAAGCTTTCTTATATATGAAGTAAGTACTTAGTAAACTATCTTCTAGAATTATTTAGGTTAACTGTCATATTTATATCAACTATTGCATTTTATTAGGGGTAATTTTTTCCTCAATATCATATGTTGGTTTCTGTATTTACTCTCATATGTGAAATACCAAAAACAAAAAACAAAAACAAAAACAAAAACAAAAACAAAACAAACAAAAAAAACTTTGCAAATTACGTAAAATAACAGTTTCATGACCATCAAGCAGTGAAAATTAGTGATTCCTAAGAGGCAGGAAACATAACTAAATAAGCTCTACAATTTCCCAAGCTTACACCTGAATTTTCAAGCCAAGTTTCAAAAATAGGAAACAGGCAAAACTAGATGGATTCTCTGAGATGAAAAAATGGAGATGAGAGTCAGAGGAGATCAAGGTCGCTAGAGATCACAGGGCAAACTATAGAGAGGTATTAGAGAGAGTAGAGATGTATAGAGAACTGGCTAACTCTAGATTTCAAAGGAAGAGTCAAGATTATTTGAAAAGATATATGCAACTGAGCAACTGAGCAACTGAGAGCCTTTCGCCTATGGCTAGGAACAAGACAAGGATGTCCTCTCTCATAATTACTATTTAGCATGGTGCTGGAAATTTAGCCTCAGTAATCAAACAAAAAGAAATACCAGGCATCCAAATTGGCAAGGAAGAAGTCAAACTTTTACTATTTTGTAAATGACATGATACTCTATGTACAAACCCCAAAAGACTCCACCAAAAAATTGTTGGAACTAACATGAATTCAGCAAAGTTGGAGGATATATCAACATGAGGAAGTCTGTTGCAATTCTATACACCAATAATGAAAAAGACATCAAAGTATCCATCACATGTGCAATTTCACCAAAACAAAAAGATACCTAGGAATAAACCTAACTAAAGATGTAAAAGACCTGTACTCTGAAAACTATAGAAAGCTTATGAAAGAAATCAATGACGACACAAAGAAATGAAAAAGCATTCCATGCTCATGGATTGTAAGAAAAAACATTGTTAAAATGTCTACACTATTCAAAGCAATCTACACATTTAATGCGATCCCTATCAAAATAGTATAGCATTTTTCACAGAGCTAGAACAAACACTCCAAAAATTTGTAAGGGACTATAAAAGTCTCCAAAAGACAAAGCAATCTTGAAAAAGAAAAACAAAACTGGAGACATCATCATTCTGGATTTCAAGCTATATTCAAAGCTGTAGTGATCAAGACAGCATGGTACTGGCACAAAAACAGACACATTATATCAATGGAACAGAATAGAAAACCCAGAAATGGACCTATGAGTTTAGGGTCAACTCATCTTTGACAAAGCCGGAAAGAATATCCAATGGGAAAAAGACATTCTCTTCAACAAATAATGTTGGGAAACCTGGACAGCGACATCAGAAAAATGAAACTGGACCACTTCCTTACACCATACACAAAACTGAATTCAAAATGGATTGAAGACCTAAATATGAGAGAGAAAACCATCAAAATAATAGAGAGGAACACAACATCTTTGACTGGGGCCACGGCAACTTCTTACTAGGCATGTCACTGAAGGCAAGGGATACACAAGCAAACAGGAATTATTGGGACTTCATCAAGATAAAAAGTCTTTGCAAAGCAAAGGAAACAGTTCACAAAACTAAAAGGCAGCCTATGGAATGCAAGAAGATATTTGCAAATGACATATCTGATAAAGGGTTGGTATCCAAAATCTGTAAAGAACTTATCAAACTCAACACCCAAAAAACAAATAACGCAGTTAAGAAATGGGCAGAGGACATGAATAGACACTTTGCCAAAGAAGACATCCAGATGGTTAACAGACACATGAAAAAATGCCCAACTTCACTCACCATCAGGGAAATACAAATCAAAACCGTGATAAGATACCACCTCACACAAGTCAGGAAGGTTAAAATTAACAACACTAGAAACAATAGGGGTTGGCAAGGATGCAGAAAAATGGGAATCCTCTTTCAGTTTTGGTGGAAATGCAAACTAATGGAGCCACTTTGGAGAACAGTATGGAGATTCCTCAAAAAACTAAAAAAAGAACTACCCTACAATCCAACAATTGCACTATTAACTATTTACCCAAAGGATACTAAATTGACTCCAATTTTTATAGCAGCATTATCAACAAGAGCCAAACTATGGAGAGAGCCCAAATGTCCATCTACTGATGATTGCCTAAGTGGTATATATGCATACACATATACATACATCTATATCTATATCTATATCTATATATGACAATGGAATATTACTGCTTGTACTTTGTCTGTCTTTCTGTCTCTCAAAAATAAACAGAAAAAATATGTTAAATGCAGACAGAGAAGATATTAAAAACATCTCATGATCAAACTTTTAGTAATGAAAATTGCAATGTCTCTACACTGGATGGAAATAACAATCAGACATTGCTTAAAAAAACAAACAAACTGGTGAACTTGAAGATATAGCAATGTAACAATCCAAATATAAAGAGAGAACCCCCTCACCAAAAAATTAATTTTAACTGAGTTTCAATTAACTTGAGTGGAGTGAAATGACTCCAAGAAAATTATGTATATATGTCACTTGAGTACCTAAGAGAGAATAAAGGGCAAAAATATGAAAAGAAATAGTGCTTAAGATTTTTCCAAATTTGATTAAAACTATAATCCAAGAATCTCAACAATCTTAAGCACTAAAACACACACAAAAAACCTACATCAAGCCATAGCATGATCATAAACAAATTGCACAAAATTTGTGATAAAAAAAAATCCTAAAAGCAGCTACAGAATAAAAATAATTAGGTATTCAAGAATAAATGTAAAGATGACAGTGTGTTTCTTGTCAGGTACAATACAAGTGAAAAGACAAAGGCATAACATCTTTAAAATACTGAGATAAAAATATTAAACTATAATTCTATATATAGGAAAAATCTTTCAAAAATGATAAAATAAAAAATCCATTTCTAATAAACATTGAGTAACTAAAAAAAATATTTTATTCTGATACCATGCTATATGTGTGGACTTCTCTATATAACCTACAATTTTTTCAAGTTATGTCCCAAAAATGTGCACTTCTCATTGACTATAGTAAAATCCACAAATCTTTAGTGTACTTATTGATGAATTTTTACATGCACATACATTCATGTAATGGATCAAAATATAGAATATTTACACTCCCCTGGAAGGCTCCTTCACATATATTAGTGTTAGCCCTAAGTAAACAATCCTCTGGTTATCATCATACATTAGTGTTGCCTATTTATTCTTTTTTTTTTTTTTAAATGTTCATTTATTTTTGAGAGAGAGAGAGACAGAGAGAGAGTGTGAGGAGGAGAGGAGCAGAGAGAGAGGAAAACACAGAATCTGAAGCTGGCTCCAGGCTCTGAGCTGTCAGCACAGAGCCCTCTGCAGGGCTCCAACTCACAAACCAGGAGATAATGACCTGAGCTGAAGTCGGATGCTCAACCTACTGAGTCACCCAGGCACCCATAGTGTTGCCTATTTCTGACTCCATATAGGTAGACTCATACAGAATTCATTCTCATGTGTTTGATTTCTGTAACTAAAATATTATGAAGTGACTTTCCTCTTTGCTTTATGTATACTTGTATGTCTGTGTATTCCTTTATTAAGAGAGGAAAGGGAGGGAAAGGAAGGGAAGGGAAGGGAGGGGAAGAGAATGGAAGGGAAAGGAAGGAAAATGAGAGGGAGAGGGAGAGGGAGAGGGAGAGGAAGAGGAAGAGGAAGAGGAAAAGGACAAAAGAAAGAAAAGGAAAGGAAAAAAGATTATCCATTCTAATTTTGATGGATCTTGGGTTGTTTGTAGGTGTTGTCTATTAAAATTATCATCTGTGAACATTTTATATGTTGTTTTGGTAGACATAAGCACTTCCTTTTGTTTTTAGTTGCATTCCTTTTTTTTAAAAGTTATATATCTAGAAGCAGGTCAGTTAGTTCATAAAATATAGCTATCTTTAATTTTCTAAGTGGTGCCAAACATTTGTTCCAAAGTGATTATGTCAAAATATGTTGTTACCAGCAATGTGACAGAGCCTTCGTTGTTCCACATGGCTGACATAACAGCGCATTAGGTTATTTTAAACTTTTCAGAGAGATGGAGACATTGAGAGACACAAAGAGAGACAGAAAGAGAGTGAGAGATTTAAAAAAAATGATTAACACCAAATTACAATCTATGTAAGACACAGAATTCTGAAAAGCTTGGACTAAGATAAGAGAACATCTTTTGGAGCTTACACATGTTGTTTCAAGTATGGTGAAAAGCACAGATTTCTTACAAAACAAGACAAGAATTCCACACACCAACCTCCGTGTTTCTTACATGCATTTATCATTTTTCCTCCACTTTGACTACCATCCAATACACTTTAACTCAGATTTTTGCATTTGTTTTTTTCTCACTTTTTTACCTTATCCCAAGAACAATCAGATGGGAGATTATTGGTGACATATTCCTTATCCTAATGCTTTCCTTATAGCCAATAAAAATTACCTTTAATGATAAAAAAACTCTTTTATGCTATCAAAAACATTGGCTTCCTCTGGCAGCACAGCACTTTGTATACTGAAGAAAGCAGATCTTGGTGTAACAAATGAAAACAGACATGCGCACACAAAACCTTAAGAAAAGTAATTTCCAAAATAATACTTTGAGAAATATAGGAGTGGAAAGGTGCATATATAGATCCAGATAATAGCTGAGTGTTAAAGAATCTGCACAAATAATCAAAGGGTGAATAAATCAAACTCTTGTCCCAAATCTATTAAATGAAATATTTTTCAGAAAATGTTTAATTTCATTTAATCACCCCATATTTTTCTCACATTATATAGCAAAAGTAAATAAGCAATTACCAACTACTATTGCAAGCAAAACAATTGAAAGTAAACACGATCTCATCAACTCTAATCTTTGTTTAGCCAAGAATAACTGTATGTTGTCTATTTTTCCATCTGCATTTGTCCTATGAAAAGATTAAAAGGGATTCATCATGTGTAATTTCTAAGCAATAGTCTTTTAAAATTACTGGAGATAACTAAAATGCACTTCTGTATACTTATAATAATTTTGAGAATTGTGAATAGTAAATTGAATTCTATGTCTCCCTCTCTCTCTGCCCCTCCCCCACTCACGCTCTGTCTCTGTCTCTCAACAATGAATAAATGTTATAAAAAATGTTTTAAATAGCAAACTGGGAGATAAGCAAACTTAATATTAAGTAAGTCTTTTCAGTATGTAGTGTTATAATCTAGCAAGTAATTCTCCTAAGCATGTGGCTTAATAGCAAGAGATAGTGAAGAAAGAGAAAATTATGGCTAAAATGTATCACATCCAGTGTTGTACTTTCTAAGAAAATATTTCTCTATTTGCCATCTTAATTTTATTGTTTCCATAGTTTGTAACAAGGTGTGTTTTATCATGTTTCCATAAAAACATGTATAATTTTTTACCAACTAGAAATTATAAATTAAAATCCATATTGCCACAAATATGTGTACATCACGAGTTATTTTTAAAGCTCTTACTTTTTTTCTCTTCAAACAAGATACGTTATCTCTTCCTATTCTGGAACGGGAAACGATGAGCAATGAATGAAAATATTAGTTTTAAATAAATTGAGATTTATAACTTTTGAAATGCATTAAACAATTGCTATCTATTGATGCTATATAGTGCATATAATTTCTGACATATAATTTCTGTATGACATGTAAGTGTGATGACGGCCAAAAAAAAAATTAACTAAAAAAAAAACATACTATTTTAATGTTTAAATTATCATTCTCTTTATTTTTGAAACTATAAAATTTTCTGTGATTTACTTTCCGTCTAGTAAATATGAAGATGATATGAAAAACCCGGTTCAGAAACCTTATAAATGAGAAATTATTCCTAAATAAGTAAGTCAGCTACTAATTTTCAGTTTGCACCTGATCCTATCCTGTTTTCACAAAAAAGGACAATAAATATGAGAACGAGGGGCGCCTGGGTGGCTCAGTCGGTTAAGCATCCGACTTCGGCTCAGGTCATGATCTTGTGGTCAGTGAGTTCGAGCCCCGCGTCAGGCTCTGTGCTGACAGCTCAGAGTCTGGAGCCTGTTTCAGATTCTGTGTCTCCCTCTCTCTGACCCTCTCCCGTTCATGCTCTGTCTCTCTCTGTCTCAAAAATAAATAAATGTTAAAAATAAATAAATAAATAAATAAATAAATATGAGAACGATTAGTAGAAATAGTAAATTTGCAAATTAAATAAAATGAAATTATACAAATTCCTTTTATGTAAAGGTTTATCTAGTAGATTGGCGATTTATTAATTTCAGCACAATTGAGATACTATCTCTAAAACAACATTTCACAATATTTCTATATTGATCTCTCCACCATCTTTTCAACCAAGGGGAAATTAATGAAATTATTTTAAGTTATAAATGTATTAATACATGGGATATCAATTCTTGTACTTTTCACTTTGCACGGTTTTGTTTTGTTTTGTTTTACTATCACCTTAGTTGTTTTTGTCTTCCCAACATTACCTGATAAACTACTCTAATCTCACTAGATTTTCAGGACTCCATGCTTTGTGAACACCTGAGTAGGTTCATTCCTTGGCCCTCTGTTGACATTTCTTTATAATAAGTCCCTGAGAGAATTTGTACACTCTGACTGCTCACCTACCAGGAGACAGTTCCAAAACCTGCCTCCAGCCCAGATAGCCTCCTGTCACAATTTTACATTCAGTTCTATCTGTGAATATCTAAAAAGTAAAATCGTCATTTTCACCCCAAAATATGCTTCTTTCTCTTTTCTCGCCTACCACATTAATACCTCAAATATGCCAAGAACTTTTGTCCTCCAAAATTTCTTTTCAATTGATAGCTTCCACTTCTACAGCCAATTATCCTTGGCAGAGAGTAATTGGGTCATGCCCGGATAATCACAATAGAGTTCTTCCTAGAGTTGCTCGCATTTCTAGTATAGTCCCTACCGATCAGAATTTCTCAACTATGATTTATAAAGATATCACTAAATCCTACATTCCATAAAATATAAAACATACAAATTGGATTTCATACATTCAAGTTTTCCTGTTGTTCTCTTTCATCATCTGGATCCCTACGCGTTTGTCTTGTTTTTCCACATTCATATCTTGGTTTTGTTTAATAGACCAGTCATTTCGTGCAATCCATTATATTTGCTATTCTTTCAAGCAGTTATGTTCATTCAGTTTTCCCATATGCAAATCTCTCCGAGTTTTTGCCCTTTTACTTAGTATTTCCATTACAATTTGTGCTGGTTGGTTTGACCTTTGGAAAGATTCTGTGACCATCTCTGCAGTACTCTGAACCTACAGTGGCTTTAAGTGGACCATCTCGCTCTCAGGTAGAATGAAGCCTTGGCAGAAAATCAGCTGTCAACATGAGAAGAGGCCAGGATTTTGGTCTCCTCCACTTTCTATCTGCCAAGCTGCAGAGTGGACAATAAGGTGTTCTTTTGCTCACAGACTCTACTCTTGTCAGAGGTCCTTTCTGACACAAATATGGGTGTTGCCAGTTTCTAATGGTACCACTCCCTCTGTCAGCATGTAGAGTGGGGGTAATGATCCTCACTGGGCCCTGCCTCACTACTTGTTCCCGTCTTTTTTCCTGAGGAGTCATGGTGTGAATCAAAATTTACCTTCTTATTGTAACTTTTTACTTCTTTTCATAATAGTCGTTTTCTTTTTCCTGTCTGTGTTTATGAATTTTGTGACAGCTTAGATTTCTGTTATTTAAAATTGATACTATCTCACATCACATACCAAAACCAATGTCAGGCGAACATTATAATTAAGTAATAATCATATAGAAGAATAAAGATCTCCATCACTCTGGATAGGGGAGAATTCCTAAACAGACCTTAAGAAGCAGAATGAAAAGAAAAGCAACTATAACAAGAGAATATGTGTTATATGTAACATTTATTTAAAAGCTATCAACAGGTGAGACTACACTGGAGTGATCAGGGTTTAGGAAAGCAATTGCCTTCAAGGGAAGAGGAGTGCAGTGATCAGGGTCTGACCTGCTGGCAGTATTCTATCTCATTACCTGGTGGCTATGCAACTGTTACATTTGTGACAATCCCAACCATTTACAAATATCTATCATATTCTTTTCTATGTTTCCTATACTTCATTTGAAATTTTAAAAATCTCTCTGTTATAATCACTGATAGGACAGAGCAGATCATAAAACCAGACCCCTGGACATGTAAAAGAGAATGCATTCAAAGCCAAGATAAAGAAAGAGAAAACAAAAACAAAAACAAAACTGGGTATAAATGCAGGTGGATGTATTTTTTGGAGGCAGAAGGAGTAGAGTAAGATCTTTAAAGAATTCCTATGTGGTAACTTTAGTTTTTGTGTTTGTGTTTTTTCTCCTAAATTAAGAGTAAGTTGGAAGTTCAGATGAAGGATAGTGAAATTTGTAAAGAACAGGAAAGATCTGACCATTGTGGGAAATAGAAAATTAAACATATACTAGCAAGTTACAATAGTAGTATAACAAAGAATCTGACTCATTTTTGATGTTTGACTATTGACAGCTTTTAAGCCACACTCCTCCCTCCTTCCCTTCTGCTTTCCATCTGCCAAGCTAATAAGGAATTCAGGGTACTCTCTTCTTTGACTTTGTGGGGAAGTCTAATCATCAGGTGCGGTCTAAACCTCAAACCAGATTCCTCTCCCTGACCCCCTGTGATATTTTCAGACCAGTTTCAGAGTCCTGCTCTGTTCTCTCCCAGAGAGCACAATTTTGTAAGTAATAAAACATCCATACTCTCTCAGTCCCTGTCTGGTATCATCCACTTCAACAACCAAACCAAATTTTGGATGTGGGAGTGGGAATTGATCCCATCTCTGTGGGGTGATCATTATAATAGGATTGATGGGTAACACTGACAGCCTATGTAACTAGCTATGTAACACTGGTATACATGAAGCAACCATACAATGACAGTGGTCCCCATGGTCCCAATCTACGGTTTGGAATAAGAGTCACCTGTTTTTGTATAGCTTAGAGGGCAGTTGAATTTGCCTAAAGTTAAGAATTTATAAGACAGATGGGCCAAAAGGACAAGCAGGCAGACAATGGAAGTTTAACCTAAACTTATATTTAATACCATCTAAAGACTGAGTAAAGTGAGTATAGAAATTGACTGATGAATACAGAAAAAGTAGAGCATCAGTGGAAAGAAGACACCACAAGGCAGAAGGCTGAACATTAGAGTATGTGCTATAGATAACAACTTCAAACAATGTACTATAGCTACCATCATCCTGAACTATTCCACCTCTAAAATATTACATTTAGACATCTGAATGCATAATAGGAGGACCGTATGATTTAATTTGATATTCTATAGATGAAATACGTCTAGATATTGGTAGCTACAGCAGTAAAGATGAGGTCATAGGAGATGAGAGATTAGAATATGAGACATGGGGATATTGGTAGATCAGTACTTTGAACTTTGACGTCATATGGCATAACATATTTAGAATAGATCCTCAAGTCTTTCAGTGTATGAAATGAGCAACCAAAACTTGGGCACATGAGAGTGGCCCACTTGAAGAGCAAAGGTCTCAGAGCAGATTACGTTAAAAGGGGAGTGAGGTGGGGGGGGGGGTGGTCAAGGGAGTGAGGGAAGAAGGGACCTTTCAGTGAACTGATTCAATGTAGCATGGAAGATGAAAAATCTTCCTTTGGAAAGATACATGTGAAGGCAAAATTTGAAGAAAATAGTTTTCATTTGTGTTTAAGAATATTACAGAAGACTCTAAAAAGTTTGAGAAAATATGAGGGTTATTAGTTGATGAATGGTAGTTGTAGACAGCATTATGAAGGGTCTTGGAAGTTAAAAGTGATTTTGAGGATGGGGCACTAGTGTGAGAGGCCCAAAGCAGTGTGGAAATGGTTTGTGACTAATTATAGATGTTTATCTGTGAAAGCAAATTGAAGAATCCAGTCATGTAAACCATGAAAAGTTTAAATGGTAAGTTGCAATATGATTTAAATAAATAATTCTTGGCACACCGGGGTGGCTCAGAGCCTGGGCTCTGTGCTGAGAGCTCAGAGCCTGGACCCTGCTTCGGATTCTGTGTCTCCCTCTCTCTCTGCCCCTTCCCCACTCATGTTCTCTCTCTCTGTCTCTCTCTCTCTCTCAAAAATAAATAAACATTAAAATAAACAAATAAATAAAGAAACATATAAATAAATAGTCCTGAAAATAAAATAAATAAGTAATCCTGTTTCTTAGTGGATAGCAACTTGAGTGCTTTTGAGAATTCTAGAATAGCCACAAAATGTGTTCCACAATATGACAGTGGTGACATGAAATGGCATTCCTAATATTCAACAGAATGTATGTCCTCAGACAGTCAGGGTGTATGTCATTATTTCCTGGATTGTACAAGGAAAAAATTCACCGAATTTGAAGGGATTATCAGTAGCACATACAGAACTTCAGCCCGAGGGTTTGTTGTGAAGCTAAGACTCAGTATTTTAGTTTGCAGAATGGGTTCCTTGCCATGTGACATTAAGACAGTCTGGGAGAACAGCAGATACAGTGGAGGCAGTGATAAGGCTTAATATGATCTTTGTACTGCCAGAACCTAGCACAGACCCATTTGGTACATAAATGATTTGAGAAATCTAAAACGATTACAGATTAAAGAAATTAAAGAAATATATATATGCAGGCTTGCTTTTATTATAACAGAAAAGCTTTATTTGTATTTCATGTTTGAAAAAACAAACCTGTCAGAATATTTTTAAAAATGTTTAAACTTCAGTAGAAAGAAGAAAAATGAGTGGACTATAGTCTCAAACAGCAAATATTATGCTGAAATTTATTTTTATTTTATATATTCACACACACATGAGTGTGTATATGTATGTGTGTGTGTATGCACACACGTATATAAGTGTATGGTTCAGAAAATAATAAAACAACACTCTCTTTAAACAGTTTAAGATATATTTTATAACCAATGTCTAAAACTCCAAACTATGACCCAATCAAATCTTATTCCTCTCTCTTTTCTTTTTTTTTTCCTTTTTTATTAAAGTTTATTTATTTATTTTGAGAGAGAGCATGCACACACGAGCAGGGAAGAGGCAGAAAGACTGGGAGAGAGAGAATCCCAAGCAAGCTCTGCACTGTTAGCACAGAGAGAGCGGAGAAATTCAGAGAGAGAGAGAGAAACAGAGAGACAGAATCTCAAACAGACTCCTCACTGTCAGAACAGAGCCTGACATGGGGCTCGAACTCACAAACCATGAGATCATGACCTGAGCTGAAATCAAGAGTCAGAGGCTTAATCAACTGAGCCACCCAGGCACTCCTCCTCTCACTTTTCTATTCTGAATGATGCGTGAATGGTTCCAGCCTGGCTCTAGCTGACATCTCAGTTTTACATGAAAAAGTAGCAATTGTCCCTTTGGAAGAAACTTGTCCCCCACTAAAGTTCCTGAAGCATAGCTCATGACTCAGGATTTCTCCTAAATGCCTGTTCCTGGTTATCTGGAAAACTTAATTTTGAAGGTGTCCTCTAGGCTGTTATGGCCAGCTATGCAGGTCTGAAAGCAGTTGCTCTACTCTTGGTGGGTAGAATTCAAGGATATTCCTATAACACTGACCTGTGTTGCCCTTGATAAATCTGGTGATAGTTTTATTGAATCTTGAAATGTTGCCAATAGCCTATCTAGCTATTTGATCTGCTATTTGGAAAACTAAAGAGTAATTATTAAAGACATCTTTTTATTGGATTCCATGAGCTGTGGGGGGAAAAATAATCACAGATACTGGATGAATCGCTTGATCTCTCATGTAGATACTCATGATATGGACCTTTTCTATGAAGGCACCTACAGAGTCAGGCTGTTGACAGAAACCACATGACTCACAAGGCCACCAGGGCAGCCTAAAGCCATCTTTGTACCAGACATGGCAACGCATTTACTATCAGAGACTGGGCACATCTAAAGGATTCCAGCTTTTAAGCGTATGGGCTACCACTGCCTGCCAGGCTTAGGATAGCTGCCAAAGTTGACCTGGGAGTCCTGCAAGGTGAGAGGTTGCGTGGCACAGTGTTTTATCTTTGCCGGCTCCTGGAAGATTGACCTTCGATCATTTCTTAGAACTATCAGTGGTGTGTCTGCTGTTGACAGCTTTTCTGATTAGTTTCTGTTCTAGTCTGATTAATCAAATTGATAGGGAATACTTAAAGGAATGATGTTTGGATAAATTCTATCAAAATAATGAATTCTCTTCTAGTCCAGGTACCATAAGGGTCAAAGGACTCCTTCATATTGGTGTGTTAGCAGTTATACTATTCGTCGGTCTGTAGAAGGTAAGATATGAACCAGAACTCTCTGTATAACCAAGAAACATGTCCTATAGTTTACTCACTGTATGCTAAAAAACTGCATTAACTTTCACATGTAATTTTATTTTTGCTTTTATTCTATCCCAATAGGCATCTGGCCATATTTCAGGTGCTTTCCCTTTCTATTTGGAAAAGAGCTCTGTTGGATAGAAGTGCTCATGCAGTTTCATTTCAGTGCCAGCCTCTGAAAGTGCTCCTTGGTGCTAAGGTAACCCAGAAAATAACTGGTAACACCCTACTCTCTGACTTTAGAAGGCATGAAATTCAGACTCAAAATCCTGATTTTGAACTGCCACTACCCTGTGGTCATAAAAGTGTCTCCAAGTAGAATTATCTTCGGTAATACCTATCTATTACTAAAATAATGATGCAAATCAAGTAGCCATTAAGTCTTGTTGATATAAAACAACAAAAGTTTATTCAGCTCATGAGTCAATAAGATTGAGTATTTCTGGGCTATGCTTGTCTAATCTGATCTGTGCTCTCCCATATTTCTATAATCAGCAATAGTCCATTAAGACAGATATGCTGATAAATACTGGCTCTACTCACATATATAAGACCAGTCAGCTCTTGTTTGACGTAAGATAGCTTTAAATGTAACAACTGGGGCAATTCACTTCTATTCTACATGTTTTCATCCTTCACCAAAGTAGTCCACACATGTTATCATAGAAAAGGCAGAAAGCTCTAGTGAAAGCAAATGCAATCATTGAAGTGCTTTGTAAATCTTGCTATGTAAATATTTACTAATTCTTATTGACCAAAGCAAACTGCATTCCTAAAACTGGAGTCAGAATTTTATTACTACAAAATTATACTGCAAAGGATGTAAATACATATAGTGGTAAAGTATTGGAGCCACTTCTAAACTCCATTAAACCACCGTTCAGACATAACTATGTACTTATGAGTAGTTGTGTTTTAAATTTATTTACTAAATATATCTGCATTTATTCATTCCATCAGTGAGCATTTATTGAACTACTAGTATCTGCTAGATATCATTGCAGGAAATCTATATGTAGCAATGAAAAAGGATTTTCAAAAAATAAAAACATCTTACTACATAAATGTATTAGAGTTGTCACAGAAAAGAAATATATGATGAGAAAAATAAAATAAAATAAAAAGTTTGTATGGTATAATTACATTTAAAATAATGCCAGATTGGGGCACCTGGGTGGCTCAGTCGGTTAAGTGTCCGGCTTCGGCTCAGGTCGTGATCTCGCGGTTTGTGAGTTCGAGCCCCTCTTTGGGCTCTGTGGTGACAGCTCAGAGCCTGGAGCCTGCTTCGGATTCTGTGTCTCCCTCTCTCTCTGCCCCTCCCCACTCATGCTCTGTCTCTCTGTCTCTCAAAAATAAATAAACATTAAAAAAATTTTAAAATAATGGCAGATTTTCTTACCTAAGTAAAGCAATATAGAACATGAGGAGAAGAATGAAAATATCACTTACAGAAATGTGACAAACTTGAAATGGAGGAGGTTGTCCATTCTTCTAATGGTCATGGCATTCTGATTTCAAAGTCTGATAATAACCAAGAGTTAGTGACAGCAGATTTTATACGTTGCACGTACGTGTGCATATTTGTATAATAGCTTTGGAAAATATTTTGGCATTATCTGTCAAAGCTGAAATTGTTCATAATCAACAATACACTAGTCCATTCCTAGGTTAATCCAATGAGATATCTTTTTTTATATTCCTTTTAATGTTTATTTATTTTTGAGACAGAGAGAGAGTGAGTGGGGGAGGGGCAGAGAGAGAGGGAGAGATTGAGAATCCCAAGCAGACTCCATGCTGTCAGCACAGAGCCCAATGAGAGCTTGAACTCGAGTTGTTGAGACCATGACCTGAGCCAAAACCAAGAGTCAGACGCTTAACCGACTGAGCCACCCAGACACCCCCAATGATACATCTTGCATATGTGTCCTAGGAGCAGGGCCAGCTTCTAGGGTGTCTTGATTTCATAACCTGAGGAGTTCTCCAAGCTAAATATGAAATTGGAACCATAGATAGAGGGCAAGAAAAGAATGAAGAAAGAGGCAGATCACTATGGATAAGGCAGGGAAGGGAAGAGATGAGAAAGGGAAGGGAAGGATAAAAGAAAAGGAAAAGACCTTAAGCCATCGTGGAAAATAGAGCATCTCCTAGAACCAGCTTCTATCCCTCTTCAGTCCAATTTGCATTTCTACCTTCATTCTTAATCTACTCACTGCCCCTTTCCTATCTGCTGGATCAAGTTCCATCACCTGTGAACTGCATTTTGTACTGATATACCAGCGTTAAGAGTAAAATCATATAGCACTTTGCCTTGGAATTTACAACAAGCTCCAGCATCCGAAGCTTTCATGAGTAGGTTCCTCAATCAAACGGTTGCTAAATGACTTAAAAATCAGAGCTCTGCTATTTGATATGAATATTATTCTGTAAATTTAGATTTCTATAAACCATAGTTTTCATTTCTCTGAACTGAGTACAGTAAAACTCTTTTCACACGTTTGTTCTAAGGACTAAACAAGACAATGAGCCTTTATTTCTTTGAAAACTCTTAAGGTGATATGCAAATACAGTGAGTATCTGAGTGACTTTTGTGGATGCGGATATACATGTAGGTTACATGTAGGTGATGTAAGCATGTGGAGTACCTGAGAATGATAGGGGATGAGAATTGTACTGTGAATTGATGCATATATAAACATATATATTTCATGACAGCTTAAAGATATAAACATAGAAATTTTGGGTGATGTGAATTTTTTTTTTTTAGTCACCATTTTGGAAATCCTTTCGAGAAATACAGGGTTAGAGAAGTTAGTTAAAAATCAATATGCAAGTGCGAAAACTGAGACAAGATTTAGATGTAATAGTATTTGGGCAATATGAAAATAACCATTTTGTCTTATGAAAATATCTTATGGAGAGTCAAATCCTAGACTCAGTGCAGAGTATCTGTTCTGAAACTAATTAGTAAAAGTGTTGTCATTTCAACCAAACCTTTAGGCAGAAAATTTGCTTCTTTGTTTTTAATGTTTCCTTTCTCTCAGGAACATCTATTTCCTAGAAAGCAGTTTTAGAAGATTTCGATACCTTAATAATCTGTGTTATTTTGGGGGGAAAGTCAGTAATCCAGCACATTAAATACTAAAAATGTAACTCATAATCCTAAAGAAAAGGTCAAGAAAAAGAGAACAAACAAAGATACAAAACCTACTTCTCTAACTTTTTGTGTAAGGTGACATATTATTAATTTGTACTTAGTATCATCATTTGTTTTTTCCCCCTGATTATCCCAACTTATACACAGTCTAGTCTGCTTTACTGATATTGGCCTTCAGCAGAAAAATCTTGCTAATGCATTCTCATCTGTAGGTACATATGCTTTCAGACTTATTTCTTTCAGGCAACAGAAGGTTAATATATACTGCTAGAAAAAAAAATGCCTTCATTTTCTTTCATTTTCAATGAAGGCAGACAGATAAACACCTATAGGCAGATCTCCACCTGCAGGCATGAATATGTTTTAAGAGAAAATCTCTTAAGTTTTGCAAGATGCTTTCAGAAGGAATTCTTTAGTGTGTTAGCTAATTACAACCCTGTTCTGAAAAAATGTTTACTTTTAATATTCTTGGAGTTTTTCCAATTCCTTTACTGTATGGCAGTCTGTTTGCTCGCATTTTCAGGAGATAAAAGAAATAAATGCAGCATATTTTTTAAAAACATTATTTTAAGGATTTATTAAAAACAGTATCTTTACTCTTGGCTTTAAATTTCAATTGATAGTTAGAATAAATACGAGTTTTTCAAATCTCAGTGCAATCTGTTCAACATAATGATTGAATAAAAAGTAACTGCATGGCATTTATTTCAGAATTTAAAAAAAATTGTTACTGAGGAAGTAAATATTTATAGTAAAAATAGAGTAGTTTATTTTGACTCCTATGGAAAATCACAGAAATCATAAGAAAAAAACTGAGTCTTACCATTAGTTCAAAATATTGTTGTTATCAAGATACAACTGCTTTTAAACAATTCAAAGTAATAAACAAAATGCTAGAAAAATGAGAGGTAGGCCAAAACATATTTACATTTAAAAAGTATAATTGTGTATTCCTTCCTCAATTATGTGAACATTTAAATTTAGAGAAAAAATAATTTTATTCTACAAGTAATTCATTTCCATTAAATATTATAATTCCATTCAACATTAAAACATAACTCTGATCCATATTCTCTGAATCTTAATCTCAGATTTATTTACAATGGATTAAATACACAAGTATTTTGCTTATGTTTTCATTGAAATGTGACTCCTATTTTGATAACTTAAATTGGCTGGATTTCTCTTTTGTAATGTAGCATTCCAAAAAACAAAAACAAAAAGAAAACAAGTTATGCGTATCAAGAATCAGAATGTTCTAATACTCTAAATACATTTGTGGTAGAATGTTGTTACAATCTTCAAGAGTAATGCTTTCAAGTATTTTTATAACTAATTAACATATTTAGTGGTGTTGCCAGTGTCTGAGTCAGGAAACTTAACTACCTCAGAAAGTATACCTGATTATGGAGGTGCCTGGTTAGCTCAGTTGGTGGAGCATGTGACTTTTGATCTCAGGATTGTGAGTTCAAACCCTATGATGGGCATAAAGCTTAAAAAAAAAGAAAAAAAAAAAGCACACACTCCTGGTCACTACTGTATGCCCTTGGGAAAACTATTTCCTCTTATTAAACAAACCATTAATATATATTGCACCTTTATTCATCTATAGTATCCCAGTGACATTAGGAGCATTTTCACTATGGCTGGGACACACAAAACATGATATGTCTTAGTACATTCAGGTTTCTATAACAAAATAGCACGACAGCATAACATATTGTTTATGTTTCTATTTTATTGCTCAGTTAGGAGGCTGAAAGTCTGAGATCAGGATATCAGTGTCATTGAATAAGGACCTTCTTTTTGGTCACAGACTTCTCATTGCATCTTTACATGACAGAGGGGTTAGGAATCTCCCTGGAGCCTCTTTCATAAGGTACTAACTAATCACATTCATGTGCGTTCCATCCTCATGACTTAAGAATGTCCCAAAAGTCCCACATCCTAACACCATAACTTTTGGAAGTGAGGATCTCACCATCTGAATTCTGAGGAGACACGAACATTCAGACATAACAGTGATATGAACTGCAGGGTTAAGAGGTTGCAAAAATGCAACTGTTGAAGGACTCCTTAAGATCTCTAGCCAACTTTGTACTAAATGACTTTAAAAGAGCCCTCAGTAAGTCAGAGTACTAACTGCTAAATTCTAAGCATTGGTGAATTTTGTTTTTTTAAGTAGAGATTGGGTGAGAGGTACTAGATAACTTCATATGTACTCACCTATTTACGTTCGGAAATAGGAGACCCCAGACAAGAAAGCCTTGACTGTATGCTACCAAGATGGAGAAATGAGATTAGTACTACTGGGGCCATTAATAGATGGAAGTAGCTCAAACTAAAACGACTGTTCTAAAAATACTTGAATATAACTCAGTAACCTCTTCCTAACTTCTTATTTGTTTATTTGGTTTGTTTTTCATGTACTAATTCTGCTAAAGTTCCAATTATAGAACTACAACCAAATGCACTTTGGGGGCATAATGACGAGTTGGCTAAGATCTCAGAAGTACTTCAAGTGAGATGATAGCAAACGAGCTAGAAGTAGTTGTCACTGAAGGAGATATCAGTGCAGCGAAAATGTGGCTTCAGTGGGAACTATTATCATCATTCCAGTGCATTTGCAGGAAGATTATGCTATGAAAGAATATTTAAGATCAGCATCTAGAGGACTTTGGGCACTATTAAGATAAAAGAATGAAGAAATGAAGAAAGAGAGAGATTGAAAGAAAAAGAGAAGAGAAACTCAACATAGAATACCCCAACATAGACCTTCCCTCAGAAGGTATGAAAGAAACAAATAAAAAGAAATATGGATCTTGGGGCGTCTAGGTGGTTCAGTTGGGGAAGGGCCCAACTTCAGCTCTGGTCATTATCTCACAGTTCGTGAGCTCAAGCCCTACATTGGGCTCTCTGTTGTCAACACATGCCTGCTTTGGATCCTCTGCCCACTCCTGCTCTGCCGCTCCCCAGCTTCACTCTCTCTTTCTCAAAAATAAATAAACATTTAAAAATATATATGGTTCTTGGTAATCCTTAGGTGATGGGTAATAAGAGACTGTTTTGAGGTCAATCTCTGGTGAATAAATAATGCAATGACATTTGAAAAAAATTACAGGATAGAGCTGTAGTGACTTAAGATACAGAATTCAGGGAACCTTGAAAATTCATTGGAATTTTAGGGTCAAGAAAAAGCCAGATGTATGTACAGAGCTTGGCAGTATTCCGGTAATGTCAGCGTTGATAAGAACACATTCTAGTCTTTTAAAAGGTTTAGGCCACTGCTTTCTACCACTATAATGCAACAAATACCTAGCTATCCAAGAATACCAGTAAAGAGTTGTAATGAGCAGTATAAAACAAGAGGAAGATTTAGTGTGTGTGTGTACATGTCTGTGTGTGTCTTTGCGTCTGTGTTGAATTAGAACATGGAAGATAAATGGTAATCTGGTAAATACATGACTTCTGATGACTGACATAGTCAAGTAGAAAAGGATTCAGAGGATTCAAAGCACAGAATGATATCTTTGACAAAAAAAAGAAAGCCAATAGTTTCCTATTTTGCAGGATCTCCTCTCCACCTCAGTGATAGAGGGAACTGAATGGAAAGTAATGTAATTAGTTTGACATTCTTACACTTTCTATTCCATTTACCTCCTTTAGCCAGAAAATTATAGAAATTCTTTATATTTCACTGGCCTTTCTGGATAAATATCATTTCTTGTTCTACTTCAGGACAACTCTCATACATTCACTGAGCTTCCAAATACCAAATTCCTAGATTTTTAACTGGACAACAGACAAAAAGCTTCTGACTATCATTACGTTAACTTATGAGTATTCTCAAAATTTATTTTATATATTGAAGAAATAAAAAATCTACATGCTGAAGAAAGACGGATACCATTTTTTAAAAACGTTTATTTATTTTAAGAGAGAAAGAGAGACAGAGAGTGCACTCATGAGTGGGGGAAGGGCAGAGAGAAAGGGCGAGAGAGAATTTGAAGCAGGATCATGCTGTCAGTGTGGAGCCCAACTTGGGGCTCAATTTCAGGACTGTGAGTTCATGACCTGAGTCAAAATCAAGAGTTGGATGCCTAACCGATTGAGCCACCAAGGTGCCATGAGGAATAACGTTTTTAATATTCCCCCAAAAAATGTATTAGAGAGGATGGAGAAAATAAATATGTAAATGATGTTCTCAACACAGGTGGTATAGAAAATAACTACTCATCAGAATCACCAGGAAAGTCCCATTAAAATCATAGATACATAAGCACAAATATAACACATAAAGTTCAATAGATGTGGGCTCACATAATATTTTTTTAAACACATTCCCCAGGTAGTTCTTTTCCAGTTATCATCTTCATAATCTCTCAAAAAACATTTAGGAATTAATATCTCTACATGGTTTTAAAAGTAATTTTATAAAAAGGGCATTTGAATTTTGTCACTACACTGCTAAAGACTCTTCAGTGGTTTCCCATTGCCTTCAGAATAATAGAAATGTACACGTGGTTAAATGAAGGTCCTAGGGGCACCTGGATGGCTCAGTCAGTTGAGTGTCTGACTTTAGTTCAAGTTATGATCTCATGGTTTGTGGGTTCGAGCCCCGCGTCAGGCTCTGTGCTGACAGCTCAGAGCCTGGTGCCTGCTTCAGAATCTGTGTCTCCCCATCTTTCTCCCCCTCTCCCTCTTACACTCTGTCTCTCTCTAAAAAATAAATAAATATTTAAAACAATTTTAAAAATAAATAAAATAAAATAAAATAAAATAAAATAAAGAAATAAAATAAAATAAATGGAGGACCTGGGTATGTATTCACTTCCCTGAGTCAACACACCATCTCATGACCACAGTTTTAACCATCTTAGATAATTTCTTTCTTTCTCAAATGTATGGTTACTTTACCTCCATAAACTAATGCACAATTTCTGCTCAAAAAAACTCTCAAAATAGTGTTAAGTATTTCTAGTTTCCACTCAGGCATATGAAGAGCTTGGAAGTCATGACTCCAGTCTCCACAGCAAGAAAAAAAAATGAACAAACTGAAAATCAACGACTCCTAGAACCATCAGAGAATTGAGGTCACAGAGTAAACTCAATTCCTCCCAAACTGAAGATAGGCTAGCAGTTATAGAAAAATCCCAGATTACCTAGACTGGAAGCCCACAGTTAAAGTCAGTATAAAATGAAGTATTAAAGGAAGACTGTAAACTGTAATTGACTAATTGCTAGAAGTACAGGGTGGAATAATTTTAGAGTTGAAAACTCCAAGGGAGCCCATTTTTAGGGGGATCTCACACACTTTCATTGGTTTTATCTTCAGGAGCCCTACCTGGTTCACTGTAAAATTGGAGAAAAATCCCCTCATACTTGCAGCAGAGGAAAGGAAAAAATAATGATTTTAAAATGCATCAAGAGCTCTTTGTTCTCTTTCTAAAGACTCTTTCTAAAGACTAAAATATTTCATCAGAGCCCCATCAACTGGGATTTAAAACAAAACAAAACAGGGGCACCTGGGTGGCTCAGTCGGTTAAGCATCCAACTCCAGCTCAGGTCATGATCTCACGGTCCGTGAGTTCAAGCCCCGCGCCGGGCTCTGTGCTGACAGCTCAGAGCCTGGAGCCTGTTTCAGATTCTGTGTCTCCCTCTTTCTCTGCCCCTCCCCTGTTCATGCTCTGTCTCTCTCTGTGTCAAAAATAAATAAACATTAAAAAAAAAAAAAAAAAAACAGGAGTGCCTGGGTGGCTCAGTCGGTTAAGCATCTGACTTCAGGTCAGATCATGATCTCACAGCTTATGAGTTCAAGCCCCGCATCAAGCTCTGTGCTGACAGCTCAAAGCCTGGAGCTTGCTTTGGATTCTGTGTCTCCCAATTTCTCTGCCCCTCCCCTGCTCATGCTCTGTCACTTTCTGTCTCAAAAATAAATAAAATATTGAAAAAAAATTAAAATTGAATAAAACAAAACAAAACAAAAAACCTAACTGACATAGGAAAAGGAAAATACCCAACTCAAACTCACTAAGAGACTAAACACTATTCACAGCATTAGAGAATGCCTCCCTCCCCTCCCCTCCCCTCCCCCACACCTCACTATCATCATAAATAAGCCTCTAGTATTATAAAAGGAAAGACAGTTAAAAGAACTTCAAGCCCCAAATCCTATTTAAAGAGTGTCCAAGGTGGGGGTGGGGGTGGGGGGGTGGCGCCTGAGTGGCTCAGTCGGTTAAGGGACCAACTTCAGCTCAGGTCATGATCTCGCCGTTTGTGAGTTTGAGCCCCAAGTCTGCCTCTGTGCAGATAGCTCAGAGCCTTGAGCCTGCTTCGGATTCTGTGTCTCTCTCTCTCTCTGCCCCTCCCCTGCTTACTCTCTGTCTCTCAATAACAAATAAACGTTAAAAAGAAAAATTTTAAAGAGTATCCAAGGACAACGAAAACCAATGATAGGGGTATGGGACACAAAGACACTAGAGGAAATTTTAGCCTTTGATACCATAGCAATAAAAAACAGTAACCACAGCTAAATTCCTACAGCTAAATTCCTAGCCAAATAAACATAAAAACATCACACTAAAGTCTTATCTACCTAATATATGTCTGGCTCTTAACAAAAATTTGCAAACCATGATAAAAGCCAATAATCACAGTCTGAGGAGACAAGTCAATGTCAAAACCAGACTCAGATATGACAAAATTTTGGAATTGTCATTCCTGGAATTTAAAATAACTTTGATTAATATTCTATGGGTTCTAAGGGATAACGCGTAAAATAAGCAGAGACAGGTAAGCAGAGGATGGAAAAATTAAAAAAAAAAAAAGGAAATACTAAAAAAAAAATATTGTAGTAGAAATGAAGAATGGCTTTGACAGGTTGATCAACACACTAAACATGACAGAAGAAAGAATTAGTGAGCTTTAAGACATGTTAATTTAAACTCCTAAAACAAAAATGCAGGGAAAAATAATGAAAAAAACATAATATTCAAGAACTATGGGAAAATTATAAAAACTTTATAAATATTGGTTGTAAATATAAAAATGTTATAAATAAATAGGCAAATATATTTAAATTGCAAAAAAAATCAAAGAGAAAATTTTGAAAGAAATAGAACAACTTTTCCATAAAGGAACAAGGATAAGAATTACATCTGATTTCTCTTTAAAAAGCATGCAAAAAATGAGCACAATGAAATATTTAGAGTTTACAGAAGAACAATAACAACAAAAAGAACAAAACCACCAACCTAGAATTTTATATTCAGTGGAGTTATCTTTGAAAAGCAAAGAAATAAAAACGTTCAGACAAGCAAAAATTGAGGGAATTTGTTACCATTAAACCTACCTGCCAAGAGATGTTTTAAAAAGCTTTATGGGCACCTGGGTGGCTCAGTTGGCTTAGTGTCCAACTTCAGCTCAAGTCATGATCTTACAGTTCATGAGTTAGAGCCCCAAAACAGACTGCTGTCAGTGCAGAGCCTACTCTGGATCCTCTGTCTGCCCCTATCTCTACCCCTCACCTACACTCTCTATTTCTCACATAAATAAATAAATAAAAAATAAATAAATGTAATAAAATAAAATAAAATAAAATAAAATAAAATAAAATAAATAAAATAAAATAAAATAAAATAAAATAAAATAAAATAAGAAACTAAAAAGTTCTACAGAGAAAAGGAAAATGATAAAGGTTGGAAACTCAGATCTACATTGAGAAAAGGAGAGTTATAGGCAGGATAAATAAAGGTAAAATCAAATCCTTTCTTTTCCTTTTCTTTTTTTAAAATATTTATTTATTTTTGAGACAGAGACAGAGACAGAGTGCAAGCAGAGGAGAGGCAGAGAGAGAGGGAGACACATAATCTGAAGCAGGCTCCAGGCTCTGAGCTGTCAGCACAGAGCCCATCGTGGGGCTCAAACTCATGAACCACGAGATCATGACCTGAGCCAAAGTCGGACGCTTAACTGACTGAGCCACTCAGGTGCCCCACCTTTATTTTTCTGATAATTAATCTAAGAGCAGTTTGTTGAAAAAAAAAAAAAACATTAGCAATGTATTTGGTGATTTATAGCTTATGGACAAATGTATAACAGCAAGGTTGTAAGAGATGAGGGAGAAATTTAAAATATTCTGTTATAAACCATTTGCACTACTTGTGAAGTGGTATGGTGTTATTTGAAAGTAGAATTGAGGGACACCTTGGTGGCTCAGTCCATTGGGCATCGGACTTCGTCTCAGGTCATGATCTTGCTGTTCATGAGTTTGAGCCCTACCTTGGGCTCTGTGCTGACAGCTCAGACCCTGGAGCCTGCTTCTGATCCTGTGTCTCCCTCTCTCTCTGCTTCTCTCCTGCTCATGTGCTGTCTCTGTCTCTTTCTCTCAAGAAAAAATAAACATAAAAAAAAAAATTTTTTAAGTAAAAGTATACTTGGATTACTCAAAAATGTGTATTGCAAATTTAGGGCAACCATTATTACTATTTTTTTAAAGAAGTATACTAGATGTGTTAAGAAGAAAATGGAATTATAAAAAATGCTCAATTAAAAGTGAATGGAAAGGGAGCACCTGGGTCGTTCAGTCAGTTAAACTTTGACTCTTGGTTTGGCTCAGGTCATGATCTCACGGTTCCTGAATTTGAGCCCTGCATTGAGCTTGGTGCTGACAGCACGGACCCTGCTTGGGATTCTCTCTCTTGCTCTCTTTCTCTCTCAAAATAAATAAATAAACTTAAATATCTATATTTAAAAGTTGATGGAGGAACAACAACAACAAAAAAAACAAAAATAGAAACAATGAATATTTTTTTAAAATATGGCGAACCCTTGGGTGCCTCAGTTGGTTAAGCAAGGATTCTTGATTTCATCTCAGGTCCTGACTTCGCGGTTTGTGAGTTTGGGCCCCACATCAGGCTCCATGCTGACAGTGAGGCGCCTGCTTGAGTTCTCTCCTTCTCGCTCAGCCTCTGTCTCTGCCCCTCCCCAAGTCGTGTCCTCTCTCTCTCTCTCTCAAAATAATATATTCAAACTTGAAAAAAAAGGAAAAAAAAGGTATCGAAAGGGTAAAAGGATCATTTTTCAGCAGTTGTGGGGAAGGGGAGAGGGATGAAAAGGTGGAGCACAGGGTTTTTCAGGCCAGTGAAACTCTTCTGTGTGAATCTCTATTGGTAGATATACCACATTATGAATTTGGTGAACCTATAGAACTGTACAACACAGAGAGAATCCTAATACAATCTATAAATTTATTTAATAATAGTGTATCAGTATTAGTTCATCAGTCATAACAAATATAACATACTTCTGCGTAATGTTAGTAATAGGGAAAATGAGTAGGGAAGAAGGTAGTGATTATATGGGGACGTTGTACTTTATGCTCAATTTTTCTATAAAGCTGAAACTTTGCTAAAAACAAAGTATAATAATTTTTACATGTGAAGAAAATGTATAGCAGAATATGGATATATCTTTAGAACTTGTTTTTTAATTTCTCAGTTTCTCTTGCTAAAGAGATAGTCATAAAACTATTATAACCTAACAGTTTACTTGTATTATCCTGAATTTTGCTTATTTTGGATTGTTTTTTCTGAAGAAAAAAATGTTCTTTACCATGTTTCTATTTAACATAAGTTACTTTTATTTTGGAATATAATTACTGGCATGTTTTTCTGTAAATGCATTTAATATAAACTAGTAAAAAACTCAAAATAAGTCCACCAGTTCTAATAATTTACATGAGACTAGTCAAATTCATAAATACATCAGTTTTTTTCCTCAAGTAATTTTTGTTTAATTCTACTTAACACCTTCAAAACTATAAAAGTAGTTCTTAGTTGTTCACTTATCTTTAATGAGTTTAACTAAAATTTTAATAATCACCTATAAAAATGAGATAAATATGTCATTTTTTTCTGGTTTAGTAATACATTTCTAAATCAAATCCTAGCTTTCAACAATTGTGTGGTTTTTAGAAACTGGTAAGTGAATGTCTTTATTTTATTAAAGGTTTACTTGAAGTGGTCCCACACAATTGGAGTTGGAATCTTAAAATTTAATTGTCCATTGTATGATGAATAGTTGCTTAAGCGATTTCTGAGGTTATGTGTCTTCATCTTAATACATTCAAAATCACATTCAGCTCTAAAGTTCTATTAAGTAGTAATAAACTTGTTTTTTCAAAAAATGACTAGGAATAGCATTAGTAGAAGTAATATGTGTTATACAAAAATCATACTATTTTTAGCTAGTGAATTTTAAGAGTCAGTTTAACATTGTAAACTGCCCACTAGAAGTCCATAAATTTGAATTCTATTCATAACTTTGACATTGAAATTTGGTGTTACAACCATCAGTAAATAATTTGTTGATTGGGTCTCAGATAGTTTGCCTATAATAAAAAAGATTATATGTTGGTCAAATATCACACAAAACTATTTTTTAAAAGCCAGTTTATTTATGGAAGCTGAATGCTTCGCCTTAATGCTTTTGAAGGTGTCTGTCTTAGTCCATTCAGACTACTATACAAAAATACCATACATAAAGTAATTCATAAGAAATATATTTCTTACAGTTCTGGAGGCTGGGGAATCCAAGACTGAGCATCAACTGATTAGGTGTCTGATGAGAGCCTGTCTCTGGGCTCATAAATGACCTTCTTCTCACTGTGTCCTCACATGCCTAAATGGGTGAGAAAACTCTCTGGAATCTCTTTTTATAACAGCACTAATCTCATTCTTGAGGGCTCTATTATCAACCTAATTACATCTCAAAGGCCCATCTCCTAATACTATCACACTGAAGGTTAGAATTTCAACATACAAATTTGATGGGGGTGGGTGCACAAACATTCATTCCACACCATGCCATAAGTTTTTAAAAAATAGTTTTGATTTTATGAATGAAAAAGGGAATGTCCCTTTTTCTCCTGTACTCATTATATTTTCCTTATACTGAGAAATGCCAAGAGACATATGGGCATTGAATGTCATGTTTCACCTAAGAATGGGTTATTGTTTCAGCTTCCAATCTGATGTGATTGTCAATAGTTTTCCTAGTAACTATAAACTTGCTCTTTTTCAAAAGAAGGGAGAAACTGAGGATAATAAAGAATTTGGAAGAAAAATCACATAAATACCTAAAAGTGTTTTCTTTACATAGGATGTAACAAAGGGTAGAGTCAGCAAGGACACAGGTTCAGGAAAAAATATTAGCTATATAGAATTAGAAATAATTAATTTTGATTAAACATGATTAATACTGATTAATAAAATAGATTAAGAAATGACAAGATAAGCAATGCTTATTCTACTTAGTCTATTGGTGTGTCAATATTCACTCCTTACACCATCTTTTTTTTTTTTTTTTTAATTTTTTTTAAATTTTTTTTTTCAACGTTTTTTATTTATTTTTGGGACAGAGAGAGACAGAGCATGAACGGGGGAGGGGCAGAGAGAGAGGGAGACACAGAATCGGAAACAGGCTCCAGGCTCCGAGCCATCAGCCCAGAGCCCGACGCGGGCTCGAACTCACGGACCGCGAGATCGTGACCTGGCTGAAGTCGGACGCTTAACCGACTGCGCCACCCAGGCACCCCCATCTTTTATTTTTTTTAATTTTTTTTAATGTTTATTTACTTTTGAGAGAGAGAGAGAAAGAGCGTGAGCAGGGGAGAAGCAGAGAGAGAGGCAGACACAGAATCGGAAGCAGCTCCAGGCTCTGAGCTATCAGCACAGAGCCTGACACGGGGCTCAAACCCATGAACCACAAGATCGTGACCTGAGCGGAAGTCGGATGCTTAACCGACTGAGACACCCAGGCGCCCCAACCCCATCTTTTAAACATGACTTTTTCCTCAATTATTTTTTTAAACCATGCATAAATCCTCAACATTCCCATGATAAACACTGATTTTTAGTATCACTCAATATGAGAAAAAAAATCTATATCTTTTAACACATTTCCTTCTTTTGAGGTATAATTGACATATTATATTAGTTTAGGCATATAATATAATGATTTAATATTTGTATATACTGCAAAATGATCATCACAGTGAGTCTCATTACCATCTGTCACCACACAGCGGTATAATTTTTTTTTTTTTTTTTTTTGATGAGAACTTTTAAGATTTGCTCTCTTGGCAACTTTCAAATATGAACTACAATATTATTGACTAGAGTCACCATAATGTATATTGCAGAGGGAGGCAGAGGGAGAGAGCAAGAGAGAATCCCAAGCAGGCTTAGCACATATCAGTGCAGAGCCCAACACGGGGCTCGAACCCACAAAATATGAGATCATAAGCTGACCTGAAACCAAGAGTCAGATGCTTAACCAACTGAGCTGCCCATGTGCCCTGAGTTGTATGAGTTATTTACAAATTTTTTATACTAAGCACTTATCAGATATATGATTTGCAAATATTTTCTCCCATTCAGTAGACTGTCCTTTCATTTGTTGGCAATTTCCTTTGGCATGCAGAAGCCTTTGGTTTGTTGTAGTCCCACTTGATTATTTTTGCTTCTGTTATTTTTGTTTTTGGAGTCAGATCCCAAAAAGTCATCGCTGAGACAAATGTCAAGGAGTTTACTGCCTGTTTTTTCTTAGGCATATTATGGTTTCAGGTCTTACATTCCAGCATTTAATCCATTTTGAGTTAATTTTTGCATGGAATCTGAGTGATCTAGTGTCATTCTTTTGCATATGTGTGTCCAGTTTTTACAGTATCATTTCTTAAAAAGACTATCTTTTTTCATTGTATATCCTTGCTTCTTTTGTCATAAATTAATTAACCATACGTGCATTTGCTTATCTCTGGGCTCTTTATTCTGTTCCATCTATCTATGTGTCTATTTTTATTCTAATACCATATAGTTTTCATTACTACAACTTTATAATACACTTTAAAATGAGACAGTGTGATGTGATGCCTCCAGTTTTGTTCTTTCACAAGATTGCTTTGGTTATTTGGAGTCTTTTGTATTTCCATACCAATGTTAGAATTATTTGTTATTTTGCTATGAAAAGCACCATTGGGATTTTGATAGGGTTACACTGAATCTCTAGTATGAAATTGCAACAATATTAATTCTTCTAATCAATGAAAATGGAATGTCTTTCCATTTATTGATGTCTAATTTCTTTCATCACTATCTTACAGTTTTCAGTGTTCAGGTCTTTCTCTCCCTTGGTTAAATTTATTCCTAGGTGTTTTATTCTTTTTGAGGCAAATATAAATTATTTTTTTTCTTAGTTTGTCTTTCTGATAGTTCATTATTAGTGTTAGAAATGCAACAGATTTTTGTATGTTAACTTTGTACCTTGAAGCCTTACTGAATTTATTTATTAGTTTTAACAGTTTTTTGACGGAATCTTTGGGCCTTCTACATGTATAAACATGTCTTAAACTTTGCTGGCCTCCAGACCAGACAATCTGAAGGTGTTGCCCGGATGACAGTTGCAGTTACTGGGGCTTTCAGATGACTGTGTAAGCTCCATTCTGGAAGATACCAACAAACTGTAGTGATACTGAGGGATGGAGCAAAGGTGGTGTCTCTCTGGGCTATGTTCCCTGAGAGCACCTCTGTGGCTTCAAGATGTATGGCAAACGTGATTTCTGCCCCTCAGGCTAATGCTTCAGTGCAAGTAAATAGGTTTTTTTTCACAGAAAGACTGGGGGTATGCAAGTCCCATGGCTACTGGAGCCACGCAATCAAGAAACGCCCCATGTGTGGACTGCTCTCTCCTATATGCTTTAATGAGACAGTGGAGAGCACAGAGCTGGAGTATGCCCACTGGCTGTTGTAGTGTCATGGGAGAGTTCAGGGCCAGGGCTTGCCGGAAAGCATTCCTAGGGTAGAGGAAAAGTTCATAAATGTCCCCTGCCAGTACCTCCATTGGCGGGGCCACCCAACAGGCCCCCATGCCTCCAGCAGATGCTTTAGGATTAGCAAACAAATCTCCGCCTCATATGGTCTAGGAGCTTTTCTAATGGCTGCTTTTGTGCTGGTCTCCGGGAAGAGTGAATCTGCAAGTGAGCCCCCCAAAAGAAGTATTTCGGTTCCCACCAGCCAGGTTTCATGGTCATGAGGCTCATTAGTCTTCTAAGCCAGACATTTTGGGGGCTCATCTGTTTATTGCAGGTCTCAAGTGCTGGAGTGCCTGATGAGGAAAACAACCTCTCACTCTTTAGGGAGAAACTGCCTTTGTGAGATCCCTCCTGATGGTGGGTTGCCATCCCAAGGGTGAGGTTTTTGGTAAAGTCGTATCTTTGCCTCTCCATTGTGGCCCTTTTACCATTCATTGCCATGGAGCTGTTCAACTAGTTTTCAGGTATTCTTCAAAGGAATTGTTCTACATGTAGCTGCAGATTTGGTGTGTCTGTGAATGGAGATAACTTCAGGATCTTCCTACACCATCATCGAGGAACACCCTCAAGACATAGGTTTGTACTAAGCAGAAATTCACATAAGCAGATATACTCACATTATTTTTCCTATTTGAGGATCAGGACTCTGTCAAGGTCCAACAATATTCTACTTAATAAGGTATTCAATGGGATATGTAAACTAGAATGAGTTAAAAACAAATTCTTTCCCAATTGTATTCATTCATCATTTAATCAGCAATACATTCAATCGTGTCAAGCTCCATTCTAGCCCTTGTGATACACAATTGAGCAAAACAGACAAAATAAAGCTTGCCCTTGTGAAGCTCACATTCTATTGCAGAATGTCAGGCAGAGATCCACAAACATAATAAATTAACAAATTACGTTCATTAAGTGGTAGTGCCAGGAAAATTAGATCAGGTTTATGAGCATGGTGCATTTTAGGAAGAGACTGAACCTTGAAAAAAAGTGAGATAGAAAAAAAAAAAAACAAAACTTCACCGAGAAGGTAACATTTAGGAAAAGGTTTAAAGGAGCACTGGGAGTGATCCATCAGGAATGTGTGACAGAAGAGCACTTCAGGGAGAGAAAGGAGCCTCAGAGTTGGGAGCATGCCGGCCATGTCACAGCAACAACACAAAGAAGGTGACTATCGCTGGAATAGAGTGAGCTAGACAAATAGATCAGCAATAAGATCAGAGAGGGAATGGGAGTCAGATCACATTGGGCCTTGGATGTCAAAGTAAGAAATCTTTTATTTGGAAAGAAATGAGGAGTCATAGATGCGTTTGGACAGAGGAGTGGCAAAACTTAATTTCCATTAAGTCAGGATTGCTCTGGCTGCATTTTTAAGAGTAGACCTGGGAGAGGCATGGGTTCCAGTTAGGAGTTCAGACTGGTTACGATAGACTAGGTCATACTGATATATCAAACAATCCCATAACCTCATTAAATCACCCCAATAAATTTTACTTCTCATGCATCCGTGCCCAACACAAATTTACAGGTTTTCTCTGCTCCTCATGGCCATTAGGAGCTGAAACTGGAAGAAGCTCTGCCTTGGGGGTTTCTACAGCATGTGACGTAGAAAAGGGTATGCAGTAAAACATGCATCAGTTCTCAATGCTTCTTGTGTCACCGCCATTTGCATTTTATTTGGCAAGGCAAGTCACACTGTCATGTCTAACTGCAAAGGACTACAAAAGAGCAATCCTATCATGGGCATAGAAGGAGAAAAATATCACAGAGAATATTACAAAAACTCCAGCAAGAGGTGATGGTGTCCTGGACTGGGGTGACAGTGGCTGAAGTGCTGAGAGGCCACTGGAGTTTGGACATTCTTGGAATATACAGCCAGCCACTTTTCCTGACAAATGGAACATTAAATGTAAGAGAAAGAGAACAGATGGTGAGGCGCCTGGGAGGCTCAGTCAGTGAAGTGCCCGACTTCGGCTCAGGTCATGAACTCACAGTTCACGAGTTCGGATCCCACGTTAGACTGTGCTGACAGCTCAGAGCCTGGATCCTGCTTTGGATTCTGTGTCTCCTTCCCTCTCTGCTCCTCCCCCACTCTCTCTCTCTGTCTCTCTCTCTCTCAAATATAAATAAATATTTTAAAAAATTAAAAAAAAAAACAGAAAAGAGATGGTGATGGCTTTGGAGATAAAAACTAGAGAGAAGGAGTGGCATAACTGAGATCAAGCAGACTGAGCATTATGCAGAATTTGGAGGGACTTAGGTATTACATTTTAGACATTCAAGTTCAGATCTCAAATAAGTTGCTGAACACACAAGCCCAGGAATGCAAGGAAGATGTCTGAACTGGAGACAAAAAAGGAGGAAATGTACATGACATTTACAGCTAGAAGATTGGATAAGAACCCCAAGAGAGTTGATACAGATTCAATGACAGGGCTATTTCACCAGATGCTATAAAGTTGTAGATTTTAATATCTGAATTCAGAACTTACTAGTGTTTCTTTAGATACACCTGATATAGACAAGTTTACACCTCTATCCATGTGCCACGTTTATTATATCTAAGTGTATTTGGAAATATCTACCCATTCCCTGTTGAAATTATACATTTGAGGTATAAAACAACTATTACTGTGTGGACACTGCTCAAACACAAAGAATGTTCGTTAGTGGACAGCCAGCCTTGCCTGTAACATTAACTCCTAACATATATTCAAGAGCCCCACTTTCTAATATGTGAAACTCAATTTCACTTCCATAGGTAGCATTTAGTTATTTTCCTTCTTATTTTATATCGTATTGTGCCAAAAATGCATTCTAGAATTTGTTAATTTATGCATATGTTCTAAATGTCTTTTTTCTTCATAAAACACTAAGTTCAGGACATCTTTACAATATATTTTTTATAAGAGCATGAAGTAGAGGTCTTGAAAGAGAAAAGAAACTTAGGAATATTGGGAAAATAAATAAAAACAGTTATAATAACCACATAAGTTAGGACCTTTAGCAATTGTCTTAATCCTACTTGACTTAATTCATTTACCAAATAAGTCTTTAACATTTTTAAAGAAAAACTAAAACAGCTTAACAGTGTTTTACTAGGCTAAACTTTTAAGTACAATAATAAGAGGAAACCAGACAATTCATTTTTTTGCATCAGGATACCCAGCTGGGTGTGAGCTCCTTCAGGGACCATATGCCATTCACTTAAAACATAAGCAAATAGCACAGCACATGTGACTTTGGAAGCATATGATTATTTTATTCAACCAATAGTTTTGGGAATCTATTTTGTGACAGGTATTGTCCAAAGACAAGGGAATAGAGAAATAAACTGGCAGATTAACTGCTGCTGTTTTTTTGTTTTTTTTTTTAACAATTTTTATCAATGTTCATTTACTTTTGAGAGAGAGACAGGGACAGAGTGTGAGTGAGGAGGGACAGAGAGAAAGGGAGACACAGAATCTGAAGCAGGCTCTAGGCTCTGAGATGCCAGCACAGAGCCAGATGAGCTGCAACTCACGAAACGTGAGATCATGACCTGAGCTGAAGTTGGACACTTAACTGACTGAGCCACCCAGGCAACCCTCTGCTGCTGTTTATAGTTCATATTCTAGTGGAAAATACCGGAAATAAACACATACCTGAATTATAGTTTCAGGTTAATGATAAGTGGCTGATCGGTATAGAACTTGTTTGTGTGACTATGCATTTCTGCTCAGAACTGCATGCATGCAGTCATGGGGCCTTAGTTGGCTTGTACTCCCTATCTGGCCTCCTGATCAGAACTGGCCCTTCTGTTCCTGACGCCAAGAGGGATTGATGTACCTCACTTCCTCGAATCAGACCAGGCTGGCCCCCTGGAATGGATCAGGGAGGGAAGAGAAATATGTAGCCACTCTGGCTCCTGAAATTATGAGATGTGATAAGAAAAGCAGATAAAAACCAGCTTGCTTGGGACTGCACTTAGGCAAACTTAATGACTAACCATAAATCACACACAGGTAATATATATATATATATATATATATATATATATATATATATATTGCCCAGGTGGAAATAATTGGAAGTCTCACCTGAGAGGAGAACACTCTGCCTTGTACCCTTAATCGGACCCCGATTAGGCTATTCACAGTGGGGCTTTCCCAGCCAGAAGGTTGGATGTTGTGAATACTGAGTTGATGTATTGAGCCTTTTTTGTTCTTTTCTGTACTTCTCTCTCTTTATGTTTACTATAATTGTTTAATTCCTTATATTCCCTTTCCCTTATAATTAATGAAGTTTTCCTCTGCAAAACCAAAACTGTGGCTGTCATCAATTCTTCTTATTATTCAGAACAATGGCATACACAAAATTAAAGCTGGATGTGGGAATGCGAGTGAGGGAAGAAGGGAGAGATTGGAAAGCAGGGGTGCTGGGGAAAGGTCTCTTTTCTGGAATGACAACAGAGGAGAAGAAACAAGAATAACATAAAGGAACCAGGCAAACAGAGATCAGGGGAAAGACATTCCTGTTTTAAAACATGGCCACAACAATTACAAAGGTCTGTGAAAGGAGTGACCTGCATACATTCAACAGTAAGGCCAGAGGGACTGAATCAGAATCAGAATCCAATTACTTGGGATTGTATGTAGAATATAAGTAATAAATCAGGTGAAATTTCAAAGACCAGTTTATTCATAGGTTTTTAAAAGTAATTTGGAAAAGAAACGATGATGGTTTAATGGGCTAGTAGCAGTAGAAGGTTAGAACTCATATTTGAAAGCTTACGGCTGAGCTTACTAAGAGTAAGCAACCAACTCTCAGATGGCTCAGCAACCAGTTGATTGATAGACTGCATGTGCAGTTTCAGAGACTGAGAGAGCAAGGATAAATCTTGGGGTTTGGGTATCACCCACTGACACAAAGAATATTGGAGGAGCAGGCTTATGAATCAGGAAGCCAATTTTGACTGTGCTAAGTTTTGCATGCCAAATTCATATTTAAATGAAGATGTTTAGAAGTGGAAATATCAAATTATGAGCTCAGTAGATACATTTGAGGGTTGTCCGCATATAAAATGAATTCAAGTGCATGGGAATGAGTGTAGTCAACTCAAAAGAGAAGAAAAGGTCTGAGAGTGAGCACACAGACTTTGGGAATTGGAGAATAAGTCATTAATTAGACTGAATAGGATTCATTAAGAAGGGAGAAATCCAGTAGAGGTTTTTATTTGGGAATCTACAAAAGAAAAGTTTTCATGAAAGAAGGAAGGGTGTATTGTATAAAATGATTAACATCTATATGATGTTGGTTAAAATTAATCACTGGGGTTGGCCAGTAAAGGTTTTGGTAACATTCGCCATAGTGATTTCTTAACTAGTATTACTCAGTCAAAATTAGTGTTTGTGTTAAAAAAAAGAACAGGCAGATGTGAAGGCGGTAGCAACTAGTTATATGAGAGCACAGTGTATCAAAGAGGTTTTTTGTTGTTTTAAGTTGGAAACATTGCTACAGGTTTGATTGTTGGTAACAGGTGGAAAAGCAGGATGTATGAGTTCAGGTACATTGATAGATTTGTTCATGGAAAGATGAGTGGGCTGTTTTTATTTCTTCTGTTTTCTCAACGAAAAAAAAAAAATCAAAGTCACCAGCATTAAGAAGTAGGGGAAGGTGTGAGGAGAAAGAAAATGTGCAATAGTCTTTAGAGGAATGATGAGCAATGTACCGGTGTAAATGTGAACTTCTATACAAACTAATCTACATTATTAGGGAATAAAATCTGTAGAGGACTGATTGTGACAACTGTACTGGATTTTGATGGGGTCTCCAAATCAAATACAATGATTTAGAAAAAAAGAAGCAACAAACGTCATTAAAAAAACACTGATTTTTTAAAAAATAAATCCAGAGTGTGAAGCTAACAGCCCTGTGCAGCTTTCCCCAAACAAATGCTCAAAACAATATTTTGTTTGATGAAAAATAAGTTTCCATAAAGAGGTGTCAGTAGTCACATAAGTTTGAGGCCCTTTGACTTAACCAAACTGACCCAACGTATGGTTGATGGTTTGTTTTGTTCTATTTTCTATTTTAATGCAGGGCCTATCAGAGCATATAATAACCATTAGACCTTGTGAATCTCCGAGAAGGTGATTTTGAATGTTGTATTTGAGGATATTCCTTTTTGTGGAGGAAGGGGAACACTGGAAAAAATGGATTATTTTCCTTTTTCAAATGCACAGTTGCTCTGGTAAATACCTACAGATCCCTTTGCAGATGGCTAAGAAAATTACATTCTAGTATAATTTTGAGAATACAGTTTGGGAGGATCTGCCCTGGTATTTCTGAATTACAAATATTTTAACACATTCCCTTTTCATTTTACTTCCCCTCTTATGACTGCTTTATATAATACTTTACATCTTCCTTTTTTTGCGTTAGATTAGTGAGGTGTTACAAATCTATATTGTGAGATATGCACAGCTAAGACATCACTTTTCCTGTGATAATCAGGCACTAACCACCTGTGGTTTTATTGATTGCAATATTATACTTAACTATGGAAAAAGTAGAAACAGCTTATTATTTGAATATGATCTTAGATTTCAAAGAATGCTTTCCTCTGAAGAGTGTTACATCTTGAGTAAACACAAATTTAAAAAAAAAAAAAAAGCAAAACGGCCAAAATTTCCAGTTGCTTCAAGGTGTTGCTAAAGACAAACTTGAGTAAAATGTGCCACATTGTTCATGGTAGCTGAAGAGATGCAAAAAATTGAGAATGCTATTTTCATAACTCAGAGGTAGGGGAAAAAAAAAAGAATATCTAATTGCATCACTTTTGAGAGATGGCTAAACAAAAACCCTCCTGTCCGTTCTTAAGATTTTTCTCCTATTGTATTCCATACAATTGGGGTTGCTGGCATTTCCATATACTACTAACTTAATTAGAAATTCAGTGTACTTGGGTCTACGGCCTGATGCCAGTGCTGGAACTGACTATGGGAATGAAGGCAGCCTCGTTTTGTTGAGGGATTCTCATCTTTACCAACTGGCCTGTGAAATGTAGAAGCATCACCTGGGTTTCCCCTTTATAACTGAAAGCATATCGCAAGACTCAGATTGATGTCTAGGGCCCCTTTGCTCTTTGCTCACTGCTCACACAGCGGCTTTAATCACATTCTGAGCAGAGGGAGTTTGTTTTTATCTAAATGCTCCAAATCCACTGCCTCAAAAAGGGATGCCACAGGACAGAAATGTCTCTTATTGAAATGAGCTGAAAGCATTTACATCCATGAGAAAAGCTGTGCTTTCCTAAGGATACTCAGAAATGACTAATTGTGTCTGATGCCAGGTGCACAAAGCAAATCATTTGGTTTTGCTTTCACAGTTTTTAAAGGAAAAAAGGTACATCATAGTATACAAAGAATTAGCATATTGCTTTTCAAGATGTATTTATTGTTTCTGAGGATGATACCTGCTTTCTTTCTATTTGTTATCCTAGTTCAATTTCCTTATACTCTTTTCTTTTCCTCTTTTTATTTCCACATTGAATTATGATCAGAAAAGCAAGTGGAATTGCATTTTGCAAAATCCTTCTTGATTCATATATAAATTCCAAAAAAATGTACAGATCGACGGTCAGGAGATTAGCATTTCTTTCTTGAGATGTTCTTGATGTGATATCCTTCAAACTGAGTGAGATTGATGAGCATCAATAGATTGGAGCTCATGAACCTACATATTTTAGCCCATAAGTTCTTTTGTTAATGCAAGTTCTCTAGATACTTGCAATGTTGTTTGTGTTATTCTTCTTTTCAGTTTTAATTTGTATTCTCCTGTGATGCCTTTTTTATTTATTTATTTTTTTTTTTAAATTTTTTTTTTCAACGTTTATTTATTTTTGGGACAGAGAGAGACAGAGCATGAACGGGGGAGGGACAGAGAGAGAGGGAGACACAGAATTGGAAAGAGGCTCCAGGCTCCGAGCTGTCAGCCCAGAGCCTGACGCGGGGCTCGAACTCACGGACCGTGAGATCGTGACCTGGCTGAAGTCGGACGCTTAACCGACTGCGCCACCCAGGCGCCCCTGTGATGCCTTTTTTAACCTCAGAGGTGGTTTGACATAATTATCATTCTTAATGTTGCAGTGTGGTGTGGACTTCACATAAGTGGTTCCTTTTTCCAAATCCCTATCTTGCATGGCACTTTTCCAAATATTCCTCAGTTGCCATAATTTGGTTCAATGAGATGCCTTCCTAGAAATATTTTTTAAGCTGATTAACTATGTCAGCTTTATTTCATTTGTTTCAATCTATGATCAGGAGTTACATACATGATTGTGAGGGCTGCCTAGTCAAGCTCAAACTTTACAGGGTAGGTTGTTAGGAAGGGAAGAGTGGACTCTCAGGCATTAAGATGCAGTACACAGATACAATTTCTTTTTCTTCCCGGAAACATTAGTCCTGTTCTAAGGGCTTTGAACTAATTGAATGAGGCTTATACAGAGTGAGGGAAGCTAAGATTGTGGCATAGTGAAGAACCCTAAGCTTGCCTCATCCCTCAAAAACAGCTAGATAAATAACAAATCATTCTGAATACTCAAGAAATCCACCTGAGGACTGACAGACAAATCTGAACAACAAGAGGGAGAGAAGGGGCAATATGAAGGAAGTTAGGAAGTGTGGAGACAGAGTTTGGGGAAGAAATAAATAGTGGGTGCTGCAGGAGGAGGGAGCCATAGTCATAGAGAAAGGTGTGTGAGAGAGAGAGAGGAGTACACAAAGAAATGAACAAAGAGAACAATTCCCCAAAGGCACTGGCTGGGAAAACAAGAAGGGCTGATTTTCAGGATTATTTTTACAACCAGTGGGGCATAATGACTAGAGTTTGGGAGCATACGATAGAGGCTACTCCAGGAGAGAAGGCAGTTGAAGCAACCCTGGGCAGACAGAACAATCTGAGGATCACCTAAGGTGCATGGAGAGAATGTTAGCTCTTGGAGCACATATGTGAGAGGTGGCATTCCGGAATTGCCTATATGGCGACCAAATAGCCAGCGGGCATCTTTTCCCTCCCCTGCCCCTCAGCGAAGGTGCAGAGACACCTGCTGACAGTGACTAACCCAGACACTGGCTTTGGAGCCTGCTGGCTCCAAATCCTTTGTGGTCTCATCTTTGTGTTCTCACACAACTTGCCTTCTCGGTGAAACCTGCCTCTGTCCCAATGTGGCAAGACCCTCCTCCAGAATACCAACATAGGCCCCCATCACAGCACGTTCCTAAAGTTTGGAGTTATAGAAGTCAGCAGACTTTGGTGGGATAGAGGCTAAATTGCACTGAGCTGCTCCTGACAGGCCAGCAACCCAGAGACAGACAGTGTGAAAATAACAATCTGAAAAATGCCTGGGACGTAAAAGGGGATATTATTCACTCTTCTGTGAGTGATTCACGGACAGCAAAAAGCACAGATTCCCCTCTCTGGGGGCAAAGGAGCTAGCTGATGCCATTCCCCTCCACCGCCCCTCAGCATAAATGAACATCAGTAAACAATACAGTGCCAACAATGGCTTCCTAATATGCTGAAACCAAGTTCTGCCTACTGCACTCTGCTGATGCTGTTTTTTTTCCAGCATATGTGCCTAAGGACCACCATAGCAGGCCCTTTCCCCGGAAGGCTAGCAGAAACCTCTGCACTCACCACATCTATCGGCCATAGAGTTCTACAAGGCTTCAGTCCTAGTGGAAACATCATTAGGTGTCATTTAACAAGCAGACCAGAGCAAACCTAGTTAAACTCACCATAATCTGGGTAAGGTCCCAACACTAACCACTATAGGCAGGAAGAGCCTCTGCAGAGGATTGGCCTGAGGGATACAGCAGCTAAAACACAGAAGCAGAGTTCATGTAGCCCACACCAGAGACAACCTGAAGCACCAAGTCCTGGACACTATATGACAACTTTTTCATAAAGCCATTACCTGCAAGAACAGAAAACATAACAGGCTTTTATAACACAAAGAAGACAGAGACCCAGACAAAATTCAAGATGGAGGAATTCATTCCAAAAGAAAAAACAAGAAAAGGTCATGGCCAGAGATTTAATCAAAACAGATATAAATAATATGCCAGGTGGATAATTTAAAGCAACAATCATAAGGATACTTGCTGAGTTTGAGTAAAGCATGGAAGACATCAGGGAGACCCTTACCACAGAGATAAAAGAGTTGAAAAATAAGCAGGTAGAAATGAAAAATACAACTGAGATTCAAAACCATTTGGATGTAATGACACCAAGGATGGAAGAATCAAAGGAGCAAATAGTGACATAAAAGATAGAATATTGGTAAATAAGGAAGCAAGGCAAAAAAGAAAGAACTATAGATCATGAGAATAGACTTAGGGAACTCAGTGACTCCATCAAATTTAATGACCTTTGTATCCTAGAAGTCCCAGAAGAAGAGAGAGAAAAGGTGGTATAAGGTTTATTTGAGGAAATAGTAGCTGAAAACGTCCCTAATCTGGGGAAGAAAACAGATATCCAAATCCAGGAGGCATAGACAGCTCCCATCAAAATCAACAAAAACAGGCAAACACCAAGACACCTTGTAATTAAATTTGCAAAATACAGCGATAAAAAATCCTAAAAGCAGCAAGACAAAAGAAGTGCCTAACTTATTACAAGGGAAGACCAGTAAGGTTAGCAGCAGACCTCTCCACAGAAATTTGGCAAGCCAGAAGGAAGTGGCATGATATCAGGAAAAATCTGCAGCCAAGAATACTATATCTAGCAAGGCTATCATTCAGAACAGAAGGAGAGAAAGAGTTTCCCAGACAAATAAAAACTAAAGGAGTTCATGACCATCAAACTAGTCCTGCAAGAAATATGAAAGGGTACTGTTTGAATGGGAAGGAAACACTAAAAGTGATGAAGACTAGAAAGGAACAGAGAAAATCTCCAAAAACAATGACATGACAAAATGAGTAATAAAATGGCATGAAATTCATGACTATCAATAATGACTCTGAATATAAATGAACTAAGCACTCCAATCAAAAGACATAGCATGTCAGAACGGACAAAAAAGCAAGACACCTTGATATGCTTCCTGGAAAGACCCATTTTAGACCTAAAGACCCTGCAGATTGGAAGTGAGGAGATGGATGGGGCGCCTGGGTGACTTCATTGGTTAAGCATCCGACTTCAGCTCAGGTCGTGATATCATGGCTTGTGTGTTTGAGCCCGGCATCAGGCTCTGTGCTGACAGCTTAGAGACTGGAGCCTGCTTTGGATTCTGTGTCTCCCTCTCTTGCTGCCCCTCCCCCTCTCACTCTCTCTCTCTCTCTCTCTCTCTCTCTCAAAATAACAATAATAACTGATAATAATAATAAAAAAACATTAAAAAATTAACAAGGGAGGAGATGGAGAAATATTTATTATGAAAATGGAAGTCAAAAGAAAGCCAAAGTAACAATACTTACATCAGACAAACTAGATTTTAAGCCAAAGATGGAACAAGAGATGAAGAAGGGCACTATATCACTAAAGAGGACCATCCAACAAGAAGATCTAACAATTGTAAATATGTATGCCTCCAACTTGGAACACCCAAATACATAAAACAATTAATAACAAACATGAGGGAACTCATTGATAATAATACAAAAGTACTAGGGGACGTTATCACCCATTTACATCAATGGACAGATCATCTAAGCAGAAAATCAAAAAAGAAAACAATGGCTTTAAATGACACTCTGAAGCAAAGGGACATAATGGTCATATTCAGAACACTTCTTTCTAAAGCAGCAGAATACAATTTTTTTTCAGATGCACATTAGATATTCAGAATAGATCACATACTAAGTCACAAATCAGGTTTCAATAAGTACAAAATGATCATGCCACTCATATTTTCTGACTACACTATGAAACTTGAAGTCAACCATAAGAAAAAATTAGGAAAGAGCACAAATACATGTAAATTAAACAACATGATACTACATACATGATAAACAATAAATAGGTCAGCCAGAAAATCAAAGAATACTTAAAAAAGTACCTGGAAGCAAAAGAAAAATGAAAACACGACAGTCCAAACCTTTGGGATGTAAGAAAAAAGATCCTAAGAGAGAAGTATATAACAAAAAGGCCTACCTCAAGAAGCAAGAAAAATCTCAAAAAGACAACCTAACTTTAAACCTAAAGGAACTAGAAAAAGAACAACAAATGAAGCCAAAAGCCAACAGAAGAAGGGAAATAAGATTAGAGCAGAAATAAATGATATAGAAACTAAAAATACATTGGAACAGATCAATGAAACCAGGAGATGGTTCTCTGAAAAACTAAAAATAAAAATAAACTGATAACCCCCTAGCCAGACTTATGAGAAAGAAAAGAGAAAGGACCCAAATAAATAAAATCACGAATGAAAGAGGAGAGATCACAGCCAACACTGCATAAATAAAAACAATTACAAGAGAATAATATGAGGTATTATATGCCAACAAATTGGACAACTTGGAAGAAATGGATAAATTCCTAGAAACAGATAATCTGCCAAAACTGAAACAGGAAAAAATAGAAAACTTGAACAGATCAACTGAAATTGAATCAGTGATAAAAAATCTCCTAGTGTCCAGGACCAGATTACTTCCCAGGAGAATTCTGCCAAACATTTAAATGAGAGTTAATACCTATTCTTCTCAAATTATTCCAAAAAATTAGAAATGGAAGACAAACTTCCAAATTCTTTCTATGAGGCTAGCACTACCTTGATTTCACAACCAGACACAGATTTCACTAATAAAGATAATTACAGGCCAATATTCCTGCTGAAAATGGATGGAATATTGTCAACAAAATAGTAGCAAATTGAATCCAACAGAACATTAAAAGAATTACTCACCACAATCAATGGGATTTATCCTGTGCTCAACGATTGTTCAATATTCACAAAACAGTCAATGTGATATATAACATTAATAGAAAAAAGGATAGAAACTATATGATCCTTTCAATAAATGCAGAAAAAGCATTTGACAAAGTAAAACATCCATTCATGATAAAAGCCCTCAACAAAGTAGGGTTAGAGGGAACATACCTTAACATAATAGAGGTCATATATCAAAACCCCACAGCTAATATCCTCTGGGAAAACTAAGAGCTTTCCTCTACAGTAAGGAACAAGCCAGGGATTCTCACTCTCACCATTGTTATTTAACATAGCACTGGAAGTCCTAGCTTCAGCAATGAGATATCAAAAAGAAATAAAAGGCATCTGAATCGGCAATGAAGAAGTAAAACTATTACTATTTTCAGATGATATGGTACTCTATATAGAAAACCCAAAAGACTCCACCAAAACATTGTTAGAACATTGTTAGAATCAATCCCATTTGCGATTGTATCAAAAACAATAAGATAAACCTAACTAAAAAGGTAAAAGATCTATACTCTGAAAACTATAGAACACTTATGAAAGAAATGGAAGATGATACAAAGAAATGGAAAAGCATTCCTTGTTCACAGATTGCAAGAACAAACATTGCTAAAATGTCTAAACTACCCAATCAATCTACACATTTAATGAAATCCCTATCAAAATACCGACAGCATTTTTTGTAGAGCTAGAACAAACAATCCTGAAATTTGTATGGAACCACAAAAGCAATAACCAAAGCAATCCAGAAAAAGAAAAACAAAACTGGAGGCATCATGATTTCAGATTTTAAGCTATATTACAAAGTTGTAGTCATCAAGACAGTATGGTACTGGCAAAAAAAACAGACAAATAGATCAATGGAACAGAATAGAAAACCTAGAAATGGACCCACAACTATAGGTTCAACTCATCTTCGACAAAGCAGAAAAGAATATCCAATGGGAAAAAGACAGTCTCTTCAACAAATGGTGTTGAGAAAATGGGACAACAACATGCCAAAGAATGAATCTGGACCACTTTCTTACAGCATACACAAAAATAAATTCAAAATGGATGAAATACCCAAATGTGAGACAAGAAACCATCAAAATCCTAGAGAAGAACACAGACGTGAATCTCTTTGACATAGACATCATAGACATTAGCAACTTCTTACTAGATGTGTCTCCTGAAGCCAGGGAAACAAAAGCAAAAATAAATTATTGGGATTTCATCAAGACAAAAATTTGTCCACAGTGAAGGAAACAATCAACGGAACTAAAAAGCAACCTACAGAATGGAAGAAGATATTTGCAAATGATATATCTGATAAAGGGATGGTATCCAAAATTTATAAATAAATTACCGGACTCATTACCTCAAAAACAAATAATCAAGTCAAAAAATGGGCAGAAGACATGAATAGACATTTTTCAAAGAAGACATACAGATGGTTAACAGGCAAATGAAAAGATACTCAACATCACTCATTACAAATCAAAATTAGAATGATATATCACCTCACACTAGTCAGAATGGCTAAAATTAACAATACATGAAGCAAGTTTTAATGGAGATTTGGAAAAAGGAGAACGCTCTTACACTATTGGTGGAATGCAAACTGGTGCAGCCACTCTGGAAAACAGTAAGGAATTTCCTCAAAAAGTTAAAAATACAACTACCTTACAACCCAGCAATTGCAGTACTAAGTATTTACCCAAAGGATACAAAAACACTGATTCAAAGGAGTATGTGATCCCCAATGATTATAGCAGCATTATAAATAGCCAAATAATGGAAAGATCCCAAGTGTCCATGGACTGATGAATGGATACAGGTATTAGATAGATAGATAGATAGATAGATATCATAGATATATCATTTTATATATATATATATATATATATATATCATATATATTATAATAATGGAATATTATAAAGGTGTCACACACGTATATGTATATGTATATGTATGTGTATATGTATATGTATACGTATATGTATATGTATATGTATTTACAGTGGAATATTTCTCAGCCATCAAAAAGAATGAAATCTTGCCATTTGCAATGACTCAGGTGGAGCTAGAATGTATTATGCTAAGTGAAATAAGTTAGTCAGAGAAAGACAAGTACCATATGATTTTGCTCAAATGTGGAATTTAAGAAAGAAAACATATAAACATATGGGGAAAAAAAGCAAACCAAGAAACAGTCTCTTAACTATAGAGCATACACTAAGGCTTGATGGAAGGGAGGTGGGCACTTGTAGTGATGAACACTGAGTGTTATATGTAAGTGATGAATACTAAATTCTACACCTAAAACTAATATTACATTGTAGGTTAACTAATTGGCATTTAAATAGAAACTTGAGAAACAAGAATCAGGCCCGCACAGATTATCTAAAATACTCCCCTCTTTTAAAGTCAACTGATTATGATTATGATCACAACTATAAATATCTTCACAGCAACATCTAGATTAGTATTTTATTGAATAATTTAATTGACTATAGCCTGGCCAAACTGCCTGCCCATTAAGGTCCAACAACTTGTCAACTGGGCATCCATACACATCTCCTTAAACTATGTTTACTCATAAAAAAAAACAAAACAAGAAAAACCAAACAAACAAAAAAACTATGTTTACTCTTTAGATAAAAACAGTAACAAAGTTATACTTTCCTCTAATGTGATATGACTATCCTGTGCACAATCAAAATGCACCAGTTATTTCCTTGGAGGACAATGCACAATTTTGTGTGATGTTTGCTATTCCCTTTAATATCCTGTAACTTAAATACAGTAGTATAAATTTAAGATTTATTAATATTTCTTATGTTAGATGATAAAGGAATGAATGAGAAGAAAATGAAAAAAGGCTTAATCCATCTATCTATAAACATATCCATAACAAAATAAGAAATAAATTCTCAAAGATATTACAGTCCTCATTTTGGCAACTGGTCATGAGTTCATATTTACTATTAATAACCACATTTCCACTATCATTCAAGCACCTCAGCTGGTCACATTTCCTTGCCTGGTGAAGTGACCTAAATCTTAATTCCTGTTGGGTCTGGTTCATTAGCACTCCTACCTTAGTTGGGTTATTGGTGCTTTTTATGACATTAATCACAAGACATGGCAATACCAGGAAACGAGTTAAGGAATTGCCTGTATTCCAGCAATATTCTTCCTTACTTTTACTGCATAGTGGAAATCGTGCAAACCATTTTGCCCTTGATGGTCAGGATCAATCATCCTAGTCAGTATAGGAACTCATTTGTCTGCTGATTCAGAGATATGAGACCAACATAGCGGTGACATTGCCAACTTCTAATTCAATTGTTGTTGCGCTTAGTGTGGAAGTATCCCTCCCTTTGGACTAAGACTTCTAAACCAACAGAGCATAAAATCACAGGGACAGAAGTAAAATTCTTGCTAGTGGCAGTAGTAGCTCCCCTTCCATTTCCACCTCTTCATGCCTGGACATGAATACTGGCTATGGGGCAAACAGCACTATTTTTCGTCACCTGTTTAGAACATACAGAGCTTCATGGAGGAGACTACAACAGCCCCACACAGTATTGCCACCAAGCTGACACTGTAAGGGAGTCTTCAAAAGGCCATAGCTCTGTTCTGTGAAGGCAACCAATACTGAATGATGGGAAACATGGTATAACATGTAATTCAATAGGCATTGGCGCACTGTTAAGCTAAATATGCTTTTAAGAAGTGATCATAGCTTCACTGATCAGAGACAATGCTCTCTGGAATACCATGATGGTGGATAGGCATTCTCTAAGTCCATGGATGGTAATTCTGATAGAAGCATTATGTGAAGAACAGACAAATCCATATTCAGAATAAGTGTCACACAGAACACAGCGCTGCCCCTTCCACTATAGAGATGGCTCAGGTAATCAATCTGCCAATAGGTGGCTGACTGATCACTCTGGGGAACGGCACCACACTAGGGAACCACTGCTGGTCCGTGTTGCTGGCAGAGAAGGCACTCAGCAGTGGCTGTAACCAGCTGTCTATGGTGACCTGAAGTCCCTGTTGCTGAGCCCATGAATTACCTCCATCCATGCCACTATACCCACTTTGTTCATGAACCCATTGAGCAATGACAGGAGTGACTAAGAAAAGAAGCTAATATCCACTGATATGTGATACTATCCACTTGATTATTAAAATTCTCTGAGATCACCCTTTGATGAACATTCACATGGAACATGTATTCCGAGTCTTTCCCTATTCAGCAAGTCCTTCTACATACCTTTCCCAAGATCTCTCTGCCACCAAATTTCCTATTAAGTTCCTTCCAAGTCCCTGACCATTTGCCAAACCACCGACCACAGCCCATAAGTCAATATATACTCATATGCCTGGCAGTTGTTCTTCCAAGAAAAATGTACAACGAGGCTCACTGTTTGAAGTTCTACCAACTGAGAGGATTTCCCTTCCCTTCTGTCCTTCAGAGATGTCTTGGGAGGGCATTGAGTGCTATAGCTGTCCACTTTCAGACGATGCCTACATGTTATGCAATACCCTCTGTAAACCATGCCTGAGTTTTCTCTTGTTCAGTTAGCTAATCACAGAAGGTCCTATGTGTGGAATGAGAAAGAGAAGCTAATAAAGCAGGGGTGGGGGCTCTGTGGATTTGGGCCACTTCCTCATAGAGCTTGCTTGTGTCTTTAGGGCTTGCTCTAGTCTGATATCATAAAAGGATCACTTCCACTTGAAAACAGAGTGCTGCTGCTGATGCCCAACTTTATTGTTTTTTGGGTCAGACAATACCCAGTTCATGATGGGCAGCTCAGGTTGCACTGTAATTTGGTGGCTGAAGGCTAAATTTTCAGTCTTTACTAAAGCTCAATAATAAGTCAAGAGCTGTTTCTCAAAAGGACAGTAGTTATAGGAGAGTAGCTATCTTTGGAGGATGACAGTGTTTTCCTACAAAATCCTCAGGATCTTCTCTGTGACTCACTTGTAAGCGCCTGTCAAAGTCTTAAATCAGCACCTCTACCACTGACATTTAAAGCAACACTGCATCTAGTGGCTCATATGGCCCAAGTGGCAAGTCAGCACACATGGAAGCTTGCCACTGTCACAGAGCCTTGTCTTCTGGACTCTAGTCTAAAGTAGCATCTCTTCAGGCCACTTTTTAACGGGCCAGAATAGCATACTTCGTGAAGAATACGCCTCTAAAGAGGCATATTCAACACTTTGTCTCTTTTTTGGTTGGGCCAAATGCAACAATAGCTCATATTTTAATGTTACAAGGATATCTTAACATGCTTCACAGCATTGAACCCCTAGAAATTTCACTAAGGTGAAGGTCTTTTTTTTTTTTCTTTTTTCTCACCTGTTGCATACAAAGTGAGTTATTGAAGGAAATTGGCTTATATGATTGTGGATACCAAGTCCAAAATCAATGGGGTGGGCCAATTAGGAAGGACAAGATGAAATTCTTAGTGTGAGTTGAAGTGGCCATTCTGTTCCTTAACCCTTTCAATTGGTTGAACAAAGAAAACTCACATTGTCTAGGATAATCCTCTTCACTTACAGTTAACTGATCATGAACTTGAATGACATCTGCATAACCACACCTGGATTAGTGTTTAATTGAATAACCAGGACTTTAGCCTATCCAAGTTGATAGGCTCAACTGATATTCACTGTCATTTTTGCACAAAAACTTATGTATCTCTGGAAATTTTTCCAAATTTTTAAAATAAGACAGTGTGTACATGGTCTCTAAACCATCCCTAGTTCCTCATCACTTGAGAACTTCCACCTGATACTCCACTGAGTTCCAATAGGTTAGAAATTATACAAAACAGCAAGTGTAATCACCAACTATATGAAGTAACATTTATAAGCCCAGTTTCTCCTAAATTTCATCCTTTTATTTCCAGGCTGCATTTAACGACCATTCTAGTCTCACCGTATTTACAAAATGCTTCTTTTGATGCACCAAAAAACGTGTATTACATCCAGATACTAGAAAGGGGAGAAGGAATTTAAGCTTGTCAGGCATAGTGGCATGGAGTCCTAGACAGTTTAGGGGCATAAGAATCTTGCTGGAAAAGTGGGTTACTTGAATTAGTAGAAAAAAAGTATAGTCCTGGTAAAAATATATAAGTGAAAAATAAAAGAAAATTGTAAAAGGAAAGAAAATGCGTAATTTAGCACTTCACAATTTTGATTTTGAGGGGAACTTCTTTATAAGCATACAGGAATTATGCTATAATCACTGGATCTTTTGGATATAATTGGACTTGAAATATCACAGAGGTGAAGGGCATTGCTGTTAACCCTCAGGTTAGCTGTGTCTGATGCTAGTAGTGTGAGATTCAGTGTGCTGCATAAATGTGGAGTCTTAAAACTGAGATTTTTCTCAGATTATGTTTCTTCCTTGCCTGTGGTATGAATATAAAAGATTTCTTCTTAGCATTTTTTTTTCACCACAGGAAGAAATGGAACTCTCAATTGAAGTTAGTGTACCTTAATCTCACCCAAATTACCCCCAAAGGACTAAACATCCCTACTAGCCAATAGTATATCTTTTTGATGTCTCCTGAAAGAGCTGTTTAGACTTGGAAAATAAGAATAGAGGAAAGAGTTCCTCTGGGTTTAGTGTCAAAGGGAGATTTGCTCTGTTAAGCCCCATGAATGCAAAAGCTATTCCTACCTTTTGTAATAATTTTCCCCCTCTATGACATGATACACAATGTAATTCTCTACATTCATTTTATTATAGGAACTGATTCCCAGAAATATAAATTCAGTTTTGAGCTCAAACCATACACAGAAATGGATTTACATGCAAACAAAACCAGAGCATTGTAAGAGTTAAATATAAGTCACTGCTACTCAATATCAAAACAAGAATTATGACTTTAAAAATGTAGAAAAATTTTTCTTCCAATTTGTATAGTAATCACATGATCTATTATGGGACGTAAAATATGTTATAGAATTTTGCTATTTGGTTTTTGATAGTTTAAGTTTAGCTATTTTTCCTAAAATCATATAAAAAAAAAACAAACAAACACTAAAGAATGCCTTGTACTATTTTTATTGCTATAGTAGTTAATATCCAGGCAAATGAAGCAAAGAGATTTTAGAAAGAAATCCTCTCTGTGTACTTTACTCCTAAAGATCCTTTTTAATGCAATATTTTTCAAACAAGCAATATTTTTCAATTATTTCCCCCCCAAGAAACATTTGGCAACATCAGGAGACATGTCCGGTTGTCACAACAGCGATGGGAGTAGGGGCGAGGGAAAGAAGCTGTTGGCATCTTGTGGGTAGAGGACATGAAGGGCACACACCATTCTACAGAGCACAGGAAAGTCCCCTACCAACAAGGAATTATCCACCCAGAATATCAATATTTCTGAGATAATTTCTTTAAAGGAATGAAATGAAGGTAATTGATGTGCATTTGGATGCCTGAGAATTGGTATCACACAAATGGCAGAGTGCTGTATACAAAACTGCCTCATAAGGTCTAAATGGAAAACTGTTACATGCGTAAAAGTTTCTTCCAAATAGTTTCTGTTTATTGTAATAATTCTGTTCTGTGACATCTGGGTGGCTCAGTCAGTCAAGCTTCTGACTCTTGATTTCAACTCAGGTCACCAGCTCATAATTCATGAGTTTGAGCCCCACGTTGGGCTCTGTGCTGGCAGTGCAGGGTCTGCTTCGGAGTCTCTCCCTCTCTTTCTGCCCCTCCTCTACTCATGTGTTGTCTCTGTCTCCAAATATATAAATAAATATTTTACAAAATGATTCTGTCCTCTTATTACTCTTCTCCCCTCTTTGATTTACTAAGAAGGACTTCATAAGCCATTGCTTCCTACGTATTTATTGACACAAGAACCAAAATATCTCTACACCCTCCCTTTGCTTATATTTTTCCTTGACTTTTACTTCAGTCATTTTATGCGTGGAGCTTAATTTTATATCTTTAAAGTCTTGTACACATTCATTCAACAACTATTTATTAGATATATTTTATCATCTTGAAGTTATCTTTATTTGCACGTAAATTATGAAAAAATAGGAAGAGACTATCATAAAGAAGTAACTTGGGAAGATTTCAAAGGGAATCACTTATGAATTAGAACTTGAAGTTGAGAATATAAAAAGGAAATTCAAAGGAAGGCAAATGTCAAGCGAGAAGGAAGGTGTAGGCAAATGAGAGTGGTAAATGAGCATGATACATTTGAAGAATAGGAATCAATCCGCCTGTATGAAAAAATACATTTTTGCAAATCATATGGAGAAAAATATGCATATACTAATACTGGCCACATTGAAAATGATTTTGAGTGTCAAGCTAAGAATGCTTTGTTTGTGTTTTTTGATTTTTAAATGAGTGAAAGGTGCAGAAATCATTTGATCTGGAGAGATGTCATGGTCAAGAAATTTTCTAGAATGACATATCTGTTTATAATATGTCAAATGGATTTTGTGTGGGAAAAGAGGTCAGGAACAAATTAGATAGTGGAGTATGAATTTTAAGAAGAATAACAACTCTGGAGATAAATATGGTAAGTCAGGACATTAGCTTTTAACTGTGAAGAAAATATAGATCAACCAAGGAAAAACCTCTAATGACTGCATATTGATGTATGCTACACTTAGGAAATAGAAGGAAAAATAGAATAGTGAAGAATTGATCCAAGTGTTTAAAAATAATACAGAGAAAAGAAAATACAGTTAGAATCAGAATATTATATCTAAGATAATGCTGTATTCATTATTGCAATGGCACACTGTCATGATTCACAATTATTTTACTTAGAATTGTGATTTCCATGCTGGTAAGCCAGATTTGTTCAGTATTTTCCATTGGATACATACTATCTGTTTATATAATAATAAGATAGAATGGATGGGAAAATCTGTAACTTTTATCTCTGCATTGGAAGTTTCTAGGGGCAAAGAAATAGTTTTGTCCTTCATGTTACTTCAATTTTTACAGAAAATCTTCATGCAGATGCCTTTGTGGGTTAAAACAGTAAGAGAGCTTGGACATTTTAGTTCTTCTGTTTGTTTAACTGTTTTTGCTATTACACATATATTGATCAATTTTACACATATTTGCATAATTCATTTATTCCCTCAAAACTCCATTTCATCTAGATTTCAAAATTAATAAGTATGTAATTGAACATAATATCTTCAAACTGAGTCAGATTAATGGGCACTGATTTATTGGAGTTCATGAGTATGCATTTTATAGTCTGTCAGTTCTTTTGTTAATATAAGTATTGTAGATAAGAACATAATAGTTTCATTAATATAACTATCTCCATTGTACTTCTTGTTACGGTCACTTTGCTAAAAAAGCATATTCAAGTAGCTGTTTTTATGTATCTATGCATCACTTTTTTCCTTCTCCTTGAATATTCTTACATGACACTCAATGGAACGATTTGATCCCAAAACTTAAGATTTTCTTCAGCTCAGAGAACATTTCTTTGTTTCTATAATGGCCCGTTTCCCTCTTGTTTCTATGTTGTATTTTTTCTAAAATTTCTATTAAATGTTTTCTCAATTTTATTTTATAATTTATGTTTTTATATGTTTTAGCGCTGGAGCTAAGGGTGAGCAGAAGCAAGCATCCGAATTAAGATTGTCAGCATATCTTTGCGCAGCTCCCTTCTGTCTATGGAATTTGCCTGAATATGGTCTTGTCCTCAAGCTGATTGTGTAAGACTTAAATTATATTGTCAAGGTGGAATAATTTAGGATTATCGACTCTACCCAGCATTTAGAATCTATTTTCCTGCTTCTGACTATTACGGTGAAATGGAGCTCCTTGAGGTCCTGTCTGGCTTTTCTATCACCAAAATACCTGTGTTGGGCACTTACATGGCAGATGGCAAAGCCCAGAGGGAATTCCACTTTACAGTTTGGAGTAAAAACTACAGCCACATCTTCCAAGTACATGAGTTAGACACTGGCAATGTTTATCCCACTTTAATGACTCCACAAAGTACTCTGTTAACTTGCTGATACTTACGTTGGTTTTGGTTTGTTTTTTCTTTTATTTCTGGTGTTCTGAAGAATAAATCATGAACAACAGCCTACTTCTCTCTTGTCTTTGTACCTTTGCTCTATTTTGACGATCTTATTCCAACTGCTTTAAAGCTTACAAATTTTTATTTTATTTTATTTTTTTACATTTATTTATTTTTGAGAGACAGAGTGAGATAGAGCATGAGTGGGGGAGGGGCAAAGAGAGAAGGAGACATAAAATCTGAAGGAGGCTCCAGGTTCTGGGCAAGAGTTCAGCACAGAGCCCGACATGGGGCTTGAACTCACGAACCGTGAGATCAAGACCTGAGCCAAAGTTGGATACTTAACCGACTGAGTCACCGAGGCACCCCTAAAGCTTACAAATTTGCTTAAAATTTTTTTAATCATCTTTGGCACAATTACTTCTTTCATTGGATCCTATGGATTAATTTATATTTGTATATTTCTTCAATTATGCCATAGATTATATTTGTGGGGAGGATAACATATGAGTTAAAACTCTCTTCTTGACAGGTAGTCTTAATTTTTTTAGCTTCAATATGACACTAAAATATTATGTACCTTAGATTCAATGTACCTTAAAATATTACACATTCAGATATTTCTTTCTTACGCTATCTAGGTGGTGTCTTAATTAACACCACCAATAAGATAAATATTTTAATCATTATCTGAGATATATACCTAGAATATTATGTATCTATATATATAGATAGCTTGGATTTTACTGACACAGTCTTATTTTCTAATATTTGGCACTAAATCCAACTGATACACAGTTCTATACCTCTAATGTGATTACTGATTGGGGAAACATACTCACAATTAAGTCAGATCATCCAGGTCACACCCTTAAGATTTAGAACACAATTCACAGGAAGGGAACTAATGTCTTACACCAGCAGAATTTGCATGGGGACATTCTCCACAAACCTCTACAGCAGCCAAAATTTTATTTTAGGACAAGAAGAAAGGAACAGAGAAGAACTATATAAACAAGCATGAAACAATGAACAAAATGGCAATAAATACATACCTATCAATAATTACTTTAAATGCAAATGAGCTAAATCCACCAATCAAAAGACATTAGTGTGACAGAATGGATAAAAAGGTAAGACCCATCCATATGCTGTCTCAAGACACTCACTTCATGCCTAAAGACACATGCAGAGTGAAATGGAGGGATGGAAATCATTTACCATGCAAATGACAGCAAAAGGAAAGCTGAGGTAGCAATACTTCTATTGGACAAAATAGACTTGAAAACAAAAATTATAACAAGGGACAAAGAAGGACACTGCATAACCATAAAGGGAGCAATCCAACAAGAGGATATAACAATTGTAAATATTTATGCTCCCAACATGAAAACACCTAAATACATAAAGCAACCATTGACAAACATAAAGAAATTAACCATAATGCAATAATAGTATGAGACTTTAACATCCCACTTCCATCCATGGAAAGATAATCCAGACCCAAAGTCATCAAGGAAACAGTGGCTTTGAATGGCACATTGGACTAGACAGATGTAATGGAAACACTCAGAACATTCCATCCCAAAACAGCAGAATATGCGTTCTTTTTGACTGTATGTGTAGCACTGTCCAGAATGGAACACCTGTTAGGCCACAAAACAAGTCTCAACAAATTCAGCAAGACTGAAATCATATCATACATATTTTCTGACCACAACAGTTTCAAACTAGAACTCAATCACCCATAAAAAATCTGGAAGGAACACAAATGGAGGCTAAATAACTTGCTACTGAGCAAGGAAGGTTTCAACCAAGAAATCAAAAAGGAAATTAAAAAAAAAATACATGAGGAGGAAAATAAAAACACAACATTTGAAAATTAATAAAACTTTAGAGTTTTTTTTTTTTTGCTTGTGTTAAACATCTGCTAGGAATCGAAACCAACCGAGTGCACACGCCAATTATTTCATCAAAAAGGTGTTCATGTAGCAGTTATTATCTTAAAAAAATAATAGTTCTTTTTATCCTGAGGTGTAGCTACAGCCCTGCTAGTTAATAAATGATAGCCCTGTGATAAACAGCTTGATCTTTCAAAGTCTCAGCCTCTTCTAAAACGGTAGTGACAGAGTCTGTAGTTCCTGTATAGGATCGTTAGGAAGATCAAAAAAATTATATGAATCATTTTTCAATATGTCAAAGTACTGTGCACAAGTGTATATTATTTATTGAATAAATATCTTTTTATCTGACTGAACCCTTTCTGATTCTGAGCCAGTCTTGCATTGGAGGGCGTCTGACAACTGAGGGGGGAATTTGCATCAACAGTGTGAACACCTAAGAGAGTGCAGAGTATGATCTTGTTACTGAGAGGCAGAGAGGCAGACGTAAGTTACCACATTAATAGTACCAAGCCCATGATCATGCAAGCATTCTTTTGTTTCCCTTATTAATAAGCCTGACATTCTGATATGTGTCTGCCTGCGATGGTGGGTATGCTGCTTCCAAGCTCTCTCTCGCCTTTTGTATGACTCAGGGAAGCAAAGAGATGACACTGAGGTAGTGATCTCTTAGATCTTACCTTTACATCCCAAATAGCAGATGCAAGTTGGGAAAGTACGGACAAAAATATTGAAAAGTGATTGCCTGCCTACTTCTCAAAAGACAAGTTCTTTTCCCAAAACCATCTGCCATGTAATCAGATTCTCTGGTCATCACAGACAAACTCAGTCAAATCAAAGTACAGATGGTCGTTTATTACAAAACAACACAGGAGGCTTAGAATAGATGATACATTTGGTCATTTTTGCACATAAAGTCTCTGATTAAGTATGAAAAATGTGAACATTTGTTTATCTTGGAAAAACTGCTATTACTTGTCAGGCATGACCAATTAGTTATTCCTAAACTGTTATCCATATAATTAAGAAAAACAGCCATCTGTAAAGTCAGAAGTTTGTGTCTCTTTTCTGATCCACACGTAAATGTAATTTCTATAAACTGCTTTACTTAAAAAAGAATTACCAAGTAGTATACAAGAGATGCCAGTAACTGATGAATTGTATAATTTCTTTCTCTGTTTATTTTCCCACGTATATGATAGGAAAGCTATTGTAGCTGAAGTAAGGAAAACTGAAAGAACGTTATAAGAAATTTTACTAGGATATTTGTTTTTTTAAATATAAAGTCTGGTTGCTATAAGGAAATGTGAAAATATTGCAAAAGAAAGTCTTGATTTTTTAAATCACACTGAAGCATTTTACATTCTTACAATAGGAAAAAAGGAAATATGATCAAGTCCTTAAAAATGACCTCATTGGAATTCAATTTTAATAAGCATCTATATGTTAGTAGGTATATGCATGAGCTTGATAGTAATCAATATAAGTAAATATAATAAAATATTAATAAATATTATGACATGTTAAACATAACATATATTTAGCTAATTGATAAAATACTTATAAAATGCTTATTTATATTCCATTTGTATTAATCAACATTCTTTATCTCAAGCAATATTCCGACAATGTAGCATTTAAAATCAAATTGGGAGTGAATGAACTCGTCATATAAGATGAAATTTTCATGTGTTTGTTTTTTCCCCCAGTCAAATTCAACACTGTTCCTGAATTCCCAGAATGGCAATGGAGGATGTCACAAAAAAAAATAATTCATGCATCACTTACCAACTCCAGATGTCCCCGACACCTACTGTTCTTACTATTTCATCATATGCCCAGCTGTCTTTTCTTCGTTTCACCTAGGCTTTTTTAATGTTAAACATTTTAAATGACTATAAACTTGATTTCAATTGAACTTATTAATGCATTAAGAAAAAGTACTTAGATTATATCTCTCATAACCAATTACTTTGAATTTTACTATTCTAATTTGAAAGGGTCAGTAAAAAATGAAATTCCACAGGACGTTGTCAGCAAAATCAATTGCTTATTTAATGACTTCCAATTACTTTTAATTAGTCACAAAATAAGGAAATTCAAAATCCTGGTAACATGTCATTTATAGTATAAGTGTGAGTAGCAAGTATTTCTGCTATGTATGAATAATCAGTAGTGAATATTTCACATTTTAAACTTGTAAAATATAATCAGAATGTTTAGTCAGGTTACTTGCTGCATCTACTGTCATATAGTATATTTGAAGTTTGCTAATTAAATAGAAGCACTTTTTAAAACTTGAAGCCATCTTTTATTCTTTAAAAAGAAAATATGTAACAGTGGAAATTTTAATATGACAGAAGAGACTGATAAATACAGGTGCTGTGGAAACAGATTGTTAGACGTTTGTCACAAATTAGATTTCCCGTTTTCACAACACTTGTCAAATGGTTTCCATAGCAGACCTCAAATCCATGAGGCAGCACTCTACGTGCTTCCTCATGAAATCAAATCCTGGGATAAGCTAGAGAAAACTATGTGTGAACTGCTCTGGAATCATATGCAAAAGCTGTAAGATAGGGGTTTCTCAATACAAAAGTTACTATGTGAAAGAAAAATTTAATGAGGTAAAATAAATAAGTGTTTGACTAAAACGAACAGAAAAGAGCAGGTTGTTGTTGTTGTTGGTAGTATTGGTATAGTATTTTAGTTCTTATAAGAAAATTGAGGGGCACCTGGGTGGCTCAGTCGGTGAAGCATCCAACTTCAGTTCAGGTCATGATCTCACTGCTCATGGGTTCAAGCCCCGTGTCTGGCTCTGTGCTGACAGCTCAGAGCCTGGAGCCTGTTTCGGATTCTGTGTCTCCCCCTCGCTCTACCCCTCCCCCGCTCACACTTGGTCTCTCTCTCTCTCTCTCAAAAATACATAAATGTTAAAAAAATATTTTTTAATTGAAACTTTAAAATAATCAATTTCCATTGCTACCTTCTAGATCAGCTTTTTAAAAATATTTTGGTCCCAAGAGCTCTTTTCTCTCTTAAAACATTATAGTTTTAATGGTACCAAGGAGCTTTCTTTATGTAGCTAATATTTCCTACACTGAAAACTAAAACTGAGAGATTTAAAATGACTTATTTAATAATAGCATTAACAACAACAGTAATAAACCCATTACAAGTTAGTGAAAAATAACTATAATATTCTAGACAATGAAAGATAAGAAGTAAGACATGGTCTTTTGGTTTTGCATAGTTTTAATGACTGGCTTAAGAGAAGTCAACTGAATACCGTTCTTCACTTTTACATTCAAACCACTGTGATATTAGATATGATGTAGCATCTGGAAAAAAGTTGTAAGAGAATGAGAATGAAAAAGGCAAATAATATCACCTTATTACTATGACAATAATGGTTTTAGCAGCACTGAGATACAAAAGGTTTGAGAACTATGGGGCCCTAGAAAACACTGTGAGAACCATGTGCTATAAAACACATATAGTATACAAATGCCTTCGAATCCAACAGAACGTGTTCCATACTTGACAACCCTTTTCAGTCTGTGTAATACATGTGTTATTCATGCCTGATTTTTATGTGTGAGATAACAGCTATACTCATGAACATATCAGTATCCATTATATCCATTAGCTATGTAACCATTTACAACTAATTAGACAAAGATATACTGCCTAAAATATTTTAAGTTGAACAATGAGGAAACTAATATTTTAACTGTATGATATTATTGCAAATTAAGAAGATACCAAGTCGAGCATTATAATATTTATCTAAATTAGAAAATAGAGCATTGTATTTTTGGCCTTGCAAATTGATACAGAGGTTTGCATGATATCATCTGGATCACAAAGCAAACCTTCTAGTTACTGCCTTAACTTAAAACACAAATCCTGTTGCTTAATTTTTTTTTGTAACACCAAAAAATATTGATGCATCTTATACTATTGATATTGATGCATTTTATACTCATTCCTTGGTGTAACATTGAAGACAAGTTTGTAAAACTCTCAGATGTAATCAGCTATGGTAAGAGAGCATCATAGAGCGTTTAGAATCCTACCTCTTACAATGCTAAATTCTAATGAACCATGGGCACCACATAAATGTTGATTCACGTTATTTTCGCTGCCTGCTAGCTTGCCAAAAAGCAAAGGAAATTTGCCATCAGGTTTTAAATGGGATGAATTAATTCTTCAGTGAGGAATGCAGCTAGAAAATAGCATGCATTATTAAATGATTTGCGTGGAAATCCCATAGGATAATCCTTATATTAAAACTGTGCAATAATGCCATGCTCATCAGATCAGAGTAACGATGTTTCATAAAATAAATAATTAGTGAATAAAGTGATGAACAGAAGAAAGACAAATGTGAATTTGCTGACTAGATCTGGAACAAGTTGATGATTAAGTGAGAACTGAACCAGTGTCAGGAACAAATAGGAAGCAGTTTTCGTGATGACATCTGGAAGAGAATAAAACGTGCTAAACTAAGACTAACTTGGTGAGAGCTATTCTAGCCAGCCAAGCCAAGTAAAGACTCCCAAATGGAAGGTCCACGTAAGAGAGGAGATCTTGCTCTTAAGGCAGCATCAGTTAATGTTTAAATATTAAATTTCTTGGGGCACCTGGGTAGCTCAGTCAGTTAAGCATCCGACTTCGGCTCAGGTCATGATCTCACAGTCTGTGAGTTTGAGCCCCGCATCGGGCTGTGTGCTGACAGCCACAGAGCCTAGAGCCTGCTTCAGATTCTGTCTCCCTCTCTCTCTGCCCCTCTCCTGCTCACGCTGTCTCTCTCTCTCTCTCAAAAATAAACATTAAAAATTAAATGTAAATTTCTTTTGCATTTTACCAATCTTTAACTATAGATATGTTCCCTTGGGACGGACATCACAGGTTAATAGAGCAAAATATCACAGTGATAAGTGAATTTTCCCATATAAATACAAGATTGCCTAATGAATGCACTCATTCCCTATAAATTTTCAAAAGTTAAGTTTTAAAATAGACAAAGTGATTGGACTGATTATCTTTAAAAATGACAAGGGCACCTGGGGGGCTCAGTTGGTTGAGCGTCCAACTCTTGATTTCGGCTCAGGTCATGATCTCAAGGGCCATGGGTTCAAGTCCCACATTGGGCTCTGCACTGACAGTGCTAAGCCTGCTTGGGATTCTCTCTCTCCCCTTCCCCCTGCCTCACCCCAACTCATGATCTCTCTCTCTTAAACTTAAAAAAAAATTAAAAAATCAGTAAAAATGAGAAAGAAGGGCTATTAATCCTATATATGTTATAACATTTCTTTTAGTCTGCATATTATTTACTTACTTTATGCTCATCACTGTTATCAGAACTTAAACAAAAGGGAAGAACAAAAGACTTTAAATATAAGTGTTACTATGCCAATATATCATTTGTTATGATTTAATATTATTAGCCATACTTTTCTTGTTAAAACACACACATATACACTTACATAAATGGTGAGTTAAAAAGATGAAAATTAAAATACTGCCTAAAAAAGTATCTGACTGAAATGATCAACAAAAGACCAGAGTCAGTAAGCATGTGGCTGCAGTGATTTCTAGATACAATCACAGGTAAGGGTCAGGCTTGTATATTCAGAGAAATTTATTATAAAGGGATGAAATTTCAGATGAGCCTATTGACAACAGGCTTTCCTCATTACGTCGTCTTACTAAGATCCCAACTGACACTTTTCCTTTGCTACATAGGCACTGAGGAAGCCAGCAATTAGGTAATCTGCTACCCTCTGTCTCTGGAACAAAGATATCAGAAGGGCTGAGAACTGCAGAACTCTGGGCACATAACAACTTTGTCCAGACTCTGCACTAAGAGATGTAACCAAAGTCTAGCACGGCTTCTAACATCATAAGGCTTTGTCCCTTGGATGACACACACCCCAACCCCCCAAAAATGCCTGCCTAAGAAAGATTAATGCTACAGGAGAATTTACTATTTGTTCTGGCAACACCTATGACAGGCCCTTGACCTCCCTTTCTTAGAGCATTTTCAAAAAGAGCTTACAGTTGTGAATATGTGTCTCATGCAACTCCGAAGCATCTCTCTCAAGGACCTGAGACCAATTCCTTTGAAATGTAGTCATTAAGAAGGATGAGGCCTCTCTCTCCCAGGCTGTGTGGGAGGATAGAATCCTAACTTGGATAAGTGCCAGCTACAGACACAGCTTGCCTCGTCACATTTACAGTGGCCAACACTTTGTACTTTTACACTTCTCTGACTCTACACAGCTCACACTCCCTTGCCCTTATTCTCCCTTTAAAACAGCCAGTCACCATTGCACAAGTCAGAATGGATCTCAGCTCTTTCCCCTACTGTCAGTATTTACTGAATATAATCTGCTGTCGCCACTTTGACAAACGTCTGGCTGTGTTTACCACTGAAAGCATCACAGGGCGTGGGCCAGCGTAGAGAGGAACACATACGTAGAGAGGATACACAGAAAAAGGAAAAAGGAGAAAGCACACGTGAATCATTTAGGAAAGAGACGAAGCCTGGTTTCTGTTTCCTCTCTAAAGCATGTAGACCTTGACTTTATAGTCAGTCAAATATCAGGGAAATGTTCCTGTCTGTGTACTGGATGTCACATCTTCTCACCATCTAACCAATCCTGGGACCCAGTCTTTCTCCACTTGTGTTTCTCCCATACCAACCTTCCTTCTTTCATTTTCAGTGTCACAATGAAGTGTGATGCTCCCGCCTCCCAGTCCTTTCACAAAGCCTGCCAACAGCCCACAGTGGTCATTTTTGTCGACTTCTATTATGGGGTAGCAGAGCTCCCTGAATTAAAACAAAAAGGTAGTGATTTGGATCCGGTAGTTGGAAACATTGGATTTGTAGGCATATCTGACATGTGAAAATTCATAGTATGTCAGAAAAAGGTCATGACCGATGGCTCTAAGATTAAATTTTAAAAGGCTGTATGCCTTTGGGTGAAATCTTACCTAGACGTTCGACTCCGTAAGGGAGATAGAAATCATCCAATATCCCAGAATAATAGAGGAACAATAGATGTAACTGGGTTGAAATACCTTCAAATTTTTATTTCACGTAGTACATAAGAAGTAGAAAGTAGTAACATAAAGTAGGTTTTTATTTTAACAAGTATTGTTATTAACTGAAGAGTTAAGTAGGTTTTTATTTTAATAAGTGTTCTTATTAGACAAAGAGTTAAATGAAATAAAAAAATAAATCAGATGAGAGGGTTTTCTCAATTTCTATAAAATACACTAATTCAGCCCTTATGATAATGGTCAATATTAATGGCGAACTTATTTCCACTTTATTTCTCTATGCATATCTTTGTTTTAGACTAATTAGGCAACTGGATACTACAAATATCAAAATCCACAGAAAGCACAAAATTTATTAACATTTAAGGATTCATTTCTCCTTTGACTATTACATATTTCAAAGGAGTATTGTAAAAAGATTCACTTTGCCAAAAAGGAGATACGAAAATTCCACATATGGTTACCTAGAAAATATTTTATACTGACCTAAAAGACAAATATTAATATTGAATGTATTTCTCTCTGCCAATTCCATTAGGAAAGCGCTTGTTCCATTCTAGACACTGTCAGTATTATGAATAGATAAGTGTGTGCATAATGTGATTTCAAAGGCCCCCAAAAGACTCCTATTCACAATCTGCAAAAAAAGCATCATAAATCTATTCACCCTATTCATCAATGCCTCATGTTCTATGAACAACTTTTGGAAAAAAATCTGGGCTTATTAAATATAGTTATCCTAGGTGATAGCAAAAAAAAAAAAATATACTGATTAGTCATTCATACCTTCATGTAAATGAATTGATAAACACTGGAAAGAGCAGATTTGCATCTAGGTACTGTAAAAATGGAGAGTACTAATAGTCTTTATCTGTTTCAGGGTTCTTTTGCTTCTATCATATGTGCTTTCTTGGGTGAAACTGCTAGAGATTGTAAATGCTAATCTCACTTACATCCAAGGCAAGGTAAAGCTAAGACAGAGTGGAAGGTAAAGCTAAGACAGAGTGGATATCACTTTGAAAGGAGATTTAGTTATGTCTACATAAAGTGTAATCTTGTGTGTTACATTTACAATATTTTGTTAAAATTGTACATTATATTGATTAACATTTTAGGTGTACCTGCAAAGGAAAAAAAAAAAAAAAACACATGTATTTGGGAGGCGAAAAAAGTGGGAGGTATATTTTGTCTTAATGGTTATACATGTTTGTTTCCCTATTATGAAAAGTCATACAATAGCCAAAAAGAAAGGGCAGGAGGTAAGGGAAGAATGAAAAAAAAAAAAAAAGAGAGAGAAAGAGAACATTTCCTATCATGGCAAGAGTGAAAAGGGAAAAAATTGTTTGATGCAGTCAACTTTTTTCCATGAATCTGATGGGATATTTACATGAACAACTGTTTTTCATGCCTGTCTTATGTCCTTGTATCAACCCTCACAAATGGCATGTCATGAATTCAGAGTGGCGCTTGGAGGCAGATCGTAGGGCGTGCCATTATGATATTGAAGTTCTTATGCCTGGAGAAGATTGATAATAATAAAGGTCTCTTATCACTTCAATTTAAAATGCTGAAATTCTTCCATAAAAAGTACACTGGCTTCAATATTTAACAGGAAACATAAATACTAGTTTATTATTTTAGCACTAAAAGATGAAAATAGCATTCTCTCACTGATGTATATTTTGGGCATTGAACAACACACAGTCTCTTGCATATGACTTTGAAAAATGTGGGCACCAGCACATAATCATTTGTTGCTTTAATTAGAAGTAGACATGCATATAGTTACCTTCCAATCATATTTCTTGCACATATAAGGATAGGTTTTTAAATATTTCTGATTCATAAATTCATTAACTTGAAATGTTCACTTTTTACGATCCATATCATTTCTTAGGAAAGGAGAATATTCTACTTATTTTGTTATATCTACCCCAAATGAAGTATCCTGAAAATAATTTTGCATTTTAAAATTTCTTTTTTTTTAGCTGCTTTGTCTTTGGCTCTACCAAGCATCAATAATATGTATGATGTGTTCTTTAATGTGTTCTTTGTCTCCCTGTTTTTCCATAGCTTCTAGCATTTAATACTTTATTTAATTACATGTTAATTGCTTATACCCCACCATAAGTAAGGGTAAGCTTTATAAGAGCACTGTATGCTTCATTATCACCTTCCCATCATATTAGGTAGTGACTATTTGTAACATGGACAAAAGTTGGCTAATACAGCCTTTATCACAGACTTTTAGGAATCAGCAGAATTAAAAGGAATAATATTATAAGATTAGTATGATAACAGTCCCTAACTTAGAGTTTATAAAATTTAAATAATATTCACATATGATATTAGTTTGTCTAAGCCGAATGTTAACAGCGATTGATATAGTCCTGAGCGTACCATACAACTTAATGCCTATATCTGGGATTACTTTCCTCCGTCTTTAAAATAAACCGAAAACATGAGTTTCCTTTTATTTGACTGTAATTGTATAATAAGAAGGCAATAGGAGGACAGCTTTTGACCTTGAAAGAATAGCCAAGATGAGTATGGTGGTGAATTAGAGATGACCAAAATTTCTTTAACAATCATATCATTGAGAGGTTGTCGTAGTTCAGGCTATGATAACAATAATTCTTTCAACTGGGTGGCTTAAACAACAAATATTTATTTCTTGCAGTTCTGGAAGTAGGAAGTCCAAGATCAGGGTGCCAGTACGACTGAGTTCTGATGAGAGCCCAATTCCTGGCTTTTGGATAGCTGTCTTCTTGCTGTATCATTACATGGAGGAAAAAGAGAGAAGAAGCAAGCTCTCTTGTGTCTGTTCTGATGGTGTTACTAATCCCTTCATGAGAGCTCCACTCTCATAACCTAATTACCTTTCAAAGGCCCTTTTCCTAATAACATCACGTTGGGGGTTAGGATTTCAAAAAATGACTCTCAGCTGGAACATAGTCAGTCCATAACAAAGGACTCACCTCTAAGGATCACTTTCTTTTGGATTTGAATCAACTCTCTAATTGCTTTGACTAGTCTGGATCTTTCAGAGATTGGCAGCTCTTGTGTCTTGGACCACTTGCTTATAGAGCCCTTAGCTGCCATGTGGAAAATCTAATGACCTGCTGGTGAGAACAAAGGGACAGAACTTGCAGCTATATAGAGAGGGAGGAAAACGGTCCAGCTAATCTCAGCCTTCCAGCCTTCTAGCCATCCTTGCCAAGGCACAAGTTACATGAGGGAAACCTTTTTGAATCTCCTAGACCAAACCAATCATGAGTTAAATACCATCGTGACATATGGATCAGAAGAATCACATAACTTAACCTTGTCCAAATTCCTGATTCACATATCATGAGTATAATGACTATTGTTTTAAGCCACTAAGTTTTAGGTGGTTAGTTTTGCAACAGTAACTTGTACACAGACCTAGAGCAGTGTTTTTGGATTACTCAATCAGCCAAATTTCAAACTACCTGTATTGATTATATATTGCTACGTAACAACATTACCATGAACTTAGCACCTTAAGTAACACACATTTATTATACCACAGTTTCTGTCTGTCAAGAATCTACACACAGCATAGCTGGATCCTCTGTTCCAGGGTCTCCCAACGCTGTAATAAAGACTGGTCTCATCTGAAGTTCAACTGGGGAAGCATGTGTTTTTTATTTATTTATTTTTTTTTTAAGCATGTGTTTTTTAAACTCACATGGTTGTTGGAGGAATTCAATTCCTTTTGGGCTGTCAGAATGAGGGCTTCAGTTCCCCACTGCTTATTAACTGGAGACCACCTTCTTTTCTTGCCTGACCAGTTTCTTCCTCCACTCCATTAAAAAGATAATCTTCTAGCTAGGTGATTTACAGTCTTATGTCATGCAATCTAATCACATACATACATCACCTTTGCCTTATTCTATTGATTAGAAGTAAGGCACAGTTTTTGTACATACTCAGGGGAGGGATTCATGAAGGGTATAAACACCAGGCAGGAAGGATCACAGACATGAATCTAGAGTCTGTCTGCTACACTGTCCTATACCTGAATTTATTTTTATGTGAAAAAATAAATTATTTAATATTTTAGAAAACCGTTTCCTTTGGATGCACTGTTACTTGTATCTAGAAGTATCCTAAATGACACAGAAACCATATCTAATATAGATTAACAGAAGACTGGTAAAAAGTTTTGATATTTGAAATTTAGTTAGAGATTTTGAAACTAAGGTGTTGGACTGAGGAATCTCTAATTCATAAATTACAATTTTGTTTTCATCAAAAGAGGAATTGATATATAACGATACATCCTCAAAACGACTGACCTTATTTCCTTTCTAGAATTCTCCTAACTACTGAATCTGTAAAATTTTAGTACAAAAGTAAGAGAGGTATGGAAGAAAGTGGCTGCTTGCTCAACATTGTGAGGACAATCAGAAAACAAAACAAAACAAAACAAAACAAAAAAGCCAGTTTGTTTCACATGGTAGGTCAGGCCATAATGGCAAGGGAAGTAAAAATGTGTTCTAGTAAATTGCAGACACCCTAGTATGCTACTTGCAGACTTCTGAAAAGCTACATGTTAGAACTCAACTCATGGCTCATCAATTGCAGGCTGCCCTGAGGGTATTTTATGTCCGCCACCAATTGTAATCTGTCTTTGGCGTGTTGTTGATGGGGTATCCTCAAGCATCCACAGCAAACAATCTTTGGAGAAAGGGTCTAGGCACTGTATGAGCAGAAGAGTGTGCTGAGACTGTCAAGAAGAGATTGCAGACGCAATGCTCCCTCTTATTAGTGTCTCTTCAGAAAACCAACATTTTAGAAAGAATGCCAACATGAACAGACCCAGGCAGTAGATCAGATCAGTTATTCGGTTTACACATTATACATATACATTTTTATAACGGTATCTTCTATTACTAGTTGTACATAACTACTGTTTGTTTGGAAATAATATGGATTTTGTATACACCAAACCAATTACATTTCTGTTCCATGTTTCTTTACGTTATCATCAAAATATTTATATTGTGCTGCAAAAGAAATTGTTTTGTTTTCAATTGAGAATATCTTAATTAAATTACAATCACATTCACAATAATTTTAGGTGTTACATACTGATAGAATGAACTTCCAAGTGCTTTTTGAGTCTGTGAGGTAAGTGAAAATCTCAAATCACATTGAAACTGATTTTTATTTGAAGCACCTGATGACGCTGACATAAGTTGGGCATCATTTAACGTTTACGTATTTTGTCTTCTCCTAAAGGAGCTGACATAGCAAAGATATTACTTCACTTTTAGCGTTTGCAGATGAAAACTTGGATTTGAAAATGAGTGATGCTATTTTAGAGGTACATTTTGATCTAAATTAAAAGCCATATTTTATAGAGTAATGGGTAAATGCACTTCTGCAACTGAACATGTTAAATTGTCTTCTGTAGGCACAAAAACTCTAAAATAAAGAGTAAGTAACTTTCAAGTAGTGGTTGATGTGTCTTCTACAGATTTGTTTCTTCAGGTGTCTCTATAGTCAGTGATGAAGCCCCACTTCCCATTAATTTTGCAGAATGCACGTACATCAACAACTTTTATTATTTCTGAGAAATGGAAATTCAGCACTTAAATATTCATTAGGCATTTTTTCTTTTAGGATTAGCATTTTTTATTAAGCTTTTCATTTTAATTCCAGTATAGTTAATATACAGTGTTATATTAGCTTCAGTTGGACAATATAGTGATTCAACGATTCCATGCATCATAATTCAGTGCTCATCGTGATAAATGTACCTTTAATCCCCTTCACCTATTTCACCCACCTCCCTTCTGATATGATTCATTTTATTTATTTTTTAATGTTTATGTATTTTTGAGAAAGAGGTAGAGAGAACAGGCGAGAGTGGGGGAGGGGCAGAGAGAGAGGGAGACAGAAGATCCAAAGCAAGCTTTGAGCTGACAGCAGTAAACCCAACTTGGGGATCAAGCTCAGGAACTGTGAGATCATGACCTGAGCCGAAGTTGGCTGCTTAACTAACTGAGCCACCCAGGTGCCCCGTGATCTACTTTACTCTAAACAAGTACCTTCAGTTAAAGGGTTTTTTTTTTTTTTTTCGTTTTCAACAAGAACATTTTTGCTTGAAATATATTTCAGAACACATGGTTCTAAAAGATATACAAAATATTCTACCCATGAGAAATAGGATGCACATTTCCTTCAAGTACACACAGAAGAATCTCCCTGATTAAATCACATAAAAAGAAACAACGAGTATTACAAATTTAAGAAGACTGATATAATACCAAGTGTATTTCCCAACCACAATGGTATAAAATAAACATCAACAATAAAACAAAGCTGGAAAATCTACAATTAAATGTTAAATATGTAATATGTAAATATTAAATGGCACACCACGCACAACCAATGGGCCAAATAAGAAATCGAATGGCAAATCAAAATATGTGTCAAAAAACCCACAAAAAAACACAATATTCCAAAACAGCAGCAAAAACGGTTGTTAGAGTGAAATTTATGCCATAAATGCTTTTATTAGGAAAAAAAAGTTCGAATAAACAAAATTATACTACAAGGAACTAGAAAAAGGAGACACTTAGCTGAAATTTAGTAACAGAAGGAAATAAAGAAAAAACAGAAATAAATAAAACAGTGATTGTAATGAACAATACTATAACACTGAAAGTAATGAAGTAATGACCTGGTTTTCCAAAAATAAATAAATAAATTAATTAATTAATTAAATAACCAACCAAACAAACAAAACTGGCAATGCTTTAACTACATTAACTAAAAAAAAAAAAAAAAAAAAAAATGAGAGAGAGAGAGAGAGGCTCAAAAACCAAAATGAGACCTGGAAGAGAAAACAATATTTTTTGAACTAGGATAATAGCTACTACTGCCCTCATAAACTGAAGCTTACATAAAATATTGATGTCATTAACTTTGATACTACACTTAAGTGAAATGCACTCCAATAACTATTTTTTCTAATTTTTTAATGTTTATTTATTTTTTGAGAGGACACAGACAGAGTGCAAGCAGGGTGGGGCAGAGAGAGAGAGGGAGACACAGAATCTGAAGCAGGCTCCAGGCCCAGAGCTGTCAGCACAGAGCCCGACGCAGGGCTCGAACCCACAAACCTGAGCTGAAGTTGGTCGCTTAACTGACTGAGCCATCCAGGTGCTCCAACAATTTCTCTTTAAAACAAATGTAATGCCCAGAAGCCTGGAATGTAAGGATCCTTTTTATTTCAGCTGGCTTCTTATCAATAGAAGAATTTGGGCCACTAAGAAAATATACAGGAAATACCTCAAACTCTAAAAGAAATATCAGCAATCAACTTACTAATGTTGTACTTAATAATTTGGTAGTTGAAAATTTACTGATAAAACCTACAGATTTTATACCTCTAGTTAAATTTGCTAAGTAAAAACAGAGCAGACCAGTCTTGGTGATTAAATCTGTGTTTTTACAGGAGTCATCACAATCCGAGACTTTAGCCTCTACTACAAAGCTACAATCATCAAGACAGCATGGTATTGGCACAAAAACAGACACATAGACCAATGGAATAAAATAGAAACCCCAGAACTAGACCCGCAAAAGTATGGCCAACTAATCTTTGACAAAGCAAGAAAGAATATCCAATGGAAAAAAGACAGTCTCTTTAACAAATGGTGCTGGGAGAACTGGACAGTAACATGCAGAAGGATGAAACTAGACCACTTTCTTACATCATTCACAAAAATAAACTCAACATGGATGAGGGACCTGAATGTGAGACAGGAAACCATCAAAACCCTAGAGGAGAAAGCAGAAAAAACCCCTCTGACCCCAGCCACAGCAATTTTTTTTCTTGAGACATCTCCAAAGGCAAGGATATTAAAAGCAAAATGAACTATGGGACCTCATGAAGATAAAAAGCTTCTGCACAGCAAAGGAAACAATCAACAATACTAAAAGGCAACCAACAGAATGGGAAAAGATATTTGCAAATGACATATCGGACAAAGGGCTAGTATCCAAAATCTATAAAGAGCTCACCAAACTCCACACCCAAAAAACAATAATCCAGTAAAGAAATGGGAAGAAAACATGAATAGACACTTCTCTAAAGAAGACATCCAGATGGCCAACGGGCACATGAAAAGATGCTCAATGTCGCTTCTCATCAGGGAAATACAAATCAAAACCACACTCAGATATCACCTCACGTCAGTCAGAGTGGCCAAAATGAACAAATCAGGAGACTATAGATGCTGGAGAGGATGTGGAGAAACAGGAACCCTCTTGCACTGTTGGTGGGAATGCAAACTGGTGCAGCCACTCTGGAAAACAGTGTGGAGGTTCCTCAAAAAATTAAAAATAGACCTACCCTATGACCCAGCAGTAGCACTGCTAGGAATTTACCCAAGGAATACAGGAGTGCTGATGCATAGGGGCTCTTGTACCCCACTGTTTATAGCAGCACTCTCAACAATAGCCAAATTATGGAAAGAGCCTAAATGTCCATCAACTGATGAATGGATACAGAAATTGTAGTTTATATACACAATGGAATACTACGTGGCAATGAGAAAGAATGAAATATGGCCTTTTGTAGCAACATGGATGGAACTGGAGAGTGTTATGCTAAGTGAAATAAGTCATACAGAGAAAAACAGATACCTATGTTTTCACTCTTATGTGGATCCTGAGAAATTTAACAGAAGTCCATGGGGGAGGGGAAGAAAAAAAAAAGAGGTTAGAGAGGGAGAGAGCCAGAGCATAAGAGACTCTTAAAAAACAGAACAAACTGAGGGTTGATGGGGGGTGGAGGGAGAGGAGGGTGGGTGATGGGTATTGAGGAGGGCGCCTTTTGAGATGAGCACTGGGTATTGTATGGAAACCAGTTTGACAATAAATTTCATATTAAAAAAAATCTGTGTTTTTAGTTTCTTAGAAGTATCCAACTGATGAACAGGCATAGTAGTACATAAGCAAATACTCTATACATAATAGTGTGAAAAGGGATAAAACATATATTTATAAAAAAGGTTTCCATTCAAAGTAATGCTTAAATTGACATTATACAAACTAAGTAAACATTTGAGTTATACAATAGCTCTCATTAGCAAATGGTTCATATTTGTACCTAGGTTATCATCTTAACGAATACATTAGATCAATGCTTTATCTATTGCTAGACATATTATATGTGCTCAAGAAGAGTTTCTGTATAAAAGTTTTTATTATAAGTGAAATATATTTATTCTATATATTTCTCATTCTTTAATTAAAAAAGTCATATAATTAAGTTCAAAATAATAATCTTTGGTAGCTTAATTTCCCTGAAGAGCTTAATGAGGTAAACTTGTGAATTTCATCCTTGCTAAAACAGGCCCTGTGTTCCAATACCAAAGTCCCACATGAGTACACAGGTGAAGTATTATGGTTTACAGCTTTTCTTTTAATCATTCAAAAACTGGGCAAGCCACCTAAGACATCTGGCAGTAATAGTACTTAATTTTCAGTTCAGGGGCTATTTTTCTTTCCTCTGCTATGTGCTATTTCAAAAAAGAAACATGATTTTTTAATTAAATTCCTTTTTTGTTTCTTCACACCTCTGATACACACCTAAACACATACACACACACATCAGTAAATATCCATTTGCATTCTACATAATGTCTTTTTCTTCTTGTTCTCCCTCCCCCAACCCTCCACCATTCCTGTCTGGACTTATATACTCCAGGCTTAGAATTTATTACAAGTGGGGCGTCTGGGTGGCTCAGTTGGTTGAGCATCCAACTTCAGCTCAGGTCCTGATCTCTCAGTTCATGAGTTTGAGCCCCGCATCGGGCTCTATCCTATCAGCTCAGAGCCTGAAGCCTACTTCAGATTCTGTGTCTCCCTCTCCACACCCCTCCCCCGCTCACACTATCTCTCTCAAAAATAAACATTTTAATTTTTTTAAAGGAGAATTTATATGAGTAACTTGCCCTCTTTTTTTTCTCTCTTCTCTCACTCCCCCTCTGTGTTTCTTTCAGCGTCCTATTTAAATTGGGAAAGTTGCAGTAGGTAGCAACAGTTAAGTCTCCTACAGCAGCTGCTCCATCATTACTGAGCAGTAGCTGTGTTTCTTCTGGTCTGTGGGACGATCCAAATGCTGCCCTTCCTTCCATGATCTATGCAAAGCTGTGCAATCCACAGTAGCCATTTTTCAATGGGCAGCAAATGTAGCAACAACATTCTTATTGGAATAATTACATTTCTGTCTCCTGATCTACGAGTTTCTGTGCGTAAAAATCAAACTATGTTTCACTGTCTTTAGGTTATGGTAATTTAAGTTTTAAAGGAGGAAATGGGGTGTCTGGGTGGCTCAGCCTGTTAAGTGTTAAGAGATTCTCTCTCTCCCTCTCTCTCTCTCTGCCCCTTCCCTGCTTGCATGTGTGCGCTCTCTCTCTCTCTCTCTCTCTCTCTTTCTCTCTCTCTCTCAAACAAACAAAAAATAAACTTAAAAAAATGTTAATAAATGAAGAAGTGGTATTTGTTATTATTTTAAACTTTTAAAAAATGTTTGACATGTGGAGCCATTATAATGTCTGCATCACAATGTCGCATGCTCGGTGATACCAAAAACACTTCAACTTTTCCCATACAGAGAGCTTCATGACATCAATGAATTTATTCATTGGACAGCTACTCTGTGCCCAGGTCTAGTCTAGGTACTGGGACTTCAACATTAAACATAAAGCTCTATTTTAAAGGAAACTTGTGTTCTGATGGAGTTGGAAAAGATTAAGCAAGTTACCTACATATCTAATGAGATTTCAGTACCAAGCTCTGTAAATAAAATAAAATAAATGGCACTTATTGAAAATGAAATAAAAATGACCTAAAGGGTCAAGATTACTACAGAGGATCCTCAGGAAAACTCTGCGAAGTGATAGTTGTGTCATACAGCCAAAGAAAGCACTTTAATTAATGTAGAATTTGGAAAAAAAAATTTAATGCAAATCCCTTAACAAATGAAGGATCTCAGCAGATTTAAGGAAAAGGAAGGGTAGTGCGACTAAGACACAAGACTGAAAGATAACAGTATAAATAAGATTGGGAGGTCAAGGGTCAGATGTTAAAGGCCTTGCAATACACAGTATCATGGTGACTACTTAGATAGCTATAAATTTTGTGGATGGGCATTAGTAAAAGTAACCCAATGTTGTTAGATACAATGAAGGAGAGGAATAACGAGCAAATTATCTCTATAAAATACACCCTATAATACTTTTACGGATATTCAAACATAATATCACCGAGCCATAATTATGTGGTGTAATAAATAGGTGAGAACCTTAATATCATGAAAACCTCACTTCAAATAGACTTGTCCTAGTGTCTTACTTACAGGGCCTCAGGAAAAATAATTCTATGTCTACACATGGTAAAAGTAAACTCATGACAAGAAATTATCACTAATTTCAGTTTATTTCCTTAACTATACATACATATAATAGTATGTGTCATTAACAATAAAATGTGTTATATAAAATACAATACATAACATTAATGCAGAATAGTAAAATATTATATGGTGTGTGTTAATTAGGTGAAGCTGTTTGATGTTTAGAGGCAGCTTCAGAACCCATTTCCTGTAATAATATATAAGATAACTTCGATTTGTGCCTATAGTAAGGTTTTAGAATTCCTAAAGGCAGAATTTTAGTAAGCAGTTTGCATAGATTTGACATTTATGGAATAAATGAGATCAAGTTAAGATTTTGTGTTGAAATGTCCTTTAAGCAGTGATGATGGTACTGAAAACAAAATAGAATTTGTTTTAATCTAATATGCATATGATACCATAAAGCCATTGTTTCAATAAGCAACAATCACAATTTACTTAGTTATAGCTCTGTAAAAACTTCAAAGGAAAATTTATGAAGTTTCAGATGGTACATTTAAACTCCAAAGGAAAGGCAAGCATGCTTTAGGCATAGTAAATTTTCAATAGCAAAAATACAAGAAAATTGGAGACCATCATTTATTTAGAAGCAAAACACCTTAGGACAAGTTACATGTTATCAAAAGTTTCAGATAGGGGCCCTTGGGTGGTTCAGTAAGTTGAGTGTGTGACCCTCGTTATTGGCTCAGGTGGTCAGATCAAGCCCTGTGTCAGCCTCCACATTGAACATGGAGCCCACTTAAGATTTTCTCTTTCTCTCTCTCTCTTCCCTTCTGACCCTCTGCCCCACTCACTCTCTTTCACTCTCTCAAATTAAAAAAAAAAAAAAAAGTTTCAGATAAAACATATTATATATGTTCATATATTATACCAGTGAGGGTTTGGATGGGATGGAGATTAATCAAGAAAGGTTGTATCAGGGGCGCCTGGGAGGCTCAGTTGGTTAATCGTCCAACTTCAGCTCAGGTCATGATCTTACAGTAAACGAGTTCAAGTCCCACGTGGGGTTCTGTGCTGACAGCTCAGAGCCTGGAGCCTGCTTCAGATTCTGTGTCTCCCTCTGTCTCTGCCCCTCCCCATCTCTCTCTCTCTCTCTCTCTCTCTCTCTCAAAAATAAATAACACATTAAAAAAATGAAAGGTTGTATCAACTCGGTGGTCATTCAGTTGCTCTTCAAAGTCAGATAAGACTTAAAAAAGAACATTTCTGTAGAGGGTATAGTAGAACAAAGTCATGAAAACAGAAACTTCCAAGCAATTCAGTTCATTGGTTTATGACATACTTAAAAAAAGTATGTGTAGGATATAAATTAGGAAATGTATATGAGAATCATATATTGAAGATTTTGTAAAATAAAATTAACTCTTAGTGCATTCACTGCTTATCTCCTTTCCTCCTTCATTCATTCCTCCTTCTCTCCTTCTCTAATATTTCCCCACATATCTGATTATTTAGAAGACTATCACAATATTCCATTAAAGGTAGGATATTTAGCAATGTTGTTTTTCTGCAATTTAGAGTTCTTTCTTAATTGGGCTGTAAGCATTTCCTTATAAATGCTTATGAATGCTGTAGCCAGGGTAAACCAATTCATTATTTTATTTTATTCTCTTGGGGATTGAGCAGAGGCTTAAGTCAAATTAAGGATGATCTATATTGCCAGGCACCCATGCTCCAATCTGAAATTAATCAGAGGTTCTTGTATCAGGGGAATCTAAGGCACAAGGGTTATATTTATGCTAATTTTTGTTAATATGACTGGAAGGCATCAGAATATAGTGAAACAGAGAACAGTCTTGGAATCATAAGAATAGAATTCATTTTTCAGTTTCACCAAAGGAATTATTCATACTATATAATACTAAAAAATTCCATTTGTCACTTGACAGTATCATGAATATCTCTTCGGGTCAGCAATTATATTTAACTTGTTAATTTCAATTGCCTTTTTTGGATTTCATTGTGTATTGGGATAAGGCATACAAGACTTACAGTGTCTGTTGTTTATCTATGTATACTTAAGCTGATTTTAATATTTTATACTATTAAAAATCAAGATATACTGAGCATCTATTGATGTGCTTCCTTACACAATTATCTGAATACATATGTATGTAAATTTAAATTTTTATTATTGGCAAATTATACTGAAATAAGTTATAGCAATTTATTATCCTAATATTTGACGTCAAAGGCAGAAGAAGTTGTAGAAAATTCATTTTCCTTCTATTTCTATAGCTTTTTCATGGTCCCCTGTGGAATGTCTACCCTAGATCATTTATTGCAGAGAGGTGGGTGGGCAAGACCACCTGTAATATGATTAACACACACACTAATTTCTACAAAATGAATATATACCTTCTTTTTTTGATGTGGGTGTAAATAGTTTATATTTCTGACAATAAGTGTTTGTGCATAACATCATCCTGACTTGCAATTTGTTAAAATATCTTGTTATATTTAGGCATTGAAGTTATGTCTAACGTAATGTATATTGATATTATTAATAATAACCTTTGTTCTAAGTAAAATTTCTCTACTGTGTATATTTCTTGGTATATTTGTTTAAGTATACAATCCATAAAAAAAATTAAAAGAACGTTAAATATACATTTTCCCACACAAAACTACTCGAATAATATTTATGATGCATTTTTTCCTAGCAATTGACAACCAAGATGTTGTATTTCATTTGATCTTCACAATAAATTCATAAGAAGTTAACATAAACTCTGCTTTGTGAAGGAAACAAGCATGTTACAATTCAGTACAAAAATATGTCCCAGCCAAAAGACCAGCCTTACCATCTACCCATTCGCTTAAGCCAGAAACATGAACTGCATACTCTTCTCCCTTCCCGTTTACCCAGAGCTGATATTGAGACAGGAAACACTAGTAAGGTAAAGCTTCCGCTGTCTTTTCTGATTGCTCTGACATCCGATCTGATTGATTGGTACTTATGCTGTGTTGGTTTTTGAATACTATGAATATTATACTTGATTGCATTTCACTCCATATCTAATCACTCTTCAAGAACTCTAATTTCGACTTCATAGGGCTCCCTGCAATGTGTCTATTTCTCTCCACCTTCACAAAAATATTCACATAAATTCCAAAATAGGACAATATCTTTTCTCTTTCTGAATACTAAAATACATTCCAAATTTCTAAATCCAAGCTGCTGCAAATGTTTGAAGGATTCAACAATTCTCAAGTAAAGTCTAAGTTCATTTGTATTACGCAAAGCATCTTTTTCTTACATGGTTCAGTAGAGTCAGTGTATCAAGTAATCGTGTAATATTGGGTCCAATAAATTTTTGGTTTGGGCAAAAGATTTTAAGTTTCCCTCCATGAAATGTGGATTATAATGACACTATTGCATAGAGATTGGAACAACGTGGGCGAATGCCAGTTTTTCAGTAATTATTAGCCCTTCTCCCTAACCTCTAGCGCCAATCATCATCATTACTATTATCAAGCATGTTCTCAATATTTTAAATAGTTCAATGCCCAAGTTTTTCCCTTCATCGGGTTGTAATCTACACATTTAAATATAGATGCAAACATTAACATATGACCACTCAGACAATTTCATTCTGATTTTAAGTACCAAAATATAAGAACTCTTTGCATTGGAGGACACTTGAGCTGCAAAAGTCAGTTTACTTTGCAACTCCGCCACTCTAACGTTTAATTTTTGTGCCTGATTTTCAGCATACTGCTCTGTAGAGTTGTCGGAGACGAACATATCTTTGTACGATGGCTGCCATACGAGCCCTTCAGCTTTTAAAGCATGCTGTACGGAATAGCTGGCTAGTTTGAGCATGTCATTCGCTGCTCAAGACTTCTAACTTAGATTAGTCAGATCTGCGCAGTGTTTAAACATGCCTTCATACTATTCAAGTTTAGAGTTTCTGCATAAGGCAATGCTCCCCTTTCCACCTGTGGCTCATTCCAATTTACTGCAAGTGATGCTAAAGAGTGTGCCAGGAGTTCCCTCCATTTCACAGACAATAAGCTAGTTTCAATCTGATTAATAAAAGATCCAGTTTCAGAGTAATATTCTAAGAGTCTCTAGTCTGTGGCTATGTTTTTTTTAAATAAAAATTTTATTTTTATTTTATGGATGAAGAAATTCGAGCACTGAAATGGCACCATCTGGTGAGTTTATAAAGTGGCGGAGCCTGGAATAGGATGCAGTTTCCTTGGCACTGGTCCTGGTTTTCAGTCACATCTTGGAGGCTGGAGTTTATAACCTCAGAGATCAGTGGTAGCTAATAGACATCCAGATAGAGATGTGAAGGCTTGCTCACATGTTCTTCACTATACATACTTTCATTTGGAAATTTTGCAGGAAAGGAAATATAGTGTTGAGATGGGATCATACTCAGAACATAAGGTGGGTTGAAAATTAGCAAGTGGTAGCTTCAATAAGGCTTGGGCTAACATGAGTATTGCAGAAGTTTGGAAAGGAAAGGAATGATAAAAAAAATGAACAAACTGTTAAGAGAGAATGAGTACAGGGGTCCATATTGTTGAGTGAATACATCTTTTGAGTATCCCACTGGCTGTCTCTTGGGGTTAAGGGTGAAACAGAAGGTTAAGTTTGACATTGTACTTATAAATTCTTAGTACTCACACTATATAGCCTTTTCTAAGGTTATATAGAGTATGCAAATATTAGCGATTAGCCCTTAAAAGCATAAGAAGAAATAGGGGGAAAAGTAAAACAATATGGACATCTATTATTCAGCCAAAATACTGTTTTTATATAGACTTGTGATGTTTTTCTAAAGACATTTCTTAGAGTGGTTTTAGATTAACAAAAAAACTTAAAGGAATGTACGAAGATTCCACATATATACCCTGCCCCCACATATGGATGCTGGTTTGTTGATAGATTTAGTGGTAGGAAGATGGATGATTAGTTGATTATCAAATGCTTATTTGTATTTTCTCAATTAATTATGAAGCAAAAGCATCAGGTAAGAGAAAGGAGAGTTTAAGGTGTGCTGCAGTATTGAAGACAGAGAACAGAGTTGAAATAGTCATTTGAGAATGTGGGGAAGGGAATATGACAGGAAGTAAAATAGTTTTGTCAGGAATATATTTTAAGATTACGGAATATGAGATACCTATTCACTAATTTAAAATGGGAACTATTAGTGTCATTATCTCCAGAAAGAGGTCAGAGTTTCTACATATGCATCAAAAATATTTTAAGCAATTCATGAAATCATAAAAGTGTGTGTCTATGAAAAGGGATAGAGACATCTTAATTATCCTATGCATACTCTTGTAGCAGAGTTAGCATTGTACTGATTTCCCTTCCTAATGTGCTGATTGTGCTGTCAAACTATTTCAAGTTTTCAACTGAAATGGGATAAAGTCCAATCTACTATAGTAAAAATGCCCAGTCAATTTTTAAGCTGGACTTGAATATGTCATTATGTTATCTTTTACAGTTCTTTTTGGCTTAAAGTATGAGTTTATGGTGATTCTATTCTGAAGCCACAGGGGGTATACACTTTTTTTGTTTTTATTATAGTAATTTGTACTTCCCAAGGCTAGTGGAAGTTACTTTATGAAATAATTTCCAATATTTCATGCTTCCACACATAGAGGTTATTAGGTATTTTGTTTGTTTGCTTGTTATTTTTCATTTATATCTACTGTATTGCTTTTTATGAACATGATTTTTATATTTTTTTTATGTTGAATGTGTGTAGTTTACATGAAGTCATTCCTTTGATTCATAGGATCTTTAAAATAGCCATGAGGAACCTGGAGAATTTTGAATCTCAGATGAAAAATGCTAAACTTTAAATTATTTTATAAAATAATGTCAGTAACCAATACATATGGATTATTTTCTACACTCTTTCCTATTCTACCTCCAACAGAATAAGCTCAAATTGATTGATTCAACAATATTTAATTTATTTTTTACTAAGAATGACTCTTGTGGATTTCTTAGATGCAAATATCTCTCATGAGATTTGTTTGAAAAAAAGACAATTAAGCAAGAATGTGAATAGGGGAACACAAGAAAACATGATATGTTTTATGGACAGAGTGTAATTTTCCAATCTCTTCAATTTGCCCCTTTCTTCTTCCCCTGCTGTACTATTCACTTCATTAAAAAAAAATCCTGAATTAAATTAGTCAGCATTATCTTATGGTTTTGATGCTAAATATATAACAGGCATATTTTTATTATCATTAATACCAAAATCTAGAATAAATTTAAAATCTGCCTTCAATTGCATTCAGTAGGTAAGCAGTTCAAACTGGCAAAGAATTCATGAGAAATACTCTTAGAAATGGAATATTTAAATAAGAAGGTAAAAGAGACAGTTGCCTTGCTATTTTTTAAAACATTGTTAGTTGATTCTATCAGGTCATTACAATATACTCTACTAAAGTTGAAAATTCTTTTTAAAAGCATTATTTTAGCATGCCAAAACTCTATCTCTTTATAAACTTACACAGCGATCTTTGTCTATATGTCAGCATAAATGACAAAGTCGAGTGAATAATATAAGAAAAAGTCTCTATTGATTGGTATCCAGGACAGTGAGACTATTATTGGAATCTATATAAATCATCTCCTCCTAAACTAATGTATGTCTTGGAGCTATAGTCAACTTGATAAAAGCTAATTTGGAGAAAAGGCATTTTCTATGTGCCCTTGATGGTATAACTGTTAGTCTATTCATTACAAAATAATAATGACAGTGTTTTGAATATGTAAAAATCCATGAATAATGAATTTTGGTCTTAGCTTTTTATAGTATCTTAAAAATAGGAACATGTAATTTATTTTTTTCTGCTCTTATTTAGGGACTATTTCTTATGGAGTTGCATGGTCTGTCTAATCCATATACCACATATTTTGAAACATTGGATTTTATACCTTTCACATAATTTAATGATGAGAGGTAATCATTCACCAAAGTTATTCCTCTTTTATATTTTTATTCTTTCATATTCACTATAAAATTAGCCATTATACAGGTATAAACTTTAGCTCTCTGTCAAAAGTTTAAATATCCATTCATTGTCTGATAAATTGGTCTTGGAGCGTAGTTATTGTCAATGAGTCTCAAGAGCAAATCTCATGGGACAAACAAGATTTGTGGGGTATATTCAGTTTCCTGGTAACACAGGCAGATAAATAAAAACTTCAGTTTACATGCATATTCACCTATTCTTCTTGCTTATTTTCTAAAGATATGTTAACTTGTCGTTGAGATGGACAATTTAAAAGATAAAACAACATACAGTAGAATGAAATAATTAAGAAAACTAGCTTCTTAACAGCATTTTGGCATTGTGTCAAATATGACATTTCCTATCTCTGATCTCTAATTATATAGAACAATTAAGTACCTTTAATAACTACAATGGTAACTAGTCTGTTAATTTTAACCCAAATCATTCTTAACGGATATACTTCAGTCTCAAAACAGTAGACGAGAATTTTCTTCATAATCCAAACTTCCCATTCTGCAGGATTGGCAAAGAAACATACATACATGATCAAGTATGCATTATGCCTACATAAGGGAACAAATGGTGATTTTTGATCAGACTATCAAGTTACTGTGAGCTCCATACTCTCTCATAATCTCATAAAGATTGCTCTCCTACTAATTAGCACTGTGCTACATGATTAAGAGATGGCCTTACATTCATTTAAGAGATGCACATTAAGTTCAATGTTGCTTGAAGCAGTGAGGAAAACTCAGGAGATAAAAGATAGAAGGGCAGTATTGTATATGTAAAGAATCTCATAATGACCAAGCAGGTGAAAAGTGTTCACCCATATGAATGAACAGTGAATGAGCTCTTCTGTGATGGAGGGGTTATTTTCTCATGAATCCATGAAATGAATCTCAGTAGCTTTCCCATGCCAAGTCAGGCTGTCAACAGCAATCAGATAAGATCCTTCTTAGGCTTTATTTCACTCTCTGGTCCACTTCAACTTTGGATGACCAGAGGTAGTTTATTAAATGAGGAAGTATATTAGTTTTATAATGCTCACTGTAATAACAAATTACTATGGAGAAGCTTAAAATAACAAATTTATTACCTTATTGTTTGCAGGTTAGAAGTCTGACATGCATTGCCCTTAGCTAAAATTAAAGTGTTGTTAGGATTGTGTCTCTTTCAAGAGGCTGTAGGGGAAAAACCATTTCTTTGCATTTTCCAGCCTCTAGAGTTTTCCTGCATTCTTTGGCTCATGACCCTCTTCCTCTGTCTTCAAAAATCACGACGTTATGTGTGTCTTTTGCCAGTAGGGAAAGCCTCTCCAATCTTAAGAGACACTTGTAATGTAACAACAAATGCACATCATAAAATATATACTAAGGCAACAATTTAAAACATGAACAAAATATGTTGAAGGCAAAGATACTTCCTGAACGTATAATTACTTGTATAATTTGGACATTTGGGATAAATACTTTAATCCTATTATTATTAAATGTGCGTTGAGTCTATCATTATTTATCTGCCACAGCCTCAACTTTATATGTGTTAGGGCAAGCACTATTCATATTCAGACAAATTCATAGCTTAAAATTCTCAACCATTTCCTTCTACAGAAACTTATGTTAGAATCTAGTTTTGTCAGATGAACATAAGGGAAGGGAAGCAAAAATAATATAAAAACAGAGAGGGAGACAAATCATAAGAGACTGTTAAATACAGAGAACAAACTGAAGGTTGCTGGCAGGGTGTTGGGTGGGAGGATGGGCTAAATGGGCAAGGGGTATTAATGATGGCACTTGTGATGATCACTGGGTATTATATATAAGTGATGAATCACTAAATTCTACTCTTGAAATCATTATTAACACTATGTGTTAACTAGCTTAGATTTAAATTAAAGAAAAAAAATCTAGTTTTGTGATGTAATAGATCACATTGAAAAAAAAGCTTTATGCTTATGTAAGATGCTAAAATAAAACAAACTGCATTTGGGATATATGGGGATTCTACTATTTTTAAAATTTCTATAGAGGCTAAAGCTATACTAAAATAAAATTAATACATATATAAAAAGAAAAAGAAAAAGCAGATAAAATTAATAATGTAAATATTCAAATACATAGAAATGAATTTAATAAAATATTAAGTAAAATTTGGTAAAAACCCACTAAAATGATTTCTGCTTTTGTATTTAAGTATTTTATATTCAAGCAACTATCAAAATATATCTTAAATGTAGTTTCTATAATCAATTCAAAAAGCAATGGCTAACTCTTCCAAAGAAATTGAGTTTGCTTATGTTATTTTAATGACTTGTTATAATCTTCCATTGACCTCTAGAGCAGTTGATATTTGAACTTTAGTTCTAATGCACAAAGTTCAATGAGCTGAAGAATCGCAATAGCTAGAGACAGAGTAGTCATGACTTTTTTTTTTCCTACTCACAAATGCTGGTTATACGGATGTCACTGAATCAGTGATTGAAAATAGCAAACACATAATGATTCAGAACATGATATGAGTCTTGGAAGTACACTATTCTAAATTAGACTTCTTTTTTGCTGAATTGACTTTGATCTTTACAGGGATCAAATTGATTATGTATACAGGAATAGATTTTTTCATGGCATAATTAAAATATTTATGTAGTTTTACCACATAATTCACCAATGATTGCCAATTAATTACTAGCTAATAAATGGTGCTGAACACTGCACCAGTTACTTTAGGGAATTATATTGTTCAATGAAAATATATGTATTACTTACTCTCCGGATGCCTGACATTCTGCACAAGCAGACAAGACTAACACCTCAACAACTGGAAAACCATATGCCAAATTAGATCACTCATTAGAAGCTATGAACTACAGAACAATAGTGCTACTCTAACTGAGGGAATGGAGAAGAATATGGAATGTAATAATCAGGAAAAGATTTGTGAAACAGGTAGTTTAGATAAATCCTGAAAGAAAATATAGGAAAAAATAAAGAATAAAAGAATAAGTATGGGTGAGGAAGAGAATGTATAACGTGTAATAGGTACAAAATATTATTACTGTAATAGAAATAATTAAGGTTGTATTTGCATTTCAGAGGCAAAAAAGATTCTGAATGGAAGTTTTTTAAATTTTTTAATGTATATTTGTTTTTGAGAGAGAGAGAGAGAAAGAGAGAGCATGACAGGGGAGGGGCAGAGAGAGAGGGAGACACAGAACTCGAAGTGGACTCCAGGCTCTGCGCTGTCAGCACAAAGCCCAGATTCTGAGTGAAATTCTTAACATAAATAGAGGAATTGTGAGGAATAAGAATAATTAAGTAATATGGGGGCATATAATCTTGAATTGATTCAACAAATAGTTGGTAAGAACAATAGGCTTTAATCAAAATATTGTGCCAGAAGTGTTGTAAATTCATTATATCAAAAGTGCAAAATATTAGCCTTCATTGTAAAGACTGGATCATTTAGTAACATCGGAAGAGAAATTTAATATTTCAGCTAAGCCATACCATTTCAAAGAAAAACCTTTTGTAAAAATAGTATGAAGTAAAAATTGCAATGTCAGCATTTTTATTTTCTTTCCTGAAGTTCATGGAACCTGGAATTAGTGATTCTTCTGGTTTCTGTTACCTCTCAGGCAAAACAACATATATAGAAAGTTAATAAAATCACATAATTTTTATATATTTTTGAAATTCTCCATTGTATATAAAACCAGAATTCAACTTGTAAGAATATTAAAATCACCATGGGACTATTTAGTACTTTACTGGGGCGCCTGGGTGGCTCAGTCGGATAAGCGTCCGACTTCGGCTCAGGTTATGATCTCACGGTCCGTGAGTTCGAGCCCCGCGTTGGGCTCTGTGCTGACAGCTCAAAGTCTGCTTCAGATTCTGTGTCTCCCTCTCTCTGACCCTCCCCTGTTCATGCTCTTTTTCTATCTCAAAAATAAATAAAAATTAAAAAAAAATAACCATGGGACTATTTAGTACTTTACTGATTTATAAACAAACCAAGCGTTACTTTAACAGGAATTACAGATAAAATACTAATTTAACTCAAAATCCTTCCAAGGTGTGAAGGGGTTGGAATCAAATGATCCAAATGCTTTGACCAGGATGTAGGACATCAGGGAAAGTACCATTCCCTTCTTTAAAACAAAAGAGAGCAGGATAACACATAAAGGTAATATTTTTCTTGAAACCATCAAAAAGCTGCTATTCCAAGATAATCAGTTGCCTGAATTCCAGGAAGAAAGAGAACCTTTCAAGTACAGACTACTTTACCTATGCACAGCATGGTAGTAAGAGGTATAAGCCATTATATAGGTAAGCAAGAAGAAATCAGCTGAAGTTTAAACAAAATGTTGAAGGCCAAGTGTGGGACATTTATGACATTTGGCACCACTGAGAGCATCACACAAAACAATTATCTGCAGATTCTTTTTGAGAATGCCCATCTGGCATTCACAAGAAAGTCACGGGGAGAGCAGGTGACCAGAGAGCCTGCCTCAGTGGTGCAAGCGTTAGGGGAAAATTGACTACAGCTTTAGGAAAGGTACATCACCTCCATCCAGGTGGAGGAGAGGAGAAACAAAACAAGTAACTCTGCCTTTGGGGTTGGGAACCATCCTAGGCTCAGGATGCTGTAACAAGAATATTACTAACCCTAGCTCAGTGTTTGCCTAGATATACTCAGTGCCCTCCCTGTCCCACTTAATGGTCTGCAGATGTAAAAATCCAGGTACTGGGTATAGGCCGTGTTTGGTGACGAAGAACTGAAAATTGATAATTAGCATACCATACAAAATCAGAAATTCATTGTTATTATTTATATTTCAGTTTTAAAAGTAATTTTGACAGCTGCATATCCATTTGAATTATGTTCTTTGAAGTTATTACAGAGTCTGGGTTCAGACATTCTCACCAAAATCTTTTGTCATCTTCATTTTTAGACTATCTTTAAAGAATCACTCCAGGTATTGCCATATATAGATAAGGAATCTAAATCCTATTGACCCAACCTAGCTAGTAGTTTCTAGATAGACTTAAAATAATCTGCTAATTCATTATTTAGAAAATTTGTTCTAAATATGGTCCTATCTTTCCAGGTATACCTCAGGCACATTCTTCTGCCAAAGGTGTGTGGGGAGGGGATGTAGACGGGGTGGAGGGTGGGGCGAAAGTTAGAAAGCGTGCTAGCAAGAAATCTCAAAAAACGAAATCTACTTACTTGTTCTTGAACAAAATAAAACGAATTTTTATCTTAGTTTTTAATAAAAATATATAAGCACACTATTAACAAATAAAAGTTGTGATTTTACAATTTTTTTAAAGAAGCCACATGAATAAAACTGTGCCTTATACATTTGTAAAATTAATTTGGTAGCAGATTTCTGGTAAATTATATTATAATGCATATCAATGCTCAAACACATGGTGAAATACCTTCCAACATACACAACAACTAAGGGATTATTTGGTGCATTACTCAATCAGATGTTTACTAAAAAAAAAAGTGTGACTTTTACAAAGGAACTTGCTATATCAAATATGTATCGGTTTCTTGTGTTTTCTAAGGTGAGGAATAACAGCGGAACAAGAAGCCTTAGGCTAGTGTGATAGGTTATCTACTCTAATTACAATCAGTAGTTAGTGTTTTTCATTTCAGAATAGGTACCATGTCTAATTTATTGGCAAGAGTGTAGGTGCTAATTTTGCTTGTAAATGAAAAGAACAAGTGTTTGCCAATTATATCAAGCATCTGCTTCACAGTCAGTAATACTAATAGCTACCAACAGAACTCCAAGCCATTACTCTAAATTGTTTAATGAACTTCTTTTAATATGTAGTAAAGTATAGCCCTGATTCCTTTAAAATGCTGGGCTGAGGCTTAGTTATTCAACTTTACTTGACCTTTCATTGGTTCCCTGGCCTTTATTATATAGTAGGTGGGGCCAATCTTTAAAAACTACATTGAACAGAGAGATTCATATTCTAGTAGATTAAAATACTTGCACATTGAGTTTATCTGTGATAGGAATTCATATTTATGATCTTTTCGATGTTCAGACATTTTCTGCTATTCCATTTAGGATTTTATTTTATTTTTTTTTTAAGCTGTGTGCTTTAGTTATAAAGGACACTACTAGCCTACTCATTCTTTTCTATTCATTGTTAGCTAAATAATTTCTCAGCTGATGAAAATGATAGATAAAGACAGAAAATTATAATCTAAATTTTTATAGGTAAGTGGATACTTCACAGTTTGGAGATTGAACAGAATTCTTTTTTTTTTTTTTTTTTTCTGGTATAATTTTTTGTCAAGTTAGCTAACATACAGTTGTATACAGGGTGCTCTTGGTTTCAGGGATAGATTCCCGTGATTCATCACTTACATACAACACGCATTGCTCACCCTGACAAGTGCCCTCTTCAATGCTCATCACCTATTTTCCCCTCTCCCCTGCCCCCACCATCAACCCTCAGTTTTTTCTCTGTATTTAAGAGTCTTTTACGGTCTGCCTCCCTCATGGAACTGGAGGGTATTATGCTAAGTGCACAGAGCCTTTTTAATTTTATACTTTGTAAAATATTGAAATGTTTGATGTCAGCATATCTTCTGTTGTTAAGAAGCTTCCATTCTTTTGGTAGTATATCAAGATCCATCTCCTGAATGTAAAATGACTAGGATTGACTGTCAAAATCTTATATCATTACCAGAACTATTAACCACCCTAGATTTATTACTATCATCCTTAGTTTAATTACTTAAATCAGTTTGAAAATCCGGTTTTAACTAATAACTCAAAAGTACTCTAATACATAGATACAAAGTATGATAGGATCTCATATCAGAACTGCCTTTGGAGGTCTCTCCAATGATATTTGAAAACACCATCTTTTATGTGGCATCCATAGCAAAAATCTGTAACTTTGTGGAAACCATGATGAAACAATCCATTTAAAACAAATCTAACTTGGTGGCGCTTAGGTGGCTCAATTGGTTGAACATCGGCTTCACCTCAGGTCATGATTTCACAACATGTGAGTTGGAGCCCCACATCGTCCTCTCTACTGTCAGTGCAGAGCCTACTTCAGATCCTCTGCGTCCCCCCATCTCTCTGCCCCTCCCCTACTCACGCTCCCTCTCTCTCAAAAATAAACATTAAAAAAATAAAAATAAAAAATAAATAAAACAAATGTAATTTATGTTGTCACCATAGTTAAAATTATACCGGGTAAAATTAAATATCTATAGTCATAAAACTGAGTACCATGTAATATAAGTCCTATTTACAGCACATACACAATCATTGATGGTTGTATCAGCCAACCACAAGAAATACACATTTCATCATATTAAATATTTTATCTGTTCAGAATTTTACAAAGTAAAATAATTAAGGAACATGAATACATTTTAATTTCTGACCAAAATGCACAGGTGGAGAGAATGAACAAACCTTGGTAAATTCTGATTGAATGTATATAATTGAAATTAGTGAGTCTTTCAAGACTTCATATTTCATTGGGAATGCATAGAGTTCAGAGTAATATTTTCATGATGATACATATTAAGTAGATTCTTTCCATGAATATTTGACTAGAGTCATCTGGAATTGACTCGTTTTAAAATAGATAGATATCTTGTAAATAACAAGAGTTCAACAAATATAAAAAATATTAATTCAGATATATCTGAGGAAAATTGAAGAAGAAAAGGATAGCCCAGAAAAAATAGGTGACATAAAATATTTTCTAAACCCCATAATAAAGTAAGAGGAAATAAGTTATTAGAAATGAAAAACACAATTTTGTATATTTTCCTTTTGTCCTAAGCTCTACAACAACTATGGACTTGTGATTAATTGCCAGAAGCCAAACAAAAAAATCCACTCCCTACCTCAAGGCGTTTAGAATCTCATTTTTATATATGTCATTTATACATATGTATATGTAATATATATATACATATATGATATATATATGCATATATATAATACCACATATATATGTATGTATAATTTTATATCAAATGACATCCTGATTTATAACAGGGATTGTTTAATTTATTTTTTATTTTTTAACATTTTTTCATTTTTTGATAGTGAGACACAGAGTGTGAGTGGGGGAGAGGCAGAGAGAGAGGGAGACACAGAATCTGAAGCAGGCTCCAGGCTCTGAACTGACAGCACAAAGCCCGTGGGGTTCCAACTCACCAACCGTGAGATCATGACCTGAGCCGAAGTAGGAGGTTTAACCAACTGAGCCACCCAGGCACCCCTGGATTGTTTAATTTTTAACATATGCCAAAGTAAACAAATATCTCTCCTCAAAAGTATAGACAAATTAATCATCTAATGAAAAGTTGAATTCCTCCCAAGAAAATATTGCAGCTTAGACAATATTTTGCAGTGCAAGCTATTACTAAATATTATTTTTTTTAATTTAACCAGGATAACTTTTCTAGGACTGTATATTTTAATTACCATTGAAAAAATCAATAATCTAGATACATAGCAATCTTATGCAATTTTGTTTTCCCCCCTATAGGACTAAGGCATGCACGGCACTCAAGCTCACCTTTAGTTTGTAAAGACATATTTCTGGTGTGAATTTACAAATAAAATTAACGATGGGAAAGAAGTGCTTCACACTTTTTCATTTTAAAAATTAATTTTATTATGGAAATTTCAAATGTTTAAGTGAAAACAGAATAGTATAATTAATATCCATATGCCCAAAAGCCAGATTCAAACATTTTATTCTGCCATTCTTGCCTTACCGATATATCCACCAACTCCCGACCACAAAATCTCCACCAACTCTTGACCATCAGTCAATGATGATGAAGATGACAAGATGATGATGGTGATGATGATGGTGATTAGAGTTCCATTTTGAGGTATAATTTACATGTATTTAAATCCAGAACTTTTAGATGTAAAATATTAAGAAACGGATTCACCCTTTTGAACGACACAACTCTTTCATTTTCCTACTGTTTCTTTCTGTTCAACACCCTCAAACCTACTGACACAGCCATTGGTCTGATTTTTTTTTTCTTTTTTTATATTAGATTAGTTTTCACTGTTCTAGAATTTCATGTAAATGAAATTTTATAAGTTTACCAAGTGGAATAGTACAGCATTACTTTTTTGTGCCTACCTTTTATCATCAACATAGCATCTGTTGAAGTGACCAAGCATCCCAGTTTGTCTGGGATTGTGCTGATTTTGGAACTGCAAGTCCCGCATACTGGAAACCCATTACAAACTGGGGCCATCACTCATCCTACTGGGTACTCATCCATGTGTTGCACGTGTTTGAAGCTTATTCCTTTTATTGCTCAGTGGTATTTTATTTTACCCATTTTTCTGTTAAGTGGCATCTGTCTTTATGTTTTCCTTTGGGCAACTGTGAATGAAGCTGCTATGGACATTCTTGAAAAAGTGTTTTGTTTTTTTTTTTTAACACATACATGTTTTTTTTATTTCCCATAGAAAAGTATCTAGAAGCAAAATTTCTGGGTCAAAGCATAGATAGTCTTTAACTATTTAACTATTTCATTTAAAAAGTACCAACTCTTCTCTTCAAAATATTTGTACCATTTTACAATCTATCAGCAACATATGACTATCTGCCAGGTAGGTCACATTCTTACCAACATTTGGTATTGTCAGACTTATTGTCAGACGTTTACTTTTTTTTTTTTTTTTTTTTTTTAGTGGTTCTACTGGGGATGTAGTGATATCTCAATGAAGTTTCAGTGGACCTTTCCCTGATGACCAGTATGTAGAATATCTTTTGATGTCATTATTGGCTACTCATAGATCTCCTGGAAAATTATCTAGTCAAATCTTTTCTCACTTTTTAAAATAATTAAATATTTTCTTTATTATTGAGTTATAGGAATTTTTATGTATTCCGAAAATAATTAATTTCCCAAATATATGTTCTGCAGGTATTTTTTCTAGACTGATTTGCCTAGTAACTTTTTTAATGATGTGTTTTGATGAGCAAACTTTTTTTGATTTTGATAAAATGTACTTTGTCGTGCCTCAATTGTATGATTGTTTCTTTCTGTAGCCTAAAGAATATTTGCCTATCAGATCTGCATTTCTATCCTCTTTCCAATAATAGATAATATTCCTTTATTCATATTTATTTCTCAATGCCATGTCTTTCTCTCTGGCATCTGATACAATTACTATAAAGATAATTAAATTTCAAAAATACCCCCCAAATGAATATATTTAGGCAGCTTCTGTTCTTAGATATACCAAAATTACTGAGAGAAAGTTATCATGAATCATGCTAACTTCTTGTAAAAGGGGAGAAGAAAAGCAATCTTGAGTAGAAGAAACACATTAGTATCTCAGCACATTATCTTGATCTGTTATTCCCCTTGAAGACTTATGTGCACGTAGGAAAGGCTGTATTTTCTGTCAATCCATCAAGGTGTTTCACCTACTCCCAATATGTCACCATTTGACATAAAGATGTTTTAGTTCTGTCTCAGTCCTGTGACATTGGTCGGGCTCTCTATAACGAGGTAACTGCATGTTCTGCTTTGCCTTGGTTATACCTTTTGTTTTATCATTCTATATGGATTAGTTTCTGTTATTTTTTAAACAATGTTTTAATTTAATAATTAGTATTGGTACTAATCTGGGATGAGATTGGGAGATCATTGCTTTGTATATCCAAGTTCTTTCATGGTCTCAGCTGGTGGCATATGAAATGGCTGTGGCACTGTGCCAAGTTCTCATGTTAGCATGTAGTAAAATATGAATAACTACCAGCAACATACTCTCTTTTTCCAGCTCTTTGCAAAATTATCCAGCACTTTTCTTTTAAAGGACAGCATGGAAAACAGTATCTGATAAAATTAATTACACTGAAGCACAAGTGAGTAGAGTTAACTAACTCCTTCTGGTGATGGCAAGAGTACTATTAGATTCTATTAATAAATCCAGAAATTTGTTAAAACAACTAGATGTGCCATGATTCATGATGAGGTCTTTTAACATCATAGTTATAGATAGGCTACTAGTCAGTGTTGTTAATGGGAAATATAGTAAAATAATAACATCATTTGTAAGGAAAAAGAGGCTGATCAGAGCATAGAACATATAGAGAAGAGTTAGCGTGCTCTTGCTACGGTGTTTAAAAATTTGTTGGTATAAAATCTCAATTTTCCATATTTTTATTGCTTTGTGACACATTTAAACTTTTTTCAATATATACATTTTTAAATGCTAAACTTTTCTTAAAGTTTATTTATTTATTTTGGGCGGGACAGGCAGAGAAAGAGGGAGAGAGAGAATCCCAAGCAGGCTCCATGCTGTCAGTACAGAGTCTGATGCTTGACTCTCAGGGCCTGGAGCTTGCTTGAGATTCTTTGTCTCCCTCTCTTTCTGCCCCTCCCCATTCATGCTCTGTCTCTCTCTCTCTCTCTGTTTCTCAAAAATAAATAAATGTTAAAAAATAATGGAGAAATGGATTGTGGGTGCTGCAGAGGGGAGGGAGCCACACTTGCAGAGAAGGGCAAGAAGGAGAAGAGCACACAGGGAACACACAAGGAGAAAGTTTCTCCAAAGCCATTGGTTTGGAAAATGAGAAGCGTTGAATTTCATGAGTTCTTGCAAGAACCAGTGGAGCTTACAGCCTGGAGTTTTAAAGGTCACCAGTGTTGTTTGGGATAGAGTCCTGAGGGTACTGTACTGTTCCTGAAGAAAAGGCAGGCAAACAATCCTGGGAAGACAGCATGGAAATAGTGATCTGAAGAATGCCTGGGGCACACAGTCAGGGAATTATCTGCTCTTTTCGGAGCATGTCCCTAAGAGGTGGCTTTCACAGAGTGGCCTCTCTGGGAACAAAGGTGATGGCTGATACCATTTTTCTCCTCTGCCCCTCAACATAAACACAGAGCCACCTGGCTGCCTAACTTGTTTACATCAAACCCCAGTCCCCTCCACTCTGGCAGAACTGCCCTTCTCAGTCCAGCTTGCCTCCATCTCAGGATGGTAGGGCCCTGACCTAGGAAACCAGCACAAACACCTGCCCATGCCAAATCTCCCCACCAGAGTTCTACAGAGCCTCAGTTGTAGTGCAGTTGATGTCAGGTCTCATTCACAAGCATAATAGAGCACACTTAGTTAAAATTCACCACTTTCAGGTCAGGGACCAAACACTGCCCACAGTAGGCAAGGAGAGTCTCTGCAGAAAACTGGCCTGAAGGATTGAGCAGACAAAACACAACAGGAGAACACATTCAGCACACACCAGAGACACTCCCTGAAGCATCAGGCCCTGGGCGCTACATAACCTTTTCTTCATAAAGCCATTACTTTCAGGAGCAGGAGATAAAATTGATTTTTCTTTTCTTTTCTTCCTTTTTTGGGGGGGAGACAGAGAATGGGAGCAAAGGAGAAGGGCAGAGGGCAAAAGTGAGAGAGAGAGAGAGAGAGAGAAAGAGAGAGAGAGAGAGAGAGAGACTTTTCTTTTAAAATTTATTTATTTTATACAAAAGGCCATATTTCATTCTTTCTCATTGCCAAGTAGTATTCCATTGTGTATATAAACCACAATTTCTTTATCCATTCATCAGTTGATGGACATTTAGGCTCTTTCCATAATTTGGCTATTGTTGAAAGTGCTGCTGAAAAAAAAGTTAGGGAGGGGGCAAACCATAAGAGACTCTTAAAAACTGAGAATAAACTGAGGGTTGATGGGGGGTGGGAGGGAGGGGAAAGTGGGTGATGGGCATTGAGGAGGGCACCTGTTGGGGTTAGCACTAGGTGTTGTATGGAAACCAATTTGACAATAAATTTCATATTAAAATAAATAAATAAATAAATAAATACTAAAAAATTTTTATTTTCAGAGTGAGAGAATACATGTGCAAGTGAGCTGGGAGGGGCAGAGAAGTAGAGAGAAACCAAGCAGATTTGGTGCTGAGAGCTCAGAACTTGAATCCATGAACTGTGAGATCGTGACCTGTGCTGAAACTAAGAGTCAGGTGTTTGACTGAGCCACCCAGGAGGAAAGAGAGCATCTTAAGCAAACTCAATGCTCAGGGCAGAGCCTGACATGGGATTCAATTCCACAACCTTGGGGTCATGACCTGAGCCAAAATTAAGAGTGGGACACTCAACTGACTGACCTCCCAGGTGCTCTATAACTGGCTTTTCTAACACAGAGAAATAAGCAGAGACTTAGACAAAAATACGAAGATGGAGGAATTTATCCCAAATGAAAGAAAAAGATAAGGCCATTGCCAGAGATTTAAGTGAAACAGACATAAATATCATGCCTGTAGGAGAATTCAAAGCAACAATCATAAGGATTCTTACGAGGCTTGAGAAAAGACGAGAAGACTTCAGTAAGACCCTTACCACAGAGATGAGAGTTAAAAAAGAATCAGTGAGATATGGAGAGTGCAATAAATAAGATTGGAAATAGGCTTGATGCAATGAACAGCAGGTGTGAAGAAGCAGAAGCGTGGATTAGTGGCCTACAAGACAAAGTAATGGAAAATAATGAAACTGAACAAAAGAGAGAAAGAAGAATTATGTAAAGACATTAGATTTAGGGAACTCAATGACACCATCAAAAGTAAAAACATTCAGATTATACAAGTCCCAGAAGAAGAGAGAGAAAAGGGGGCAGAAATTTATTTCAAGAAATAACACCATAAAACTTCGTTAACCTGGGGAAGGTAACAGACATCCAGATCCAGGAGGAACAGAGAACCTCCATCAAAATCAACAAAATCAGGCAAACACCAAGATATATTGTAGTTATATTTGCAAAATATATTAATAAAGAAAAAATATCTTAAAAGCAGCAAAACGAAAGAAGTCCATAACTTACAAGGGAATACTCATAAAGCTAGCTGCAGATTTCTCAACAGAAACTTTGAAGGCCAGAATGGAGTAGCATGATCTATTCAAAGTGCTAAAAGGGAAAAATATGCAGCCAAGAATCCCCTACCCAGCAAGGCTATCATTCAAAATAGAAGGAAAGATGAAGAGTTTCCCAGAAAAATAAAAAATGAAAGGAGTTTGTGACAACTAAACCAGCCCTGAAAGAAATATTAAAGGGGACTCTTTGAGTGAATAGGAAAGACCAAAAGTGACAAAGCCTATACAGGAACATCAGGAAAATCTCCATAAATAATGACAAAACAAGTAACAAGTAAAAAAAAAATGGCAGTAAATATATAGCTATCAATAATTACTTTAAAAGAAATGGTCTAAATGTTCCCATCAAAAGACAGATTTTAAATATGCTCCTTCTATTCCATTATTTGTAAGATTTTGATAAAGATTTTTATTGATTATTTTTTTAATGTCTGGTAGAATTCACTAATGAAACCATATGGTCTTGGGCTTTTCTGTGCTGGGAGATTTTTGATTCCTAATTCAACTTCATTCTTGTTATTGATCTAAGAAGATTTCCTATTTTTTGAATTCAAGATTCATAATTCAATCATGACAAGTTGTGCATTTTTAGGCATTTTCTGGGTTTATTTCTAAGTTGTCTGATTTCTTAGTATATAATTATCTTTAGTAATCTGTTATCACACTATGTATTACTGTAGTTTTCTGTTGTATTGTTTTTTCTTCCATTTATCATTTTGGCTTTGAGTCTTCTTTCTTTCTTAGTTAATGTACTTAAAACATTGGCAATTTTGTTTATTTTTTTTTTTTTGGAAAAAAACCTTGTCATTACCTTCAATATTTTGTAATTGTTCATTGTGATCTCTATTTTATTTATTTCTGATTTTTCTTTGTTATTTCCTTAACAAATTTCAGCTAATTTCTTCTTTTTCTAGTTCCTTGTGGTGTAATATTGTTTATTTGAACTTTTCTTTTAATATAAGCATTTGTAGCATAAATTTCATTCTAACATCTGCTTTTGCTGCATCCCGTAGGTTTTGGAATGTTGTGTTTTCTTTTTTCTTTTGTTCTGAGACATATTTTGATTTGCCATTTGATTTCTTATTTGGTCCATTGTACTGTTTAATATTTACATGTTAAATATTTAATATTTACATTGTAGATTTCCCAGCTTTTTTTATTGTTGATCTTTAGTTTTGTACCATTGTGGTTGGAAAATATACTTGGTATGATTTCAGTCTTCTTAAATTTGTAATATTTGTTTTCTCTTTTTATGTGATTTAACCAGGGGGATTCTTCTGTGTGTACTTGAAGAAAATGTGCATTCTATTTTTCTTGGATGGAATGTTTTATATATATCTTTTAGAACCATGTATCCTAATTTTAACTGAAGGCATTCATTTAAAATAAAGCATATCAGAATGGAGGTGGGTGGGGTGATGGGTAAATAGCTGAAGAAGATTAGGAGTGCATTTATCATGATGAGCCCTGAGTAGTGATACATGGAATTGTTGAGTCACTATAATGTAGACCTGGAGTTAATATAACACTGAATATTAATCTATACTGGCATTAAAATTTTTAAAAATAAAAATAAAATGGCAAAACAACAGCAACAAAACTACCTTCACAATGTTGTAAGACCACCAACTTTTTCTACTTTGAGACGATTTCAAGCGCTGTAGAGTAAGACCCCTTACCTATTAAAAAAAACAGAACAAAACAAAACAATAACAAAAATAAATAAGTTTCTTCCCATTTTCCCTTCTCCCAGACCCAACAACTACCAATTTGTACTCTGTCTGCATGGATTTATTCATTCTGTATATTTCATATGAATGGAACCATAGGATATATGACCTTTGTGTCTGGCTTACTGTACTTAGCATAATATTTTAGAGGCTTATCTATGTTGTGACATATCATCATTTTACTCCTTATTCATTATGGATGAATAATGTTTTATTGTGTGTAGATACCACAATTTGTTTATCCATTAATCCAGTGATAGACATTTGGTCTCTTCCACCTTTTAGATATTGTAAATTGTGCTGTAACAAAGAATGTGTATAACTATATTTATTGGGGTACATATTTTCAATTATTTTGAACATATTTCTTTGTTCCTGTTAATAGATATCTCATTAGAGTATTTTTTGTATGGTATCAAAACAGCTACTGCAGTGGTCCTTAAGAATTTTCCAGATATATCTTCATATAGTCATTTTCTAATCATCTTAACAATTTATAAATGTACAGTTCAGTAGTGTTAAGTATATTTATTGTTGTGAAACAGATCTTCAGAACTTTTTCTTGTTAAGAATCTGAAAAACTATAAGTAATAAATAACTTCCTTTTTCCCACTGCCCACCCTGGTAACTACAATTCAATTTTCTGTTTCTATAAATTTGCCTACTTTAAGTACCCCATAGACGTAAAATCATATAGTACTTTTATTTATATGACTGGGTTATTTCACTTAGCATAGTGTCCTCAAGGTTCATCCATGTTGTGGCATGTGACAAGTCATCATCATCATCATCATCATCACCATCATCATCATCATCTGTTTGTTTATCTTTTCATCCACTGATGGACACTTTGGTTGTTTCTATATCTTAGCTATTAGGGATAGTGCTGTGATGAATATGGATGTACAAATATTTCTTCAAGACCCTGCTTTCAATTCTTTTGGATATGTACTAGAAAGTAGGATTAATGAATAATATGGTAGTGTTATTTAAAAATAAAATATTTATTTACTATTTATTTTGAGAGAGAGAAGAGAAAGACAATGTAAACTGGAAAGGGGCAGAGAGAAAGGGAGAGAGAAAATCCTAAGCAGGTGCCACGCCGAGCTTATCTAATAAACTGTGAGATCATGACCTGAGCTGAAGCCAGGAGTAGGTCTGTCAAGTAACTGAGCCACCCCAGCATCCCAGTAGTGTTATTTTTAATTTTCTGAGGAAACTCCATATTGTTTTTCATAGTGGTTGCACCAGCTCATACTCTCACCAAAGGTGCATACAGTTTCCAATTTGTTCACATCCTTGCCAACATTTGTTGACATTTTGATGTCATATCCAAGAAATCATTACCAAGTTCAATATCATAAAGCTTTTCCCTATGTTTTCTTCTAGGAATTTTATAGTTTTAGGTCATACATTTAAGACTTTAATCCATTTTGAGTTCATTTTTGCATATAATGTAATGTAAGGGTACAACTTCATTCTCTTGCATGTGGATGTACAGTTTTCCCAGAACAACTGGCTGAAGAGACTGTTCTTTCCCCAGTGAGTAGTCTTAGTAACTTTGTTGAAGGTCATTTGGCCATATACACAAGACTTTATTTATAGGCTCTATATTCCACTTCATTGGTTTAATTGTCTTGAACCTAACATCACCTGTTTTGATTACTGCAGCTTTGTAGTATGTTTTAAGATCTGAAGTGAGTCTTCCAACTTTGACCTTCTATTCCAAAATAGTTTTACAATTTGTGGCTCCCTTGAAATTCCATATGAATTTTTAAATCAAGTTGTATATATCTACAAAAAATTCCATTTGGATTTTGATTGGGATTCTGTTGATTCTGAGGATTGCTTTGGGTGGTATAGACATCTTAATTTTTAGCCTTTCAGTCAATGTACACAGTATGTCTACATTTATTTGTATTTTCTGAAATTTCTCCCAGTAATGTTTTCAGGATACAAGTACTTTGCCATTTTGTTTACACTTATTCCTAAATATTATATTCTTCAAATTTTTTTTTAATGTTTATTTATTTTTGAGACAGAGAGATACAGAGTAGGAGGAGGGGAGGGGCAGAGAGAGAGACAGAGAGAGAGAGACAGACAGAGACAGAATCTGAAGTAGTCACCACTCCAAGCTGTCAGCACAGAGCCAGACGTGGGACTCAAACTCATGAAATGGGAGATCATGACCTGAGCTGGAGTTGGACGCTCAACTGATTGAGCCAGCAAGGAGCCCCTAAATATTTTATTCTTTATGATGCTACTGTAAATGGAATTGCTTTATTAATTTCCATTTTGGAATATCGTTAGTGTGCAGAAATGCAGCTGATTTGTATGCTGATTTTGTATCCTACAACATTGTTTACTTAGTTATTAGTTTTAACAAGTGTTGTGTGTGTATATGTATAGTGTGTGTGTGTGTGTGCGTGTGCACATGTGCATGCACATTTCAAACAGATAATTTTACTTTTTCCTTTCGTATTTGGCCATATGGATGCCTTTTATATCTTTTTTCTTTCCTAATTGCTCTAGCTAGAGTTTTCAATATCATAATGAATAGAAGTTGTGAGAGTAGGCATTCTTGCTTTGTTCTTGATCCTAGAGAAAAAGGTAGGAGAAAGCAGGGGAACTAGAGAGAGAGAAAAATAATGGTATCGTTTGTGTTTAACTGGAGCTAAATACATTTAAATTTATTATGCTTATTGATACATCAAGTTTTATTTCTGCCATAGTGTTTTCTGCTTTTATTTTCTCATTCACTCTAGATTTCACCTTTCATTTATTTCAACTGTTTTTAGATTTATTGAAGGTATTCTGTTTATATCTGTAGGTTTCCCTTCTCTGTTTTTGAAAACTTGATTTTCATTTCTTTTCTTCTGTTACTTGCAACTTTACCATGTATATTAATTTTATAATCAGTACCTTTAATATCTTTATCCTTATGAGAAGTATATAATGCAGAATTAAGGCCAAATATATGGAGAGATTTACAACAACAACAAAATAGTTCAATCCTGGTAGCAGATAAAATTCAGAACCAAAGCAATAAATAAGGAAGGACATTTTATAATGCTAAAAAACTGCATTTTCAAGTGAAGTTGTAATATTAGTGAATAACTATGAACCTAATAACACAGAAGCTCCAATTATAAAATAAAATCTACTGAAAATTAAAAGATAAATAGGAGACTAGGCTTAATTTACCTGTTAAAATAAAGGTATTTCAAATTAAAACATAATACAAAACAATTCTATGATGTATACAAAAAAGAGTTATTTTAAAAAGTAATTAAAATGACTGAAAACTAAGATATAGACAATATTTAGCAAGAAAATGAACAGAAATGTAGTCTTTCTTAAGTTGTGGAGAAATAGTCTTATACTTTGATAATAATGCAAAATGGTATATATATATATAAAAATATAATATACATATATTATATTATATATGTATAAAATATAATATACATATATTATATATGTATAAAATATAATATACATATATTATATTTTATATATATATGGAGTGGAATTTGACAATATTCTACAGAAGTCTAAATTTAATCTTCAACCTAACCTCAGATGATATCCTGAATATATCTTCCCAAAAATATGAAAACACATATGTACAAATTTATTAATTGTACTACTTGGAATTACCTACATGTCCAAACATAAGACATAGTTGAATAAACCTTGATACATGAACATATTGGAGTGTTACAAACTGTAAAAAAGAATGGGAAAAATATCCCAGAACTTAAATAGAATGATTTCTACGAGATATTTTTATGTGAAAAAGCAACTGTAAAATAGAATAGACAAAAAGCTACATTTTGGTTGAAAAGAGAAATAGTAAATAGTAACCATATTTTTGCTTATTTCTATGAAAAGAATCACAAAAAGGATAAAGCACTCAATAGTGATGTCAGTCATCTACATGGAGTGGGATTGGGAAAAGTGGATAAAAATGAGTGACACTTCTCTAAGTGATTTTTTTTTATAATGTTGACTTTTGAAAGCATGTGAATTGTACTGATATTTTTAAAATTACAATAATAATAGGAAGGGGAAAAGCTACAAATAGAAACTAGCAGAAGCAAATGAACTGAACTGTATTTCAAATGATTAAGATACCCAAGTGGAAATAATCTTATGCATAAAGTATTTTAGTTTGTTTAGAAAATGAGTAAATATTTTGATGTATTGAGAACGAGGGACCTTGCTTTAGAAGAAATAATTTCAAATATTGAAAAATATAAAGGAAGACAATTTTGGCAGTTTAAAATTGGAAGTGTTGATATCGAGTGATGATTTTTAAAATATGTGTGTGTGTGAATATGCAAATACATAAATTAGGTTCCCTGGAGACATAGCTAATTCTAGCACTGGTTCAGGGAAGTACAAAATGAGACTAGAACAGAAGATCTTGCCATGCCAGGAAGTAAAGAAGCACTAAAATAAAAACAAAAACAAACAAAAAAAGTTGATGTCACAAGGTACCACGTTGAATAGGTTTCCAGTGACCAAATCTAAGACAATTTGATCAAGAAAATAAGGAGAGTGATGAACTTGAAATTTGAAAATAAGTTGTAAATTTATGAAAACATACCGCTAATAAATCCTGGACAGATGGATGGATAGGTTGGATGGATAGATAGATAGATAGATAGATAGGTAAAGTGGGCTCTTTCAGTAGAAAGGCCAAGTGTGGACTGTTGAGTTTATAGGAATTATGGAGACAGAAATGATCATGTTGTAATCACCATATTAAAGATTGAACCAGGTGATAATCTTCATTAATGTACTAATCTGAGGGTAGTGGGTGTCGGTGAGGATCCTGAAGAGTCTCACCATGTTTTAAATACTGAAGATCAAAGATTAACGTGAGTATTTTAGGGGTGTCTGGGTGGCTCAGTGGGTTAAGTGTCTGACTTCCGCTCAGGTCATGATCTCACCGTTTGTCGATTGGAGCCTTGCATCAGGCTCTGCGCTGACAGCTTGGAGCCTGGAGCCTGCTTCGGATTCTGTGTCTCCCTCTCCCTCTGCCCCTCCCCCACTCTCTCTCTCTGTCTCTCAGTCTCTCAAAAATAAATAAGCATTAAAAAAAAATTAAAGTGAGTATTTTAGTGTCTGAGCATAGACTGCCTATTATTTACAATGACAAAAAATAGGAAGAATGTAGTGAAAAAGTTTCTAACCTTAATGCAGTGGATGAGTATTATTTTAGTAACTGTACTGAGCCCAAAGAAATACCAAACAGTTCTAGTTATTAAACAGTTATTTTTCAAGGTTTTACTTTTATGCCAGTTATCATACAGAGTAATATTAGTTTCATTTGTACATATAGTGATTCAACACTTCCCTACCATACCTGATGCTCATCACAAGTGTACTGTTAACCCCCATCACTTATTTAACCCATCTCCCTGCCTACCTCCTCTTTGGTAACCATCAGTTTCTTCTCTAAAGTCACAAGTCTGTTTTACGGTTTGCCTCTCTTTTTTTTCCCGTTGCTCATTAGTGTTACTCCTTAAATTCCACATATGAGTGAAATCATATGGTATGTGTGTTTCTCTCACTGGCTTATTTCACTTAGCATCATACTGATTCAAATAAAAATAATACTTATATATAAAAAAGTAATAACTATTTGAAAAAATATACATATGTTGAAAGAAACAAATAACCATCCTCTTGCATTCTTAAATAAAATAATGCACCTTTTGGGCAGTGAACATATTCTCAATTTGTAATCAGATTGGACACTGTGACCCTTTACACTATTTTTTTTTTTTTATGGTCTTGTTTTCATCACAGAGAACACTGCCTAGATTTGTAATATTACAATATCTTTGAAAGCACATAACATGATATAATGTAACTGTGAGTTTACCTCAAGCTAATAATTGCTGCATTTTCAGGCAGTTGTCAAGTATTATTGTGTTTCAAAAAGTAAAATAAAATTATCTTTGGGGACCCCAAAAAGTTCATTGTGGAACATTAGGGTGTATGGGCACATACTTTGAGAATCATGTTTATAATGCACATATCAGATAACACCTTGGCAGCATGATAAAAATTAACATCATTAATAAGGGGAGTGAATAGACATGTGCATCCAGGCACGATACCCTGGAAAGGACAAATTTTATTCATAGAATATTCTGTCTAGGGATATAAAACCTGAAGCTAATAATGAGAAAGCATCAGACAACCTCAAAACTAGTTTAGTTTTGAAGTGAAAACACAACAAATAGAGAGACGGTCATTTTCAATAATATCAATGAGTAAAGTGGAAATAAAAGCTGACAAATTTTTCCAGATTCATGGAGGCCTGCATTCCAATACAGGATCCTAGACGGTTTCCTTTATTGAAGAAAATATTTGCAATACAAGACATTATGGGATCAACTGGAAAACTGGAATATGGAGAGTAATTTATATAAAAGTATCGCATCAATATTAAATTTACAGTTCATAACTGTTCATAATTGCACTGTAGTTATACAAAAAAAGTACCCTTAGAAAATACTTACTGAAGTAGTAGGGATAAAGGGCCATGATGTATACAATGTAAATTCAGATTGTTCAGAGAGAAAGATGAGGAAGAGAGAGGAGAGAGGAGCAAAGGGTGAATCAAGTGCAATAAAATGTTAACAACAGTTCCACATGGATAAAGAGGTTAATAAATATTTTTCATATTACAGATTTATGTTTGAAATTATTTACAAATAAAAGTAAAAATAGAAAAGTAAGTTTGTGGTAATTAATATGATTTATAAGTATTTTGCAACAAGTTTTATTTATTTATTTTTTTCAGGAATTCTGCTGGAAGTAAGATATTTTCATGATTTACCAATATTTATTTATCCATATATGATAAGAAATTTTCCAGAGAATAGGGTATGGAAGAATTACAGTAAAGATGTCTAAGGATATTCCTCTTACTTTGGCTTCAATTACAAAGTTTTTTTTTTTTTTTTTTTCTTAATGAGACTTTTTTTCTGTTGCTAATTCCATAATCTCCCTTTCAAGTTTGTCATAGTCAAACCAGATTAATTATGCATTTGTATTACTCATCCAATTTTGAGCTAATTAGATTGTAAATAGCTTGATCTCTTTCATATTTTAATCTCTGTTTTAAAAACCTGCACATATTTAATTAATGTAGAAACACTCACTGATAAATTAAAATTACAACCTTATACAGATTTTTCAGATACAGAAGATACTGTTTTATGTCTTTTGAAATTAACATGAGTTGAAGGATGGTGTTAAAACAGATGTACTTATTGTGCTTACTTCACCTTCTAACACAATGTTAGTTCTTTCATGATGAACGTTATTTATGCAAATGCCAAATGTTTTGAGCTGATGTGCTTGAAAATATAGTGATGGGCAGACACCAGTAATGAGAAGTAATCATGAATATGCACAGATGAATTCATCTGTGTTTTAACTTGCTTTAGTCTTACAGTACCCTAGCACAGGATCTGATGTATTATAAAATAATTCATTTTTGAAATAATAGAGGAGAAATTATGCTTGGAAGCAGTGAATAAGGATTGTTACCATGTTAATCAATTATAATTCTACATTAGCTTAAGGAAGAAAACCAACCAACCAACCAACCGACCAAACAGCAAGGCCTGATCACCATAGCTGATATTTTGTCAAAATTAAGGATTGGGCAGGAAATGTAAGCTTATGGTCCTTGCAGGATTTTGAGCCATCAAATGGAATGAAACATAAAATAGATGGTAACATCTGTTTAAAGTTTATGCGCTCTACAAAATAATAAAAATAAGTGTCTGCACTGATAATCACTTAGTGTCCTCTTTTCCTTACTGAAAAGCCCATACACTTCCCATATCTTATCCTTGATATCTATTGTCTACTGCAACTTCATCTCAGTATGGTAATTCAGTAACCTTATTGCTCCTTACCTGAACTTTAGAATACTGTCCATTTTACCTCTGCAATTCCTAAGCAGTATCCATGAGTCCTTAGCGTTTCATGCCTTAACTGAAACATGCCCATTTCCTTAAGAATTGCATTACCTGTCACCCTACTCAATAACAGGTGACTTTTCTCTCACCCATCCAGCTTAAAAGTAAAATGGCCAGATATCTTACCAGCAAAATGAGTTTATTTGGGAATAGCAGAAGGATTGCCATCTTGGACAAGCAAATCATGGCAAACTTTAGGCAAATCTGAAGAGACAAAGAGGAGGTCAGCTTCCATTAGGTTTTGGGAGGAAATCCAGGAGGCTTGTTTTGAACGAAAGTTCACTGAAGAAGAATAAGAATTCAAGGTTGTGATTTTTTCTCATTGGTTACCAGTGGTAGTTAGTGCTTTGTTGCTGGGGCAGGGAGGGACCTTCTTTCATTTTCTTAAAAACAGTAGATAGGATTCTTCTGTAAAAATTCTTATCTTCCCTCTTCCTATGGTTCTGTAGGCTGCAACCAGCGGTGCATGCATAGAGTTCCCCCTACAGGGCTTCCCAACTCCATTTTAAAGGAGGTTTCCTTTCACACATCTTACATGCCCTTCAACTTTTTTACTGTGTTTGATGTTCTGTTTACGCCTTGTTATAATGTCAGATCTGTACTCACGAGTCTTGTGGAAACTGCACTTTGAGGCATATGCCTTAAAAAATGCTGTATCACTTCAACATTTCTTATCTGTAACATGTCAGCATCTAACTTCAGTATTTTCTCTACCCTATTTATTGCTGACATTCTGGGTGACCCCAGTTTCCATACAGATGATTATCGCAACATCCAGAAACTCTAGTCTTTAATCTCATCTCCAATGATTTTTTCCCTATTTCCTGAATCACATACTCCTACATCATAAACTAGACTCCATTCCACTCAGCAGAGAGCTCCCGCTAGTCACCTTCACTTCTAATCATAGCCCTCTCCGTACCAACCTTCTTAGCTCATCTGTGAATTATTTCTGTTTGATAATTCTTTGACCTCATATGAACCTCCACTGCATATTTCCTCATTTCCATTCATTGCCCTCATATCCCCCCCACACCCATATACAGTCCTTGGTTCATTATTTTCATAATTCTCGTGTTGAGACCCTAAAACTTGTTCACATTTTTATTCTCATTGTACCCAGGAGGCAAATTCTAAAGCTTGATCATCTACTTTCTCCATTTCTAAACAAGGTCACATGTACTACTGGAGAGAAAGCACTCAACATATGGATGCATTAGCACAATACATCCTGTTCAGTAACCTCAACAATGGTCATCTCCAGCATCCTTATCAGAAGTCCTGCATAATCTGTTTTGTCAGTTACTTACTTTACAATAAAATCCTTCAACTGTCAATGAAGCATGCTCATTGTATCATCTTTAAAATCATCTATTGGAGCATATGTAACCTTCATAAACTAGCAAGTCATTTACTTCTTCATAATGAAATTTCTTTAGAGTGATGGACATATGCTTTCTCTACTTCCTCACTTGTTTTTTCACTCATCAACCCGATTGAAACTGCCTGGTGCTCCAACCATTGGATCAAAACAACACTTACTCTACTCAAAACATTCTGATGGTTAATTGGAGGCATATTTTTAGTTTTCTTTTCTTTCATCTTCTTTTTTTTTTGTTTGTTTTTGAGAGAGAGAGAGAGTGAGAGAGCCCTCTGCACGCGGCAGGAAAGGCAGTGGGAGAGAGAAAGAATTTTAAGCAGGCCCCATGGTCAGCACAGAGCCAGCTACAGGGTGCAATCCCGTGACCCTGGGATCATAACTTGAGGCAAAATCAAGAGTCGGACGTTCAACAGACTGTGTTACTCAGACACCCCATATTTTTAGTTTTCCTAATTGTCCTGTGGATTACTTCTTTTTAAAATCATTTTCCTTGGATTTTGACACATAGGCTCTATATATCATTATCCCTATTTTTTTGTGTTTTGTGTCTGCTCCAGCTTTATGGAACTCTTTTTATATATCATCACCACTATCTTTCTCAACACTAGAGCTCCTCAAGACTCAGTGCTGTATCTTTCCTCTTCTCAATCTCACCTCACCATATGAAGAGCTTCCATTGTCATCTATATATTATATATAGGCCAGTGATTTGCAAATATTTATTTAAACTTCCTCACTGAGCTCCAGACTCTTATCTCCAACTGCCCACTTAATACTTGCAGAAACTAAAATTTTTCTTGACACAAAGTGAAATATTAAAAATATGTTAAATAAAGGCCGAAGTTATTTCAAACTGAAATTATTCCAAATAAATTCAGAATCTCTTCTCTGTATTCTCACTACCTTAGAAAATTAACTATGTCTCCTCGAGCATTTGCTATGTCAGTGAATGATACCACTATTCATCTTTATGAATATGACAGATATCGGAAAGTCACACTTACTTGCCCTCACATATTATATCCTATTTATCACTAAGTCATATCTGTTTATCTCCAAAATGCCACCCAAAGCAACTTTACTTCCTTTCCACTTTCAACACACTAGTTCAAGGAGGCATCCAACCTCCCTTTTTCCTTACTATGGACTTAATTTCTACCTCGTCTACTTACAACACCTATATACCACAGTTAAAAGACAATAATGTTATATAAATTCTTCTAAAACCGTTGTGTTCCTTTATATATATAGTGTTTCTTCTGCTTAGAAGACTTTTCCCTCTTATTGTTTTCCCTACCCTCTCATTTTCCTGGTTAACTAACTTTCCTACTTTAGGTATCTGCTCTATATTATTTAAGCAAGAGCTCTTCTTCAACTAGCAAGACTATTATGAATTCCTAGCCTTCATGAGCTAATTGTTTCATGAATGTTCATTTATATAACTTGCACAGCTTATTTTTATGTACTATACTACACCATATTTATGAAAAAGTGGTCTGTATTTGTTATTTTCTGCCTTCTTTACTTTCAGTGATTAGCACAGTTACTGACACATAGTAGGAAATACTATGTAATAACTACTGTCTGTAGAGTCAATGAATGAATAAGGAGACATAAATACTTTGTTATTAGGAAACATAAATATCTTATTATATGTAGCTCCTATTATTCAATAAAATAAAATATACAGTTCAACTCAGAATACCAGCAAAATATCCTAAGAGATTCTTACATAAGGGACACACAAGACATACTTTATATAAAGGGCACAGGGGAGACCATAGGCAAAGTGTTCCATTTTGTTTTACAAAACAATTAGATATTTTCTTTAATGGAAGCTTGTAGATACTGAAAATGTAAGATTAATTCAACTGAACAAAAGTTATTCTACAGAGAATTAAAATGATTTTTGTTGTTGTTCTCACAAAACTTAATATAGTAACAGAAATTAGAACACCAATTCAAATGCTAAAATATCAGTCATCTGAAGTAGAACAAATTAAATCTCCTAGGATTAGAAAAGAGATTTGTTTCAAGATCTGGCTGAGCCTGTATGGGATGTTAGCTTGTTCTAGCTATGTAGATTGGAAAATATGAAGACTAAGTAGCCAGGTAAATAATTATAGATTCTCTCTATGTCTTAAGTGAGGTCTATAAACTTTTAACTGTAAATAATTCATAATTAAATCCTTTGATGCATGTCTGAAATGCAAATGTTTGGGTTATTCATTTAAAATAATCAATATTGTTTAGATACCAGATGTTCAGGGGCAGAGAAGAGAATTCTGCTCTAAAATTTAGAAACTTATATCTATTCTATCCTATAGTTTGAAATATAGCCTCAAGAGGATAGGTCAGAAAGGTGCATATGACCTGACATTAATTATAATATTCATCAAGGACTTAGAAGAGTCTGACACATAGTAGCTGATTTATAATGGTAAAATTATTATCATTCAAGATATACTCCCAACCAAGAAGAAAAGTACATTTTTAGAAAAGTACATTTTTTTATTATATTCCCTTAAAAAGCATGGGATTTATGCTTAAAAGTATGCATACAGACACGTGTGTATACCATGAACAGATTTGTTTAGAAATTAATTTGAAAAAGTTCATGGAATAATTATATAGTATTCTACAACTTACTTTTGCTAATTAAATGTGTCATAAAAGGTTAATCCCAATTACCCAAGACATAAATAATTAAGTCTGTGAATGGATAGTGTATCAAAAAGTTTGACAGTTATTTACATATAAGAAGTTAAGCTTCTGAACAATATTCCCATTAGTTCAAGGTCTGGATTATCTTAATGAATACAATTCAAGAAAATATTTTAAGCTTTCATTATATTCACTATGTAATAAGAATAGCTGAGGAACAGAAAAATTAGTCAAATTGTATGTTTATTCTCAATAAGATGTGTTTATTTAGAAGAAACAGACATACCCAACAATAATAATCATAAGAAATGCTATGAATATTGGTACTTTGGAGAAATACCTACTTCCGTAGGGACTATTTCACATGTGGATTTTTGTGTACACTGTATAAACACCGTATCATTTAAGGATGTTCATTGTAGGATTTTGTGGATTTCCTTTTGCTCCAGGGACCATTAAGCAATTTATTGATTGTTTAGTTATTGAGGAAACTAATCCAATTTCCACACTGATAAACTGAGATTTTATTCTAGTGAAGGTAGTTTTCATCAGTGGGCTAGGATCTCTCATCTCTGAATCTCCTCTTTTGGCTACTATTGTTCCCTGTGCAGGCATCCTTTAGTTTTGAAGTAAAAATACTTCCCATATTTGATCATTTGATTGGTAAGCATATGATTCTAGTGAACCTCCTTGCTTTCCTAGCACAGGGACTAGCCACCAAGTACTCCTAACCAGTTTATCTCCACAAATCTGTTCTTGTGCTTCTTAGTTGCCTAGTTGTTATAATTCTTCTAAGAGTATAAAAAGAGACAGTTCACCTTCAAAAGAAATAATAAAGAAATAAGTAAATACATAAATAAATACATAAACAAATAAGCAAACAAACAGCGAGGAAAGGGTCCTAATTTGTTGATTCCATGAGTCTTTCCCTGGACTTTACCCAAGGAGCTTCTGCATAGGGCAATGAATTTCATTCCAACTTCATAAAAAAAGAAAGAACGAAAGAAAGAAAGAAAGAAAGAAAGAAAGAAAGAAAGAAAGAGAAAGAAAGAAAGAAAGAAAGAAAGAAAGAAAGAAAGAAAGAAACGAGAGAAGAGTGAGAAGATCATATAAGAAAGAATTTTCATGCCAGTCTAGTTCTCAAAAAAAAACACCTCAACCCATCACTTTGAGTCATTATTGCCCACAGTTGTGCATAGTCATTAACCTGATTCTGACTTTTACTAGGTATTTATGAGTGTGGGTAAGACACTCCAACGTACCCAACCATTAGAGTATTATTTTACCTATTAGAAGAAAGTTTAATAGGTAAAATAATACCCATTATTTTAGGTATCCACAACACATTCTGTTTGTCTATCTGGGAATACTTTGAAGGCAATACACGATGATACTATCTGAATCTGAAGGCTTTAAGAATTGTGTGTGATTGGTGTCTAAATTCTGTTCTTATTGAAATTCCCTTCCCCAAACCTTCACCACACCTAGCAATTAGAACTCCAATACTTCACAAAAATAAAGGGATTATCAAAAACTTTACGGTATTTTAGATAAAAATGACACTTGAAGCTTATGACATTGTGATTTATAATAAAAAAACATATATTTAGTTTTTGTTCCCTTTCCTGGAACAGAGCTCCCTAAAACCACTGGAATTTACTAAAGTATGAGAGCAGGAAACGAACGTGTCTTGTTATGTTAGTGGGTTGACATGAAAAGCACCTAGGTAACCTAAGGATGGGAGCTCCTTGCCAGAGGACCCAGGCACCATGATTAGGAGCTTGGAACTTTCAATCTCACCCCTTGACCTCTGAGGAGGGGAGAGGGGCTGGAGGCTAAACTGATTGTCAATTTCCAATGACTTAATCAACCATGACTGCTTAATAAAACTTCCATAACAATCCAGAAGGAGGAGATTCAGAGAGCTTCCAGGCTAGTGAACATGTAGAGATTTGGGGAGGGCATGAAAGCTCTATGACACTTTAGAATCTCTGCCACCTGGCTATTTCTGAGTTATATTATAACAAATCTATAATCTATTAAGTAAAATATTCCCTGAATTCTGTGAGTCAATCTAGAAAGTTAAATGAACCCAAAGAGAAGGTCATGAAAACCTCTACAGCTAGTTAATTGGAAGCACAGGTATAAACCTGGAACTGCTATTGGAGTCTGAGGGGCAGAGGGAAGTCTTGTAGGACTGAGCCCTTAGCCAGTAGGATCTGACATTATCTCTCAGTAATGTCAGAATGGAAGTGAATTATAGGGCACTCGGCTCATATCTGAGAGGCGCTTGGTGGTATAAAGGAAAGAAAAACCACACACACTGGAATTGGTGTCAGACTCTTAAAGCAGTGAACTATTGTAATGACATCTCTAGTCCCATTCCTCTCCCAACCTATGTGAGGCGCTTACAGATAGGTGTCATGGCATGCTTTCCTCCTGATTATTTGAAATATGTAGACCTCTCATACCTATAAACATACACATATGCACACACAGGTAGCATAGCAAAATAAATAATTTAATTCTTGAGCTTAAATTCATTAGAGAAATTAATCTATAATTTCCTTTCTTGTAATATCCATGCCATGTTTTAAAATGAATATTAGAATTGGGTCAATTTTTTTTTTCTTCTTTTGTATTCTGAAGAATAGTTTATTGAAATCTGATGTAATTTCTTCATTTAATATTTGGGGAAAAAATCATTGTTAGTGTCATCTGGGCCTGGGAATTCCTCTGAGAAGAATCTTGAATTTCTTCAAAATATATAGAACTTTAATGTTCTATTTTTCTAGCATGTACACAGGCATGTTTCGTTTTTCTAAAAAAATATTGCAAATTGCAAATATTTGCAATTATTCAAATTGTAAAAATTTGCAATTATTCAAATTGTCAAATTTATTGCCACACATTGCTTTTAGTGTTTGCATGGTATCTATTTTTATTCATATATAAACATCTCTTTGTTCGTATATTTAAGATTTTCTCTTAAGCATTATAGCTTTATTTTCATGCATTCTGATAATCAATTTTAATATAAATATTATACTTGACCATCTGCTTTAATTTCTACTTTTACTTTTCTCACGACTTCTTTTAATCAATTTTTAATTACTACATTTTTTTTTCTTTCTATTGACTTGTTACTTATTTTCTCCATTATTACTTACTATTCCTATAGTAGATGCCTTGGAGCATCCTTGATTTATTGCAATCCAAAGCAAAGTATTACTTTTATCAATTCCTTGATATTGCTAAAATATTAGAACATACAAACTCTATTCCCTTCTTCTATAACATATTTCATCTATTTTGGTTATATATATATATATATATATATATATATATATACTTTAAATATATATCTGTCAGCACAGAGTCTGACACAGGGCTGGAACCCATGAGCTGTGAGATCATTACCTGAGCTGAAGTCCGACACTTAACCCACTGAACCAGCCAGGCGCCCCACCATACTCATTTTTTTAATGATTTTATTTTAGTTTTTAAAATTTTTTTTAACGTTTACTTATTTTTGAGATAGAGAGAGACAGAGCATGAATGGGGGAGGGTCAGAGAGAGGGAGACACAGAATCCAAAACAGGCTCCAGGCTCTGAGCTGTCAGCACAAACCCCGTCGCGGGGCTTGAACTCACGGACTGCGAGATCATGATCTGAGCCGATGTTGGTAGCTCAACCGACTGAGCTACCTAGGCACCCCTGGTTCTACAGATATTTTAAACTCTATAAACAGGAAATTATTTTTTATATTCAAATTTTTTAATATTTATATGTTTATCTTTTGTTTTATGTGTTTTATGTTTTGAGACAGAGAGGAAGAATCCAAGTGGGGGCGGGGCACAGAGCGAGGGAGATACAGATTTGGAAGCAGGCTCCAGGCTCTGAGCTGTCAGCATAGAGCCCAACATGAGGCTCAAACCCATGAACTGTGAGATCATGACCTGAGCCGAAGTCGGTCGCTTAACTGACTGAGCCACCCAGGCTCCCCTTTCATTTATAATATTCTTCGTCCTGTATTTCTATGCTACAAACCTTATCTATTTTACTTTTGCCTGGCCAACCCTTATAGGTTTTTTGCTGGCTGCTAATAAATTCCTCTGGTTTTATTTATCTGAAAGGTTTGTATTTCAACCTGATTTTGGAAGATTATTTTTGTTGTGTATAAAATTCAACATTAGTAATTTTTTTTTTCTTCCAGCACATTGCAATTGCCATTCCATTATACCCTGGTTTTTTCCATCTTTTGGAAAGTTAGCTTTCCAAAAAGTTTGCATCTTTTTCTTTCCTTTGAAGGCCTATTGCCCTGTTCCACAATATAAGCAAGTGTCTATTTTGAAAATTTTTCTTTTTTGACCTTGGTTGTCTGCAGCTTTACCAATGTGCCCAGATTTGGTTTTCCTTGTGTTTAACCTATTGGACTTTACTGAGATTTTTAAATGTGTAGGTTGATACTTTCCATTATTTGCAGAAAATTCTCAGCTTTTATCTCTTCATATGTTGTTTATATCCTGTCCCTCCCAATTTAGGTTTCTTTCTACATATAGATTAGTCCATGTTGGCATTTATAATACATCTCTTATATCTGTTTTATTATTATTTTATACTCTGTGCTGCTTCCTAGATATTTTCAATTAAAAACCTGTGTTAGTTTGTGTCTAATTTTCTTATAACCTTTCCTTTTAGTTATTCATTTCACCTACTGTCATTTTGAATTCTAGAATTTTATGTGTATTTTACATTTTAATAATATTGAAATTCTTCATCTTTCCCTCTCTTTTGTTAATGTTTCCTCTATTTTCTTTAGCATATTAAGTAGTTCTTTTAATATCTTTGTTTGCCTCCTAACTTGATAATCTTTGGATATAATAGTCTATTCATTTTTTTCTCTTGATTAGTATTCATACTTCATTGCCTCTCTTCTATTTTCAGTGTATATGAGTGTGTGTGTGTGTATGTGTGTGTGTGTGTGTTTTAATCACATGCTAACTATAAATTATAAACTCAGTTTTCCAATTCCTGTGTGGGGAAAAACTCAGTCCTTCCCTACTGTGTTTCTTTCCTGTGTGTCTCCTTTATTAGTCACACAGAACATTTCTGATATTTCTGGTCATCAAATGTGTGGACATTTTTCTTCACATCAACAAGCATTTTTCTTCACATCAATTCTGACATTATCTACCTAGGAATAGCATCAGAGTTCATAGGTCAAGAGCTTGGTTCCACAGTCTCTGCCACCCCCACCCCCCTCCCTTTACATGTGAGTCACAAGCAGAGCTTCTGACCAACCAGCTATACATTGGAGGTTCCAATGACCTCTCCTTAGTTTGATTAATTTACTAGAGCAGCTCACAGAACTCAGGGAAACATTTACCTTTCTTTAGCAGTTTATTGAAGAATGATAAAGGACATGGATGAACAATGACAGTAAATACATACAGTGAGGTCTGGGAAGGTCTGGATCGTAGGAGTTGCTGTCCCTGTGGAGCTGGATAATGTTACCCTCTTGGTATGGATGTTCCTCAGCCTGAAAACCCTCTAGACGTTGTACTAGTGGTATTTTATGGAGATGTCCTCATATAGGCATGATCAATTATTAACTCTGTTTTCAGTCCCTTTCCCCTTTCTGGAGGATTAGGGGTAGGGATAAAAGCTCCAAACTTCTAATCAAGGTTTGGTCTTCTGTGGCCAGCTCCCAGCCAGGAGCAATCCAGGAGCTCACTCAGAGTCACTTAATTAGAACAAAACATGTTCTTAGTGCTCTAATCACTTAAGAATTTATAAAGGCTTAGAAGCCCTGTATCAGGGACAGGGTCAAAGACCAACTATGAGAACAAGAGATCCTCCTAGCATTCTTATCACTTGGAAATTCATAAGGGTTTTAGGAGCTCCCTGCCAGGAACTGGGGAAGCAGAGATCAATATATGTATTTCTTATTTTTTACACTGATCATTATTCATAAATAAATTGTTGATTTTCTAGATGGTATTATCCTTTTCCAGTAATGTTCTCCTTTCTTCTATTAGGCAGATATGAAGGGAGCAGCAGACGTTTTATACTGATATTTGTTATTATTAAATTTATCGATCTCTCTGTTTCTGGTATATATTAATTCTTTCTTATTTAAAAAAGCCTTTTCAGAGCAAGATCATAGAAATTATTCCCTTCCCATCCCCTGGTAATTTTTTTTTTTCTTTTCAAGTTAATTTATTTATATTGAGAGAGAGAAAGTGGGGGAAGGGCAGAGAGAGGAAGAGAGAGAATCCCAAGCAGTCTCTATGGTGTCAGCATGGAGCCCAACACTGGACTGAAACCCACAAACCGTGAAACCATGACCTGAGCCAAATCAAGAGTCAGATGCTTAATCAACTGAGCCACCCAGGTGCCCCTCCCCTGGTAGTTTTCAAGCTTGCATTTTCACAGTTAAGCCATTAAACCATCTAGAATTTTTTTATTGTGTAGTGTATGATGATGTGTCCTCATATTATTCTTTTTATCTCATTTAGAATACAAACTGTCCTGACACCACTTGTTGACCAGTTCAACTTTTCTTCACATATTTTAATGCAATTTTATACTATACTGAAATGTGTGGTTTCTTTCCTTGGAGCTCTCTTTTGTACGGCTTGTTAAATTTGTTGAAATTTATTCGTCAATGTGGACTTCTTTATGGGCTATAAATATGCTATTTTAGAAGTCTTTTTTTTTTCAGGAGATGTTCTTCTCTATGTATTCTTTGATATAGAGATTATAAAATTGCCTCTGCACAATCTTGCCAGGTGTTGGGTTTAAATCTAACCCTAATTTGGTAGCCTGGCTCTGGACTCTTCACCTATGTGCTTATCACAATTTTAATTCTTGAACACAAATATGATGCAACTATGATACTTACTCTGTTTTTGATTACGGCTGAAGAGAGGCCTAAACCAAGGAAGCCAATTGGAACCGTGAGAACTCATTTTCATAAAGGTAAGATTGTTCTCAGCCTTCCTTTGTTTCTGCAATGATATATGTGTTTCTATTATAAGTGTGTTTAATATATACACTCACACACAAACATAAAATAGCTACTTATGTACTCAATCTTCCTATTGACTAAGAAGTTTCCAAATATATTTCTACTATAACAGTGAAACAGAATCAAATTTCACACATTAGTGTCATTGCTTCATTTCTCACCAGAAAAAAAAAAAAAAAGGTTATCACCAAGAAGGAAGAAGGAAGAAAACTTCCAGGCATTGCAAAAGATAGAAGAAAATAATAGTTAAACAGAGCATAGTAAAGGTTTGCCTCCTAATTGCAAAAAATAAGCAATGGTACCCGAATATATTTAAAGCACTTTAAAAAAATTTTCAGCTGTATTTACTTTTTGTTTTAATTTTATTTCTGTAATAGATATTGTCATTCATATTCTGAAGCATCACAGTTTCTTCTGAACTGTGTTATATCTAAGTTATATCTTCTATATAACTAAGTTATATCTTCCTTTTACAGAGCTATAGTATGCTTTTTTAAATGGAAAATAAATGACTGTTGAGGAATTTATTAATCTGTACAAATACCTACATATTTTCTGACTTTTAATTTTTTTTTTTTTAATTTTTTTTTTTTCAATGTTTTTTTATTTATTTTTGGGACAGAGAGAGACAGAGCATGAACGGGGGAGGGTCAGAGAGAGAGGGAGACACAGAATCGGAAACAGGCTCCAGGCTCCGAGCCATCAGCCCAGAGCCTGACGCGGGGCTCGAACTCACGGACCGCGAGATCGTGACCTGGCTGAAGTCGGAGGCTTAACCGACTGCGCCACCCAGGCGCCCCAGACTTTTAATTTTTAAACACAAAGAATACGCATCTTTTATGCTGAGTGGAGTAGATTTTGGAGTTAAGGTAAACCTAATTATTTATAGATCATTTATAAGTTCACATTTTATCCTGGCACTTTGTATGTGAGATGTTTTGGCCTATCTTTCCTTCAGTGCTGAAAATGCCTTTTCATGCTGCATGTAAAGATTTTGGGATATATCTTTCAACTAGCCAAAAATATGCAACTATGGTACTACATCTATTAAAAGGTTATGATGAACAATCTTTTTTTTTCTTTTTATTTATTTATTTGGAGAGGGTGCAACCTGGGGAGAGAAACATAGGGGGAAAGAGAGAAAGAGAGGGAGAGAGAATATTAAACAGGCTCCATGCTCAATGCAGAACCTAAATGCAGGGCTTGATCCGAGGATGCTGTGATCATAACGTGAGCAGAAATCAAGAGCTGGGCACTCAACCAACTGAGCCACACAAAATCATTTTTAATTATCCTATTTGTATAATAACTCACTTAATTTTTTTTAATGATCATTTCTACCAGAGGTGGACCTTTACTTTTTAAACTATAACCATAAATAAATTCAAGGATATGAAAGCAAATCACTAAAATTTGTCAATGTTTAAAATAAAAACAAAGTTTAGGGGCTCCTAGGTGGCTCAGTTGGTTGAGCCTGTGACTTCAGCTCAGGTCATAATCTTCCGGTTCCTGAGTTCTAGCTGTGCGGACAGTTCAGAGCCTAAAGCCTGCTTCAGATACTGTGTCTCCCTCTCTCTGTCCCTCTTCTACTCATGCTCTGTCTCTGTCTCTCTCTCTCAAAAATAAACAAACATTAAAAAAACTTAAATAAGAAAATAAAACAGAATCAAAATTTAAAAGATACTTAACACATTCATCTACTCTTTGTAATAAATATGTTTGATCAAGAGAAGAAAAATAGATAAAAGAAGTATTAGCGATTTTAAACTAACTAGTGTTCAATATAATTCATATTTGTGTCTTCTTATATCGTATAGTCATTTGAGGAAGTTATATTTCAAAAAACTGTTTCTTTTATAAGTTGTTCTACAGCATTTTCCAAACATTTCCCCTCTGAGACAGCAAATCATCTCTTTTGCCAAATGGGATCAAATGGTTGGAGAATGGTGTTAAACAATATTTTAAAATAAAATAGGGCCCAGAAATTTAGAGTTATGACATAAAGACAAATGCACTGGGTTTAAGTAAATGTCACAGTGGGCAAGTATTAGAAAATATGTGCAGAATGCTTGCTGACCCTGGTTTAGTGTTTTACAATGCACTCTCCATCATTTTATCCTTTGCCTCCACCGAGGAAGCTTAATGAGTATACATTTACAAATTTGACATCTTTGTTTAGCTCTGAGCACTTTGAGGAAAAATATCAAAAAGTGAAACATAAAGGATAGAAAGGAAAACAAATCACCAATCATCCTAAAATATAGATATTCACTCATTCTTTTCAGATTTTTGTATTTGTAAATGGATTTGTTCTCCTTTTGTTTTCTATTTTGACATTATTTCAAACATAAAAAGTTTTCAGGAATAGGACTCTGTGTGTGTGTTTGTGTGTATGATAAGTAAATTAATAAATTAGTAATAATTTATTATTTTATAAAATTATTATTAATTTATAATTAATGATGAGTAAATTAATAAATTTGTAATTATTATTACATTAATAAGTTAATAGTAATGAATCAAAATGTTAAAGTCTTAATGTTGATCATTGTAGTGTACTTACATTAGAAAACGCCCTTGTTAAGAAATACATACTGAAGTGTTTAGGGAGCAAAAAGCACCAGAGGCTCAACATAGTCTCAAAACTAATATATATAGGGGAGCCTGGGTGGCTCAGTCGGTTAAGTTAAGCATCTGACTTCAGCTCAGGTCATGATCTCACGGCTTGTGAGTGAGTTCAAGCTTCGGCTTGTGAGTTTGAGCCATGTGTCAGGCTCTGTGCTGACAGCTCAGAGCCTGGAGCCTCTTCGGATTCTGTGTCTTTCTCTCTCTCTCTGCCCCTCCCCCGCTCACACTCTGTCTCTCAAAAATAAACATTAAAAAAAATTTAAAAATAATATATAATGCACACATATACATACACATTTTAAGAATATTGGGGTTACCAGGTATGCCAAGTAATTTATTTGCCTGCTTTTTAAATTTGTATTTATATAATTAGCAGTTTCTTATGGTTTATTGGTTGAATGTTCTATCTTATTTGTTTAATACAGTTTATTTTTTTAATCATTTGACACTTATTATTTCTTTTTTTTATTTTTTTAACATTTATTTTATTTTTGAGACACAGAGAGACAGAGCATGAACGGGGGAGGGTCAGAGAGGGAGACACAGAATCCAAAACAGGCTCCAGGCTCTGAACTGTCAGCACAGAGCCCGACGCGGGGCTCGAACTCACGGACCGCGAGATCATGACCTGAGCCGAAGTTGGCCTCTTAATCGACTGAGCCACCCAGGCACCCCTGACACTTACTATTTCTAATATTGGGCTCTTATTGAAACTATCATCATAGATATCTTTGTGTATAATTATCTTTCTTGGGATAGTTTCCGAGAGTTATTGTAACTAAAACATACTGTGGGAATTGAATATATTAAGACTTTTGCAACAGATATCTAGCAAATTTCTATGCTTTTAATTTCTTTTTATTCTGTAATTTTTCCAGTCAAGTATGGATTTTAAATCATTCAGCAAATGTAATCAAATATCTTCTTATTAAGCACCTATCATGTAGCAGAGCACTGTGCATTATTCTAAGGACTAAGTTTACTAAAATAAATAAGATACAACCTTTATCTTGAATGCATTCATAGTCCTTAAATGTTGAATTAAGGAATAGCAACCTGCATAAAATCTTCAAATATTCACCATTGCTTAAGGAAACAATGCAAAACATTTCACGCTGTCATATAAGGCATTCATAATTTTAACCCTATTTTAAACTTCACGTTCTTTCACAATATTTTTCTAAGTAAGTCTTACATATGTTGATAATTATAAGTAAGTTTACTAGACCCAGGCAAACTCATTCTTGCCTCTTAATCTTAAACCATTCATAAAACCTACTACTAAACTTCCTGCTATAATTAAATCATTATCTTCCCTTAAAATCTAGCTTACATTTGCCAAAAAATATGTTCTAGAATGTTTTATTGCAGCACTGTTCTGATAGCCCCAATCTAGAAACTATTCAATGTTCATTAACAAAATCCATTCTTGTTGAATAAATTGTAGTGTATTCAAAAAATGGAATAAAATGCCACAATGACAACAAATTATAATTGTATGCAACAATATGGATGAATATCCCAAATATAAAGATGAACAAAAGAAGCCACTCAGAAGAGAGAATATATTGAGTGGTTTCATTTTGCAAAGTACAAAAGGCAAAATAAATCTGTGATGTTAGAAGTCCATATAGGGATACTTTGTGGAGTTAGTGATTGGTACAGACAATGAGGGTCTTTCTGAGGTACTGGTTAAAAGACTATGTTCAGCTCATGGAAATTCACTGAGGTATACACTGTAATATGTATATTTTTGATGCATGTTACAATCCAATGACTTTTAAAATCTATTTTAATTTCTACCTGACTCATTCATCTATTCATTCAACATATTTTCCTCAGATAATTATTCTATTGTGGGTAGTGTGCTTTGCATTGAGAAATAAGAGAATGACACATCTAAGTAAATCAGGTCTAAATTCAAAGAATTCAAGTACAGAGCGCACAGCCTTATACCATGTATTATGGAAGTACAAACGAAGAGAGGGTGCGCCTGGGCGGCTCAGTGGTTAAGCATCCAGCTCTTGATTTGGCTCAGGTCACTATTTCACCGTTCATAGGATTGAGCCCCTGTCTTTCTATGCCCCTCCTCACCTTCCAAATAAATAAATAAACATTTTGACAAAGGGAGCAGAAATCAACCTTCTGAAAAACAAGGAAAAGCTAAATCTTAAATAGGTAATCAAAAGTAAACAAAAGAAATAACAAGGATGTGGTCACCCATTCAGTTCACACAACTATTAAGCATTAGTCAAAGTAGAAGTACAAGAAACCGGGGGGCCTGGATAGTCCAAAAACCACTAAACATCTGAACTATATTGAGTACTCTTGTTTCAAGTGATAGACAATTACTTCCTTGGGAAATACTATAGCTTAATTACAAAAATTTTATATCTGACTTTGTTTAAACACTAGTAATCGTCATGTTCACATAAAAAAAATATTTAATGTGATACCTAACTTGAATTAGTTCAGAAAATGGATTAACATGAACTAAGAAAAGCAAATTAAATGCTTTTTATTATTAAATATTTATTTCATTATTAGACATTTATTATGTAGTCCATTATTCCTCCTTTTCTTTTAATATTTAATTACTTTTGAGAGAGCATGAGAAAGGGAGGGGCAGAGAGAGAAGGGGACAGAGGATCCTAAATGGGCTCTGCATTGACAGCAGCAAGCCTAAGGTGGGGCTTGAACTCATCAACAGTGTGATCATGACCTGAGCCAAGGTTGGACGCTCAACCGTTTAAGCCACTGAGGTGCCTCATTCCCCCTTTTCTGACCATCGTATATCCTCACATATTTTTGATATGCATATCTCCAAAAGAAAAAAAAAAGTGAGGTATGTGCTCTCAGAACATTCTTGAGAGGGAAGGAGATCTAAAGAACCATCTCTTTATTTGACATTAAAATGTGTGGATAACATATCAATAGCAGATACAACATGGTAAAACTCAACTTATTTATTCACTGTTCACCTGATGATATTGTTGGCTTTTGAATCTTCCCTAGCACATACATAAGACTTAGTATGTTGGTAGTGTTAGAAATAATTTTCAATTACATTATCACTTATTCTCATAATTCAGATACAAGGCAAGAGAAAAGTTGTATAGGAAAAATGTGAGGTCTTCCCTGTGGAAAGGGGACCATATTCCCTTGAAAGAAAAAAAAAAGTTAAACTTAGTAATGGTTTTAAAAATTTTAAATATCTTGTTTTACTTTTCTCAAGAACTTTATAGTGTACTTTCATTATAAATGTACCCCATGACTTATTAACTTTCTGGAAATGTGTTCTTTCATTCAAAGCCACATCTGAATACAGGCTGTTCAGAGTACAGATGGGAAGTCTTATTCATCTTGGTCATGCCCCTTGGTGCTATTCCCTAAATGGAATTTGAAATGACTGTCAAGAAATCTAGTCTAGGAAGAAGAATGAAAATGGAAAAAAAAAAAAAAAAAGCTAAATCATAATATAAAGAATAAAAGGGTTTCACCAGGATTGTGGTCATCTGTGGCAAGAGATAGATTATATTTAAATATTATCAACAGTATTTCACAAATACCTGCCTCTAACAATCGCTATAAATGAGACTAAATAGCTTTATGTGCATGTGTAAATGAACAAAACCTTGCATGTTTCAATGGAGAAAAGGAACAAAGGCACTTAATTAGAATGTTCATGTTGCTAGCACCAACAGCTTCAAGGTGTCCAGTTGGCCTTATCTTAAAAGGCAGTCAGGCTCCAGCAGTGCAGCATTTCAAGACAAATGGTCTCACCCAGGTTTCTGTGAAATGGCACCTTTCTAAGCCATACTAATATGGAGGTGAAGGGCTTGATAACTAACAATCCAATTATCCAGTATTCTAGGAACCCTTTAGGTGTAACCTTTACGTTGCTCAATTTCTATTATAAACTCACAGTGAGCGGCGTTATATAGGTTCAGAATTACCCAGACCTTAGATTTTAGTAAAAGCATATGCAAAACTGACAAATTTATGTTTTGTATTGTGCACTGAGCCACTGCTATTCCCCATACATAAACTATGCTTAACATATCCTTATTTTAAAAAGCAAACACTGAGCCACACCCATGCCATATAAATAAGTGATTCTTAACATATCTTTATTTTAAAAAGTAAATATCTCTTAGTATTTAAGGACCTGAAATTATTCAGTGTTTTCCTTTTGAACCAGATAGACATATGGATTGCCTTAGATATACACCATGGGTATTTATATGCTTATTTTCTTGACATAACAGATCTATAAAACTAGCTTATGAAATAGTAAGTGAAATATAGTGATTCATATTTGTAATATAATTAGCAAAATTCTGGAATCCAGGCTTTTCAAGCCCAGCTTGCCCAGAGAAGCCCTTAGTTCTCTTGTTCTTGAGAGCTTGCCGTGTCCTGAGTGATTTTGATTCAGTAGTTCCAAAGTTGAGGATAGGTATGCAAATTTTTTATCGGGCACCTCAGGTGATTCTTATTCCACCAGAGACCTGTAGACTTTGACTTTGAGAAAGACTCTGCTAGGTGTTGTCAACCTGTTCACTTAGGTGAAGAAATTCTCAGGAAAGAAAATTTAATGTCTATGTCTTCTAACGATATTACATATCAGCGAGGAAGTCAAATCGATTGTCAAAAAGATTTTTTAAAAATTCTAATAAAGCACTTCCTTTCCTCTTTCTCATTCTTTTACCACATCAAGCTTTTTTCTCTTGGGCCACATAGTCCTCAAATGCAGTTTATATTGGATGACAAGGTAAAAACTGTTCATTGTTCCTTAGTGTCCCCGATACCCTTCCTTCGGAACGTAACTCAGTAATTCATTTTGGCTTGGGTTGTTCTGAATAAAGACACCACTTCCCAACACCAATGTACTGGTAAAGCCTTAGGACTAAATATTGCCCAAATGGCTATAAGAAGATATGTCACTGCAACTTAAAAAAATAAAAGTCCTTAAAGTGGGCACAATCTTTTTTTTTTTTTTTTCCTTCCTTTCTACTTTCTATGAGATAGAACAAAGATATGATGGCTGGAACTTGAAGGAAATCAGAATGTCTCCCTAAACTATGCCTCTTTGACATAAAAATTATTGTGAGCAAAAGGCACCTTTAAAAAAACACAACGGTTCCAAGAAAAGCACTCTGACCCTCCTCTTTTGCCTCTTGAAAGTAGGAGATAAAACCCCCTATAAAAGACGTCTTCCCTGGATCAAAGAAGTGTAACATTACTATCAAGGACGAGATGCTGAGACCAAGAGAATTCTAACCAAACACTTTATTAAAAATTATTCTATTCTTCCTTTTGCTTCCCCACTAGTTTACTTACTTTTCCACAATCAATCCTCTTTGTCCAACCTACAGAAGCAGATCTCACCTTCTCTTTGAGTCGTCATTCCTCATGAAGGCTCTCATGTCACATAAAACTTGCACTAAATAAACTGGTGTGCATCTCTCCTGTTGATCTGTCTTTTCTAAGACCAGCAGGAAAAAAAAAATCCCTAATAAGGTAGAGGTAAAAATTTGCCTTCCTTAGAAACTCAAGGGGCCTTCCTTCACGTTCTTTGAGTATAGCTGCATTTGAGGGTACACTAGATATCAGGCTTGTTGAAAACAAAGGTTCTGAATAGTTTTTTGTTTTTTTTTTTTTCATTTCTGGACTGGTCTATCTTGAAAGACTACACAGTTCATGAAATATAGCAAACTATTAATAAATATTTGTTAAATAAATGAGATTTTTCAGATAATGTTTCTTTTATTTAATTTTTTAAGTCTATTTGTTTATTTTGAGAGAGAAGGGCAGGGAGGAGCAGAGAAAGAGAGAGAGAATCCAAACAGGCTTCACACTGTCAGTGCAGAGCCTGATGTGAGGCTCGAACTCACAAACTATGAGACTATGACCTAAGCTGAATTCAAGACCTCGTAACCGACGGAGCCACCCAAGAGCCCCTCAGATCATGTTTCAATCAAATATTACTGTTAACTCCCTTTTTTTTTTGATGGAGCGTATTAAGCTTTTATTTTTTACTTTAATATTTTTTATTTAAATTCAAGTTAGTTAACATTCAGTTTAGTCTTGGCTTCACAAGTAGAAACAATGATTCATCTCTTACATACTCATCCCAACAAGCATCCTCCTTAATGCTCATCAGTCAGTAAACCATCCTCCCACTCACCTCCCCTACAGCAACCCTCACTTTGTTCTCTGTATTTAAGAATCTCTATGGTTTACCTCCCTCTCTGTTTTTACCTTATTTTTTTTTCTTCCCTTCCCCTATGCTCATCTGTTGTGTTTCTCAAATTCCACAGATGAGTGAAATCATATGATATCTGTCTTTCTCTGACTAACATATTTTGCTTAACAAAACACACTCTACTTCCATCCACATTGTTGCAAATAGCAAGATTTCATTCTTTGTCATTTCCGAGTAGTATTCCAGTGTGTGTGTGTGTGTGTGTGTGTGTGTGTGTGTGTGTGTGTGTGTATACCACATCTTCTTTATCCATTCATCAGTCGATGAACATTTGGGCACTTTCCACAGTTTGGCTCTTGTTGATAGTGCTGCTATAAACATTGGGGCATATGTGCTCCTTCAAATAAGCATTTTTGTATCCTTTTGTTTAATACCTAGTAGTGCAATTACTGGGTCATAGGGTAGTTCTATTTTTAAGGTTTTGAGGAATCTCCATACTGTTTTCCAGAGTGGTTACACCAGTTTGCATTCCCACCAACAGTGCAAAAGTGTTCCCCTTTCTCTGCATCACGGCCAACATTTGTTGTTTCCTAAGTTATTCATTTTAACCATTCTGACAGATTCAAGGTGGTAACTCATTGCAGTTTTGATTTATATTTCCCTACTGATGAGTGACATTGATCATCTTTTCATGTGTCTGTTAGCCAAAGTGTCTGTTAGCCATGTGTCTGTTAGCCAAAGAATGACTTCTTTGGAAAAGTATCTATTCATGTCTTCTGCCCATTTCTTCACTGGATTATTTGTTTTTTGGTGTTGAGTTTGATAAGTTCTTTATAGATTTTGGATACTAACTCTTTACCAATATGTCATTGGCAAATAACTTCTCCCATTCCATTGGTTGGCTTTTAGTTTTGTTGGTTGTTTCCTTTGCTGTGCAGAAGCTTTTTATCTTGGTGAGGTCCCAATAGTTCATTTTTGCTTTTATTTCCCTTGCCTCTGGAGACTTGTCAAGTAAGAAGTTACTGCGGCCAAGGTCAAAGAGGTGTTGCCTGTTTTCTCCTTGGATTTTGATGGTTTCCTGTCTCACATTTAGGTCTTTCATCCATTATTTATTTATTTATTTATTTATTTATTTATTTTTGTATGGTGTAAGAAAGTGGTCCAGTTTCAATTTCACTATTTTATTACCAAAAGGATTTCTACTGAGGTAATTCACTGTCATTCTTTCAGTGACAAATAGAAAATCCAAGGTCTAATTTACTCAATTTTTATTTCTTTAATGTTTATTTATTTTTGAGAGAGAGAGAGACAGAGTGAGAACAGGGGAGGGGCAGAGACAGAGAGGGAGACACAGAATCCGGAGCAGGCTCCAGGCTCTGAGCTGTCAGCATAGAGACCGATGTGGGGAGCAAACTCATTGACCTGAGCCAAAGTTGAATGTTTAACTGACTGAGCCTTCCAGGCACTCCCTAATTTATTTTTAAAAGTTAAGAGAGTCCAGCCTTGGTTTTCTTTCTCAAAGCTTGACTCTTAACTTTTGAAAGTAAATTAATCCTTGGTTTTTACATTTGTCACTGAAAGAATGACAGTGAATTATCACAGCTGAAATCCTTTTGGAAATAAAATAAACTAGTGAAACTCTTTGCTAGCTATAGCTGTCGCTATTGCGATTAAATTGAAATTGTAAATAGAACTATTCAGTGGTTTACCAGCGTATAAACTGATAATTTTGTTATAATTGGAAGTTATTTGGGAAGAAGCTTATGACTACTAAAATTTCAGTGGTGCCTTTACTGTAGTTTATAGGTAGTTCATATTTATAACCAAATCAAAGAAAGAGTTGGGAGGAGGGGAGAAATCCATTCAGCATTATATTGTGGCATCAATAATTGATTTAGCAAATAAAATTAAAATAGGTGTTTTATCCTTGGCAATTAATGTTCATACCTCTGCCGAGGTTCCATTTTCCCAGTTTTTAGACACAGGAACTTTTTCCAAATTCTAGAGCAACTTTCTTTAATTAGATTAAAAATCTTATAAGATATTGACGTAATTGTTAACAATTTACCTGTAATTAATAATTTTCTATACTATGTAAAAATTATTGGTTACTTATATGCAATAATGGAGATTGTACAAATCTTGATAACTGACTTAATTTGCAAAATTATAGTTCATGTAGTCCACAGTGTTTTAGATAAGAGGACATAAAAATACAAAAAGTTGCGAATTTATTTGTCCTCTCCCCTTCTACCTTACCTGAGTGCTTTTCATTTCTTGGAAATATTTTGTTGATTAATTTTATAAATTTTTTTTGGTAAAATGGGTTATGGATGATCTTATTTATAACTTTATAATTATTTGAAGCAAAATATTGAGGATAACAAGGCAGGCTAAATTTAGTGCAAAAAATTGATTTTCCTTTTCTCAAAAAAATTACAGAAAGATGAAAATGCATAAAAACGATAACTATTTCAGAAATTAATTTTCTAAGACATTGACATGTTTTCAATTGCTGTTCTCCTTAGGCAATTTGGTACATTAGAAGCTATTTGCCAGGCCATTCCTGAAATCCTTTTCTCCTTGTTTTTCCTAGCATCACATTATCCTGGTTCTCCACTATTTCTATGACTATTTTCTGTTTTATTCAAGGACTTCTCTTTTTCTTCTGTCTTCTGATTGTGGGAGGCACAACATCTTCAGTGTCTTACTCCTCTGCTCTTATGCACTGCCTACTTCACTTTTTGTCTCTAGGAATAACTACTCATACATTAAATCACAAAATGACCCCTCTTCCTCAAATTTTAATATAGATTTTCCTCTGTCTTGGTCACTTGCTCCTGGAAGCTGGCATCATCCAAATCATGGAACAGGCCCAAATGTGAAACTAATCTGCTTTGCCCCTCCCATCTTCCAAATCAGCTGCTTTCATACTGGCAATTTCCTTTTATACGATTTCTTAAAAGGTGTCTTGATATAAACATTTTATAACCATTCATCTATACTTAAATTTTTCAATGCCATCCCTGATTATTACCAATTCTATTTTTACTAAACTTAAATTCAAAATGTTCACCTTCAAGTATATTTAGTGACAAAAAATTATTATCTCCTTCCTTTCTCTCATCTCATATTAAATTATTCTATAAAATTTACATTTGTATTTGAAACATTACTTGCTCAAAGCATAAATTATTACAATTGACCCTAAATTGAAATGTTAAGTGAATTATGCTGGATTTTCAAAGTTGTCTGATTTATCTCTATAATTTACAAAAAGATACCAACAAACTCTATGAAAGTGAATCATTTGGAAAGTAGAGAAAAAACATAATCTACATATTTGAATTAGACTGATCATGTATTCCTTATATTATGCAAATTAGAACAGATTTGTATGTGTTAACTAAGTTAATACAATTATTCTTGTAGTAATAATGTAATGACATATTATGAAAGTAACATAATTATTTTCCATTTTATTTTTTAGCACAAATTATATTACTTGACCAAGAGTACAGTAGGCTACACATATTCAGGATGACATTGTCAAGGAATATAATACTATTTAAATATTAATGGATATACTTCAGGTTTTACTCCATCCCTTCTTGAGTATTCTTTATTGTTTCCTATCATTGCCTGAAAAACTGCCCATGGAAAAATCAGTAGGAAATTGGGCTGAAGCCATTAAGCTTACAGTAGGATTGAAGAGCTTAGAAGCCAAATTGAAGCTTACAAGAGCTATGAGAGTTTCAAGTCAACACAGAAGTCTCTAAATTCATCTGATCATGTTGCTTGGAATTCATCAAAATAGCTTTGTCTTCATTTCCAAAATAGGTTTTAAAATCCTAGTGAAATCCATTTTCTAAGAGACTGCTATTATTTTGGCTAAAACAATGGAAATAAAAGGACATGTATTATAGCCTTTAATGGCGCATGTGAATATAGTTGACAGGTCAATTCGGCTTTGAAGCCATACAGAGGAGTGACTCAGAATTTGCTTAAGAGGGTTATTTTGAATAATAGCTTTTTGAACCAGAACAGTTAACCCAGTCTGATCAAATGTGACCTGCTCAGATGGATCTTTCTTAACCATACTACCTGTTAAGCAAACTAGGAGACCATTAAACTGAGGTGCCTTGAATGCCTTTGCGACCTACATAAGCAAAACAAAACCTAAGCCTGCAATGCCTCGCAATTAAGAAACCAACACCAAAGGACAACAGGCACAAACAGCCAAGTAGAATTTCTCCAAGACTTCCACAGCTTAAGCTATAGCCAATCAAATAATCGCCTTGCTCTGCTTTCTACCTCTTTGCTATAAAAGTCTTTCCCTTAGCTTCTTTCAGGGGTAGTACTCCTTGCCATTTCCAGTTTGGTCCTGCCCAACTGAAGTCAGATTTTCATCCAATAAACTATTAAAAATTTTAATATGCCTTAGTTTATCTTTTAATGTATTTAAGTGTGCCTGCCACTTCTTACACTTCAATTTTTTTGCAATATTTATTATAACCTGAAATATTTATGTATTTGTTTATTGTGTATTGTCAAGCAAGATTGAAAAGTCCATGCGGAAACATGTCCCATTATTCTCTATATCTTTAATAATAAACCCGTATTCTGTAAATATTTTCAAGTGAAATAAGGAATATTTCCCAAATTATATTTTAATTCTCTGTCCCAAAATGGAAATACTATTGTTAATGTCATCTCATTTAAACTTACATTAAAAACACAACTAAACCGGCGCCTGAGTGGCTCAGTCAGTTGAGCATCTGACTTTGGCTCTGGTCATGATGTCACGGTTCGTGGGTTCAACCACATAAGGCTATGACAGCTCAGAGCCTGGAGCCTGCTTCAGATTATGTGTCTCCTTCTCTCTCTGACACTCCCTGGCTTATGCTCTCTCTATTTTTCAAAAAATAAGTAAACATTAAAAAAATAAAAAAAATAAAGACATAAATATATCTCAGTCTCGCATCATCTCATTTAAAGATTAGGTAGAGTGATATTACAGAATCCCCATCAAGAAAATAGGTAACAGTTACATATAAAAGGCAATATTCTACAATAAAATTTGCAGAAATGTTAACAAAAAAGATTAAGATTTACAAGATAAAATGCACCCAAAATATAGTAAATTTATTTTGCTATATCATTCTAAGTTGGTAAATACAGTGTGATCTAAATTAAAGTCAGAAGTGAGTTTGAACCCAACTAGCATATCATAATTCTTCTGAGAATATTTATAATATTGACACATAGGCTACATTTTTAGAAACCCTTATTTAGTTGGACTAGGATATGAACTGAGGCTCAGTACATTCCAAAAGCTCCCCAAAAAGATTCTAACAATGCTCCCAAAACTGTATTGCATTTTCAGCTCTTTCTTTCTTTTAAAGTTTATTTTAAAAGAATAAATAATAATAATAATAAAATAAATAATAATAATAAATAAATAAAAATAAATAAATAAATACATAAAATAAAAATAAAAAATAAATAAAAATAAAAAATAATAAATAAATAAATAAATAAATAAATAAATAAAATAAAAATAAATAAAAGAATAAAAAGAGTTGGGGTCTGGGGGTGGGGTGGAGGTATGGGCAGAGAGAGACAGAAGGCGAGAATCCCAAGCAGGCTTTGCATTGTCAGCACAGAGCCTGAGGTGGGGCTCAATCCCAGAAACTGAGAGATCATGATCTAAGCAGAAATCAAGAAAGGATGCTTACCCAACTGAGCCACCCAGGCAACCCTCCAGCTCTATTTCTAAAAGAACCTTTTAATTCTAACTTTCTATAACTTCCTTCTCTTTGAATTTCACATTTGACATGGTATTATTTTGTATCAAATGTTCTAAAATGGACCTCCTTTGTTTTCACTCACAATGAGGCCAAATAGCAAATGAAAAATTAAAAAGAAAAAGCGTTCTTAAAATGAAAGAGAACCTACATTTAAAGGTGATATTTGGTAGTATCAACTTTTATAAAATACTTTGTTTCAGAAATGTGTATTTCTATAAAGAAAACTAGGTCTCCTTTTTTCAAAAATTTCTATTGAGTATTTGATGGGATATATACATGCTATGCCCTGTGTAACCTATAACTGATATCTTTGGGTAGTCCTACAAAAACATTATTGAGATAATCATATTATAATTTCAATACTCAGCTATAACAGCATGAATTATTAGTGTGACTTTTCCACTAAAGTGACAAGCTAGTGATCAGTCAGTTCAGTTGAAAAATATAAGAAATAGATATCTTTTGCTATAAACATCGTGGTAATAAAAGAAGAAAAGCATTGGGTATACTGACTGTATCATCTTGATGTTTGGCACAGCATAGACACAAACATAACACGTTACCATTTACGGTGCAACCTCTGTGTATTTTGCTCTTTGGTAGCATAATAAAGCATCTGCTAAGAAATATTACTCTGAGTCAGAATTGGATCATGGTGCTGCCTTCTTCAATTTTCTTGCTTTAGGCAGTGGAATCTTGACACCACAAACAGTTTACCTTGTCCAGGAGAGCATGCAAGATCTTCAAACACCTTCTTTGAATTAGTCCTTTATAAAAATATTAAGATAATTTCTTTCTAATTTGATACATACTCCCTGCATGTGTATGTATGAATGTGTATGTGTTTGTGTGTGGTACATTCCTTAATGCATGTAGCTTAAGATAATTGTTCCAGGCCAGCCTAAATCCTCCTTTCAGAATCCCATTCTACTTTTATCTCACATATATGTTTTGGGCTTCCATCATAGATGGTTGCTCTATTTTTGGCCAGTGAAATAGTCCAATTAATGGCATTCACACTCTCATCATAGTTCCTGGATGGCTGCTTTCTCTCACAATAGCAAGACTCTGATTACATTGTGGTAGGATTACATTAAATCCAAGTAGAGAAAAAGCTTTCTGACCGTTCACATACCACAGGAACGTTGACATACCCTATGAAATGCCATTAAGTAGACCCCTGCAGTACCGCGTCCTGAGCTATAAGATTGAGCAAATCTGGACATTATAATACCAAGTTTTATACATGCCCTCACCTAAATAATAGTAAAAAAAAACCAGAAAAAAACACTAAAGTTAATTTGTTTCACATTCCACAGAATTTAAAAGGTCTTTAGTTAATAGCAATAAATATTCTAGTTAAAAATGAGAAAACAAGAATACCAGTTTTACTTACTATGAAACATAAGAAATAATATAAAAAATATAAGAAAATATAAGAAATATAATAAATATAGTATTCGTTCAGAATATAAGAAAAAAAGATGATATCGTGAGTCTTTAATTTTGAAATATGATTTTCCTTTGAATTAAAGCTTTTGATAAAATATAATGTGACCTACTGAATGTACTTTTATGCTGATAACATGATTGAGATAAAAATTAATTTAAAAATTATGTATATATATTTAATGTTCATTTGTTTATTTTGAGAGAGAGAGAGGGACCACAAGGAGGAGAGGGGCAGGCAGAGGCAGAAGATAAAATCCCCAGCAGGCTCAGAGCTGACAGCATAGAGCCCAATGCAGGCCAGTCAGGTGCAGATTCCATCTTGAGAACCATGAGATCATGACCTGAGCTGACATCAAGAGTCAAATGTTTAACTGACCAAGCTACCCAGGTGTCCCCAAAATTATTTTTTGCACTGTATGAAAGTAATGTCCATTTACTAAATACGTAATATAGAAAAAAAACAGTATTACGTCTCTAATATGTATCTGTTTATTTTTAATATTGTAATTCATAATGTATTACAAATATATAACCTAATATAATATGTATATATGACTCAAATTACCTTACATAAAAGTATGTAACTCTTGGATTATTAGTATTAACTCTTGGATTAACTCTTGGATTAAAAGTATTAACTCTTGGATTATAAAGGAAATTAGCCTCAGGTAAGCCAGACTAAAGAAAATAACTAAATCCTATTAGATGCTTAATTAATGTCTTTAAATCTTCTAATCATGAATTTCTAATCTTTTAACTTAAAAAAACACTTTAAAAGGCTTTATTGAGGTATTAAATTACGTCCAATAAAATTAATTTTTTATATATAATCCAGTGACTTTTAATAGACTTTAGTGTCGTGCAGCCAGAACTGCAGTGTAATTTTAAATATTTTCATCATCTAAATAGATCTTTTGTGCCTGTCTGCAGTTATTTCTTGTTCCCACCTCAGCTACAGAGAAGTACAAACCTATTTTTTGTATCTAGAGATCTGCCTTTTTATACAAATGGAATCACACAGTATGGTGTTTTGTGTTGTTTCCCCAATAAACGTAACATTTTTAAATGTTGTAAAATGTGCTTTGGTTCTCTTTACTGCTGAATAGTATTTCATGGTCTGGATATACCACATTTGTTTATCCATAGTTCAATAGATGGACATTTACGAGTTATTTCTAGTTTTCTTAGTTTTTATGAGTTATTTCTAGTTTTATTGGGGTTTTCTTAATAATGTTGCTGTAAAAATTTCCATAAAAATATCGGTGTGGGTATTTATTTTATTTTATTTTATTATTTTATTTTATTATATTTTATTTTAGGTGGATCCAAAGAACGAATTGCTTGGTTGTATGGTCAATTTATGCATTTCTTTTTAAGAAACTGTCAAACTCTCTTCCAAAATGGCTATTTCATTTTATATTCCCACCTGCAATGTATGAAGTTTCCAGGGCTCTCCTGCTATAGAAACCACATGGAGAACTATTTAAGCATCCCAGCCAACTGACCCAATTCACTGCCACACATGTGAATGTGCTACCTTAGCTCATGCAGCACCAGTCAATTCGTCTGATGACTGCAGCTGCAAACAAGATGAGAAAAACAAAAACAAACAAACAAACAAAACCAAACAAAACAAACAAACGAAAAACTAAGCCAGGTCCAAATTAGAGTACCATGAGTAGATAAATGCATACAAAGCTGGCTTAAATATCATTATCTCACACAAAAAATCTTTGTAGCTAAGATTTCTTATGACTGGCAAGTTCTGTTCCTAAAGAATAATTCTACCTTTGGGCTACTGGTGTGCTCACTGAAAATGGTCGGTGATCAGTACTATTGCTAATTTAAATACCATGGAATATGGGAAATGGAAAAGAGCAGTCTTTTGCCAGCAGTATCCCTATTCACTCTGCCAGTGGGAGCCGCTAGTGCAGTGTCTGAGGGTTGAAGCAAGGGCAACCCCATTCTACTAGTAAATCCTTCACTGAGCGCAGTACGGGGCTTCTGGAATGCCTTGGCTCACTCCCTGCAGGGACAGCAAGAGAAACCATGATGCTATTGCGGCAGCCAAAAGCATCTTAAACACAGATGGCCATGGTCTCCTAAAACAGTAGTGAAACCTTCTTTCCTGTACTTTATGGACTTTGGATAAGACCACCCCAGGCCCCGTTTTAAGCCCGTCTGTCTCTTCTGACCATTTTGTCTCCCAACCCATTGCGTTAAATTTCTGTGCGTGAAATGTCAAAAGTCAGTTTATAGGGTTCGCCCTGACAATTCCTGACTGAAACTCTGTTAAATAACCCCTAAAAATCAGTCTGATGAAGCTTTACTGTCAAGCCCTGAAGGTAGAGATAGGCTTTCTGCACACAGCTTTCTGAATATATATTTTGGTTAAATCATCATCTGACAAATTTGTTTCCTGTTGAGTGGAAGCTCGCCCAGGGACAACAATGTACTAGATCACACTGAAAGAAGAAATGCCCCTGCCTACCCTGAGATTCAACTCCCACCCACTTAGCCCATTTTTAGAACAACACGAGTTTTTTTTCTAACTCAGAATAATGGCAGTGTTATGATGAGACAAAACAGATATGCATTATCTCAGTTCTTCAAATTCTCTCCTTAGGGGCACTTTGGCTCAGGTTATGATCTTTCTCTTCTTCTCCCCTACTCACACTGTCTCTCTCTCTTTCTCCTAAACATAAATAAGCATTAAAAAAATTCTTTCCTTAAAGCAAGAACTTTAAACATCAAGTACTCCTCTCACTCTGGGCCTATTCTACTCTTTCCCTCAAAACTAACTCAATCATCCTTCCATCAGGGAAGACTTCCTTCACTGACCTCCTGATTAGGAATGCACCACCACTGAAACATTTCACAGAGCTAGTGATGTCTTCTTTCTATTACTGAGATGTAGAAAGATACACTTAGGATTCTTATATTCATAGCTGTCCATACAACTTACCTGTAAGTTCCATGACTACAAGGCCATTAACTTGATCATTTTTGTTAGTTTTATTCTCCTCAGTAAATGTCTCAGCTCTAGCCTTAGTTAATTGGTGATTTGAATCCTACCTCTATTTTCTGTTTGTACTTTCCACCTTGGGAAGTTATTCCATCTCTGTATTTGAGTTTCCTAATTCTCTTAATACCTATGTTACTTTATACCATGTGCATGAGTTTGCGAAGCCTCAATTTACTCCTTTATTAGCAATGTAACATTAGGTAGAATTTAAAATTTTCCTAGTCTTCGTTGTAATAAGAATAGCATTACTGTCATTTGCAGGATAAAACAATACATACGAAGTTCTTACCATTGTGTCTTATACTTGATAAGTATTCAATAAAGATTACGTTTTTATTTTTTATCTTTTTTAAAAGTTTATTTATTTATTTTCAGAGAGAGAGAGCATGTGTGTGAGTGGGGAGAGTGAGTGAGAGAGAGAGGGGGAGAAAATCCCAACCAGGCTTCATGCGGTCAGTGCAGAACCCAACACAGGCTTGAACCCATGAACCTTGAGATGATGACCTGACCTAAAATCAAGAGGGTGAAGCTCAGGGCACCTGGGTGGCTCAGTTGGTTAAGTTTCTGATTCTTGGTCAGGTCATGATCTCATAGTTTGTGAGATCGAGCTCCACATTGGGCTCTGTGCTGACAGTGCAGAGTCTGCTTGGGATTATTTCTCTCTCTCTCTCTCTCTCTCTCTCTCTCTCTCTCTTTGTCTCTTTCTCTCTCTTTGTCTGCTCCTTCCCCACTCACATGCACACTTGCTCTCTCTCAAAATAAATAAATAAACTTAAAATAAAAAGAGAGTGTGAATCTCAATGTCAGACTGAGCCACATAGGCGCCACTTTTCTCCCTTTTTAATGGAGGTAATACCCTAACAGAGTTGCTCTAATAGATTTTTTATAATATTCTCTATGTAATTTATTTTACCAATAATAAGTGAAAAAGACATAAAAATTATTATAGTTTCTATTGTATAAGCAGTCTTTTTTATAGAGAGCCATTTTTATTAAGTAGAAGCTCATTCATTAACGAGGATATCTGAGAGAGGGAGAGAGACAAGCCATAAAAGACTCTTAAAAACTGAGAACAAACTGAGGGTTGATGGGGGGTGGGAGGGAGGGGAGGGTGGGTGATGGGTATTGAGGAGGGCACCTGTTGGGAGGAGCACTGGGTGTTGTATGGAAACCAATCTGACAATAAATTTCATATTAAAAAAATTAAACAAAAGAAAATTCTGTTTCTGGTTTTATTACTAAACATCACTAATCAACAATAGTGTAATGGTAATAGGAGAACTAATTATAACAATAAAACTAATGTTTTGAATACCTACCATGTGCCAAAGATCATCCAAAGTAATCTTAAGTAGTGAGTTAGATAAGACTTTGAACTCATAGATAAACACTAATTAACCTTATATCTTTGGAAAATATTTAACCATGCCTAAGACGTTTTCTTCACTAATAGCAGGGATAAAAATAATACTTATTTTATTAGGCAGGTATGAAATTTAAGTGAGAAAATTCACATTCAGTTTTTAGTGTAGTGTTTGACCCATTGCAGAAACTCATCATGTGTTGATTCTCAATATTTGGTACTGGTACTACTCATGACTTTAGAAACTTGTAAGGTCTTACCCCACTTCATCTGTTTAACCACAGTTTTCACATGTCTCTGATTTATAAACTTTTCCCTCAAATGTAATTTCTTCATTCCTCCCTTAACATGTCATCTGATTTCCATGTAAGTGTGCTTGCACGTACCTCTGGGGGTTTAGCTACCTCTGATGGCTGAATAAAGAGAGTGAGCCAGCCACACAGGAGCCAGCTGCACTATTTTTAGTCTGACTTTTCCCTCTTATCCCTTATCTTTCTCTCTTTCAATGCCCAGCTCAGTTCTATTTTATTGAAATAAGCATATCTCACCATTTCAACACATTTTGATACTTGGCATGTATCAAGACTTAATTAATTGCCTTTGGATTTTTAAATAATTATAGGAATATGGTCCATCCAAGATTGTTAGAAAACTGCATCACCTTAAATAAAATAATTTTGCCAAGACATTTTTTTCCTTATCAAATGTGTATGGCAAATAATGACATTTTTTTTCCCAGTAAAATATCTGTGAACACGTGTGATCATTGTATGTGTCCACGTATCCTCCACATGTTAATTCTTTGACAGGGTCATAAAATATTTACATTTGTGCAAAATATTTACATCTCTGCATCTTGCGAGTAGAAGTTCTTCCAAGGCTGTGTAGTAGCCTAGCCCAAATCCCTGACTATGCAGTTGATGGGAAAATTGATGGAACCAAAAAATAGCACTTGTATTATTTATTTATTTATTTAAAGTTTATTTATTTTGAAACAGGGTGAGCATGAGTGGGGAGGGACAGTGAGGGAGAGAGAGAGAGAGAGAGGGAGAGAGACAGAGACAGAGACAGAGACGGGGAGAGAGAATCCCAAGCAGCTTCCACACCATAAGTGCAGAGCTCCATGCGGGGCTCAAACTCAAACTCAGGAATCCGGAGATAATGATTTAAGCTGAAACGGAGTGTCTTGATGCTTAACTGATTAAGCCATGCCACACCCCCCACCCCAAATACTACTTTTAACCTGATTTTCCTCAGGATGATTTAGCTATCCTATGAATTCTTGAAGTCTAGAGAAGCATACAATAGTGCAATCCCCTCTATCAAGTACAGAACAGAACGAAAAGTGGAGTTCCATTGCCATGTTTAAATAGAGTACCGTCTTGTAATAATGAGCACTTTTTAAAGAGTACTCAGCTATGTCAGCTGTAATCTCATCTGTTTAAATCGCAAATATCATTCTTTCTAATGGGAAGGCTTTAAAGAAGGTAATTTTAAGCAATATTACAACGCTAATTTTGTCTAAATTTAAATGTAAATGAAAGCTCAGCAATCACTCCTTTCAAACCAGAATTTTGTATTGTTATTAGTTTATTTTTGTCCACAGTGTTTTATGGAATAAATCAGTGGTGTTTAAAAAATAATAGTGTTAAATAAAGGGCCTATTTTATTTATCTTTCTGATTACATAATGCAAGCCACTTCTGAAAGCTTAACAGAAAATTACAAAGGCTTGTCTGGGCCATGAGAGGGGAACTAATTCAATTATAGTAAAAAGGATTTAAACTCAAGCCATCAGGGTTCTTGCTTTTATTGATTATTTTCCAAACCTTATGGAGATTAAAATCAAAAGGCTTTAATGTAGGATTACAAACAAAGCTAATAATCTCAGAAAACTAGTCAATTCAATCATGTTCATATGCGTTATAATATTTTAGAAAATATAATTAAAATGTTAAAAGTCTAACCTCTGACAGATAAATACCTACTTGAAAAATCCAGTGGATCCATAAAAAGAAAATATGTAGCAAGTCAGATCAATTAGATAAATTCAACTGTATTACACCAGAAATTAAAATATATATGAAAATATAAAATACTTGGGTCTTCTTTGGAACACGAGATGATCATTACAGAATTCTCTCCTGTGCTGCACTGCTTCTGCTATTTTTATAATCCCAATTCAGAATAGCCCAAGTACCAATGAAAAATTGCAAACTGCTACTCTTCAACCAAAAACAATGAGTTTATTAATTCAGAAAAAGTTTAAAGTTTAAGCATTTTCATTGTTTAATATTATTCTTTCAATCATTCCTTTGTTTATGTCACCATTCTGTTCAAAACCTTAAAATTCCTGTCACTGACATAAAAATAGTCAAACCCTTTGTATTAGTAATGTGACTTAAAAGTTAGATTGTATTATTTTATGTGGTTTAATCCCAAGAAAACTATGTGTAGGGCATGGAGATGCTTACAGGGAGGTGAAATCGACCTCTCAATCTTTGTTAGGTTTTATTTGCCCTGCATTATTTGGCTGACTCTGCTTCCAGAGGAAAGAAGTACAAGATATCACTGACAGATCTTGGTTTGTGTATTCCAGAGTTTGGAGGGATGAAGAAGACACATGGAAAAGCCTGGCTTTCTTGTGAAAATCCCAAGGCAAAACAATGGTTTTGGTTGGGTCTGAGGGCTGAATGAAGACAAAACCACAGAGAATCCAGCTGCCCTCAAAGATGGTGGCACAAAGATGTTTGGTCCTGTTGATCCCATGTGAATCTCATAAAAAGAAGCGAGGATTTAAGTCCTCTGAAAAAGAACTGTGGTCAAGAGTCCAGATTGGATAGTCAAAGTTACACAGATAGAGATTTACCATGGGTGTATCACTCAAAGTCAAGGCTGACAAGGGGAGTTATAAGTTGCCAGTTAGTGGACACATGATCCAAAATTGGAAAATGTAAGAAGATGGTGAAGTCCTTACAGACGAGGGCACATAAGGCAAGCTGAGGGCAAAGTGCAGGCTAACTGCCCCCACCACCATCCAGGTGGGTCATGTATGATATACCTTGGATACTCCTAGCTACTCAAAAACAGGAAAGGACAAAAAATAAGTAACAGTCTCCACATGTTTACAATAAAAAGGCAATTCCATCAATAGCCTAAAGTCCAGGAACTACCTACTGTCTTAGTATTAATGTTTTGTTAGGGGGAAAAACAACCTTAGCTTGACAATAGGTAGGCCTCCAGTAAGTCTTTAGCATGTGGAAGTCTCCTTGGAAACTCCCTCTTGACTTTATCTCCCCAGACTCTATAAAACAGTCACCCCCATACTTGCAGGGCAACTCTTTCTGCCCACAGGCCCTGTCCTTGTGCTTTAATAAAATCACCTTTTTTTGCACCAAAGATGTCTTCAAGAATTTTTTCTTGGCCATTGGCTCCAGACCCCATGAACCACCCATACCCCAAAACTTCATCACTTACCGACCACTCAAAAATGAAATAACTGAATGTAAATGAAGTAATTTCCATCACCAACTATGTAAAACCTGTCTAACTTCATCAAATACCATCTTCTCTTCCATTATCAAAACCCCAGAAAAGAAGTATACAAAATGGCTAGTAAAGGGGAAGAGAACAGGATCAAGAAAGAAGAGTAAAATGAATACCAAAATCAGTCAACCAACACAACAAAAAAACATTTTGATATATCTACCACTCCCCTATCTTTCTCATTTCAGGTTTTAGAGATTATAGAAAAAAAAATGTAGAAGTTCTGCTTTGCATCAGACAGCACAGGTTTCTTTAGATTTGACCAATATAACGTTTTTTAAAAAGCTGGAAAAAATTACGGGAGCCCAGGTGGCTCAGTCAGTTAAGTGTCCGACTTTGACTCAGGTCATGATCTCACGGTTCCGTGAGTTTGAGTCCCACGTCAGGCTCTGTTGACAGCTTGGAGCCTGGAGCGTGCTTCGGATTCTGTGTCTCCCGGTCTCTCTCCCAACCTCCCCCCACCACCTCTCTCTCTCTCAAAGATAAATAAACATTTTAAAAATTAAAAAAAAAAAAGAATCTATCAAAAATTAGACTATTGAATGACATGAATATGCTTTGCAGTTGGTTTGATATATCTCCAGTTCAGGATGATTGAATCAAGAAGGTGCTTTAAAACATGAAATGTTTTTTGTTTCATACTCCACAAGTTTCGTTTGTTCACTAAAATGGGTGCCTGGAATTCTTTTGATTGTGACATTCTGAAGGCAATAATATATTTCCTTTTCATATACTTTGCTAAGTCTGCTCACAAACCATACATGCATCTTCTGCTAGAATGCCACACTGCAAAAAAGTCTTAGATCAATGTTGGGCCCATAGTACGTCCTCAATAAAAATTAGCTTTATTACTCTATTTCATTACAGTACACACTGTGTGTGTCTGTATGTGTGTATTTTTCAATAACTATTTGTTGAAAAAATCAGTTAAATTTTGAAATGAATTATATGGTATATGCTTACACATAAAGATTACATACATTATATTAGTTCTTCCCTACTGGTATATAGTACCAGCTAAATGTGTATGTATACATATACCACAAACATAAACACACATACACACACATGCACACCTATATAATATATACAGATACTTGCAACTTCATATATGTATGAATGTATATGTGCGTGTGTATATATAGTGTCTTTGTTGATTCTCTATTTTATTCATCTGTTTACCCTTTTTGTAAGTGTATTTACTTATTTTTAAAGAGAGAGAGCAGGAGAGGGATAGAGAGAGAAGGAGAGGGTGAATCCCAAGCAGGCTCCCCACTGTCAGCACAAAGCCCTACATGGGGCTTGAACCCACGAACCCTGAGATCATGACCTGAGCTGAAACCAAGAATCAGAAGCTTAACTGACTGAGCCACTCAGCAACCCCTCATCTGTTTATCCATAATCAAAATACAGATTATCTAATTACTGCAATTTATAATGTCTTAATATCTAAACTGTTCTTACTTTGCAGAAACCTTGTGGTGATCTATGGTTCATTCAGTTTCCATATGTGTATTAGAACCAGTTGACCATGCACAATAATAATTGTGCAATCAGTTATTTCCCTAAGGACCCCCTAAAATTTCCTTTTACTAGAGAATAATTACAGAAACCAAGCAAAGGTATGCTGCTTACTGACACTGGGATGTCATTGCACTGAGGTCTTCTCCATGTACAGAGCTAAGAAATATATGAAGTTTATGTGGGCATGTACATAAATACATCCATATCTATTTAAATATAAATCTATGTGTTAATCAAACCCATGAGTTCACACTGATACGTCTAACAGCACAGGGTTCATTGAAGCCATCCTCCCTTTTTTATCTGTAATTCCTTTTTCTGATAGCTTTTCTGACAGTGAGAAACTGGATTTCATTATCTACTATATATTTACTAATTTTCTCAGCTCTAAAATACCACCAAGGCAATTTCCGAATTGCTATACTAACCTACATAAAAAACCAAATTTACTAGAGGGCAAAACTTGTGGACAAATATTTTTTTCTTTCATAGATTTCAATTATAATATATTTAATATTATATTGTAATATAGCTTATTCAATACTTTATTATATATCTTCCTTTTAGGATATTTCCCTTATTGCATATTATATTAATATGATATATTCAACATTTTCTTATATCTCTTCCTTTTTTATATGAAATATAGTTTACTATAGATATATTTTGCATGGAATGCTTTTTCTAACCAATTTACCTTAAAAAGAGAAAGTCGAGTGCCAACAGAGTGAGTCCGATAGTTTTAAAAAAAACATGTAATATTTAAAACTTAAAATTTTATATTAAAGGCTTAAAGTTAGGATTATTATAGGTCTAGTTTTTATTCTTATCAGTAAGCATGACAGACAACTGTTTGATTAAATTAACCATGGGAAATCCGAAAATTTGTACATTTCCAAGGCAGAGAAGACAGTGTATTGGTAGCATGTAAGAAAAATGCTATTTGAAAAATCATATGTAACATTTACATAGAAATTATTTTAAATGTTTAATAGGGGATAAAAAGGATTTAATGTATCCATTGAATATGTTATGTTGATAGGGAAAACACTTGTTCTGTGGGACTTGCATCCAACTACGATTCATGCTAAATCATTGTGCAGATTTTGTTATTCTGGGGTAAAATTAAAGCCCTAAAAGTAATACAGGGGGTGCCTGAGTGGCTAGTAGGATAAGTGTCCGACTCTTGGTTTTGACTTAGGTCATGATCTCACGGTTTGTGTGTTCAAGTCCCATGTGGGGCTCTGAGCTGACATTGGAATCCCCTGCTTGGGATTCTCTACCTCTCTCTTTGCCTCTCCCTGGCTCCTTTTATCTCTTCCTCCCTCTTCCGCCAACCTCTCATTCTCTCAAACAAAAATAAATAAACATTTTTTTTAAAGTAATACAAAAGGAATATGGAAGCCAAACCTACTGAAAATTAGCAAGTATTTTCATGCAGCTTACCCAAGAACTTCCTTCTTCTGGAATTGTTTTTTTTTTTTTTTTTTTTAACTTTTACTTATAACCAGTGAGATGTTATGCCAATGTTTTCTTATAAATAAATAAATGAGTTAATGAAAGGAAGACAGGGAGAAGAAAAGAGCATTTCATATATATTTTTTTTTCAAAACAAAACAAAAACATACCAGTTTGGTAAAATACAATTTCTAGTCAGTTCACTCAGACTTTAGTCAGTTTCAGGAAACCTAACAAAAGTAACATGCACAACACATCTCCACAGTGATTGGAGGTATTGTATTTCCCAAAATAGCACTGTCTCTAGAAGCCTTTCTTCAACTTTCACAAAGTGTATCTCTATGTTTTCCCCACAAGCTCTCCAATTATTAAAATCCACATTATATACACTACACAGTTTGATCCCAAATTGGATCTACTTTATCACTGAAGTAACATGAATATACTTAGTTTTTCACCTGAAATGAAAAGATGTCAGATCAATTCTTCCTCTTTGATTTCTGCTTTTGACTCTGGCATCATTACAAATTGCCCTGAGGCATATCTTTCCTTTTAATAGCATATCTCAAATGCAAACGTTCAGCAGTAGTTATTGTTCAACATTATATAACCATAAAGAAATGCCACCTAGTTATTAAACTGTCAGAACATTAAAAGTGAATAAATCATAACAAACTTCATAGTATATAAAGCCATAGCCACAATTTATTCAGAAGAGGCCTTATGAAGTGTGTGGAAAGAACCAAAACACTAAAACTGACAGTAGGAATTTATTGTGTTCAGATCTTTTACCTGTGTCATGAAAAATAACCATATCCCTGCTTCCACAAAGTTGGTAAGGATGAAGAATTTCCCCTGTAATGACCATCCTTTTTTTCTTTAACTTGTGAACTAAAGGAATATTGCTAGTAAAATATAGTTCCTTGAAGAGTAGCTCTCTAATAGACAGCCATAATCTGATACTTGACTTTATTTATTATTATTTTTTTTTGTTTATTTATTTATTTTGGGAGAGGAGGGAGTGGAAAAGGGGCACAGAAAGAGGAAAGAGAGAATCCCAAGAAGGCTCCATGTTATCAGTGCAGAGCCTGACCCAGGGCTCAATCTCACAAACCTTCAGATCAGGACCTGAGCTGAAGAAATCAAAAGTCAGACCTTAACCAATTGAGCCACCCAGGTGCCCCCCACTCCAATACTTAACTTACTTTGAAGTCACTCCTTGTGTCTACTCATAAATCTTTTTTTTTAATTTTTTTTCAATGTTTATTAAATATTTGAGACAGAGAGAGAGACCAAGCGTGAGCAGAGTAGGGGCAGAAAGAGAAGGGGACACACAATCTGAAACAGGCTCCAGGCTCTGAGCTGTCAGCACAGAACCTGATGCAGGGCTCAGACCCACGTACTGTGAGATCATGACCCGAGCCGAAGTTGGACATTTAACTGACTGAGCCACCCAGGCGCCCCTACACATGAATCTTTTTGATTTAGCTTCACATAAATTTCAATCACAAAGAAACATATTTTTATGTAAAAAAATATTATCGTGCTCTTGTTTATTTCCTTTGTGACCATGTAATTGATCCATATAATCTTTAATTAAACCATCAATTGTTTTCTAGATTGTATAAAATATAAGCTTACATCATAGTGCCACTTAGGACAAAGATAACAAAGGGATTTGTTTGTTATCCCAAACAGAATTTTGCTGAACTAAATTAAATAATATAATGCACTATTGACCTTTCATTGCAAACCGAATAAACATAAAACCAATTCCTATAAAAGGAAAATATTGGTGATATTTACATCCTAAATTCTTAGCATCCTAAATCCATCTTAAATTACAAATCTACACAGGGATATCCACTCTCACCAATGTTATTTAACATAGTACTGGATAGCCTAGCCTCAGCAATCGGACTACCAAAAGAAATAAAAAGACATCCCAATTGACAAGGAAGAAGTCACACTTTCACTGTTTGCAGATGGCATGATACTCATGTACAAAATCTGAAATACTTCACCCAAAAATTGTTAGACTGGATACACAAATTCAGCAAAGTCACAGGAAATAAAATCATTGTACATGGGGCACTTGGGTAGTTCAATTGGTTAACCAACTGACTCTTGATTTCAGCTTAGGTCATGATCTGCTCTGTCAGTGCAGAGCCTGCTTGGGATTCTCTCTTTTCCTCTCTCTGTGCCCCTTCCCTGCTCTTGCTCTCTCTCAAAATAAATAAATAAAATTTTAAAAATTAAAAAAATTAAAATCAATGTATAGAAATCTGTTGTGTTTCTATGCATCAATAATGAAGCTGCAGAAAGAAACATCAAAGAATGAATCCTATTTAGAATTGGCCCAAAAAATCATAAGATACCTAGGAATAAACCTAACCAAAGAGGTAAAAGATCTATACTCTAAAAACTGCAGAACACTTATGAAAGAAATTGAAGACGACACAAAGAAATGGAAAAACATTCCACGATCGTGGATTAGAAGAACAAATATTATTAAATGTCTGTACTAGCCAAAGCAATCTATATATTTAATGTAATCCTTATCAAAATACCACCAACATTTTTTACAGAGCTAGAACAAAAATCCTAAAATTTGTATGGAACAACAAAAGACTCCAAATAGACGAAGCACTCCTGAAAAAGAAAAGCAAAGCTGAAGGCATCACAATTCCAGACCTCAAGCTATATTACAAAGCTGTAATCACCAAGACAGTATGGTACTGTCATAAAAGTAGACACATAGATCAGTGGAACACAATAGAAAACTCAGAAATGGACCCACCACTCTATGGTCAACTCATCTTCACCAAAGAATATCCAATGGGGAAAAGATAGTTTCTTCAATAAATGGTGTAGGGAAAACTGGACAGCACCATGAAAAAGAATGAAACTGGACCACTTTCTTACCCCATACACAAAAATAAATTCAAAATGGATGAAAGAGCCAAATGTGAGACAAAAAAAAACATCAAAATCCTAGAGGAGAACACAGGATATAATCTTTTTGTCATTGGCCATAGCAACTTCTTACTAGAAGGTCACCTGAGGCAAGGGAAGAAAAACAAACAGGAACTACTGGGACCTTATCAAGATAAAATTTCCTGGACACCAAAGGAAACAATCAACAAAACTAAAAGGCAGCCTATGGAATGGGAGAAGATATTTGCAAATAACATATCTGATAAAAGGTTATTATCCCCAATCTATAAATAACTTACCAAACTCAACACCCAAAAAACAAATAATCCAATTAAGAAATGGGCAGAAGACATGAATAGACATTTTTCCAAAGAAGACTGCCAGATAGCCAACATACACATGATAAGATGCTCAATAGCACTCATCATCAAGCAAATACAAATCAAAACCATGATGCAATACAACCTCACACCTGTCAGAGTGGCTAAAATTAACAACACGGGAAACAAAATATATTGGCGAGAATGCAGAGAAAGGGGAACCCTCCTACACTATCGGTCGGAATGCAAACTGGAGCAGCTACTCCAGAAAACAGTGTAGAAGTTCCTTAAAAGTTAAAAATAGAACTACCCTATGAACCAGCAATTGCATTACTAAGTATTTACCTGAAGGATATGAAAATAGTGATATGAATGGGCACGTGTACCCTGGTATTTATAGCAGAATTATCTATCTATAATGGCCAATATATGGAAACAGTCCAAGTATCCATCAATAGATGAGTGGATAGAGAAGATATGGGATATATACGCTATGGAATATTAGTTATAGAAAACGAAATTTTGCCATCAACATGGATAGAGCTAGAGAGTATAATATTGAGTAAAATAAGTCAGCCAGAGAAAGACAAATAACATATGATTTCACTCATGTGTGGAAGTTAAGAAAGAAAGCAGATAAACATATGGGGAAGAAAAGAGAGGCAAACCAAGAAACAGACTTTTAATTATAGAGAACAATGTGATGGTTACCCAAGAGGAGATGGGTGGGAGCATAGGTTAAATAGATGATGGGGATTAAGTATGCACTGGGTGTTGTGTGGAAGTGTTGAATCACTATATTGTACACTTGAAACTCATATTAGACTGGAATTTAAATAAGAATCTACGAAAAAAAATGGGGATAGTTATAAAACACGCATATCCATGGCAAATTATCTTGCCATGTCTTAGAGCCACTCCAGCATTTTGGACTCAGCATAACCAGTGCAAATTGTCCGCAGATGCTGAATTTTTGTATATTTTATGAATCTGAGCATTTGAGATGACCACAAGAGTTAAATTTAATTTCAACCAATCTATCTCAACTATTCCAACTCATCTATCATCAGTAAACTCAGGTATCTTCTACCGTAGATTCTAGTCCTTATTGTTGCCTACCAATAGAACTGTGGATCTCCAACTGTCTCTAGCTTCCTACTGGAAGAAATGAATTTTCATAGGTAATAATATGCATTGCCTGCACTTCTTGCTGAGATAATTAACTGTCTATAGTTTTCTTCATACAGAATTACTTGATTAATGATGGCTGTCATTCTCTTACCTTTCAAATTTATCTTCATAATGGGACAATATTTGGCAGGTTTCTGTTAGAGAATTGACTTCCAGACACAAAAGCAGATTATAGAATATGTCAATCTGTATGTATACCTATTTTATTTGTTGACATCGAGCAGTAGGTTTATTAAGCTATAATCTAAAATATAAAATTTGATATTTTCAATGGAATTTTAATTTCCACCAGTCTTTTGCCTATGATGAGAAAGGAACTTGTGATATCTACACTTCAGAATGAGTGGGAAAATGTAAGCCTTTTGTACTTTCCTAATTCTAATTTTCTGATTTCAAATGAAAATGGCTCATATAGATGAAGAAAGAAAAGCTAACCAAAACACAAAATAATGTTAAGAAGGAGATATATCTGAAATTTATTCCTAAATATCAAGTATTATTGTACATCCTTCCAGGGAATCACTTAGTATACATTTGTTAGTAAGGAAGCTGTTACCATATGTATCTACTCATCATGTAATGGGTGTTAACTTCATCGTCACAAACCAGATGCAGTTGGTACTCCACAACTAAAAATAAATAAATAAATAAAAATAAAAAAGAGGGAGGATGGTAAGGGGGAAAAAAGGAGAGGAAAGGGGAAGGGAAGGGAAGGGAAGGAAAGGGAAGGGAAGGGAAGGGAAAGGAAGGAAAAAGTCAACATCAAAACATGGATTCAATTTTATTATTTTATCTCCCTCCATGTTACTTTGGTGATAGCATGTTGTTTTCTCTCTCTCTCTCATATATATATATATATATATATATGAGAGAGAGAGAGAAACTCTAAATATATATATATATATATATATATATATATATATATATATTTAAGATATCTAGGGACAAATAAAATATCATTTAAGGAAAATGCAAGAAATATGGTTTTAAAAGATTCTTTCCTCAGTCTTTCCATTGCTTTGCACAAATAATACCAATGAGGTCATGCTCCAGGAAAGGCAGAAGAAGGATTCTGAATGCTTGGATGGAAATTTTCAGCACCCCATAATGAGAAAATCTGTGCAGACAAATATCTTCAAGTGCTCCATATTATGTGAGGAGTTATAAATGAATAAAAGGTCAAATATATTTAGGAAGCTCTGAGTTCATTAAAAGTAAACATGTTTCTTTCATTCTCAGAGCTTTAAACAAATTTGAGCATGAGAGAGAAGGCAGCAGGATAGAAAATGTGTAACAACCAATGAGGTATGTTATCTGAGAGAAGTTTTGGAATGATAAGGTCAGGCTTTAAATTCCAGATATGTTGGGGACACCTGGGTGGCTCAGCTGGTTGAGCATCCAACTCAGTTTCAGCTCAGGGCATGATCTCATGGTCGTGGGGTCAAGCCCCATGTCAGTTCCATGCTGCTCATGGAGCCTGCTTAGGATTCTCTCTCTCTCTCTCTCTCTCTCTCTCCCTCCATCTGTCCCTCTCCCCCTCTCATGCTCCTCTCAAATTAAAAAAAAAGTAAATAAAACAATTAAAAATAAATTCCAGATCTGTAATATAGCATGTTACCTTAGATGAAAGTTTAATTTCTTTAAACCTATCGCCTAATTAATAATATTGTAAATTATACCTACCAGGGAATTGAAAAATTTAATGAGTTAGAAAAATATATGCACAATTTCCAGATGATAATAATAATGATAATAAGTAAATCTTTTATATGCATTATTAAACCTAATACTAGCAAAAAAAATCATGAGATAGATATTAGTGTTTTCCACCCCAATTGAATCTTTAGAAGGATACACACACACACACACACACACACACACATATATATATATATATATATATTTTTTTTTTTTTTGGCATTTTGTTCATGGGTGCATCCTAGTGCCTAAAAGTATATACAGTGAGTCGGGACTCAATAATTATTTTTATAAAGTGAATGAATAAAGTAAAAAACAAAAAACACTATTGAAAATCTATGCAGTTTGATTCCAGAGTCTGTGATTCACCCACATCATGTTGTGGACTTCAACACAAAGTACAGTTGTCTTCTTTTTGTTTTAATTTCTTTTTAGATGAAGTAACAGCTTTTGAAATTAGAAAATTTCCACAACTAAACTAGTGTGTTTTATTTTTCCACTTGCGTTAAGTTATTATACCTATTCATTTATTAACAAGCATTTAGCGAATGTTGACAAAGTGTGAGACACGGCTAAAGACTAAAAACTTCGGAAGGCAGCTCTACTTAACACTATACCACCAACACTGCACAAAATCTGAAAACTTTGTACAAAAATGGAAGACAAACTCCTGCTTTCCACTCTAGTATAACGGAGAAGATCAACATGTAAACAATTATTAGTGAACACAGTTCAAGTGCCTGCTTATTTATTGTTTATTTGGGACCCACTATGTTTCAGACACTACAGTGTGAACTGGTGAGATAATAGGAACAACTAAATGTTCTGGAAAACTTTACACACAATGAATAGAAAGCTTTCAGAAAAGGAAAACAGGTAATTCAAAGATCACAAGCAACAAGTTAAAAAAAAAAAAGTGGGTTGGTCATTTCTGAAACTATCTGTATGCAAACATAGAAAGAAAATAGGAAGCTATTTGTGTGTGCTTACAATTATTGATCATCTAGGATGTGCATGGCATCTAGGGAGACCTCAATAATATTGTTTGAATAAGTGAACAAATGATGTCATAAACAATTATTTCTAAGGAGCTGGAGGTGAAAGAGATATAGATTGGGAAAATTATTTTTTCAATCTTCATTTCGGATTTTCTTTTTTGGGGGGGAAATGTTATTTCCTTCTCAATGTTCATTCTCAATTACTAGTTTTAGAATTATTAGAAATTTAATTCTAAGTTAACCAAATTTGATATAAAGTGGTGTATAATATGTACATTTCTTTTTTTAAAAAATGGACTTAAGAACACCTGTGGTAATAAAACTTGAATCAATAGAAATAATTTCTATCAAACAGATATTATTTAGAAAAATGTCACTGTACACTTAGAAACATCTGTTTAATGAGCCATTTGAAAAATAAGCATGAGTTAAAGAAAAGACACATTGGTAAAGACATCAGGCAAGAATGATGAATCAAATCAGAGATCAAGGGTAAAAGCAGACTGCCTAGAATTGCAGATTGCCGTAGCTAATTTTCTTTCTTTTTGAGCTGTGATTGTCACTTTATAGCCAAGACTAATATATCATAGTGCCGAATTTTTCACAGAAAATATTCTGTAGTCAAAATAATCTTAAAATTGCAACATGCTGCAGAAATTTAAATATCAAGGTAAATTTATGTCCCATTCAAAAGCCTGAGTAGAGCAGACTGGGCCTGCCTGAAACACTAGCTAGCCCAGCCCTAAGTGCCTCCCAGAATCACACTGATCACCTTGAGTTTGCCTTGAGTTTAGTTTCTTTCTTCATTCTTTCGGGAATAGACAACCAATTTTTGTTTTCAACATCCAAATATAGAATCTGTCTCTTAGGAGAAGATCCATATTAATGCAGCTTATAAAATGGATTTATACAACTTAACTGACATTAGTTATATCTAGGAATTATCGTCCTAGGTTTCAGACTACTAAAATTATACGTAAATTACATGGAAACAAAACAAGGTTGTGATAGGGACTCTCGGGAGGAATGGTAGAAGTTAACTGAATATTTGTGGTAGATTGCAACGATAACCCATTTCTTTATGCCTACCTTTAGGCATGACTTTTGTCATATCATGCTGTAGTTTCTCATGATAAAGGGAAAGAGTTTCTTTCCCTAAGCTGTGTGTTTGTGATGCCCCTTCAATATGTCTTAGTTAAGCAAATGAGGTAACAATGATGGTATGCCAGTTCCAAGTGAGGTCTTCAAGAAACATTCAAGAGGTTTCCATTTGCATTCTTGTGCCTCCATCTTCACCATGATAGTAGGGTGGGCTAGCCTGCTAGAAGATGAGTGACGTAGAGCAGAATGTGAAGTCAGCCTAGATCAGCCAACAGAGCACTATCTCAAGACATGTGAGCAAGTCTAGACAAGAGCCCAGTCAATATCTAATAGACTTTTAGACACAAGAGCCATAAACTGTTTTATGCCACTGAGCAGCACAGATGTGTCAATAGTTAACTGATACAATATTAAACAACCTGGATTAAGCTATCCTAAGGACTCCATCCACAACAGGCAGGTTTCTGAGCACATGTTCTTGCAACGCTCTCAATACTCCAGGGGCTCTACCAATACATTTGGACTGTATTAACGAAGAGGTCTTCACACAGAGCAATATTCATGGATAGATACCAATGACATTTGTTTCTTATGCATTGGTATTAACAGATTTGGCATACATGTTTATGTTATCAGACATTACATATGTTATTAGACATTACATATTTTATTAGACATCTAATTTTTTACAGAAAAAAGTCCCACACATATACAAATATGTTTGTATGTATGAAATACCCTAGTATCTCAGCATTCCTAATAATGCCATATACTTGCAAAATATGTTTCTTTCACTTGTGCTTAAGTCTTCCACTAATTCACACAACTCTATGCCCATTATTTTGCCCTTCCAAATCTTTCTTAAACTCCCACTCATTTTAAATTGAACTCATCAATTGAGTATTATTTAGCAATTACATAATTCTGAGTTGTACAATATTTAACAAGTTCCCTTCTAAGTTCTTAGTTCATTAAAGGAATGATTAAATCTTTTTCTTTAAACTCCTCTTGATCTCCTTATGACCCTAGAAATGAGAATAAAGCTATACACACAGTAAATATAGAATAAGTATTTGCTAACTGCAGTTTATTTTGAAAGTTAATTTGGTGCATACTTTGAGGAATGTATGCCTTGGATTTCATTGTTTCCAGTTAGTGTAAATTTATCATGTCATTGATTTGAAGCTAATGGTGCCACTACATTTAGCTCCTGAATTAATTTCCTGTGACTGCTATTGCACAGTCCTGGAGGCTAGAAATCTAAAATCAAGGTGTCAGGAGAGCCATGCTCCCTCTGAGACTCTAGATAGAATCCTTCTTTGCCTCTTCTTAGCTTTTGACGGTGGCCACCAATTCTTGTCATTCCTTATCTTTCAGCTACATCTCTCTAATCTCCATCTACCAGGGGTTAGGACTTTGACATATCATTTTCAAGATACAAATCCACCCATGATAACTCCTAAGTCCCAGGTGATGTTTTGCCCAACCTAACTAATACCCAGAGTTATAAAGAATGAATCTTGGCCAATGAATCAAATTCTAGAAAGTAAATCTCTTTTTTTCTGTCAGGCTATAGCAACCCCCACCTAGCAAATCAATGATAGTATTAACAAATTTGAAAAAAAACATTAACCTGTATATTAAAAGAAGGCCTTACTACAGATGGAGATTTATCACATATAGCAGTGTAGCAATCATCACTGTTGTATGGATGGTTTGACAAGCAGCCATGTCTATAGCAGTTTTTTGATAAAAAATGATGAACTACTAATTGCCTAGAGCTGTCCATATGGACCTGTCAATCAAATGTTACAGATAAAAGCCTCTGCAAGTACATCAATGGACATATAACTATCTTGGCAATCATACAGACAACCAATTTGTATACAAATATAGCTTAATCCACTAAAAGTAGCATAATACTCATTTTATGAATCATCAGTTCATAAATTTGATCCAAGAGCATAATTTAGGCAGAAGATTAGAAAATGACACCCCATCATCAATTCAAAAGCATATAATTTCAATAGAAATCTCTAGATATTGTTGGCAAAACTAATAATCAATGACTACTGGAATTGAACCAGTGTCCTGAATGACTTAGGTCTAAGTAACATTTTTAATATATCATTTAAGATATATGAGGTATGAGATTGTCTCACTATTATTAAAGTTAAACACATTTTGGTACACTTTAATATTGAATTAGAATAGATTTACGCCATTATTTTTATTAAAAAAATAAAGGAACAAGGCAGAGGTTTATTTTCACAATGATATTACTATATATTACTATAATGATCTAAATGCATCTGCCTTTCACATAATCAAATATTTATTTCAAAATAATGTGCTGCAGGGGTGCCTGGGTTGTTCAGTAAGGTAAGCATCCACCTCTGGATTTTGGCCCAGGTGATGATCTCAAGTTTCTTGAGACTGAGCCCCATGTCTGGCTCCATCCTGACAGCTCAAAGCCTACTTGAGATCCTTTCTCCTTCTTTCTCTGCCTTCTCCCATGTGCTCTCTTTTTCTCTCTCAAATAAACATCTAAAAGAATACTATGTTAAAATGAGGTCTAATTTTTAAATGACTTAACTGAAGTTTCAAAGATAAGTATGATCATTTGTGCAATACAAATAAAATCCATGTCTCACAATTATCAATGTATAGAAAGCGCTAAGACATTGAGGTTCCATTTGAGGGTAATCAATAGATTGATTTATGTGAGTTTAAGGGAAAAACTTATCAATTCCATAATTTTTAATTCTTACTGGATAACTTCAGAGGTTTCTCCAAAGATTAGCACCATAGTTATTTATACATTGGATAAATGTTTCATGGTGAAAATGCGAAATATGAAAGGAAAATTTGACCATAAAACCTGAATTTCACCTATAGAAGTATTTGAATATCTAATTATTTTAACAATGATTTCTTTTTAGCATGTAATTATTATTATAACTATTATTTATACATAATTATAGAAATCAAGAATAAAAATTCTTCTATATAACTGTGATATTGTGTTATAATGATAATTTAAAAATATACTTATGTATTTTTTTAATACATTTCCCCCATTTCCTGGTACAGAGCTGCTAAAGCTTCCAGGACTTCCTGAGTTGATAGAGTGAAAGGAAGGTTTCGGGTTATTCATAACACGCCCCTTTCAACCACATCTGAGTTTATGCAAAGGTGACTCTTTGATATCAGAAAGACCCAGGAATGAGTGGAGGCCTGGAATTTTCAAGCCCTCCTCCAACCACCAGGAGGCAAGAGGGCCTGGAGGTTTACTTAAATAGCAATGTCCAATGATTTCATCATTCATGTATATACAGTGAAGGCTCCATAAAACTCTTAAATGATGGGGTTGAAGAGCTCAGTTGGTGAACACACTGAGTTTTTAACACTGATCTGCACCCCTTGCCCATACATTGATCTGTGTAGCTCTCCCATGTTGCTGTTCCTGAATTGTAGCCATTGGGCAGTTAGGCATCAGCAAGGACAAAGCAAGAGAAAGCAGATCCTGGCCACACCCCTGGAGGTACTCCAAAGGGTTAACAGCCACAGCTTCAGAGCCACCTCTAAGGACTCACAGAATAGGAAGGACTTAGCCACAGAGCTGGCTCAAGAGCCACAAAGGGACTTCTAACAGCTGAACATTCCCACAAGGGATGCATCTTGCCCTTAAGTACCTTTAAGGTCACAGCAAAAGCTCATTAGACATTCATAAATATACATAAATAAAGTGTAACAAAATGCATCACGGGCAGGTGCGTGTGCAGAAGCCAAAATGCGATATAACCACCAGCTGTCATTCAAAAATGTCAATCAAAATTATATTTACATATGCAGACCACAGGCTTAAAAGGATGCAGCTAGAGCTTCTGGGTATCATTGCCACTCTTAGGACTGCAGTGGCCCTTAACCATGTACTATACTTATCCACTCAATAAACTATCTCCCCGTTCTGGTCTTGGGCCTCTAATTCTTTGTTGCATCTGGGATAAGAGCCTAGTGATTCATTAATATAGCCTTTAAAATAAACCGGTTATAGTAAACAAAGCATTTCCCTGAGTTCTGTGAGGCAGTACAGCAAATGAGTAAACTTGAAGAAAGGGTCTTGGGAATCCCTTGATTTTCAGCCAAGTTACACACAAGTGTGGGTAATGTGGAGATCCTGTACCTGTGATTGGAGTCTGAGGTAGGGAGCAGTTTTGTGGAATTGAGCCTTAATTTGTGTCAGAAATTGCTTAACGTGAGTAGTGTCAGAATTGCTCAATGTGAGGGGAAAAATCCATATACTTAGTGTTGGAAATGTAAGAAGTAAAGAAATAGAAATTCTTCTCTCTTTAAGTTTATTTATTTTTTGAGAGACAGAGACAACTAGAGTGGGGGAGGGGCAGAGAGAGCGGGAGAGAGAGAATCCCAAGGAGACTCAGCGCTGTCAGGGCAGAGCTCGTCGTGGGGCTCAAACCCATAAAGCCGGGAGATCATGACTTGAGCTGAAACCAAGAGTCCCACGCTTAACCGACTGAGCCACCCAGGCGTCCAAAAATTCTTTTCTTTAATAGCTATTCAGCAAGCCATCACATACCGAAGAAGAAGAAAGCAGAAGCAGAAGCAGGAACAGAAGCAGAAGCAGAAGCAGAAGCAGAAGCAGAAGCAGAAGCAGAAGCAGAAGAAGCAGAAGCAGCAGAACAGTGTTTCAGCTTCAAACTTGGTAAATGTTCTTTTCCCTTTGATCTATCGTTCAAAATTGGCTTATATGGAAATGTAGAGATGGATGAAAATTAAGATAGACACACTGATGCTTCAGCAAGGCTTGACTTCAAACAACCAATTTTTTCTGGAAGCCACCTCCTCCCTTTCATTTGTTTCTCCGTAGAATCCTTTGTTCCAGAGACTCAGTATCCATACTTAGTAGTAAGTAGGCTAGAATGGCAGGTGGCAGCACTAGTCATGAGACCACCTTGAAGACCGGAGGAACACGGCTGGCAGCACGCGCTGCTTCAGATTCTTACAGAAACCACCCATATCTTGTATTTTCCTATAAAACCTCTCAGCCTTTACCCTCAGTTGAGTCTGCAGTTTTGAAGGCATTAGTCTGCTGCAGCCTTCTTTGCAAGGCAAAGTAATAAAATGATCGTTCTTCTTTATCCCAAAACTCTGTGTCCATGTTTAATTTTGGCTCCAGAGCACAGAGGTCAGTTTTGGACAACAAAACTCAAATGCCATCTCTCTCATAGATTGAGACTACTTCATACCTTGACAGATAAGGTAGACTTAAGGAAAGCTCAACTACTTTTGTCTATAATTCCTTTAAAAGAAAGAAACAACAACCTGATCTCTTACGACATAATGAAGCATTTAAAAAATACTATTTTAGTTAGAGAAATACTGGTGGGTTGAAAGTTATCTACTCAGAATTGTTTACCATAGTGATTTTTTACTTCAATTCTTCAGAGCTGTGCATATGTAAGTATGACTCTTGCAAGATTCTGATATTTTATTTTATTTTTTTTTTAATTTTTTTTCAACATTTATTTATTTTTGGGACAGAGAGAGACAGAGCATGAACAGGGGAGGGGCAGAGAGAGAGGGAGACACAGAATTGGAAACAGGCTCCAGGCTCTGAGCCATCAGCCCAGAGCCTGACGCGGGGCTCGAACTCACGGACTGCGAGATCGTGACCTGGCTGAAGTCGGATGCCCAACCGACTGCGCCACCCAGGCGCCCCAAGATTCTGATATTTTAAATGTGCAGGTTGTTAGTTATCCAAGTTCATACTCAAAAATCTTCCATCTCTTACCAGTGATGACCTTTTCTGCAGGAATAGAGATTTATAGGTGGTGATTTATACATTTCAAAATCACCCAACTTTCATCCAATTCAAATTTAACTTGACAAACATTCTAGCATTACAAATATATCTCTGGATAACTCAGTGTGTTGTTGGGGTGGATGGTGGGTGATTTATTGGTGATAGTAAATGCCTTAAAGACAAAAACAAAAACAAACAAAAACCACAAAACTCTTCCACCATCATCCAAGATAGGTAAGCTACATCATTCAATTGGCAAATTGGTCAGTATTTATTAAATTTCTAACCTGAAAATATTAACAAGCACAGTTTGGTAAACTGCTGGAGACCTTAAGCATACAAAACATTCCCATTGTGTTTGTCATTACAGTCTAATTATGGAGATAGAATTATTAAACATAAAAGTGAGAAATTATATGACAAAACATAATTACATCCTAAAATAGGCCAAAATTAGCTGTATTTTATAAAGGAATTGTCTTCAGTGGGTCTATAAAAATGTACAAATGCATAGAATTCTCAACTAAGTAGCTAAATAGTGTCATAGTTGCTGCATTAACACTTCTGAAGTTATTAAACAAGCAAACACGTAAATACTTAAAGTCTGTTTTGTCTTTTCTTAGGAGGGATAATTTCTGTAAACCTGAGTAAGAATAAGGACATGAAGTTAAGATAGTCCCTATCTGTCCAATAACAATTAAAAATTGGAGTAGTTTCAGCATAGAACTTTGCATTCAATAAAAAAAAAAAAAATGTTCTGGAGAAATGTCCTCCTGAGTCCCAATCTGCTGAACTCTGCTGTGCTGGTTGAAAACAGAGCTTGTGATAAAAATCTCCTAGCTAAATTCAACACCTGGGGAAATCAAAGAGATAGGACACTTGTTTCACATACAGAAGGAGGGTTAAAGGGAAAGGCCCAAACAGTTCAGCAGCACACATATGTTAATATATTCCAGTCCTTAAAGGCTCCAGAAAGTTGTTTACATGTCAAAAAAGAAAGAAAGAAGAAAGAAAGAAAGAAAGAAAGAAAGAAAGAAAGAAAGAAAGAAAGAAAAAGAAAAAAAGCACCCACCCAGTACAGACTCAGCTGCTGTATCTAGTAATAGAAAATTGCTGATATACTGGCAACACCACCATCAGAAAGATCAGTGTGAATAGTTCCTACATTCCTCATGTTAGCTTTTCTACCAAATAGTGAGGCTAACAAAGCTTGCTTTCATATTCACTACATTATGATAACACCTTTATGTATACTTTAAAACTAAAACTGAAGATGCAACTTATCACTTTGTAATACCTAATTTGCATTCAATTTCCTATAGTAATGTGTTAATTTCCACTGTAAAAATATCCTTGCTGTGGTGTACTGGAATTAGGTAGTTAAGGTCACAAGGTATCGTTTAACCAATTAAATGAAATCTCAGTAGATTAAAAGAGCCAAAAAGAAGTAGTGATGCTTTTACAACTACTTACTTAAAAAGGACACAAAGAAAGAGCTCTCCCCTCTCAACCCACTGCCTCTCTCTTTTTTTCTCCCTTAGACTTGGCACTACATGTGGTGTGTTTCTGCTGCTTACCTTTTCCTGTCCCAAGCTTAAAAAAAATAAAACTCACACCCCGAAATTGCAGAAAAAAGGAATTTAGAATACCTGAAACTAAAATGAAGACCTTTGGCAGTAATCATAATAAGTATACGGCTCTTTGAGGTCGTCATTTGTTCCCGTTTAGAGGAATAGAAGTAAAGACTGAAATCCCTAGTTCCCTCTCTAAGACTTAGAGATAATACTGACAGGTAACTGGGGGAGGGAGGAAGAGAGAAGAAAAAAAAACAAAAACAAACTTCTTGAGGTTCTTTTGTATCCATTTTTAAAATTATCTGCATAACAATTAGTGGTAAAATATAGGCATGATTATGTAAACAGGCTGTTTAAATTAAAAAGCAAGGCATACTTGAAGTGGGGTAAAATAAAGTGAACTCTTCATTGCAGTCTCATAAACATTTTATGACTATATAATTTGAAATCATATTCTATTGGTAAAGGTTATCATAATTCTGTCCAAAAAGAAAATATGTAAAATAAGAAGGCTGCATAAAATAATCTGATCTTGATACTAATGACTAATATATAGATGTAAAAAGGACACCTATAAGGTCTTGTACTTTCCATTGAAATTACAAAAGAATTTGCCTTCTAAGACATATTTCATTATATTTGTTGCGTGTACCTTCCATCCATGTAGTTCAGTTATTACATGTATCTGGTAGAAATAGCATAGTCACTCAAAAAATAAGGAAATAATGCAATATTTACAACAAACTTTATGGGAACTTAATACTGAATGTCCCCTCAAACCAAATTCAGACAAAGAAAGCACTCTTTTATTAATCAAGCATATAATTAGTATATGACAGCCCCAAAATACAATACACAAGCTAGTTTTGCCAACCAGTATACTTTTTGTCAACTCAAATATGTAGAGGGGACATGAGGGGGCCAGTCTAAGTGTGTGGTTGGAAAGAAAAGAGACTTGACGGGAAACAGCAACAATAACTTGGGGAGTTCGGTAAATTTGCTCTCGAAACAGAAAGAACAAAGGAAAATCAATGTCTTTATTTGATATATAGTACTTCTTCCCAGACTGTATTTGCTTTTCTCATCTAGTTTCTTCATCAGTAGTACAACTTACACTGTCCATATCAAACATAGAAAAAGAAAAAAGCGCATTATTGAATAAAGCATCTGCATAATCACTGGAGCGTTGCAGTATAGCAGTGATAAAGAAGAACAAACGTAGTCAGTGGTTTTTAGAACCGTATATGATTTTAGCGTTGACATACTCAGCAAAGAAAATACAAAAATTTAACCTCTCAATTCTTGGGCAATATACCCTAATATCCCAAAACGATGGTAGATTATATATTTTGTGGAAACTTATGTTATATGATATCCTGTAAGTACATGTATTTACATAGTGTTTGGGGATGTTGTGAAATTAAATTTGCTTATTAATTATAGTAGTTTATCTGTAGATTCTTTGGACTTTTCTTGGTATCATGATGTGGCTACAAATGACGGTTTTATTTCTTTCTTTCAGTTTTTTACACTTTTTTTTATAATTGTTACTGTTGTTAATATTACAAATGGCGAGGTTTCTCTTTAAAAAGCTGCATAAGAGTGGTGATGGCAGGCATCTATCAGAAAAAAACTATTTCAATATTTTACTGTCATGTGTATGGTACCTTGATATGCTCTATAGTTTTTCATAGAAAAAAAATCACCTTAAAGGAATTTTCCATTTGACTTCTATTTGATAAGAAATGTGAGGTTCTTTCAACATGAATTGATGTTGAATCGTATTCACTGCTTTCTCCTATATTGAGATGAACACAGGCTTTTATATTTCTTCATTTTTTAAATGGTGAGTTACATTGTTACACCAATCTTGTATTTCTGGAATAAACTCAAATACCTTGTAATATATTTTTCTTTTTATATATTGCTTCAATGTATTTTCAAATATTTTAAGTAGAATTTCTTCATCTATGTTCATGAATGAGATGGTTCTCTATGTATATATGACTGCATAACTATTTAGATATTTTTTATGGCAGTTTTGATAAATGTTTCAACTACATTATTTAGGTTGATAACCACCCTCCTATTTTCGTGTTCATCAGAAAAACTCTAAATTTCTTGTAGTATTGGTGTATAGTTAACGAGTCCTATTTCTTTTTTTTTCTCCTTTTTTCCTCCCTTCCCTCCTCCCTCCCTCCTTCCTTCTTTCTTTCCTTTCCTTTCCTTTCCTTTCCTTTCCTTTCCTTTCCTTTCTTTCCTTCCTTCTTTCCTTCCTTCCTTCCAGCTTGATTTCTTCTGAATAGCCTTTATTTCACTCTTATTTTTACAGGATATACTTAATGCATAGAGGCTTCTTGGTTGGCATTTTTTTAGCACTTTGAAAATACCATTTCTTTCTCTTTTGTTCTTCATTACTTCTTACTATTGTTGACAACTTCCTGTGTATCTTCTTGCTCATTTAAAGGTAATGGTCTTTTTCACCAAATGGGTTATAAAACTGTGTTATTGATTTGCAAGAATGCTACCATGATGTGCCTAGGTGTGGTCTTCTTTTATCTTTCTTATTTGGCATTTATGAGATTTCTTGAATCTGTGACTTGGAGCTTTTCATTAGCTTTAGGGAAAAAAAAAATCAACCATTACTCTTTAGATATCATTTCTCTCCCCTGTTTCTAGCAATCTCTCTCTCTCTGTCTCTCTCTCTCTCTCTCTCTATATATATATATATATAATTTTATTGCATTATACCTTTTTTTTTGTCTCTCTTTATTTCATTCTGTGTGTTTTCTTCTGGCCTACCTCTCGGTCCACTGAAAATTTCATCTTTTCTTTTTGTTGTCAAAAATAGCTACTGAGTTCTATATTTTACCTATTTTATTTTTTAGTACTAGACTTTGCTTGTAGTTCTTTTTATAGTTTCTCTTTCTTTGAAAAATTCAGCAATCTTATCTTTTACTTCATTGATTGTTAACCAATTATTTTAATGTTCATGGCTGATAAGTCCCTTATCTGGATTCCTATGAGTCTGTTTCTTTTGGTTGCTTTATCTCTTGTTTTTTGATCAGGTTTTGTCTTCAGTGACTAATGATTTTAAGTAAGTTCTAGAAATTGCATATGAACAATCTTGGAGATAATTTGAGGTTCTGGATGACGTGAGTTTACTTCCCAACATTGTAAACTAACAATAATAAATCTAATGAAAGAATGGAGTGTTTTCTTTAAATTCAAATAGACTGTGGAACAAGTCTGAACTTAGTAGGGTAGGGTTTGATTACTTGAATCAGAGATAACACAACATTCAGGCTCTAATTCATCCTCTGAGTTAAAATTGACTTTTTATAGGAAAAAAACAAATGGTATTATTATAGTATTCATTAAAAGAACCTGTGTTATGGCCGTTTCAAGTGATGAATAGCAAAAAGTTATAAAAATACCAACACTCAAATAAAACTAACCCTGTGTGAAACTTAAGAAAAAACAAAAGCAAAACCAAAATAACTGCAATAACATCTGAACTGACAATGGTTATTAAAATTATTATTTTAAGCTATAATTATTTTTATATTTGCTTTTCTTTTACCAGTTTAACACATAGAAGCTTCTAAATTTATCTTAATTAAAGCTGATTGTGTGCTTCTGTGTTTTCAAAAAGAAAAGAGAATATAGTTACAAAGGAATAGAATCCTCTCTTGAGACCAGCAACTCTCAAAAGCTTTGCTGATATCCCACTTTTCTATTGACAGACCACAAATAAACCTGATGGAATATGCCAGTCATTTCTTTGGCTTTTATAAATGACAGGCAATTTTACAATTTTATTTTTAGACTGAAGGCTACTTAGTAGAAACCTAATTAATGAATTATTTAAAGTACCTACAATAATGCTTAAAAATTAAAACTAACACATTACTTATAAATATTATGGTCAAAACAGGTTAGCAATATCACAAACATCTAGTACACTCAAGAAAATTCAGGTAATTGTAATTCACTCAGTTTACAGAATGGTATTTATCAGCGCATGACCTGTATTTGCATCCATTGGCCATCATGGTCAATGTTACATTCTTAGTTTCAATTATATTATAATAATGATATTAGTTTATTCTATAATATATAATTATGAATAATTATATCAAAGAAACTAAAAAAGTTTAGAGATATTGATTAAATTGATTATATATCTTGAGAAACTTTAAAATATATAAATAATCTGAGTAAAACATGGAATCTACTCTTCTCACACACTCCTCTCAAATCCCAATTATCCTACCACACCCATCCCAAAGGGGAGATTATTATAGCTTTTAACAATTTGGTATACACATTTTTAGATTTTTTTCTTTGTCACTAATATAGTTAACTATGTATCCAAAAAACTTTGTTGTCCACTAAATAGCATTCCATAGATATTGTTCAGTTATTTGCCCATTTGATCTTTTTTTTTTTTTTTTTTTTTAATCTTTGTGCTACAATTGGCTTAATTGTAAAACACACCTGGAATATTTTACTTTCTTTGGCCTTATTTTTCACCAGCCAGTATGCAGAGTCCTACTTATAGTTATGCAGGGAACATCAGTCAATGAAAGATCAAAGACCCTTCCATTCAAATAGTTTGTTAATTTGAGGAGTGAGATAGACCAAAGTATGTGTGTATGTGTGTGTGTGTGTGTGTGTGTCTGCGTCTGTGTCTGTGTTTGATGGTGAATTGTGTTAAATGATAAAGCAGGTAAGGTAGGGAGAGGGAGAGTGGTGATATAAGTGGAACTGTAGCAAGATGAATAGTGTTAATCTAGTGTTAATTTACAATGCAGTGAACAGGGAAGGCATCATTTAAAATGTGAAATGTGAGCAAAGCCTGAAAGAGGTGAAGGAAGGAGTCATGTATTTTACTGAAGAAGAGAATCGCAGATAGAATTACAACTGTGCCAAGGTCCTGCGGCACCAATATGCCAGGCACCTTTGACATAGAGCCAGGTTTCCACTCTGCCCAAGCAGAGTAATGTGAAGAATAGAACAAGATGTGGGGAAGGACTCATTGGAGAGATCCTGGCTTTTAGTCTAAGAAGGTCTGAGAGCTGTAGAAAGGATTTGAGTAGAATACTGATATTATTTTATTTAAATTGTAACAGAATAGGTTTTAGGTGAGCTAGGGCAGAAAGAGGAAAACAGAAGGTGTTTTAATAATATAGTTGGGAGATAATGGTGGTTTGGACATGGAGGTACTAGATTGGAGAGAAGCAGTCAGATATAGGACATGCTTTTGAAGCATAGCAGAATTTGCTATTCAAAACACACCGCTTTCTTATAAGCATTATTTCATTCGGAAGCAATTGAGAAGCAGATATAGGAAAAGTTTTCTGCCCTCCTCCTATTAGCCTAAAAGCAGAACATAAGTTCACAAACGTGTTCCTCTTCTCTTCCCTGTACCAGAAACGACAAGTTAATCACCAGAGACAATTTTAGACCCTTATCAGCCCAAAGATGCACCAGAGGAATCTATATCACAAACTTTACTAACTAGCCTTTATCTACCAATAGTTTCCCCCGACACATTTACCTTCTTAGTTTGCAACCCTTGGAAGCCTAAAACTGCCTTCTTTTTCCCTTCATTTCTTTACGAATGTATTTTGTTGTTGTTGTTAAAGCATTAGTTCTAAGCCACCTCTCGAGTTACTCATCCCTGAATTTTTCCACTTAAATATGAGATACACATGTTAGCAAACTTATATTTGTTTTTTCTGTTTATTTTTTGTTTGTTTTGTTATGGAGCGCGTGCCAATAACCTAAGGTGGGTAAAGAAAACATTTTTCCTCCCCACACTTTTCAGATAGAGAGGTAATTTATTGCTGGATTGAATTTAGGGTATGGGAGAAAAGGGGCTTTAGCATTATTTTAAGTTTTTGACTTCATAAACTTAAGGAGGCATATGTCAATACTTGAGACAGGGAAAAATGTTACAGAAGCACATTGGTATGGTGGGCGGTAAGATTATTTGACATCCATTTAAGAATATCAAATAAGAAATCGGTTATTTAAGTCAGAAATTTCAACGAGATGTACTAATTATAGATATTATTTAGAAGTTTTCTGCATAGTCTTTAACTCTAACTCTGCAACTGGGTAAGATCACCAAGGAAATAAAACAGAAATAAGAAATGGTTGGGAAGGGGCGCCTGGGTGACTCGGTCGGTTAAGCGTCCGACTTCAGCTCAGGTCATGATCTCACGGTCTGTGAGTTCGAGCCCCACGTCGGGCTCTGTGCTGACAGCTCAGAGCCTGGAGCCTGTTTCAGATTCTGTGTCTCCCTCTCTCTCTGCTCCTCCCCTGTTCATGCTCTGTCTCTCTCTGTCTCAAAAATAAATAAACGTTAAAAAAAAATTAAAAAAAAAAAAAAGAAATGGTTGGGAATATTATCTTCAAATGTGTCTCTAGTTCTTTACCGTCCTTCAAACTATGCCCTTTCTAATGTGACTTTATAGTGCCTTCCAACAAGAAGTGACATCTATCCATACCTTTGTGATTCTAAGACAGCCTTGTGATGTGACTTGGCCAATAGATTGTAACGGAAGTATAAAGCCAGCCCTCTAGACTGGGTCACATGGCTCAGTCACCTCTATCATCCAGACCAATGAGCTCACCAGCCTCCAGAAACGTAAGTGAGGCCCTCGTCCATCAAATAACATATAGCTGAACACCAGTGTAAAAGTAAGTGTTCAATTCAACAGAACCTGTCCCAGAACCATTCGGTAGGCATATGGAATCCTGAGCAACAACACATATTTACTCTTTTAAACTACTGAGTTTTGGGGTAGCTTATTACTCCATAATAATTACAAAAATCAAGGAAGGAATCCTAAGGGCAGTCTAATTGTTAAGGGATTAGGAATGAAAAGGAACCAAACAAAGAAAACTAAGAGAGCAGCCAGCGGGGTTGGAAAAAATCCAGGTATTCATGGTATCACTCAAACTGGAAAAAAGTATTTCAAAAGAAACAGAATTATCAATTCTGTCAAATACTGTAACTCAAGTAAGATGTGGAAGCTGACCATTGGATTTAGTAATGTAGAGAATATTGTTGTCCTAATTTCTTTTTAAAAAACTTTTTTTAATGTTTATTTTATTTTTGAGAGAGGGAGAGACAGAGTGCAAGCTGGGGAGGGGCAGAGAGAGTGAGGGAGACACAGAATCCGAAGCAGGCTCCAGGCTCCGAGCTCCAAGCTGTCAGCACAAAGCCTGACGCCAGGCTCAAACTCATGAACCGTGAGATCATGACCTGAGCCAAGGTTGGACGTACAACCGACTGAGCCACCCAGGTGCCCCAAGTTGTTCTGATTTCAAAGATGCTTCCTTGACCACGTTGATAGGATGAGAACGAGGTGAATTTTATGAAGGCACTGAAAACTACTGTGTGAATTTAATTATAAATTGTAAAATTTTGAAATTCTAGATAGTCTCATTTGGGCTGAATATGTATGTTTTCCAGTAAAACCAAATGTATAATCCTATTATAAAATGTTAAAACCTTAAACATTTGTTACCCTTCATACATGCAAAAGTAAATAAAACAATAAAATTCAAGCATTGTCCTTGCTGTATAAACCATTATATATGCAACTTACATTGCACATGCCTTTCATTAAACCAAATGACAGTGAGAGGTAAGGTTGCACACCAGCATGTAAACAGCATTCCAAACAAAATGTGGGAGACATTTGAATAACAATGTACTTCTAAGGGCATAGAAACATTCTTTAGTCACTTTGATCTATTAGTTACACTAATACTTTTATGTATTAAAAATAATCTTCTGGGGCAATATAAACAGTTTATACTAACATTTGGCATTCAAGGTAAATCATTGGTGTGTATTTATTAATAGGCTTTAATTTCTCTGAAAGAGAGATTGGTGGATTATTTAGGCACTTTTTGTTTTGTTTTGTTTTTTAATGATATTTGCTAAACTTCACATAAGTTTAAGAAAGGGAATCATACAATCATACATCCTGAGTGTTCAACTTGATCTCTTTATTGTCTAGGAGCCCATGTTTATCTTCTCTGCTTTCCGTGTTACCCCCCATTGGGATAGAGGACATGATGCTGTGAGTCTCATTATGTAACATAGGTTTGAAGACAGAGCACTGACGCACCCCTGGTAACCTTTGTGCATACAGGCCCCACAGCGGTCAGAAAGAAATAATTACAGCCACTTCAAAGTGATTAAAAGCAGTTCTGGGCAGAGGGAAAGAATCATCCTAATTGTGCCCTGGGGAAGAACTGTTTCAGAGGGATACTTACCATTGCTTTGAAGAAAAAGTAACTACTTTGGCCATCTCGACAGGCTTCACTAGGTAGAAATGTATAAACTCTCATAGACTCCAGGGAGAGAATAAACTGAATACCCAGTCTAAGCATTGATTTCTTAATCTCATGAGGTAAACCCCTGCAGAACATGATGCAAAAACAAACCATGTGATTTCAACTGAGTGACCCCATTGCATTAAAACTAAATTAGACCAATGTCGATAAGCCTCAAGAAATGAATGTCCTTCTAAAGAAAGCAATAGTTTAATTTATAATTCTGCCTAAAGGTTTCTCTGCTAAAAATAATCAAATAGACTAGATCTAATGTTTTCTGTTTCATTTAAAATAACATCAAACAAATGTAATAACTGACCAGTAGTGATTACATATTTTGAAAGCATACAATGGTATTTACTTTCTCAAAGCTATTGGGAAACATAAAATTTGTCACCCAGTTGCATTCTGGTGCTTGGAAGGAAAGGCACATTTAACTTACTGCTAGCAATGAATTAAAAACTAGGGAGAAGCATTTATGTAAATAGATTTTATGGTCTAAATTTCCATTATTAGCGATAGTTTCCATTCTGACCTAGATCTTTATTTAAAAAGATATAGCTAAATGTTGTTTTCTTCCAAACTCAGGTACTAACAGGGATTATACCTGTTATTTAAGTGCAATAACAAGAGTCAGACTGGTCTAATACAAGAATGTTCATTTGTATAAACACCTTTATTCAACAATATTTTAAATGCTTTTTAAGTTTTTTTCTCCATTTGTTAAAAATTCATCACAGACATGATAATTGTATACCATTGCTGATTTTGAAAAAAATTAAACATAATTATTATTGTTAGGGACATTGAGAATGTTATATCAGTCTTGTCTTTAAAACTAAAAAAAAAAAGTTTGTTGCAAGGGCTTTTGTTTTACATTTTACAAAGTAATAGTCTTAAAATAGAAATTGCTTCTAATTAAACCTTAAGATATAATATCATATTCATACATATTACAAATACAGACTTTATTGGGCCCTTGGGTGGCTCAGTCAGTTAAGCATCCGACTTCAGCTTAGGTCATGATCTTGCCTCCTGTGAGTTCGAGCCCCAGGTAGGGCTCTATGTTGACAGTTCAGAGCCTGGGGCCTGCTTTGGATGCTGTGTCTCCCTCTTTCTGTGCCCCTCCCTTGCTTGTGCACTGTCTCTCTCTCAAAAATAAATAAACATTGAAAAAAAATACAGACTTTAGGAAAATACTGAAACAGATAACTTTTTTTTTTTTTTTTTTTTTAAGAGAGAGAGTGTGAGTTGGGGAGAGACAGAGACAGAGAGAGAGAGAGAGAGAGAGAGAGAGAGAGAATACCAAGCAGGCTCATGACCAGCACAGAGCCCAACACTGGACTCAATCTTACCACCCTGAGCGGAAATCAAAAGTTGGAAGCTTAACCAATTGAGATGCCCAGGTGCCCCTGAAACAGATAATTTTAGAGCAATTTGTAGGGTTTATTTTCTTCTTGTTTTAAGTGATTACTGACAAATGAAACGTATCAATGGAAAAGATTAAAATAAATTACAAGAGGGGCACCTGGGTGGCTCAGTTGGATAAGCTTCCAACTTCGGCTCAGGTCATGATCTCAGGGTTCCTGAGTTCAAGCCCCCTATCAGGCTCTCTGCTGACAGCTCAGAGCCTGGAGCTTGCTTCGGATTCTGTGTGTCTCTCTCTGCTCCTGCCCTGCTCACACTCTGTCTCTGTCTCTCAAAAAATAATAATAATAAAATAAAATAAATTACAAGACTATATGTATATAAATTAATATTTAAATGAACAATTATGACATGACTATTGAAATTTATAATTACCTATTTCATGTTTTCACTTAGTAAAATTTTTTTAAAAATTTTAATTTTTTTTTTGAGAGAGAGAGAGAGCATGAGTGGGAGAGGAGCAGAGAGAAAGGAAGTCATAGAACTGTGCTGAAAGCTCAGATCCTGATTTGGGGCTCTAACCTACGGACAGCGAGATCATGACCTGAATCGAAGTCAGACACTCAACCGACTCAGCCACCCAGAGGCCCAAGTACATTTTTTTACTACTTTTCTATAAGGTTAAATAGTACTGCGTGTTTTAGTATGTATATAAAAAATTCTGTAGTTTTATGGAATTCTAAAACACTAGAACAGAATATGTTTTCTGTATTCTCTATTGACTATGCAAGATCTTTTATTTAAGTTTGTTTATTTCTCAGCAAGAGCTAACAGAATAATACTATGTGAAATGGAATATGTTAGTTTTTTTTTCCTTCCTCAAATTTTTACTAGTTGTTGACTGCTATTGGAAGACTACCATATGGTGTAAAATAAAGATTTCATTCCAGTGTGTTACAATATGTTGTATTAAAACCATAAGGTAAGAAAACTTTAATATAAAGGTCATAAAATTGCTGGAATGTACCACACTGAAAAAGAAGTTGTTACTGCCTAAGTCATCTCATCAATATAATGATATACATGTCAATATGTGTGCTAAATAAAATAGATTTAAAATATTTTTAAAAGATGTCTTCTTTATGCAAAAGAATCATAATAAACTAAGTAGTGTGGCAAGCTAAATATTTAAGTCTCAAAAGAGAAATATTTAAGAGCTTGGGTCCATTCATGCATTCAGTAGAATTTATTGATTACCTACAATATAGTAACCACCAGGCAGAAAGATGTACAAACTCAGAATCAGTTCTCCAGGGGCTTATAATCTACTAATGGTGGCTGTAGATGTATAATCAAATAACCATAAAAATGCAGTATGTTCTATTTTTAGTAGACATTTGAAAATGATGTTCTGTGGGCCTGGAGAAGGAAGCACTTAACTCTGCATAATAATTCAAGGAAGACTTCCCAGAGGAACTATCATTTCAGCTAAAAGTTTGGTTTTCATTATTCAAACCTCCCAAAGTGCTAAATCTATATGTCCAAAAGTTTAATAATCATAATAAAAAGAATAATTTCACAATTTCTATTCTTTTGTCCCCACAGTACAGTTCTACAGAGGAGCCAGAGTGATCTTTCAAAGCATCACTCAAAGCAAGCCATTCTTTTGCTTGAAAAGTCTGGAGTCACATCTGATCTCCTTCCAGTTTTCCTTCAGTTAATCTCTTCTCTAGACAGCAATCTTGTGAGAAAGGACTTTTCCTGATCACCCTATGAAAAACAGCATTTCTTAATGTATTATGATTTAATTAAATGAATATATATTTGCTCTTGGCCCCAGTTCCTGGCCCAGCGCTCCTAAAACCCTTGGAAGCTCCTGAGTGAAAAGAGGATCTTCAATATGCTGAAGAGATGGTGGAAACCCCTGGAGAGCTTCAGGCTGGGGGCTGGTCTCCAGCAAGACTGAGCCATAATTAGAGGGTTGGAACTTTCGGCCTCAACAGAACCTCCTGAGAGTATTGGGGAACAGAGATTGAGTTCAATACTAACGGCCGCTGATTCAATCAATCATGCTATGTAATGAAACCTTCATATAAACCCCAAAACATCAGGGTTCTGAGAGTTCTTGTGCTGATGAACACATCGAATGTGCTGGGAAGGTGCTGAGCCCACAGAGAGCATGGGAGTTCTGGGCGAATTGCCACCATCCAAACTTTGCCCTGCGCTGCTCCTGCATTTGGCTGCCCTGAGTTGTATTTTTTATGGTAAGTTAGTAAATGTAAGTAAAGTGTATTTTCTGAGTTCTGTAAGTTGTTCTAGCAAATAATCGAACCCAAGGAGGGGATCGTGAGAACACCTGATATATAGGTAGTTGGTCAAAAGTACAGGTGACCTACGACTTATGACTGGCATTTGAAGCAGGGGCAGTCTGTGGTACCGAGCCCTCAACCTGTGGGGTCTGCATAGCTCAGGATAGTTACCATCAGAATTTATTAAACCAATGGACAGCTAGTTGGGAGTCAGAGAATCACAGACCTATTTATTGTACATTCCTTTTAATCTTTTCTGTGTTCTCTACAGCACTATGCCTAAGATTATAGGAAAAGTAATTTGTCTCCCACAGATGCATTATGACAAGTGACATTTCCATTTTGTTCATTTTGCAAATATTAGCCATGCAATAAAATGTATAAATGAATAAACAAATAAATCTTGGACTGGACTACTATATTGATATTTCTTATATCACTGGTCATATAGAATATAATTAATATATCAAAAAGCAAACATTTGTTTGTAAGAGTCTTATAAAGATTCTTGTGGAGAACTGTTATCAAGTGAAGGAAGATAAATGAGATATTTTGTAAACCAACTAACAAAGAACCGAAACTGACAGAAATCAAACTAGAAAAGTAAAATATCTTTGAGTTACATTATAGGTTCTCTAAAAGCTGTTTTGTTTTTCATTTTTAATTTTGTAAAGTTCATTCCTTGTCCTGAAATAAAAATGATATGACTTTCCCCCTTGTTTGCTTGTAAGCTGTAAGATCTAAGTATCCCAAAAGGCTTTAGTTGCAAATACTAAAAGAGTAAATTCCCCCCTATATGGTTTTTGAATTATCCATAGGAGGGTAATCAAACAAACCAGCTAGGGAAATCAGAGGGATCCGCTGGAGACTTCCTTTTGCCACAACTAAACAGACCAGTTCAAACAGTATGCTTCCCTGAAATGTCCTTTTGCAAAACTGGTTTTATCCTCTTGAAAATTGAACTCTCATTCTCTACAAAATGGTATACACTTAAAAGTATTAAGACAACTTGCTCTATGTATAAGGTATATTTAAGTGCGTTAAGTAAAATATTTGTGAAGTATCTCTCCACTATCATTTTGTTTGTTATCATATTGCCTCTGTAGTAGACCAAAGCCTAACAGTAATAAAATCTAATTCAAATTCTTAATTTCCTTAGTGAACTTTTTTTTATGTTGTTTGACCAACTACAGAGACTTTTAATAGAAAATATCCTCCTAAAGTAACAATATATAAGACTGTAGTATGTTCATATATATATATATATATATATATATATATATATATATATATATCTTTTTTCTATGCAGATAATTTATAAGGTCCTTTACTTTAGTTAAAAATCGCATATTGTCAGAGGGGAAAAATAATTTTCCTTCCACACTTTCAGTTTCAAGGCTGACTCCCCTATAATAAAAGATAGGTTAACAGGAGAAAACAAACAAGTTTAATTACATATATACCTCATGTATACAGGGGAGATACCCAGGAAAACTGAGTGAAACTACCTGAGCTGCTTAAATGTGGAAGACACAATTTTTAAAAATTTTCTGGAATTCAAAATATGCATGAGACAAACAGTGCCTCTGAATGGTTCAAAATCTAAAGAAGCACTTTAGATTAATATTTAGATGCATTATGCATAGGCAGAATTGATACAAACTGTATACCACTTAATATATTGTAGTATTATGTTGACATATTGCACTAGAAATAAAATAAGCTAGTTAAGATCTCATATCCTGTAATAAATCCAGTCTAGTAAAAAGCTAAAATTTGGCAAGAGAAAACACATACAAGTAAATAGCTCACTAGGGCTTCAAAAATGTTCTCTGCTATTGATAATTTTAAGACCTGTCATAATTTGACCAAAGTCCATGAAATCTAAAAAATCATTTTGTGAAAGATTGTTATTTTTATTTTTTTAAATATTTTTAAAATTATTTTGAGAGAGAGAGAGAGAGAGCAGGGGAAGGGCAGAGAGAGAGGAAGAGAAAGAAAGAATCCCAAGTAGACTCTGAACTCCATTAACACAGAGCTTGACATGGGGCTTGAACCCATAAACTGTGAGATCATGACCTAAGCTAAAATCAAAAGTCAGAGGCTTAACTGAATGAGCCAACCCAGCACCCCAGTTGCTATTTTTTTTCAACTCTTTATATATCACCATATAGAGTTTTTAAGTCACTATAAACTTACAAATTTTGTGAGTTCTAATTTTAAAAGAAACTCATCGAATTAAATGACTCATTTTAAATTCCCATGTGCACTTACTAGAAAAAATTATTGTGAAACATTATACAAATTTCAAATGAAAAAAAAATCTAAGAATTAAATAAAAAATTGCCAATGCATAATCAATGCATCTTCTATTGACTATGTTATAGTAATTGTGTTCCATGTTTTCCTGTTGCCTTGATGTGGTTCTATTTTGTACAATGTGTGTGTGTGTGTTTCAATGAAGCACCAGTTGTTTATCATATCATGATAATATCTGTAATAATATACAATTTAATCTTTTCTTCCTAAGAGTTTCCAGCTAAAGCTCTTCCAAACTTTCATGATAGCTGTAGTATATCCTGCACTTTCCTGCTGAACACAATATCATATTTAGTGGTACTATCACGTCTTGTAGATTTATGCCAAAAATTCCCTATAAAGTAAGTAAGCTATTTCCCTTTCATTATATGGTTGTTTTTAGTATAACTTTAAAAATAAACATTTACATTTTGCAACTTAAGATTATTAGGGAGGTTATCTTCATTGAACATAAAATATGCAGGTTTCAGTTGAAACAAGAAACTTTAAAATTTAATTCTATAGAATGTCATCTCAATTTAGTAAAGTAATAATACAAATTACTTTCATAACTGTTCATCTGCTTACTCTTGCCACATAGCAAAACATCTAACAATTTCTAGCATAAAACGACCATTTTATCATGCTCATTTCTATGTGTCTGAAACTGGTACAGGGAACCAAAGAAATACCTGTTTCCTCTCCATTAAATTGGAATCCTCAGCTGGGAGTATATGAAATCCAAAATCATCTGGAGTCTGATTCATTCACATATTTAGTGCCCAGGCTGGAATAACACAGAGATGCAGCTCAGCTATAATTCTCAACAAGAGTATCTATCCAAGACTTTGCCACGTGTCCTGGACCCCTCACAGAATGTCAGCTTGTAGATAGTCAAATATCTTACATGGCAGCTAAGGGACTACAGCCTGAATGTTACTACAATTAAATGGAATTTGCATAGTCTCTTATGACATAGCCTCACAAGTCACACAGTAAAACTTCTGTCATACCCTACTGCTTGACAGTTATAAGTCCATGCATGCACAAAGGCAGGAGACATAGACACTGCCTTTCAGTGATAGCTGTGTCAAAGTATTTGAAGGCAATTAAAAAACTGTCACAATTTCTAAACAGAATTGTTTTAGATATTGCAACCACAAGCTTTGGGAAATTGTCAGAATTAGTAGAATATTTAAAACTGATATGGAATCTCAGATCATAAAATTCAACCTTCTATATTGACATGTGAGAAAGATAAAGACTAGAGAAGAAAAATCACTCCTCTTTGGGGAAATTATCTGTGGCTTGAGAAAGAACCATCCAAAAGCATTAAAGGGTAGATATATGTCACTCACACAGGTCCAGGAACTCTGCCTATTCCCACTCACCAAGTTGGAAAACCTCATAATTCAAGGCGGCTTGGGTAGAGCACATAGGAGAGTCTTATTTCAGTAGCAGGAACAATTAGCCCTATGTTAAACATTGTTATTGCCTTGCCTAACATTTCTTTAAAGGCAAGACCTGAAATGGTCAAATTGTTTGCAAGTAGCTTAACTGCATATCAGAACAAAGCTTCAGAATATAGGACTACAAAAATATCCAGCAAAAACAAAGCAAAATATATAATGACTAGGAACCAATAAAAAATTATAAGACACCTAAAGGTATAGGAAAATACGATCCATAATGAGGAGAAAAGTTGGACAGTTGAAACTGACCCATAACTGGGGCACCTGGGTGGCTCAGTTGGTTAAATGTCTGACTTAGACTCAGGTCATGATCTCGCAGTCTTTGAGTTTGAGCCCTGGGTTGGGCTCTGTGCTGACTGCTAAGAGCCTGAAGCCTCTTTCAGATTCTGTGTCTGCCCTCTCTCTCTGCCCCTCCCCTCCCCCCCTGCTCATGTTCTCTCTCTGTCTAAAATAAGTAAACATTAAACAATAAAAACTGACCCATAACTGACACAAATATTAGAATTATCAGGCATGCACATCAAAATAGTCATTAGATTGAATTTCATTTATTCAAAACTTAAGTAGAGCCACATAAGTTGTCAAAAAAGATCCAAATTCAAATTCTTGACATGAAAACCATAATATCTGAGGTGAAAAATATACCAGATGGGATTAAAGACAAATTCAATATTGCAGAAGAAAAAAATTAGTTAAGTTTGAAATAAAAGCAATGGGCAGTATCTGTTATTGAATATTGTTTGTCTCTCTTGCGAAATAACAAATAAAAATATTAGGTATTTAAAGGACCACTAGAAGAAATGAAGAAGAAATGAGTCTACTTCCTGAAATATTAAAAGGAAGTCAGCTACAATAGATAAAGAAAACCTCCATTACACACACACACACACACACACACACACACACACACACACACACTATGCATACATATTGTATTAGGCAACTGTATACTGTAGTTCATGAGTTCCAAAGGTTTCCTATGATGGAAATATTATTCATAATATTCTTAGAAGTTGTTCATGATCTCCTAGAAACTTCATCTGAAGCTATACAATTTACTCTGCAAATTTTACAGAGAAAAATTAAGTCATGCAATATATTTTACTTTAAACTTATGATTTTGGATAATGTTTCGTTTATAACAGCTAACAAAACCTATGTTAAATATAATGCATATTAGTAAAAGAAAATTTTTACTCTGTATAATTCTGTATAGTTTCAAAATTGTTACTAAACTAGCAATAAAGGAAGTTATACGACAATATACTTAAAGTGTACTAAAATAGAGCACACAATTCTGACATGGAATTGTGATCTTGCATGAATCTGTTTTAATCTCCTGTAATGTCTCATTTGATCTGACAAAGAAGAGTGTAATTACATGTATAAATAAAGAAGAAAGGGATTCCATACTAATAGCCATGTATATCAAACCAAAGTCTTGAAAATTGAAAAGTCGGGAGCCAGTAATAATGTCCATTCATTTAGTTTATTTATTTAAATCTTTGGTTTAATGAGTGAAAAATATATATTAGGCATGGTGATGTTTTCTAGGAAACAATAAAGGGGAAGATCATCTTTGTACCTAAATTGTTCTTAATCATTTCAAACTAATTACAATACAGTGCATATATGCAAAGCATCCTGTAATGGGAAGGAGCATCCAAGAATAGAGTCCAGAGACAAGATAGATAACAGCTTAACTTTAGCGTAACAAAGGAGAAGTAGATGAGAGTTTGTAAAACATTCAAGCATAGATCACTTAACTAAAAGGTATGAAATGTGATCATATTGTGTTGAGGAATAGAAAATTGTTTAGTAAAGCTAAAGCTTATGGATAAAATGGCAGTGGGAGCTAAGTTCATAATGAGCATTTGTGGTCACCTCTAGTCTAAAGAAAAATGTAGATGTTTCCTTTGTAACCCGTAATTCTGCTATCATTTAATCTTGTTGTGACATCTATATTTTGAGCAAATTCTATTTATATTGTGATCCACTAAAATCCATAGGTCATTCTGAGCACATGATGATTTATTTCTCCCATGTCTTAGGCTCCCAGTGAAGGAGTGAATCTGCAAAGTGGTTCATACTTCCCAGTTTAGTGAAATTTCATTAACATACATATCCTACATCTTAATATTAAGGAACCAAATATTCAATGAAATAAGTGTCCATACACTATACATATTGCTCTCTAATAAAGTCATGGCCAACCCATTGTTTAAATTCCAAAATATTACAAATCATGAACAAGAAAATCTAACATAAGATATTCTGCTATTTCTCATCTTCCTTACATATCCAGATATCCTAAGCAAGCAGAAATATATCTATTAAGTCTATCTGTAAAATAAATTTTCATTCTGATTTCATCTTTGAATGAGTGTTCATCTGTTTCGGTACTTTGGGTTTTCAATGGGACCTAACATTAGATAAAGATTTCATTATATGAGCTATAAATAAATATAAATGAGCATTATAAACAAAAGTTGACATAGGAGAAGTTCCTTGTTAAGAAGACGGCATCTAATTTAACCCAATAGAATGTGTTAACATATTGGGAAGAAATGTATTATGCACAAAGATTAGTCAACCTTGCAGAAATAGTTGTACAGATACTGAAAAAAATCTTACCACCCACACAAATACTATCCAGAATAAATTAGTATAAATCAACAGAATTTGAGTATCTCAACCCCTCTTTTAGAAAGGGGTATGTTGTGGCCTGATGTCATTAAAATAATTTACTTATCTACTTTACTACTCTTCTCTGATTCAATGCTCAGTAAGTAATCTTCTAATTTTAAAATAATTATCATATATTTACATGTATACATACACATATACATATATGTATGTATACATACATGTATACATGTATACATACACATGTATGTATACATACATACATGTATGTGCACATATGTGTATATATATGTATATATACATATATATGCCTGTAGATAGATATATAGATGATAAAAGATAGAGAAATAGATGATAGATAGATGAAAGAAAGAAAAAAGAAAGAAAGAAAGAAAGAAAGAAAGAAAGAAAGCAAGAAAGAGAAGAAAGAAAGAAAGAAAGAAAGAAAGAAAGAAAGAAAGAAAGAAAGAAAAAGAAAGAAAGAAACTAGTTATGTGTGTGACCATTAGTGTTCTGGTCCACAATTTTATTTACCCAGGTACAATAGTAAACTGAAATTCTGATTGTATTTATTAAAGGATATGGTTAATATGCCCTTTCCCTGAGAAAGTTCATTCTTCTGTCTGTACACAAAATGAAATTCTCAGGCAAACAAAACACCCTTGAATCTTGGTAGGTCGTCATAATAATATTAACCTCTAATTCTCTTGGGAACTAAGCACCCAGATATCTTTGGCAACAAAACCTCTAATCACATCTTTGTTTAAATTTAAAATTCTATAGAACTTGGGGCACCTGGGTGGCTCAGTCGGTTGGGCATCCGACTTCGGCTCAGGTCATGATCTCGTGGTCCGTGAGTTCGAGCCCCGCGTCGGGCTCTATGCTGACAGCTCAGAGCCTGGAGCCTGTTTCAGATTCTGTGTCTCCCTCTCACTCTGACCCTCCCCCATTCATGCTCTGTCTCTCTCTGTCTCAAAAATGAATAAATGTTAAAAAAAATTTTAAAAAAAGAACTTAAATTATTATCTAATACATTGTTCACCGATCCTTTTGCCCACCAATTTGGAGGTTACACCTTTCATAATCCTCTTATTGATCACTTGTAGCCCTGCGCTATTAGTTCATGGTTACCTCATCCAATATAATTAAATGAAACACAGTCCTTTTAATTAGTAGGGTTTTTAAAAATAAATTCTTTAATTAAAGGGTTTTTTTTATATGTCAGTTTTTATTCTGCTCTTATAGAATGATTTTTTTATGAAGAAAGGATATTATTTCTCAGTTACTGGGCCTGGCTATATCTTTGTTTCCTTCTTTAGTCTTTATAAACAAAGGAATATAATGGAATTTATAAAAACTAGAGGGACAGATTATAGTTTCTCCTAACCAGATTTTACATAAGAACCTATCTTTGCAATTATAACAAATTGTCAATGCCAGTAGATGCAACACACTGTCATCATTATGCCTTATTATTGTGTCCTACACTATTTTTTGGGTAGTTGTTCACAGACATGTGTACAAAACAATTCATGTTTACCTTATTTGCAATAGCAAAAGAGAGAGAGAGAGAGAGAGAGAGAGAGAGAGAGAGAGGAGAGAAAGCTGAAGCAGTCAAATTATGGTGCTATATCCATTGAACAAAATACTACCATCTATTAAAACAAGTGAATTTCACCTAAAAGGGAATGATATGGGCATAGAGAAGGTGTTAAAGACACTTGTGTCAAAAAATCATATTGCTAAATAATATATTCAAGATATGCAATAGAAGGATACTGGCAATTAATTTATGTTTTACTAGAAATAAATATAAGAAAACAATTATGATCATGCCTATTTCCTATTAATTATATTCATGTGCACAATGATGCCATTGCTAATAGCAACTCCATATCCCAATTATAAAATTTAATTGAAAATGTCGTACATTGACCATTGGGGCTCTTTTGGATATATAAAAAAATAATTATGATTTATTCAATCTTAATCAAACCTGAAGAATGTTTTGTTTGACCAGAATCATGAAAAAAAGAACAATAATATGAATGTCTCTAGAGAGTTTGCTGCATGGATACCACGTCTTGTTGCTATTCACTTGGACTGTGCCTTTTGTGTCAGAGAAATCACTATATATATTATCTAGAAAAACTAAGGAACTTAGTCAATATTCTTTTCAAATACCTCTTGTTATTAAATGATATTTCTTATTTTGCAGGTTGATCTGTAAAATGATGCTTAAAATTGCACACAGTTTTCTTGTAAGACTCAAGCTCTATTGTCACCGGAAGCTACTAAAATGAACAAACATCATCTTCCAAAGGAACAAAGCTTTTGTTTCCACTAACTAAAATCAGCATAAAATAATGTTTTCGTTGTTAATGTTCAAGGTCAAAGAACAACTGCCCTGAAATTTTGCCTTCTATATAGTTTTAAATGTACCAACCTCCCAAATAAACTCTTTCTTTCCTGTAATTACTTCTTTTCAACATTCCATAAAGTCACATGGAAGATACACTGATATCAATTATTAAAGTTCATATAATTGTGTTCAATATTTCATTATAATTATAATAGTCTCAACATTTTTAAAATTTGAAAGCTATAAATGGAAAGTTTAATTACTATGATATTTAAAATTGGACACGTTGTTTCATCATCTCCCAACATGATTATTAAATTTATCAGAGTATTTATCCTATAATGCATCTATTTGGCTTGGCCCATAAAATTTATTATTTTTTATATTTATTCATTTATTTTGAGAGAGAGAGAGAACACAAGTGAGGGAAGGGCAGAGAGAGAGGAAGAAAGAATCCCGAGCAGGCTCTGTACTGTCAACGCAGAGCACGACGTGAGGTTTCACCTCACAAACTGTGAGATCCCACCTCACAAACTGTGAGATCATGACCTGAACCAGAACCAATAGTCAGACACTTAACTGAGCCACCCAGGCTTCCTACTTAAAATTTTTAAAATAATAACAGTATATATTTTAAATGATTGCATATGTTTCTTGAATCTGGAAAGAAACTAAAATAAAATATTTAAAAGTAGTTTTGTTGTAAATTTAATTGATGGAATTATTTTCTGGGTAATTTCATAGATATTCATATAGGGCTATACTTTAGAGTGTCTTCATAATAAACCATTTCCATAAGTAAAACTAGCCTTAACTGTCTTCAAAGTACAAATGGAAATTTTTAAAGTTAAAAAAGTTTCCCAAGTAACTCTTTTGGCCTCTTGGAATGATTTGACTATTATAGAGAATTTGAGAAAGGTGAAATTAATGTCATTATATTTAATATTTTATAAATATAGCTTAATAAATTCATGAATATTTTGATAAATTGATGTTGTCTCATTTGAAGATACTGCTGATATTTCCAAAGGAAAGTTATGGCCACATGCATGGAATAAGAAAATACATTAATTCTCTTGTGATGGTCTCCATCATCCTTTATTTATTTATTTAATTTTTAATTTTATTTAAATCCAAGTTAGTTAATATACAGTTTAATAATGATTTCAGGAGTAGAATTTAGTTTTTAATCACTTAAATATAATGCCCAGTGTTCATCTCAACAAGTGTCCTCCTTTATGCCCATCATCCATTTAGCCTATCCACGCCCCACCAACACCCCTCCACAACCCTCAGTTTATTCTCTATATTTTAGTCTCTTATGATTTGACTCCCTATCTTGTTTTATCTTATTTTTCCTTCCCTTCCCCTATGTTTATATGTTTTGCTCCTTAAATTCCACATATTAGTGAAATCATATGATATTTATCTTTCTCTGACTAATTTCACTTAGCATAACACCCTCCAGTCCCATCCATGTTGTTAAATGGCAAGATTCCATTCTTTTTGGTTGCTGAGTACTATTCTACTGTAAATGTGTGTGTGTGTGTGTGTGTGTGTGTGTGTGTGTGTGTGTGTGTGTGTATCTTCTTTATCCATTTATCAGTTGATGGACATTTGGGCTCTTTCCATAATTTGACTATTGTTGATAGTGCTGCTATAAATATTGGGGTGAATGTGCCCCATTGAATCAACATTTTTGTATCCTTTGAATACCTAGTAGTGCAATTTCTGGGTGGTAGGGTAGTTCTATTTTTAATTTTTTGAGTAACTTCCATACTATTTTCCAGGGTAGCTGCACCAGTTAGCATTCCCACCAGCAGTGCAAGAGTGTTTCCCCTTTCTCTGCATCCTCGCCAATGTCTGCTGTTTCCTGAGTTGTTAACTCCATCATCCCTGAAAAGATCTATATATACGTGTGTGTTTTTTTTATTCTTACAAATATTCTATACTTTGTCTTGATTTCTGCTCCTTGTCATTCATGATTTGGAAAAATTACATTTCCTGAATCACCATTCTTTTTTCTTGTTGTTGTTAGAAAAAAGCATCTCTTCATATAACAGTTAATAGTTTGTGCAGTTTAATTAACAAAGTATTTAAATTAAATGTTTTATATAGCTTTTCAGTTGATTTAAGGTACTTAAGGACAATTAAGTACATTAAATTATACATAAAAACTATATTCCCTTTTTCTACTAGATGTTGCATTGTACTGTGCTGGGACAACAAAAGGAGACAATATATAAACCTATCATTAAAGTTACATATCTTCATTTTACTTTCCTCTCAAGGTACACAATAAGACACAATTTGAGGTGACCAAAGCCAACTTCTCAAGTTAGAGAATCATTTAAAACAAGTAAGGTAAAGAACAAAGCAGTTCTTTAACTTGATACGCTTCCATCAAAGGTTCTAATAAAATAATAATTATATATTTATTGCACTGATTTATTGTTTATTGGAATGACTAATAATATTTACATATATTTGTTCATTTAATCTTTACAATAATTATGTATGGTATATATTTTTGTTATTCCCATTTTACAAAGAGCCACAGAAAAATTAAATGACTATATATGTTTTAACTACTAAGAAATGATACAGCTGAGATTTTAGTCCTAAGACTCTGATTGCAAAGCCAAGATAACTCAAATAGTAATGAATTTATTGTACTTAATACATTTATTGTTTTATGAATTTACTTTGAATTTAGATAATTTGAAATTTTACATATTTTTTGAATGTTTAATCCATTCAAGCTCAAAGTCTGCACATTTTTGTATGTAAATATATAAACTTGCATTTTTCAAATATAAACTATTTCATAATGATTGAATATTACAACACTGAGCATACAAACTGAAAGAGATAGTTTTTCTTTTTTTGCTTTTATTTTTATTTTTTTAAGCTTATTTATTTATTTTGAGGGACAGATAGAATGTGACAGGGTAGGGATAGAGAAAGAGGGAGAGAGAGAGAAAACCCCGAGCAGACTCAGTGCTGTCATTGCAGAGCCCAAGGTGGGGCTTGGTCTCATGAGCTTTGAGATCATGACCTGAACTGAGATCAAGAGTTGACACTCAACTGACTGAGCTACCCAGATGCCCCTATATTTTTTTTAAGTTCTTAAAAACAGATTTATTGAGCTATAATAATTGTATAATTGTAATGGTGTAATTGTAATTGTGTTGTTTAAGTTGTGTAATCTGATAATTTTGACATATCACCAAAATCATGATGATAAGCATATTCCTCACTCTCAAAAGATTAACTGCTGCCTCACTGTAATCCATCTACACTGGCCCTGACTCTTGCACAGTTCTCAGGCAAACTCTAGTCCACTTTATGTTATTATAGATTTGTTTACATTTTCTAGAACTTTATATGAATGGAATCACTTAGTATGTGCTTTTTTTTTTTTTTTAATTGTCTGGCTTCTTTCACTCAATACAGTGAGTCTGGGATTCATTCATATTGTGTGTGTGTCAGTAGTTCATTCTTGTTATTTCTGGGCAGTGTTTCATTGTATGAGTATACAAAAATATATCCATTCACTTATATATATATATATTTTTTTTAACGTTTATTTATTTTTGGGACAGAGAGAGACAGAGCATGAACGGGGGAGGGGCAGAGAGAGAGGGAGACACAGAATCGGAAGCAGGCTCCAGGCTCTGAGCCATCAGCCCAGAGCCCGACGCGGGGCTCGAACTCGCGGACCGCGAGATCGTGACCTGAGCTGAAGTCGGATGCTCAACCGACTGAGCCACGCAGGCGCCCCATATCCATTCACTTATGAGGGAGTTTGGTGTTATTTCAGGTTTTGGAGTATTAAATATAAAGCTGCACTGAACATTCCTGTTCAAGTGTTCGTTAGAGGTATACTTTCATTGGGGAGTGGTGGTAAATACATAGGAAAGAAATGGCTGAAACATATGGTGGGTTTACAGCTCGTTTTTAAAGAAACTGTCAAAATGTTTTCCAAAACTAGTACCATTTTACATTTCTGACAAAGGTAAGGGTTCCTATAAATGCACAAAATAGACTAAACTCACAACTAGTCAGAGAATGACTATTTGATAATGACATACCACTTACAGGGTGATGACATATAACTTAACATTCAGCAGAAAGGTAAAAGTTAAAATGAGCTATAACATCTCTTACTGTCAGAGACTGAAGAAGGGAATACTCTCACTTAATATAGGTAATGCAATGTGTTATAGCTACTTTACATGTAATCTGACAATATGAAATTAAGAATACTATAATTTTATACATTTAACTAAAAAATTGAAAGCCTTTTACTCAGGAAAAAATGTAGTGTGCAAGGACATATATGCAATGATGTTTACAATAGCAGTGTTTATAGCAGAGAACAAAGACAAACATGTATGTAATCATGGGAAAATAAAAGTATATCTATGCCATGAAACACCATGTAGCCATAGATATACTAGTTTTCTTTAATAAATGTCCATTTTATAAAAGAAAGTTGAAATGTACAAATATAGATAGTGAGGTAGCATTTTTGTAATGTAAAAATAATAAGCCATATATTCAGAATAAGTGAACATGATATAATAGTGTAAATATCAATTATACTATAAATGTTTTTATAAATTACATGGAATTAAAAAATTACATAATTCTAGGGACACCTGTGTGGCTCAGTTGGTTAAGTGCCAGATTCTTGATTTAGCTCAGGTTGGTGGGTTTGAGCCCTGCATCGGGTTTTGTGCTAACAGCGTGAGCCTACTTGGGATCCTCTTGCTCTCCTTCTCTCTCTGTGTGCCCCCCCAAAAAATAAATAAATAAACATTATAAAAAATTACATAATTCTAAATATTATATTGCCAATATTGGGAAATATAATGAACTAAAAACGAAAGATACTGAACTTAAATATATGTATCACTATAAATTTACATAAAATTATGTGCTAACATTCATAAAATACTTTCAAAGTAAAATAAATAACCAACGAATATCTCAATTTATCTCAAACTAGAGAGTTCTAGAAACCAATCATCTACCCTTCTGGTATGATTCCTAAACACTAAAATATTGAGGGAAATACCAGGTAAACAGGAAAAAAATACTAAAATCACTAAACTCAACTTTCTTCAGTTAACTTTGAGATCACTATTGTGAATAGTGATTCACAATATTGTGAATAGATTTATATTCTATCTTGAACACAATTGCTAAATCATTTTCAAAAATTGCAAAATCACTTTTGCCCTTTCAAAGGTTTATTTGCTCCTAATTATATCTAAACATTATATATGTTCACATGTGCCTTAAAATAGTCATTTATTGCCGCAATTAAGTTAACATGTAAAAATTGTTTCTGCTAATAAGAGAGATTTGATTTTAGCTGTCTTTTATTAATATGCAACCAAACATTAAACCAACAAGTGGAGTTTAAATATTTGATCTCATAATACATGTTACTAAACATTTTTGGAAAAGACCACTTTTATATACTTGCATTAATTTTTTAAAAATACTAATGGATATTTGGCTCAAATCTATGTTTAATTTTGCCACCTTTTTAAAAAGAAGCCTTTTCTTTTTTAAATTCTATACACTTGGATTAACAGAAGTAATCTAATACATGTTAGCTTAATGAAAGGGAAGTAGTGAATCAAACCACATTTATTTCAGTTCACTGTTCACAGGCTCACTCATTTGCAAAATCTAATGAAATGCTTCCAGAATGAAAGGGAGGAAGACAGAAAGGCTGTAAAAGATTTGTGGGAAAATATGAATTAATTTTGAGACAATAAAATAAAGAGTTTAAGAAAGCTAATACTTCCTGTCAGAAAATTTTATAACAACTAATTCTACTGAATTCAATGCATAGTATTTCATAAAATTGAATTGCATGCCCAATCAATTTGATTCAATATGCTAAAGCATGTGTCATTGTTACTGAAATTTAGAAATGGTTACTTTGGGCTACTCTTATACATGGAAAGTGGAATTGTGTAGATTACACTTTATCAATTGAAATACAGACTTTAATTAATCCTTCACCTGGAAACCTAAGAACAGCTCCAGATCATTTGGTTAACCTCAAATAATATTAGTGTAATTGAGTCTATTGAAAATTTTTAGCAGCTGAAAAATGTAAATGTGAAAGAAAAAAATCACAATAGTAATTAATTACCTGCTAATTTAACGAATTCTTGGTCATTTTAATGGGCTATCCAAGACTTTGAGTCTAATCCAATCTTGTATTACTATTAGTACAACAGTAATTTTAGTTGTTTTTGTTATTTTATACAAACATACAAACATATAAACATACATACATGTATATAAACACATACATTAAACATACTCTTTACCCTGCTGAATACTGATAAATAAATTTACCTATTCCAAATCAATTGTACAACCTGGTTGTGTGTGGATTAAAAAAATACACATTTAACAAAACAATAAGAAATCAATAACTAAGAATTTAGTTGAAAATCAGATAACATAAAACCATCTGAAAATCTTTTTTTCACATTATTAGTGCTAAATTTGTGTAGGAATGCAGCAGAATAATGTTTCAGAAAATTCCAGAAGTATGCAAGCCAGAAAACCATTCCAGAATCAGTTTCCTTTTATAGAACTCAGATACCTTGATAGCAAAACACACAGTATATGCAAACGTGTTTTACACATTTTGGGTCCTGTTTAATCTTTTTTTTAATAGCCTTTTTTTTAAGTTTAGTTATTTTGAGAGAGACAGAGACAGCATGAGTCAGGGAGGAGCAGAGAGAGGGAGAAAGAGAGAATCCCAAGCAGGCTCTGCACTGTCAGCACAAAGTCCAATGTGTAGCTCAAACTTACGAACCATGAGATCAGGACAGAGCAGATACCAAGAGTTGGACGCTTAACTGACTTAAACATCTGGGAGTCCCAGTTCCTGTTTAATCTTATTCATACCTTCTTCTGATATTTGATTTACCTCCATGAAAACGTGTATCTGGTACATATCATCAGGTAAATAATTTAATCATTTTAGGAACTTCATATGAAAATAAAATTTGGTGATTTCACAATGATTTTAGCCATTTCCTTCTTCCTGGGCATTTAGATTATTTCCAGGTATTATTTATTCCTATGAACACAGCTGAAAAAACTCTGCACTCATATTTTTCTTCTTAATCTTTTATTTTTTTAAAGAATAGATAACCACAAAATGAATGTTAGTGAATCTAAAAACTGGGCATTGTTAAATGTGATTGCTATTGCTAGACCACTTGTCAATAAATTGGATAATTCCTATTTCCAATGGTAATGACAGCCTCTCCAAGATCCTTTCTAACATGAATTGTTGCTCTCCATTTAATATTTACTGCTCTTCATGGCAAAAAGTGGCAACTTTCTGTTATTTATTTATCTCCACTAAATACTCTATTTGCCTTTTGTCTCTGACCCACTCTTTAGCCCACTTTTCACAAAGGACCTATAGAGAGTTTTTATTTCCTCACCTCAAACCCCAACCCAGCTTCTAGGTGTTGTTATCTTGCTTAATAATTGGTGTAAGTCATTATTAGGTTTTTCCTTTAGTATACAGTCATAGCACTGAATATGTTTTTAAATGCCTAATTGTACTTTCATTAACATATACTAGGATAAACATGTGTGGAAATTGATTGGTCATAATTATTTTGTCTCCCTCTTTTCCCTACTTTGTATTTCTGGTTTTGTTCCATTGCCAGTGGTCAAATTAGTTTTCAACTATTTTCCTCTGATGGTATATGCCATTAACATACTCTCTAAAATAATTTCCTTTTCTGGGCACCTAGGTGGTTCAGTCAGTTAAGCATCTGACTCTTGATTTATGCTTAGATTGTAATCTCCCAGTTGTGAGATTGAACCCCATGTCCATCAATCGGCTCTGTGCTGGGTGTGCCTCTCTCTCTCTGCTCCTCCCCTACTTGCACTGTCTCTCTCTCTCAAAGTAAATAAATAAACATTCACACACACACACAAATTCCTTTGTTTAGATATTTTCCTTTTGGCCTAAAAGAAAAATTATACCTTATGCAAGTATATTATTGCCAAATTAAGTATTTTTCTCTATCCCATTGACTTCTACCACATATTACTACCAGCGAGAAACTGATGTTAGTATGTTTTCATTTTCTTTCAGAAATAATTTACTATAATTTACTGGAGTCTGTGGATTATTATCTTTATCCTTGGAATTCAAGGTATTCACTCTGATGGTAAAGGGATTTTTTGATTAATTCTGTCTGGGACTTGATGAGATTTTTAATTCTTTGGATCAGATGAATTGTCCCCTTTGATTTATGTAATCATTTCTTCTATATCATATATTCTTTTTCCCTTTCTAAAACATATTATTTTCATATTATATCTCTGGCAACTATCCTAAAAACTTCGTAATTATTTCCATTACATGTCATCTTTATTTTTTTTTCTTTTTTCTTTTTCCTGTGAGTTCTGAGCTATTAATTTCACATGATCTGCCAAGCCACTAACTTGGTGCTGAATACTGATGACCTAGTCTTTCGAATGTTTAAATGAGTTTCGCAATGCTAATATCATGATTTTAATAACTCAATTGTGCTCCTCAAGGGCTCATACTGTCATTTTGTTAAGGTTGTTGTCTGCTGATGATTTCAATGGCTATATTTCAAAGTGAGCACCTCAATCTCTGGGTTGTGTTTGTTAGTCTCTCATTTGGTTCCATGTGCTTTTAAGGATAGTATGATTTTTTTTTCCTTCCATATGCTTAGTGATCAGATTGTCATTAGAGCAGATTGGGCAAAGGAATGATCACCAGAAGGCACAGCTCTTTCTATGCATGTGATAAACCAGAAGACCATCTCTTAACTGCCAGTTGTTTCCTGAGGCCAGAGTAAAATGATTTTTTGCTTCCAAGTCTCACCAGCTACATTTGTTAGGCCTCTCCTAGTCTCAGCTACCTCAATTTGGTAGCTCCTTGACAAATCCAGAAAGACCAAGCATGTCTTCTCAAGAGTGAATGTGAGCTGGCTGGTATGGATCCTTGAGTATCTCAATGCTGAGCCATCACTGGTTATTAGGTTATCCTGTTTTGTTCCTTGGCTCAGCACAAAGAAGTCCTGTGCTTTAGGGGATCTGGAAAGAGCCATGTTCCTCAAATGCCCTCTCTAGTTTTTGTATTAAGAATGCTATTGTCTTATCCCAAAGAGGAAGCCAAGATATAGAAGGAAAGGGTATGGTTTTTAAGGATTTATGTTTTGCCCAGAGTCTCTCTCCCAGTAAACCTTACTACTCAAATAAGGTAATGAAATATGATTATTTATAAACATTGTATACCCTTAGATAGTCAAATAAATAATATTCCAGTCAGTTAAAAAAATATATGTGCAAACTCTTTTATCCTACTAGGTTTTATGTTTGGCCTACTCATTTTGTTAACACCAATTGGGATGAAGGTAGGACAGGAAGGAAGAAGAAATATAAGAAATGGTGTAGTTAGCCTTTATAATATTATACTGCAATGTAGCTAGGTAGTAATTCTAAGGGGGCGTTTTCTTATTTCCATTGGGGAAGTGTTACAGGGTGGAAGGGACAAAGGGGTAAGAGAACTAATCATTTGTTTGCAAGATACAGTGTGAGCGTCTCTCCCTCTCGCTCTCTTACTCTGCCTTATGAGTGAATTCTAGTTGTGAGATATAATTGAATCTAACATTACTGAAGAGATTCTGTTGACTATAGAGGGGTTCTGGAAATTTAACTGAAAGCTGCTCATAAGAAATTTTATCTGTTCACTCATGTGTAATACATCCTTCTCACTAGTATGAGCATCATTCAGGAAACCTGCAAGAAGTACTTGCTGGGCACTACAGTGTGGGCATCAGTTGGTTTCACTGGATTTAATCCACAACTCACAAGGTTCTGATTTTTAGAAGTCTATACAACAGTAAACTAAGTATTTAGGAAAAGGCTAAATTTACAGTGTAAAGTAAATCCTATGGAGACTAATTAGTAGATTAACTATAGCTGTTGAAATGAATATTCCTACAAAGGCACAAAAGTATTAGGAATTTCTTATTCACACAGTAATCCAAGGAGGTGGTGGTGGGAGGGTAGTTTGTTGTTCAATGTAGTCTTTTTTTTTTTTTTTTTTTTTTAATTTATTTATTGTGAGAGAAACAGAGACAGCATGAGTGGGGGAGGGAGAGAGAGAGAGAGAGAGAGAGAGAGAGAGAGAGAGAGAGAGGGAATACCAAGCAGGCTTCACGCTGCCAGCACAGAGCCCCATGTGGGGCTCGAACCCACAAAGCTGCAAGATCATGACCTGAGCCAAAACCAAGAGCTGGATGCTCACCCTACTAAGCCAACCGGGGCATCCCTTCCACACAGTGTTTAAGGGATCCTGGTGATTGGCAGCTATGCCATCTTCAGTATGTAGTTTTTCCATAATTGCTCTGTGAGCTCTTCATTTCGTCCATTAGCAGAAGAAAGAGTATAGATGGAGGAGATATGGAGGGTTTAAACAGGTCAATCGGACAGTGGCTCCAACCACTTGTACTCAAGTTCCCTTGACTGAAATACAATCACTTGACCCACCTAACTGCAAGGGAGGCTGGGAAATATAGTCCAGCTCTAGGCCTATTAAGAAGAGAAAATTAAGTCTCTGCTTCATGAGGTTAAACTGAAACTAATAAATACACAAATATATTATTTAAAATAATATAAATAAGGATGATCCATATTTATTCAGAAACAATGATGAATTGATTCATTGTTTTTAGTTTTTCTAATCCTATAAACCACACTGACAATATGTTCAACACGGGCAGCCTATTCATAGTAAATGGCAAATTTTTTCTCTTGAGAGAAATATTATGTCACTCCAGTTTTTGATGGAAAGAAAATGATACTGATAAAAAAATAATATATTCTGAGGATATCTAAATTTTTTCTTCTATTATTCTTTAGTAGAAGCACTTGTCTTTGACTTTGCTTGGTGAAGTTTGCATTGCAAATTTGCCACTTAGACATGGTTCTTGTGGGAACAGTATCAGCAGACCTGTTCCAATGTCATGCCCCAATTAAATGTTTGGCATGTGCACCAACCATGATAATCAAACTATATCCCTAGGCATAAAAATCTTACATGGAAAAATACAAGGAAAGAATGTTATGAACAGCTAATTCTGGTTAATTATGATGTCAGTGCCCTGAAAAAGAAGTACTGAGTTCTCCTGCTGAGATTGATGAGCTCACTTGGTTTTCTGTCCTCCTCAAAGCCTAATTTTTAGGCATTTCTTTGATTTGGTGAGTGGTAGCTCTCTAATTATATATTTCAATTCTTTTTTTTTAAACTGATTTTTGCTTAACTTAGTTAGATTCGGATTTTTTGCTCCTATGTGAGGAAACTAAAACCCCATTTGGAATCCCCCTAGCTAAAGCTGTCCAAGGAAAATATAAGACATTAGACATACATTCGTAGTTAGTTATACTGTTTCAGCAACTGTGATCAACTAGTCATTTTTGCAAATAACTACTAAATAAATTAGTAAGAATTGTGGAGATGTATGTTTTTAGTGGTACCAGATACCATCCAAGCAATGGAAAAAAAAATCATAGGATTCAATAGGAAGGAAAACTATGCCTGTCTGTACAGATACATGCCACATTTCACAGTGATATGTGGCATTTCTCCTATATGAGTTTCCAATATCCATTCCATGAAAGATTTAGGAACCAAAAATCTCATTTTCAGGAATCAAAGCTCACCAGGTTCATGGCTTCAGCTTCCACCCAGAAGGAGAAATCAGTAAGTGCTGTTGATTACTTGTGTACTTATTTTCCAGAAATGCTACTTTTGACTTTGAGGGCATATTGTAGCCCTTAAATTTTTAGGCCAAGAGATATTTGTTGATAATTAAAATTCTCATGCCATGGCTATTTTTATTGTTATGGCTTAGAAATACTTAATTGACAAGTTCCCTGAGGCTCTTTGCAGTGGGTTTATCATTACAAATAATTAATAATAGACATTAAAATCATTATTTTAATTTCTAAGTAATTTAACTACCAACTTATATGTCTGTTGTGGTCATATTTTTATCAGAAAACTAAGAAAAGCGGATATAACATATAAATAGTTAACACATAATAGAGCCTAAGAAGAATAAATTAAATTAAGCCAGCAATTTCAAAATTACTATTTTAATTTTTTTTTAAATTTATTTATTTTTGAGACAGAGAGAGCCAGAGCATGAGTGGGGCAGGGTCAGAGAGAGAGGGAGACACAGAATCTGAAACAGACTCCAGGCTCTGAACTGTCAGCACAGAGCCCTACGCGGGGCTCGAACTCACAGCCGTGAGATCATGACCTGAGCCGAAGTCGGACGCTTAACTGACTGAGCCACCCAGGCAGCCCTCAAAATTACTATATTAAAAGAAAGATTATTTTGTTTTTTTTATTTAAAAAAAATTTTTAATGTTTATTTATTTTTGAGAGAGACAGAGACAGAGTGTGAGTGGGACAGGGGCAGAGAGAAAGGGAGACAGAATCCGAAGCAGGCTCCAGGATCTGAGCAAGCTGTCAGCACAGAGCGTGACACGGCACTCGAACCCACAAACCGGGAGATCACGACCTGAGCCAAAGTCAGACGCTTCACCAACTGAGCCACCCAGGTGCCCCAAGAAAGATTATTTTGTAATTAGCCAATCATCTATTCATTTTATAGTAAAAGCCCAAGGCTATCATATATGTGTGCTAATCTCATGCACGACAATATTAATACCCTAAACTCAGAAATATCTATATAACACACATGATAGTCTAGCTACAATAAACCTTGACTCCACAGTCAATTACCCTTAATACCTAAGGAAAAGTAAGATTTAGGTATTCTGGCCATGATATGAACCTGGAAGCTTCACTAATAGCATACCCATTAATGTCTGCATTATTTTCACCATTCTATTTTGAAGATAGTAATATTAATTCAAAGGATTTCTCTCTCTCTGCCTCTCCCTCTATCTTTCCTCTGTCTCTTTCTCTCTCAACCATCTGTGAAACCTGTCTAGCCCATGCTTAAATTTGCAAGTTTGTAATTCTAACATTTTTATTTTTCTTAATGCCTGACATAATGTGAATTCCTTTTGTTTAGTTATATATACTGTTTATATATATATATATATATATATATATATATATATATATGTTATATATTAGTATATATATTAATCTATCTTCTTAACATTAAGACAAAAAACGCAAGGAAATTTTGAATACTTTATGTTTGAGATATTTGATATGATGTATTGATATGTTCACAACTAAATTTAGTTCACTGAAAGTTCAATTAAAAATTGGAAGATAAGAAACACATATAAACCTATAAGAAGGTGAGAATCGGGGAAAAAAACGATTCTCAAAGTCTTCCTACTGTAACTCTTGGACTGAAAACATCATGATAATCATCATTACACTGAAGAATCCACTGATCTCTAACCAGGCTGTAATTTCAGATTAGCTGATAGCTCCTTTACCTAAACCTCTATTTAAGAGAGAGGCATTGGGAAAGAAACAGTTACACTAATGAGCAAGGAAATGAACAGAACACAAATGCCAGATGTAGAATGAAAGATCATGATTTGGGTAATTAACAATTGAAATCCAAATACTACATTAAAAGGAGTTGACTACTCCTGAAATCATTGTTGCAGTATATGCTAACTAATTTGGATGTAAATTAAATAATAATAATAATAATAATAATAAATCGACAATAACAACAAAAATTAATTCACAGAATAAAAAAAAGTTGACTGAGGATTTTCAAGATGTTGAAATCTTAAACTTCCATATCAGGGAGAGAAAAAGTAGATACTTATGGTACTTTCTAGAAGTAGGGTTGCTTCTAGGGTTCTAGAAGTATACTTAGGGTTCTAAGATACTTCGGGTGAATAATCTACAAGAAAATTTTCTCTTGCTATTATGGATTACTTTTACTATAAAGACATCAATGTATTATTGTGCCAAATATTCCATACCCTAGTTAATCCTAGGAAGAGGATGAGGAAAACAGGAAAAAAAGCTGTGTTACTAGTGATAAGATTACTTTTTCCCTCACTGTAAATAAGATCCAAAGCATTTTTGGTTTTCTGTATTTCCATGTACAAGTTTCTGTAACTTTTCTAAGTAGTATTTTAACGTGAAAACAACCATTCCATTGCACTTTTAGGGCTAAGGTTTGAAACACCTTCCTGCTTCTGAGAACCCCAGGGTAATTCATCATTCCTTTTGGTATCACCTTAATTGTCCTTTGCCTTGTAAAGAGTCCATTTATTAAAGTTTGTTTTGTCTACTCTTTTGAGTGTTCCATCCGTTTCCTATCTGACAGATTAATAGTCTTTGATTTTTCCTTCTAAGTCCCACAGTGAAGTGATCAGCAAATGTAAACATCCCTACCTTCAAATTATCCATAATCTGAATTGATCTTACCATATTCACTTCTAAACACTTTCCAGTGCTTTCTCTGATATGCCATGGCAGAGGGACATTGATGTTGTATCAACACTGGCTCAGAGCTGAAGTCATAGGTCAATCAAGACAAGTATGCTTAGATCCACAAAACTGCACTTTCGGATCTTAGAAGCTGATATTCTGCACGTAACTTGGGAAACTCTGCTCTATTCTACGTAACCATTATTCAAAGTCTGAACTACATCAAGAACCTTGAGTTGGTCTCCCAGCCCCCACTCATCCCCTGGTCAGAGCAGGTGGGGTTACCATATACATCATGCTTTAGATCTCATCATTCTCGGGCCTAAAACTCGTAAGTGGTTTTCCATCACAGAATAGAATCCAAACTATAAGACTAGTCATAACCCTTCCCAGCTTCTTATCTCTACTACCTTTGCTAGGTACCTGCTCCATCTTTAGTTGTGCCTTAGAAACTTCTGGCTTATCTTAGTTTTAGCACATTTTTCATTTGTTCCTTTTCCATATAGCACTTCCCCCAGAGCTGTACTACCTATATAAGTTTTCATATAAAACTTAATTCAAGTGGCAATTCCTAAGAAAATTTATCTGTGGTCTAACCTAAAAAAATCCTAAAACAGTCATTCTCACCCTCGGCATCAATCTCTTTTTCCTCTTAGCTCTTATCAACTAGTAAGATTATCCTAAATATTGATTTATTGATTTTTCTGTCTTTTCAGAGTAGAATATAGGCCCTTTGAGGGTAGGGATATTGTCATGAATCTACAGATGGAAGTATAGCACCTGATTCATGGCAGATGTTCAAAATTTTATGTTGATGGCTACAGCCTGACTTGATTTGAGCAACTTAAATCTTCTTTAAGCCTCTTATTTCCTTCCTTTGATTTGGAACAAACTGCACTGTTAGTCTATTACTGTGTAGATTTGAGGATTAACTGACATTTTGCGTAAGAGTATCCAGTGTTATACAAAAGGCTCAACATGTGCAGGTGGTGAGTTGCAATGGGATATTGCACCCAGCTCTAAATGTGCAACACCTAGTCAATTTTCAGAAACTTTGTCAGCTGTTGTAAGTTGAGAGTGGCCACCGTACAAGTGAATATATCATGGAGAGCAGAAAATACTATAAATCAGGGTCATTTGTCTTCAAAGATACGCTTGTTAAACATTTACCGGCACATCACTGAATTCCAATCTACATTAATAAATATGCCTCTTAGGGGTGCCTGGGTGGCTCATTTGGTTAAGCATCTGACTTCCGGCTCAGATCATGATCTGAATTTTTCAGATTCTGTGTCTCCCCGTCTCTCTCTGCCCCTCCCCCACTCATGCTGTCTCTCTTTCTGTCAAAAATAAACATAAATAGGGAGTGCCGGAAGATGGCGGCGTAGGAGGACGCGGGGCTCACAGCGCGTCCTGCCGATCACTTAGATTCCACCTACACCTGCCTAAAGAACCCAGAAAACCGCCAGAGGATTAGCAGAACGGAGTCTCCGGAGTCAAGCGCAGACTAGAGGCCCACGGAAGAGGGTAGGAAGGGCGGCGAGGCGGTGCGCGCTCCACGGACTGGCGGGAGGGAGCCGGGGCGGAGGGGCGGCTCGCCGGCCAAGCAGAGCCCCCGAGTCTGGCTGGCAAAAGCGGAGGGGCCGGACAGACTGTGTTCCCACAGCAAGCGCGACTTAGCGTCTGGGAGGTCATAAGTTAACAGCTCTGCGCGGAAAGCAGGAAGGCTGGAGGACAAAGGGAGGGAGAGCTGCTGAGCCCCCTGACGGCAGAGCTCAGCTTGGCGGGGAACAAAGGCGCCAGCGCCATCTCCCCCGCCCATCCCCCAGCCAAAATTCCCAAAGGGAACCAGTTCCTGCCAGGGAACTTGCTCGCTCCGCGCAAACACCCAACTCTGTGCTTCTGCGGAGCCAAACCTCCGGCAGCGGATCTGACTCCCTCCCGCTGCCACAGGGCTCCTCCTGAAGTGGATCACCTAAGGAGAAGCGAGCTAAGCCTGCCCCTCCAGCCCCCGTGCACCTTGCCTACCCACCCCAGCTAATACGCCAGATCCCCAGCAACACAAGCCTGGCAGTGTGCAAGTAGCCCAGACGGGACACGCCACCCCACAGTGAATCCCGCCCCTAGGAGAGGGGAAGAGAAGGCACACACCAGTCTGACTGTGGCCCCAGCAGTGGGCTGGGGGCAGACATCGGGTTGGACTGCGGCCCCGCCCACTAACGCCAGTTATACACCACAGCACAGGGGAAGTGCACTGCAGGTCCTCACCACGCCAGGGACTCTCCAAAATGACCAAACGGAAGAATTCCCCTCAGAAGAATCTCCAGGAAATAACAACAGCTAATGAACTGATCAAAAAGGATTTAAATAATATAACAGAAAGTGAATTTAGAATAATAGTCATAAAATTAATCGCTGGGCTTGAAAACAGTATACAGGACAGCAGAGAATCTCTTGCCACAAAGATCGAGGGACTAAGGAACAGTCACGAGGAGTTGAAAAACGCTTTAAACGAAATGCAAAACAAAATGGAAACCACGATGGCTCGGCTTGAAGAGGCAGAGGAGAGAATAGGTGAACTAGAAGATAAAGTTATGGAGAAAGAGGAAGCTGAAAGAAAGAGAGATAAAAAAATCCAGGAGTATGAGGGGAAAATTAGAGAACTAAGTGATACACTAAAAAAAAATAATATACGCATAATTGGTATCCCAGAGGAGGAAGAGAGAGGGAAGGGTGCTGAAGGGGTACTTGAACAAATTATAGCTGAGAACTTCCCTGAACTGGGGAAGGAAAAAGGCATTGAAATCCAAGAGGCACAGAGAACTCCCTTCAGACGTAACTTGAATCGATCTTCTGCACGACATATCATAGTGAAACTGGCAAAATACAAGGATAAAGAGAAAATTCTGAAAGCAGCAAGGGATAAACGTGCCCTCACATATAAAGGGAGACCTATAAGACTCGTGACTGATCTCTCCTTTGAAACTTGGCAGGCCAGAAAGGCTTGGCACGATATCTACAGTGTGCTAAACAGAAAAAATATGCAGCCGAGAATCCTTTATCCAGCAAGTCTGTCATTTAGAATAGAAGGAGAGATAAAGGTCTTCCCAAACAAACAAAAACTGAAGGAATTTGTCACCACGAAACCAGCCCTACAAGAGATCCTAAGGGGGATCCTGTGAGACAAAGTACCAGAGACATCACTACAAGCATAAAACATACAGACATCACAATGACTCTAAACCCATATCTTTCTATAATAACACTGAATGTAAATGGATTAAATGCGCCAACTAAAAGACATAGGGTATCAGAATGGATAAAAAAACAAGACCCATCTATTTGCTGTCTACAAGAGACTCATTTTAGATCTGAGGACACCTTTAGATTGAGAGTGAGGGGATGGAGAACTATTTATCATGCTCCTGGAAGCCAAAAGAAAGCTGGAGTAGCCATACTTATATCAGACAAACTAGACTTTAAATTAAAGGCTGTAACAAGAGATGAAGAAGGGCATTATATAATAATCACAGGGTCTATCCACCAGGAAGAGCTAACTATTATAAATGTCTATGCGCCAAATACCCGAGCCCCCAGATATATAAAACAATTACTCATAAACATAAGCAACCTCATTGATAAGAATGTGGTCATTGCAGGGGACTTTAACACCCCACTTACAGAAATGGATAGATCATCTAGACACACAGTCAATAAAGAAACAAGGGCCCTGAATGATACATTGGATCAGATGGACTTGACAGATATATTTAGAACTCTGCATCCCAAAGCAACAGAATATACTTTCTTCTCGAGTGCACATGGAACATTCTCCAAGATAGATCATATACTGGGTCACAAAACAGCCCTTCATAAGTTTACAAGAATTGAAATTATACCATGCATACTTTCAGACCACAATGCTATGAAGCTTGAAATCAACCACAGGAAAAAGTCTGGAAAACCTCCAAAAGCATGGAGGTTAAAGAACACCCTACTAACGAATGAGTGGGTCAACCAGGCAATTAGAGAAGAAATTAAAACATATATGGAAACAAACGAAAATGAAAATACAACAATCCAAACGCTCTGGGATGCAGCGAAGGCAGTCCAGAGAGGAAAATACATTGCAATCCAGGCCTATCTCAAGAAACAAGAAAAATCCCAAATACAAAATCTAACAGCACACCTAAAGGAAATAGAAGCAGAACAGCAAAGGCAGCCTAAACCCAGCAGAAGAAGAGAAATCATAAAGATCAGAGCAGAAATAAACAATATAGAATCTAAAAAAACTGTAGAGCAGATCAACGAAACCAAGAGTTGGTTTTTTGAAAAAATAAACAAAATTGACAAACCTCTAGCCAGGCTTCTCAAAAAGAAAAGGGAGATGACCCAAATAGATAAAATCATGAATGAAAATGGAATGATTACAACCAATCCCTCAGAGATACAAACAATTATCAGGGAATACTATGAAAAATTATATGCCAGCAAATTGGACAACCTGGAAGAAATGGACAAATTTCTAAACACCCACACTCTTCCAAAACTCAATCAGGAGGAAATAGAAAGCTTGAACAGACCCATAACCAGCGAAGAAATTGAATCGGTTATCAAAAATCTCCCAACAAATAAGAGTCCAGGACCAGATGGCTTCCCAGGGGAGTTCTACCAGACATTTAAAGCAGAGATAATACCTATCCTTCTCAAGCTATTCCAAGAAATAGAAAGGGAAGGAAAACTTCCAGACTCATTCTATGAAGCCAGTATTACTTTGATTCCTAAACCAGACAGAGACCCAGTAAAAAAAGAGAACTACAGGCCAATATCCCTGATGAATATGGATGCAAAAATTCTTAATAAGATACTAGCAAATCGAATTCAACAGCATATAAAAAGAATTACTCACCATGATCAAGTGGGATTCATTCCTGGGATGCAGGGCTGGTTCAACATTCGCAAATCGATCAACGTGATACATCACATTAACAAAAAAAAAGAGAAGAACCATATGATCCTGTCAATCGATGCAGAAAAGGCCTTTGACAAAATCCAGCACCCTTTCTTAATAAAAACCCTTGAGAAAGTCGGGATAGAAGGAACATACTTAAAGATCATAAAGGCCATTTATGAAAAGCCCACAGCTAACATCATCCTCAACGGGGAAAAACTGAGAGCTTTTTCCCTGAGATCAGGAACACGACAGGGATGCCCACTGTCACCGCTGCTGTTTAATATAGTGCTGGAAGTTCTAGCATCAGCAATCAGACAACAAAAGGAAATCAAAGGCATCAAAACTGGCAAAGATGAAGTCAAGCTTTCGCTTTTTGCAGATGACATGATATTATACATGGAAAATCCGATAGACTCCACCAAAAGTCTGCTAGAACTGATACATGAATTCAGCAAAGTTGCAGGATACAAAATCAATGTGCAGAAATCAGTTGCATTCTTATACACTAACAATGAAGCAACAGAAAGACAAATGAAGAAACTGATCCCATTCACAATTGCACCAAGAAGCATAAAATACCTAGGAATAAATCTAACCAAAGATGTAAAAGATCTGTATGCTGAAAACTATAGAAAGCTTATGCAGGTAATTGAAGAAGATATAAAGAGATGGAAAGACATTCCCTGCTCATGGATTGGAAGAATAAATATTGTCAAAATGTCAATACTACCCAAAGCTATCTACACATTCAATGCAATCCCAATCAAAATTGCACCAGCATTCTTCTCGAAACTAGAACAAGCAATCCTAAAATTCATATGGAACCACAAAAGGCCCCGAATAGCCAAAGTAATTTTGAAGAAGAAGACCAAAGCAGGAGGCATCACAATCCCAGACTTTAGCCTCTACTACAAAGCTGTCATCATCAAGACAGCATGGTATTGGCATAAAAACAGACACATAGACCAATGGAATAGAATAGAAACCCCAGAACTAGACCCACAAACGTATGGCCAACTCATCTTTGACAAAGCAGGAAAGAATATCCAATGGAAAAAAGACAGTCTATTTAACAAATGGTGCTGGGAGAACTGGACAGCAACATGCAGAAGGTTGAAACTAGACCACTTTCTCACACCATTCACAAAAATAAACTCAAAATGGATAAAGGACCTGAATGTGAGACAGGAAACCATCAAAACCTTAGAGGAGAAAGCAGGAAAAGACCTCTCTGACCTCAGCCGTAGCAATCTCTTACTCGGCACATCCCCAAAGGCAAGGGAATTAAAAGCAAAAGTGAATTACTGGGACCTTATGAAGATAAAAAGCTTCTGCACAGCAAAGGAAACAACCAACAAAACTAAAAGGCAACCAACGGAATGGGAAAAGATATTTGCAAATGACACATCGGACAAAGGGCTAGTATCCAAAATCTATAAAGAGCTCATTAAACTCCACACCCGAAAAACAAATAACCCAGTGAAGAAATGGGCAGAAAACATGAATAGACACTTCTCTAAAGAAGACATCCGGATGGCCAACAGGCACATGAAAAGATGTTCAACGTCGCTCCTTATCAGGGAAATACAAATCAAAACCACACTCAGATACCACCTCACGCCAGTCAGAGTGGCCAAAATGAAGAAATCAGGAGACTATAGATGCTGGAGAGGATGTGGAGAAACAGGAACCCTCTTGCACTGTTGGTGGGAATGCAAATTGGTGCAGCCGCTCTGGAAAGCAGTGTGGAGGTTCCTCAGAAAATTAAAAATAGACCTACCCTATGACCCAGCAATAGCACTGCTAGGAATTTATCCAAGGGATACAGGAGTACTGATGCATAGGGGCACCTGTACCCCAATGTTTATAGCGGCACTCTCAACAATAGCCAAATTATGGAAAGAGCCTAAATGTCCATCAACTGATGAATGGATAAAGAAATTGTGGTTTATATACACAATGGAATAGTACGTGGCAATGAGAAAAAATGAAATATGGCCTTTTGTAGCAACATGGATGGAACTGGAGAGTGTGATGCTAAGTGAAATAAGCCATACAGAGAAAGACAGATACCATATGGTTTCACTCTTATGTGGATCCTGAGAAACATAACAGAAACCCATGGGGGAGGGGAAGGAAAAAAAAAAAAAAAAAAAGAGGTTAGAGTGGGAGAGAGCCAAAGCATTAGAGACTGTTAAAAACTGAGAACAAACTGAGGGTTGATGGGGGGTGGGAGGGAGGGCAGGGTGGGTGATGGGTATTGAGGAGGGCACCTTTTGGGATGAGCACTGGGTGTTGTATGGAAACCAATTTGACAGTAAATTTCATATATTAAAAAATAAAATAAAAAATAAATAAATAAAATAAACATAAATAAATAAATAAATAAATAAATAAATAATGCCCTACTACGAAGAGTACATTATGCAGACATAGAAAATTTAACAGTAAAAACACCATGGATTGGGAACCAAAAGAATATTAAGGACATGGTTTTAAATCATATTTTATTTAATCTTGTATTTGCAATAACCTACTTGTGCCATCAAAACTGCTATTTTTTAATTAATTCATTTTTGTGACATTTTTAATTCCAGTATAGTTAACATACAATGGCATATATATTTTTAATATTTTTAATGTTTATTTTTGAGAAAGAGACAGAACATAAGTGGGGAGAGACAGAGGGAGAGGGAGACACAGAATCGGAAGCAGGCTCCATGTTCCAAGCTGTCAGCACAGAGCACAATGAGGGGCTCAATCCCACAAACTGTAAGATCATGACCTGAGCCGAAGTCAGTCATTTAACCAACTGAGCCACCCAGGCACCCCAACATACAGTGGTATATTAATTTCAGGTACACAATGTAGTGATTTAAGCATACTATATATCACTCAGTGCTCATCATGACAACTGCACTCTTTAGTCCCCATCACCTATTTCATACATTTCCCCCATCCACCTCCCCGCTGGTAATTATCAATTTGTTCTCTGTAGTTAAGAGTCTGTTTCTTGGCTTCTCTCTCCCTCTCTTTTCCTTTGCTCATTTGTTTTGTTTCTTAAATTCCACATATGAGTTAAAATATATTCAAAGAAGTCAGTACTTTGGGCTTAGGCATGATCATTTCAAAGGAACATTTATAAAACCTAAAATATTACCTTTCTCACCCAAGCCTTCTTAAAATCCTAAGACCACAGTGGTTCTACTATTTCACTAGACATTAGAATCACCTGGAGAGATTTAAAAATTTCAATGCCCAGGAACCAATGCCCATGACCAATTAAATCTGAACTTCTGATGATGGAACCCAGATATCAGTATCTTCTAAGCTCCCAAGTGATTCCAATGTGCAAAGTTGAGATCCACTATCGTAAGTCATGAGTCTTTAAAAATGGGCAGCATGCCTAATAGATATAGATAGATATTTGGATGGAATATTTCTACTTAAACCTTATGCCAGCCAAGTTAAACTTCTGTAGATACATTATGTCATTGTCTCTGAAATGTGTTTGGTTGAAATCCAAGAAAGATAAGTGAGCACTCTTCCTAGAAATGGTTTCATTTGCCAGACAGTACCACTTCCATAAACAAACCATTGAACAAAATAAATTCTTGGAATCATTATAATTTTAAGAATAAGAGTTAAAGTAGTATTTGGCAGGCATCATATGTAGCTGTAGTAAATACATTGGAAATGTTTGTACTCATCCATAACCTTCAACCGTTGTCTAAACATACTGTCCTAAGTTAAGGACTCACTGCCATTACCTGCCCAGGGTGATCTCTAATTGTGTCAGTTAAAAATAGATAGAGTGTCAATTGTTTTATTAAACAAAATCAACAGCATGTTAAAGTATTTGAGAAAAATGCTCATGAGCCCTCCAAAATGGGTTTTCCTATAAAGATTTATCTACATTTTTATCTACCTACTTACTTACCCACCTATCTGTGTAGATGTAGGTAAACACATTTCAGGCTATACAGTAGTTACTGTTGTTGTTTTCTTATATCTGACACACAATGAGTTTGAAAGCAAAAATAAGGGCAATTGAAGTTTCAAGGAACTTATAACAAATGCATTTCCATTATTATATCTATATTATAGGAACTTGGGATATATTTTCTACTGTGTAAGCTGAGCCAATGGAGACCCATGAATTAAAGATTTTGGCATCATTGCTCACTATTCGTTGCTCTGAAAGTGACAAGAGTTGAATAGACAGCATTTTAAAAAGTTCTTAGTCATTCCCTTTCTCTCCAGATAATACCATGTATTTTTTTCCTTTTATGTGTGAAATAGATTTAGAACAATGCTGCATTGTAAAACTGTGTACCTTATAGAATGCCCAAATTTAGCCTGCTTTCAAATAGTTTCTTCTGATAAGTTAAAAATTTGCTTTAAAGAGTATTTCTTCCATTTGGTTTATCATAGGTATTGTTTAGAAACCGCTGCTTAAAGTAAAGAAATATTTGAAGTTTCATATAAAGTCGATTTCTATATTTATTCTATTCCACAATGATTTTCTTTGTATGATTTGAGCTATGTTATTAAGGAAATTTATCAATTCCTCCCAAGGTAAAAATAAAGAAAATGTAAAAATTTTTAAATTCTAAGACAAACCTTTAAAATGTTTAGAGGATCAAAATTGGTGAATTGTTAATGATTTCCAGCATATTCTGGATCATGAAATATTGAACATTACAAGATTTAAAACCAGGTAATCGTTAATTTAGAAGACTGTGTAACAGGGATAGGGAAAGAGAAACTTGTGAATGCTCCTTGACAGCCCCTGTAAATCCATGCATCAGATCACTTAACACAGAGTCCAACCATTTACCTGATAGTAGTCATAAGTTAATCTTTTATTTAATGGCACCATCTAAAAGCTTCACAAACATTGTTAACCCTGGTCCAAAACAAAAGACACATTTCTATTTAAATGTGCCGAACCTTCTCTTTTTCAATTCATGCAGAACAATATTATCTTGAATCTGATTGTTTGCATTAGCACGTTAGATTCACCTTGAACATTAGAATTAAAAATGAGAAGGGGTGCCAGGGTGGCTCAATTTGTTAAATGCTGAATTTGGCTCAGGTCACGATTTCATAGTTTGCAAGTTCTATCCCTACATCAAGCTCTGTGCTGACAGCTCAGAACCTGGAGCCTGCTTTGGATTCTCTGTCTCCTCTCTCTCTCTCTCTGCTCCTCCCCCACTCACACTCTCTGTGTGTTTCTCTCTCTCCCTCTCTCAAAAATAAATAAACATTAAGAAATAATTTTAAAATAACAAATTTCATAAAAATATTTCTTTAAATGTAATTATTTCTTTTTAAAAAAAATTAATGTTTATTTATTTTTGAGAGAGAGACAGAGCACAAGCAGGGGAAGGGCAGAGAGAGAGGGAGACACAGAATCTGAAGCAGGCTCCAGGCTCTGAGCTGTCAGCACATACCCCGATGCGTGGCTCGAACCCACAAGCTGTGAGATCACGACCTGAGCCAAAATCAGTCGCTTAACCAACTGAGCCACCCAGGTGTCCCTGGTAATTATATTTTAATATATATATTTAAATTACATGTTTGTGAAACTATATTTAAATATTGTAATCTGGAAATAAATTTACTTATTGTTTATAATTCTTTACATCTAAATATTTTAAAGATATTTTTATCATTTTAAAAGTATATGCCAGTAATTATTGCCAACAGAAGACAAATCGAGTAAAATATTGACCATGAAAAATAGTGATTTTTGTCAAGATGAAGGCAAGAAATATAAATTGTATGATAAAAACATAATTTTTAATAATACATAACTGGAAAAATATGTAGTTGTTGAATCATGAAAGTATTTTTTTCACATAAACATTGCCTATCTATCAACATAACAGCTGAACTTGTACAATAATAATTATATTATCTTTGATAAGTGGCTAAATTTTTCTCATTTCACAAAAATGGCAGTTATTCACATGTTTATCAATTTCCTAAGGCTGTTGTTACAAAGGACCACAAACTAGATGGCTTAAAACAACAGGAATTTGTTTTCACAGTTCTAGAGGCTAGAAGACCAAAATCAAAGTGTCAGCTGGGCCTTACTTCCTCCAAAGCTTCTAGGGGAAGATCCTTCCTGGCCTCTTCTAAATTTCTAGTAACTCCACGTGCTCCTTGGCTTGTGACAGCATTTCTCCAGTGTTCGAATGGCTCTCTGTTCAGATAGCTATCTTCCTTTTAGGTCTGCATGTACCTGTGTCTTCACATAGTGCTCTCCTTGTGTATCTCTGTTAGATTCCCCTCTTCTTATGAGGACACCAGTCATCTGGATTAACGACCACCCTATGACCTCAATTTATCTTGACTAAGACCCTATTTACAAATAAGGTCCACAGGTACTGGCGGTTAGGACATTAACATCTCAATTTTGGGGACAGAAACACAATTCAACCTATAGTAACATATTTTTTAGCTTCTTGTTTTGACGTTATATTTGTAGAGGTAAAGGAATGCAACTTTGCAATTTAAGTCTGCTAATTTATGTAACTGTAACTTCCAAATTTTAGACATGCGGTATGTGGGACTCAGTCTGTCCTATTTTCTTGGTCCTCAAAATATTTAGGATGGACTTTAAAGCCAATAAAATTTAGTGCATTTTAAAGTCTGCAATAGGAGAAAATAGGTATGATCTAGTCCATAAAATTTCTCATGTAGAAATAGTATCTTTAGAGTTAGTCTTTTATTCCCAGATTCTGTTGCAAAAACTGAACTGATGTTGGTGTTTAATAAATACTCCTTGAAAGAACTTTAAAAAAAAATGTTGCAAATTTTGGAGAGAGAGGAAAACAGAGGTATGGGGCAGGTGGAGGTAAAGTATTCTTTTTAAAAATTTCTTTTTTCAAAGTTTTGAGTCTCTACAGACCACGAACAAACCTATAGCTACTTTTTCTTGTGTCTAAATTCTTCTGGTTTAAGATTTTAACACATTACATCCTAGAGGAAGGAGTTTTGATTACTTATTTCCTTTATTGGTAGGACTCAAGGAAGCCTAGAAGTGGAGCTATACAAGAACTTAAAATGCTATTGTTTTCCTTAACTTCTAGAATTTAAGACCCATATATAAATAGTCCATAATAAAGAATACACAGTGCTATGAGTACAAAGATGGTGATATGTATGAGTTTTACTCACTGATACATCTCTAGGACTGGAATTGTCTGACACACATTAGGTGTTCAACTAATGTGTTGAATAAATTCATAATATACATATACTACATTTATGGGCAATGTTTGGAACCTATATTTATAGCCGGGTTACTCTTCTAGAAAGAAGAATGCCTGGATATCTTTTAGGTACTTAATAAAATATATTAAAATAATGATTCAATTCCATTGTTTCATGGGCACCTGGCTGGTTTAGTTGGTTAAGCCATGTGACTCTTGGTTTCAACTCAGGGCATGATCTCACCATTTTGTGGGTTCAAGCCTCGTGTCAGGCTCTACACTTAGAGGGCAGACCCTACTTGGGATTCTCTGTCTCCCTCTCTCTCTTCCCCTCCCCCACTCGTGTTGTCTCTGTCTCTCTCAAAATAAATAAATAAAGTTAAATAGATAGATGATAGATAGATAGATAGATAGATAGATAGATAGATAGACAAAATAGTGACTCAATCCCATTGTATCAGAATCATTTGTTTATGCTTTAACCACTGCATCTCCTCAGGTGGATGGGTTGTTGTCATATCACAGGTGATAAACAGCACAAGTCCAGATATTTTCTTCTTTTTTATTGCTCCAGTGAGCTTGCATATGCAAGCAAGAGAAACTTACACATGTGCTACAAACTTAGTGAAATGAAATTGTTAATGAGCTTCTCTTAAAAGCTTTCCTTGAAGGAAAATGAATTTAGCACCAAAGAAAAGCTGGCTCAATTTCTAATAGTAATTAGGTCAACTGGCAACATGTTATGTCTGTACAAAAAAGAAGAAGAAGAAAGGAAAGGAAATGGGTGCATATTACTTTAAATTTTTATTTAATCATATTATTAAGGAAAGAATCCAAACATTTACCTGTTCAGTCTATTTCATTGTTGTCACAAATTAAGCAGAAAGGATAGGCTACGTTTTTTAAATAAACTTTTTTATTTTAAAACAGTTCAGATCTATAGAAAACTTTCAGATATTACAGAGTTCCCACACACTCCTGATCCTGTCTCCCCTATTATCAACATCTCACACAATATGGCATATGTATTACAATTAATCAATATCGATACTAGACCATTAACTGAAGCCTATTATTTATTTGGATCTTCATAGATTTTATCTATCCCCTTTTTCCTGTTCTAGTATTCTATCCACACAATGTTTAGTCACCATATCTCTTAGGCTTCTCTTGGCTGTGAGAATTTCTCAGATTTTCCTCATTATGGATGACCATGCCAGTTTTGAGCAATACTAGTCAGGGTTTTTGTAGAATGCCCCTCCGTTGGGATTTGTCTGATCTTTTTCTTTTCCTCGGGGTTAAATATGGGCTTTGGGGCTTTTCTGTAGATGACAGAGACACAGTAGAACTTTATGATGAGTATCATTACCTACTATCAACAGCACATACTATCAACATGAACTACACTATTGATGTTGACACAATCATTTGGCTGAGGTAGTGTTTGTCAGGTTACTCCACTGTAAAGTTACTCTCTTTGCCCCTCTACAGTGTACTCTTTGCAAGGAAATTCACATGTGTAGCCCATATTTAAGGAGAGGGAATTTATGTTCTCACTCCTTAATGTTTATATAAATGATTTAGAATTATTCTGCATGCAAGATTTATCTATTCTCCCTCATTTATATATTAAAAACTCATTTAGGTTAGTATGAGCTCATGGATATTTATTCTTTACTTTGTGCTATAATGCAGTATTTCTTTTTTTCTTTTTTATTTTTTTTAACGTTTATTTATTTTTCAGACAGAGAGAGACACAGCATGAACGGGGGAGGGGCAGAGATAGAGGGAAACACAGAATCGGAAGCAGGCTCCAGGCTCTGAGCCATCAGCCCAGAGCCCGACGCGGGGCTCGAACCCGCGGACCACGAGATCGTGACCTGAGCCGAAGTCGGACGCTTAACCGACTGAGCCACCCAGGTGCCCCAGTATTTCTTTATTCAACGTGTTGCTCAATTTTTTTTCCAGCTTTGGCTACTGGGAACTTTTTCTGTTGACTACAATGTCCCTTTGACATAGACCCACCGGTGTGTGTGTGTGTGTGTGTGTGTGTGTGTGTGTGTGTGTGTGTGTTAGCACTATTAGATGCTCCAGGTTCATTTTGCATCCTCTCTGCTCCAAACCTAACATCAACTATTTCTCTGAGAAGCCTTTTTCCATGCTATTGGAGAATGGTGTTAGAAGTCTAGGGGTGCCTGCGTGGCTCAGTTGGTTAGGTGTCTGACTTCAGCTCAGGTCATGATCTCACGGTCTGTAGGTTCAAGCCCTGTGTTGGGCTCTGTGCTGACAGCCTAGAGCCTGGAGCCTGTTCGGATTCTGTGTCACCCTCTCTTTTGGTCCCTCTCCTGATCACGCTCTGTCTTTGCTCTCTCTCATAAATAAATGAAAAAATATTAAAAAAAAAGAAATCTAGATCTTGATGCCACATGTGCTCATCACTACTGGAGTACCATTGTTTCTAGGTTCTCTCAGCTGACTAAACAAGGAAATATATGTGTGCATACTAATTCATATAAGGTACACATATGCATAAATATTTCTACGTCTAACGATCTGTATCTATTTTGAACTAAATAAGAGTTCTTGTTGATGTCTCCAACTCTAGTCCATTATTACCATGTGGATCATTCTAGCTTCCTTTCCTTGTTTCTTTACAGACTCCCTCTCCAACAGTGGGAAACCTGGCTCATCCCGTCCATCTTCCATTTACTTAATTGTTCAATTCTACTATACATATAAAGTAGTATCAGTACTGTTAACCTATACCCTTATAGGAAACCACTCTGTCAACTAGAGTACAGCGTTTATGTACAGTGCCTTTGCTTTCGTCATACAGACTTCATTTACAAAATTAGGTAGGTCAGTATTTTATCCCTCACCCTTTAGTGAGGTTGTTTCACGAGGTTAGATAGTATTACCAGTTTTCTTCATTCCATCCTGGCATCCTGGGATCCCCTGACCTCCTAAGTGATATTTCTAAAATTTGCAAATATTAAGGTTCATACTTTGTGCTATAAAGTACTACGAATTTTGACAAATGCATGATGGCGTGTATCCAACATTGTGATATCATACAGAATAGTCTCATTGCTCTAAGCAAATCTTGTGTGTTTCACCCATTCAACCAGCCCCCACTACTCCTAGCAACCACTGACCCTTATACAGTTGTTATAGTTTTGCCTTTTCCTGAATGTCAGAAAATTAGAATCATACATCATATAGTTTCTTCAGACTGGCTTATTTCACTTAGCAATATGATCCAAGGTCCCTCCATATCATTTTGTGGCTTGGTTGTGCATTTGTTTTTGTAATTGAAGAATTTTGCATTGAATGGATGCATCACAGTTTTGCTATCCACTAACCAACTGAGGGACATCTTGGTTGCAATGTTTATCAAAGAATTGGAGTAAAAATGTGTTTAAATGAACAATCATAGGCATAGATATAGTTTTATTTCCCTTTACTTTATTTTAGTAATCTTACTCCTAACATACACAGGATATGATTCAGAACTTTTGAAATAATCAGAATTAAACTCATGTTTAAAAGCATACTGATAGAATATAGTGAGCTTGTTTTAATGTGATGCCTTTGAAATACCTGCATTTAGTGATATTGATTTTTAATAGTTCAGTCTATGAAACTATTTGCGGCAACAAAGGATATTCCAAATTGGATTTTATTCCAAATAAATTCCCCATAATTTCATGTAATTACATATGCAGTTAAAAGTAACTAAAATTCTCTTCATTTGTTCAAAGATCATTTCCTAAATAAATTGATTAAGATTCATGTACATGAACTAAAAAAAATGTGAATGTATTATTTTCCTACTCTGAGGACATGGCATTATATTTATAAATCTAATCTTTATTTGCCTTTGAATACATATACATGATTAAAGAAAACTGAAATGGTTTTTAAGGATTATTTATTAATATTTTGTGTCATTCACTGAGATTGAAAATAATTTTCTCTCCAGTGGCGTATTTTTATTTTCATGTTTTTGTTCCCATCATTGAAGAATAATAACATCAGCATATCACAAATGTCCTACTATGTACAGCAAGAGGAAACTCTGGTAGAATAAGAAATAATGATAATAATAATAATAATAATAATGATAATGTTGAAAAATATATTTTATCATATTAACATATGCATGTGTCTTTTTAGTTTAAAAAGTGTCACTGTAGAACATTTGGTTTATACAAATAACTGGCTAAACTTTAGTTTATAAAATATAATTTTAGATTGTAGAAATATGTACTAAACAATTTAGATAAACAGAGTTGTACTCAAACACTTGAGATATTCTTCCTCACACCAATCTATCAAGATTTTGATGGATCACTGTATTCCAATGAACACAGATTACTATTTGCCTTCTACAATAAAACCATGACCTTGATTGTGTCACTTGAGGCCAACATAATAACATCTCTCTACCGTAATTAATTTATTCATGGCCACTGTATTATTTGGAGAAGTTCCTAAGAAATGTAAATTTTTTCTGATCTCATTCTAGTACTGTTTAATAATATATTCTCATAGGAAAAAATATTCTATAACCAACTAACATATTAAAATGGATGGAAGAAGCTTCTAGTAAAACCCTCTGATTATTTTTTCCTGCCTAGCTTATGCTGTGTCTACATAATGCAAATAGCAATGACATTAGTGAAAGTATATTAATCAACTATCATGTCATTTAAGTGGAAATCAAAATGCTAGTCTTATATTCTTGCACTTCAACTACTTAAATGTTTATATTGTATGGATGTAGACTGAAGTTTCTCTACCAGCAGCATTATACATTTCTTTCCAGCATAAATATCAGACTATCAGGGATCATTTTGGCACTGATGCAAATGCTTGCTGTTGACAGTTTTCTATGTGTAAATGTGACACACATGGTCATTGATTTTCTTCCCAAAATTATGTTTTTCCTCATCTTTATTGTCTAAACCATAGAACGGGAATCATTTTGAGCTGAGCTTCAAAAGCACAATTTAACATCCATTTGATAATATGAGGTTTGGATTCTAATAAAAACATACTTAGAAAACTGATGAGGAAAGTGTATACATTGTTTATAAAGGATGGACCTATGTGTATTTAGCATAAATATAAATAATGAGAATGAGACAAAAATATGTTTTTCTCTCATTAAATATGCTGGTATACATTATTAGAAGAGATTTTATTTTCCAGATTTAATTTATAAAAATATATAGTAATAATATGTGTAATATTTATGTCTGAAAGGAGAAAAATAAAGCTCATGAAGATTAAGAAAAATATCCATTGGGCTCTGTGCTCACAGCCTGCTTCAGAATCTGTGTCTCCCTCTCTGAGCTCTGCCCCTCCCCTCTCATGCTCTGTCTGCTCCTCTCTCTCTCTCTCTCTCAAAAATAAATACATATTAAAAAAATTAAAAAAAAAAAGAAAAATATCCAGGTCTACACAACAACAACACAAAAAGACAAGCCAAGGTTTCAATATAGAGCCATCTAATTCCCAAACTTACGATTTTCAGTTACATCACATTTCTATTTGTTACTTTAAATTTTAATAAGCAGAAGAAAAATCCAAAGTTATATGCAATTATTTTAACACTTGGAGTGGTGTAAGGGTCACGTGAAGGATAAAAAGAAGCATATCCTAGAATGAGCAAAGGTAACTCAAGCAACTTATAGAGTTTTTAAAATCCATCTGGCACTGTTTTCCAGTAAAATGTAGTTACAAAAAAAAAAAAAAAAGAAAAAGAAAAAATATTTTGTTCTATACCAATAGTTCTCTGCTTATTCAGTTTTAATTTTGTAACATACAGTATTTTTGCTAATTCTCAAATCCACTATATAAGACAAAAAATTACTTTGAATTGTAAAATTCCATTTTTCTGCATAGCACTTAAGTTGGGTTCCTAAAAACAAAAGGTTTGAAGTCAATGAAATGGTGAATGTAAGTCCATCCAAACCAGAGGCCAGAAGGTAAAAGATAGGGGAGAAATTAAGGAAAAAAAAGAAAAGAAAAAGAGGCAAACCCCTCAATAGTCTTTCAGTTTGTAAACTCTGAGTTTTTATTAATTCATTTGAGGATGACCTAATTTTCAATGATCTCTTTAGCACATTTTACCCATTTCATCCCCATATGCTCCTAATAACTTATCTAACCTAGCTAGTACAAGTTTGCATTACTCCTGGAAACATTCTGAGAATGATAGCATTTCCAGTGAATTAGGCATGCCTTTTATTCTTGGGGGACTTCTGTGTTTAAATGAATACTCACACGCTTCATTACAGTATCTCTAAAATACATGCAAACCCTGAGGCATACCAAATTACTGAATTAAGGTGACATAATTCTCAGAAAAAGAGTTCAGTACTTCACTCCGAAAATATACCTATGTCTCCAAGGTTCTGACTAATTTATACTGCTAGGGGAACTGCCCCAATTTACTTTGGCTTTCAATAAAATACCTCCAGCTGCCTCCAGCTACAGCTCTGATTTGGGACAGCGGTACCAGCCAAATTAGTGTTATCATAGTGTCATTATTTTTAATAGATCTTCACTTCATCAGAGTGAAAAGATTAGGACCCAATCTAACTTGTTACATTTGTTGTTACTCAGAGAGTTCACTGTGCTTGCAAATGGCAGATTAATACTAGTTTGCAGCTGTACTAAAGAAAACATGTTATTTTATGTATAAAATAATACCAACTATAAGGTTGGGACCTTTTTTTTTTTTCTTTTTGGTCTCATTTAGTGGTCTGAGAATTCACAGAGGTGTGGAAGATGGTTAAAATTAAAATTAAAGAAATGGTGAGATGTTATGGGATAAAATTATTTTGTGTGCATCTATTAAATGACAGAACTGACTTCTTACCTCATGAATAAAATGCAGTAAGATGATAGAAATGTATTTCTAGGGGCTCCTGGGTGGCTCAGTTGGTTGAGCAGCTCTTGATCTCGGCTCAGGTCATGATCTCATGGTTTGTGAAATGGAGCCCCTCACTGGGCTCTGTGCTGGGGCTCTCTCTGTCTCTCTCCGCCCCTCCCCTGCTCACGTATACACTCTTTCTCTCTCTCAAATAAAAATAAATAAACAAAATATACTTGTTTGAAAAAAATAAATGTCTTTCTAATGGAATAACAGAGTGTATTATCTTAGTAGCTTTTCTAAAAGCTAGGTTATGGAATGGTATTTACGCTGGTGTTCCTGATATCAAATGGGTGAGGCTGAAGTACGTAGCTTTAAACACTGAACAGGAAGAATTCCGTCAATAAGAGCCAGATAGAGGTAAAATAATTGGCTCGTGGTTTTGCAGTTGATTTGAATCAATTGTTTAAAATTCTGATTTTGGACTTAAAATCCAGCTCTGTGTTGACGCATGATGTAACTTGAAAGCTACATACACCAAATGGAACCAGGTCATTTAAATCTGCCAGGAAAGAGAAAATGTATACATGACCTTCTGTGGTATAGATAAAAAAATCAATACATGAAGAATTTCGTGTTTATATTATCTAAGCTTTTATGAAAAAAAGGAACAAGCTCCCAAAATGCAAACATCTCTACTTAAAAGACTTTAACAATGTACTGGATCTGCCTAATCAGCTAAAGGGCTATACATACAAAAAGGAAACCTCCACAGTCAGTTTGGTTCACTTTTCTGAAATGGTGACAATAATGTTACATCAGAGAAGTGAGATCTGCTTCCCCTTATACTATAATTTAAAAATTGAACTTGTTATTGCTTCACTCCCCAATTTACATATTGTTTCTACATTACCTATGAACTGGAAGTAGCTATTCCCTCTCCCCCTTACATTCAAAATTAAATTTATTTTGAGATGGAAATTTATTACTTAGTAAAATATCCCTCCAATACTAAATCTCTATTGTGATTTTTATGCTAAAAACAGACAAAATTAAACTTTCAGCTATCTATTAAGACCACTTTAAATAATACTATTTGTGTTTCTGATTTATTCTCTCTCATTTTCCTGTTAATAAAGTCATGAAAGCCCAAACACTAAAGAGATAAAATTTCAAGAGTATTGTTAACAAAAGTTATTGACTAATCATCTCTTGGATACAATAGGACACGTTCAAATTGTACTTCAATCTTGAAGGCAAAACTCTAGAAAATTCCGTACGAAAGAAACTAAGATACTTTCTATTTTCTCCACTAATCTAATCTCTAGATGTAAATACCTAAAAGTATGCATTTTTTGGCAAACCACAGGAAAGGAAGCCAAACTGAAATATTCTTTTTACAAGACAGTGAAATAAAAATCCTCAAATGAAATTTGAGCGAATATAGATCAGTCAAAAGCAAATGGCAAAATAGCAGAAATTGTAACATAAAATACTCACTATAGTGTGGAATGAATAAAATGGAGCAAAAGAGATTATGTTATTTTAATTGAGCACACACTTAACAATGAATATTTTGTAGTCGTGAGCTTCTATATCTGTTTTAAAATTAGGAACATCTTCATAGGACAAATTCATAGCTCTCTATGCAATTTTACTAGAGGCATGGTTAATGTGCCTCTATTCAAATGGGAGTCTTACACATAGTGGTTAAGATCAAGGGTGCCGGAGCCGGATGACCTGAGATTCAACTGAACCTTCAGTTTACTGAAATTATGACCATATGTAAATTGCTTCAGCACCCTAATTCTTTTTGTTTGTTTGTTTTTTTTTTTTTAATGTTTATTTATTTTTGAGAGAGAGAGAGAGAGAGAGACAGAGGGAGAAGGAGACACAGAATCTGCAACAGGCTCCAGGCTATGAGCTATCAGCACAGAGCCTGATGCAGGACTCAAACTCATGAACCATAAGATGGTGACCTGAGCTGAAGTTAGACACTTAACCAACTGAGACACTCAGGCGCCCCTTCAGCACCCTAATTCTTAATAACAATACCACAATAGGATTATTGTGGAAACTGAATAAAATACATCTACTGTGTCTACTACTGCCTTGGTCTTGTTTAATTATTAGGGTTTAAATAACAGATTGATTGATTGATTGTAAAATATAAAAGAGATATAAAGAACCAGAATTTTCAGTAAATGAGTTCAGTATATTTGTAAGATATAAGATTTATATGCAAAATCCTGTTTTTATATGCTAATATAATCATTTTATATGCCAATAATGAACTATGAGAAAAAGAAATTAGGTAAACAATTCCATTGCATCATAAATACTAAATTTTGTCTAAAATTTTAGTCTAGGACTAAATTTAATCAAGGAGGTAAAAGACATGTATTCTGAAATTATTGATGAATGGAACAGAAGATAACACAAATTATATGGAAACATATACCATACTCATGGATTGGAAAAATGAATATTGCTGCATGCTCATACTACCCAGAGCAATCCACAAATTCAATGCAATCCTTTTCAAAATGCCGATGACATTTTTCACAAAAGTAAGGCAAATAATCCTAAAATTTATATGGAACCACAAAAGACCCCAAATAGCCAAAGCAATCTTGAGAAAGAATAACAAAGCTCTAGGTATCACATGTCCTGATTTCAAACTATACTACAAAGCTACAGTAATCAAAACAGTATGGTACTAGCATAAAAGTAGACACATAGTTGATGGAACAGAATAGAGTCCAGAAACAAACCTGCACTTATATGGTGAATTAATCTTTTTTTTTAAATTTTTTTAACGTTTATTTATTTTTGAGACAGAGACAAAGCATGAACGGGGGAGGGTCAGAGAGAGAGGGAGACACAGACTCTGAAACAGGCTCCAGGCTCTGAGCGGTCAGCAGAGAGCCCGACGCGGGGCTCGAACTCATGGACTGCGAGATCATTACCTGAGCTGAAGTCGGACGCTTAGCCGACTGAGCCACCCAGGCGCCCCTAATTAATCTTTGACAAAGGAGGCAAGAATATACAATGGGGAAAAAGGCAGTCTCTTCAATCTCTTCAATAAACGGTGTTGTGAAATTGAACAACTACATATAAAAGAATGAAACTGGACCACTTTCTTACAGCATGTACAAAAACAAACTCAAAAGGAAATCAGACATAAGTGTAAGAACCCTAAAGCTAGAAGAAAACATAGGCACGTAGGTGGTAAATTCTTGGACTTTGGTTTTAACTATATATATATATATATATATATATATATATATATATATTTTAATCTGTCACCTCAGAACCTCAGACAAGGGCAACAAAAGCAAAAAAATAAGCAAATGGGACTACCTCAAACTAAAAAGCTTTCTACAGTGAAGGAAAAGACCAACAAAATGAAAAGTCAACCCACTGAATGACAGAAGATAGTTGCAAATGATATATCGAATAAGGGGATAATATCCAAAATAGAGAGAAAATCTCACAGAACTCAGCCAAAAAAAAAAAAAAAAAACAAAACTCTCAAAAAAAAAAAAAACAATGAAATTAAAATTGGCAGAGAACCTGAATAGATATGTATCCAAAGAAGATGTACAGATGGCCAACAGATGCATGAGAAGGTGCTCAAAATCACTAATGATCAGGAAAATGAGAACTACCATCACCTCATACCTGTCAGAATAGCTATCATCAAAAAGACAGGAAATACAAAGTGTTGGTGAGAATACAGAAAAAAGAAAGCCCTCATGCACTGTTGATGGGAATGCAAAATGGTACAGTCACTATGGAAAATAGTGTGGAAGTTCCTCAAGAAGTTAAAAATAGAACTACCATATGATCCAGTAATTCTACTTAGAGGTATTTATCCAAGGAAAATGAAAACAGTAATTTGAAAAGATAATATGCACTGTTACATTGATTTCAGCATTAATTATAATACCCAAGATATGGAAACAACCTAAGTGTCCACCAATAGATGTGGTATATATAGAGAAAATGTGGTATATATAGAGAATACACACACACACACACACACACACACACACACACACACATTCCAATATAATGGAATGTTCCTTGGCCACCAAAAAGAATCAAATCTGGCCATTTGTGACAATTTGGATGGACCTACAGGGTACTATAATAAGTAAAATAAGTTAGACAGAGAAAGATGTGTTCTATATATTTTACTTATGTGGAATTCAAAAAACAAAATAGCTGAACAAACAGCATACTAGCATTTATGGATTTTAATTTAGTAGGAATATAAGAGGGATCAGTAATTTCCATCTTTAACAACCACCTTAGATCTATGAATCTACTGTTAGGAACATAGAAAAGTTGATAAGAAGGTATTATATGACTGATTTTATTACTACATATTGAAAATTGAGCATTACAAAGAGAGAATGTATCTTATTATTTTATAAGTTTATGGATCACTTCACAAGCTAGTTTTTAAAAAGGTGGCATAGAGACACGAGACAGTTATTTTCTCAAGTTGAGATTGAAAAAGAAGCAAAGTACTTGATAAAAATATAAAAAGATATCATTATTAAAAATAAAGAAATAACAACGACAACAACCAAACCAAGAGAAAATATTGTTTTAAACACAATTTGTGATTAAAATAAGAAATGAATTTTATTAACTATTAGCAAAATAAAAATCATAAAATCACAAAATTTCCAAACTTTATAATATAGATGAATTTGTATTCAGTAGTTTTACATGGCTATTTGTTTAAAGAAAAAAAAAAAAGATGTAAGATTTAAACTCATCTAGTTAGAGGGGTGCCTGGGTGGCTCAGTCAGTTAAGCTTCTGCTTCGGCTCAGGTCACGATTTCACAGTTCATGAGTTCAAGCCTCACGTCAGGCTCTGAGCTGATGGCTCAGAGCCTGAAGCCAGCCTCAGATTCTGTGTCTCCCTCTCTCTCTATCCCTCTCCAACTAGTGCTGTGTCTTTCTCTGTCTCTCAAAAATAAATAAATGTACAAATAAAGAAATGAATAAATAAAGAAATAAATAAACTCATCAAGTTAGAAACTTAAAAGTAAAAAAAAAAAACAAAAAACTATAAACTGAATAAAGTGCCAACATACATAAAAAAAGAGATATAGATATACCTGTATTTGATACTATCTGATATTCAAAATGAAGTGAGAGAAAAAGTCAAAGAGAACAAGAGAGAGGGAGAGGGGAAGAAAGAAATCCTTGGATTCATAGAATCCTCTTCTTAGTAATTTATGGAGAGAAAACTGATTTAAATAACACACACAAAAAGAAAATAAAGCACAGTTGACACAATAGTCCAAATTTTGTATGTATCTAATCTAATCATCTCAGTGTTTATTTAGAATGAACTTATCAAATAGAATGAACTATTCAAATTTTCAGAAAGAATTAATGCTTATAGGTAAAGATGTAGGGCCTCAGTTTTGGGTTTTTGAAAATGGAATAACCTGTTCGAAGTGGAATAACATAAAGGGAATATCAGACATGTTTAAAATATATCTGAACTTCCCATAGACATGTGCTGACGCAACAGTTTCTCTGTTGTTTTCTTTTTTTCTCTTTTCTTTTTGTTCTTTTTTTCTGGCATTGTAAGAAATCAGTATTCTCAGCTAAGTATGAGAAAAAAAAAACACGTGTGATTTGCTTTTAGTTGCCATTTTCTGTGTGTGTGTGTGTGTGTGTGTGTGTGTGTGTGTGTGTGCGCGTGTGAATGTCTGTGTGTTTACTTTAGAAGAGCTTACTTGATTCATGTCTGTCATCTCAACTACATTTTGGGAATGAGCACCATGATTGAAACGTCAGCAAAATTACCTGTACTCTTTATTATTTTTAATTTTTTCTGTTCTCTTCCCCTCTTGCATGCATATATAGTTGAATTAAGTAAAATATTATAATGCTTCCTGTTTGTTAAGTTTGTATTATAAATAGTTGGAAGGTACCACAAATGGTATCTAAAACAATGCTCATAACTGTTGTTATTTCATTATTTGTTTCATGAATGAAAAAAATGCAGGTCAACGATATAGCATAATATTCCCTCACTAGAGTGCAGACATTTTATGTAGTCCACGTGATCATTTCACTGCCAAGTTACTGCTCCAAAAGCCTTGGAATTGATAATTAATCCAATAACCAACTTGATTTTGGAAAATCAAAACTGAAAAGGTAAGTATATCGTTAGTAATTATGATCAGTGAAATCAAAGAAAAAATAAGGAAATCTAGTATGCTGGATGTATTTGGAGACTGTCAGAACCAGGTAATGGCAGGAAGCTATGTTTTTGGTATATACATAGACCAGGGATTCTAAGAATCAGAAGCCAAATAAAAAGGAATTTGAAGCTGAGCTACCTACAAAAAAATCAGACGTCAGAGAGAATATGTTAAAAGGAATCTGAAATAAATCTGGTCACTGGTTTAGGAAACTACAGGAATCTTGCACTTCTTTATGGGGCTAGGTTAAAATAAGAAAGACCATTTACTTATTTGCCTACTTATTTACTTAAGGCCCTTTAGTTTTTTTATGCTTATTTATTTTTGAGAGACAGAGTGTGAACAGGGGAGGGACAGAGAGAGAAGGAAACAGAATCTGAAGCAGGCTCCAGGCTCCGAGCTGTCAGCACAGAGCCCGATGCAGGGCTCAAACTCACAAACCTGGAGATCATGACCTGAGCTGAAGTCGGACGCTCAACCAACTGAGCCACCCAGGTATCCCTATTTTAAGACCCCTGAGAAGCCAGGAACCTTAGACAGATATGGGTATTAAATTCAAGCCGCTGTGATATTTGTTGAATAAGTTGAGAAATTAGTATGCAAACCTATGATTTTGAAAACTGAGAGCACTATAGGTCCCATACTGGGGAAAACATAAAACCTTCCTTTATAGATATTTCCCAAGCCCAAGACACTTGGGTCCCTCATGAAAACTACCCTGAGGATGAAGGCATAGTCAATGCTTACAAACCACATTGGGGAGACCTGCAATAAGAAGAAGCTAACAGATGGAAGAAATGGGACAGTTTCCTCTCCAAGTAAAAAAAATCCATTGGCATTCTAATGAAAATCTCCCCAGGAATTTTAGCATAACTTGAGAAGCTGATACCATAATCCGAATAGGACTGTAAAAGTCAAAAATAGTGAGGGCACTTTTGAAAAAAAAAAAAAGGCTATTATCAAGCCATAGTAGTTAAAACTAGGCTAGATGAAATAGAACTCAAAGTTCATACTCCTCCAAGCACATATGCCACAGGATCTATAGAGGAAGTGGGGTTGCAAATCAATGAGAAAAGGATGGATTAGGGTTCCCTAGAGAAAAAGAATAGGAAATAGAATGTGTATGTATATATACAGAAGTACACACACACACACACACACACACACACACACACACATGCATACCCACACACAGAAATACAAAATATAAAACAGAGAGGAGAGGAGCAGTATTTATCTTAAGGAATTGGCTCACAGAATTATGGAGGCTAGTAAGTCCAAAATCCTCAGGGTACACTGGCAGGCTGGAACCCTAGGGAAAAGTTTACAATGTAGCTCAAGTCCAAAGATAGTTTGCAGACAGAATTCTCTCTTCCTTGGAGGAAGTTAACTTTTTCTCTTAAGGTCTTCGAGTAATTGGATGAAGTTTATCCACATTACAGTGGGTAATATTCTTTACTCAAAGTCTATTGATTTGAATGCTAATCTCATCTAAAAAAACACCTTCATAGAACATCTAGAAAAATATTTGACTAAATATGTGGGTACCACACCCTAACCGAGTTGACTCACAAAATTCACTATCACAAGCCTCCCCTTTTGTCAACTTGGTACCCATACACATCTCCTTAAGCTATATTTAATCCCTAAATAAAGATAATAACAAGGTCATAATTCTGCCTACATGATATATAAGATATGTTGACTTTATATCATAATATTTACAGCCTATGAACTTTACATGGTAATATTTAAGTTTCAGGATATCAAAAAGAGTAACATCACCCAAGGACTTTGTATCCTCCACTGGGGGAGGGTTTGTGCATTTTTGTTTGTACACTGAATAGTTGTCTTCTGCTAGGCAGAAGTATGGCTTTGTTATCGTCACTGGGGATTAAGTATGGTTAAAGGAGATATATGTGAGTGCTAAGCTGATGCAGAAGATTCTTCATCAAAAAGATAGGAAATGTCTCTTCTCAGATTCAGACCACTGTCCACAACAGTGTGCTTTACATCTTTCTTGAGAACTTCAAAACACTTCACGCTCTGCTTGACCAAACTGAACTCATGATTTCATACCCCCAAATTTGCCCCTCTCCAGTTATACATCTAAGTAAAAGGTAGTACTGCCCATCCAGCTATGTAAGCCAGAGACAAAAGCATAATCCTTGTCACTTCATGCAATAAAGATGAGAAGAAAATGTCAACTGTTAAAAGTCCTGTTATTAATCCTCTTCTAATTCACTTTCTTCAGCATGTTTATAATACTTATTTTGGGTTTTCAGAAAATTAATTAAGTTTAATTAAATTAACTGACCTCATGATTTCTCATAGATTTTTATTTTCTAAGCTCCAAACTCCAACCTTATTCCTAAATCATGCACATTTAAAGTGTGTTTTAAAGATTCAAAACCTCTTTTACTTAGCTAAAAAACATATTTAAACACCTTATTCAAAACATAGACCTATATTTAACAATTTTAGGACATTAATATAAACTCTGCATATGTGATTTTTACCCCAAAAAACTTTATATTTATGATTAGTAGTAATTGTAGAAAATAATGTAATTTTAAATCTGACAACATAAGTATTCTTGAATAAAAATCTCTATTAAGAGTAGCTTTTTAATCTTGCATTTTAATAGAAAGATAAGAAGTATTTCAAGAATCCTGCATAGTTTGCTTTTATTTTTATCTATCCTTTAAAAAAAATTAGTACATGCACAAGTCTGCTGTGATGAATTTAACAGGCCAAATTGGGATAGACTAAGTATTTCCTATACATAAATACCTTGAGCCTTTGAGTTCAAACATATATATGTATTTAAAAAACGGGCTTTATTTCCATCAATCATACTGATGTTTCTTTTTTTTAAGTTTATTTATTTTTGAGAGAGAGAGAGAGAGAGAGATAACACTAGTGGGAGAGGGGCAGAGAGGGGAAGAGAGAGAATCTGAAGTAGGCCCTGCGATGACAGCAGAGAGACCAATTCAGGGCTAGAACTCACAAAACGTGAGATCATGACCTGAGCCAAAGTCAGATGGGTAACCAACAGAGCCGCCCAGGTGCCTCAAGTCCAGACTTCTATTTTATCCTTTAACTGATATAAATATGAACTGCTGTTAAGCAACAGAAAGAAATGGGCCAGCTGAAGAGTGGTTAGGAGTGAATAGACGACTGCAGCTTTTCCATGAATCGAAGAACCAGAGACAGAAGCAGTCACAGATGGTGCCGAGGGAGCTGCTGCTCCTTTGTTGTGATTTCATGACATTTGTATACTCATTTGTAATCAGCACCTCAATCCCTGAGGTTAAGTGTTGTTTCACTTGTGTTTCCCTCATTAGCACATATAAGTGTCAGTCTCTACGTCAGCCTCTGAGTGTTTTGATGAAGATTTGATCATCTCTGTGTCTTCAACACATATACAGAGTGCTTTAACCAAAGACAAACCGTATGTAACAGGTGTTCATAACAGAGGGTTGGAATTAATAAACACACTAAAGGATGAAAGTAAAGTGCATTAATCATATGCACACACTCTGTGTACTATTGTATTTTCTTTTCCAACACACTCACATGCAAATCCTAAGTGAGAAAAACCTAAATTAGAAAAACCCTAAGTCAGAAAATAGGCACTTTGGGCAAAAAGCATATTATCTCAAACATGGCGTTCTTTTATGCAACAAATGCTAAAACAAAGACTTCTCATGTTTAAATATATGTGATTGCTTTCATATGAACATATTCCATGCTAACCATTAGACAGCTATGTATACATACTTATTATTTAGAAAGGAAATCAGGGGTGCCTGGGTGGCTCAGTAGGTTAAGTGGCCGACTTCGGCTCAGGTCATGATCTCGCGGTCTGTGAGTTCGAGCCCCGTGTCGGGCTCTGTGCTGACATCTCAGAGCCTGGAGCCTGTTTCAGATTCTGTGTCTCCCTCTCTCTGACCCTCCCCAGTTCATGCTCTGTCTCTCCCTGTCTCAAAAATAAATAAACGTTAAAAAAAATTTAAAAGGGAAATCAGATTTGCACGTATTTTTTAACTTGACTTATAAGCTAATTTTCAAACCAAAGTTGATCTTACTTGGAACTCTGTTTTCTATTTTGTGTATGATTTTTTCTACTAAGATTAAATTTAAAATTCATTAAAGCCACACATTTAAGAGGCAACGTCTCAGAGGCCACACTGCAGTGGCCACAAATGGGAACAATAGCCCCACATGTGCTCACTGCAGAAAGGACTGTGGGTAATACGCGTACCGTTTCAGGCAGACCTATTCCCATGAAACTTTCAGTCAATAGTTATCATTTCTTTACACCAAGAAAAAAGAAGGGATATTTTGAAACAGCCTAATTAATGAAAGTAACCATACAAATATTAAAGGGAATAAGGAGTTGATTAATCCAAACACTTCATCTTTTCAAGAGCATTTGTCTCAAACATGTAGTGATTGTTTTCATATAAATACTTTCTGAGACTGCAGGGTGGTGTTAAAAATAAAATCATACCTACCTTATGTAGGCATTAAAAAAACAGCATGAAAGCAGATTTTAGAGCTTGTAAAGGAATATTTATAAATAACCATTTTTTTCTGATATAAATGATCATAAGACAGAAGTCAGCACTCACCTTATCTTTTTTTTAGCATTTATTCATTTTTTTTTTTGAAAGGCAGAGAGAGACAGAGTGCGAATGGGGAAGGGGCAGAGAAAGAGGGAGACACAGAATCGGAAGCAGGCTCCAGGCTCCATGCTGTCAGCACAGAGCCCAACGCGGGGCTTGAACTCATGAACCATGAGAGTTCATGACCTGAGCTGAAGGTGACCACTTAACCGACTGAGCCACCCACGCGTCCCAGCACTCACCTTATCTTTAGCAGTGAACTTATCTCTTAAATGCACAGCGATCTCCTATCTCCCCCTGTAATTCATATCTATTTTTCAGAACAGGCTTACGATGATGGTCATGGTGCTCTACTTCTTACATCCATGTTCCTTGTTATTTTCATTCCGCTACATAGAATACTACACATGTCTTTTATTCCCTTAAAGTAGGCTTTTACTGTTCTTATTTGGTGATATTTTATCTTGCCAAATGACTGCTGTTAACGGTATCAGAACATCATCAGTTTTATATTCATATTAAACCTATAGCTATTTTAATGCCTTTGTCCTTTAAACTTCATACTACAGTTAAGTTGTTAGTGCACACCATATTCCAGTTTTACACTATTCTGGACACTGACGGAGCCTTAACATGACTTGTAGTTTCGTTTAATTACACACATTTTGTTAACAATTACTTCCTCTCACTTGAAATTTAGCATGAATCATGTTTCAATAGGAAAAAAAAAAGGGTCAATAGTAAGAAAGTAAAACTCTTTTATCTTTGAGAATAGGAATTTGGTAGATATTTTCCAAGATGAAAAGATAAATACATGACTATTTTTCAGTTAATATTTACTTAATTAGTTAATTAATTAACTTAGGAGTTAAATTCCAAAAGACACAACTTAAGAGTTGAAGGTATACACCAGGAAGGTAAGAAAAGGATAGGACAAGGCTCGTATTATTATAAATTTACAGCACTATTTGATTTTTCAAACCACATATTTATACTACTTGACAAATGGTATCTTAGACATTAGCTAAAAATAGGGATACAAGAAGATATTTACTATAATACCATATGGGTTGACAAAGCCCCAAAACTAGGCTTCCACATTCAAAATATAATACCCATATATCCTATTCCACTAGAGACCTAGACACTGAAAACAAAATAAATAAAACTAAATGAAGAGGAAGAAAGGTGAGACACTAAGAGCATGGAAACTGACATGTTTTCATTTCAGAGGATGGAGATTATATATAATATGAGTTCCTGAATAGATCTTAAAGATGATTTAGTCAGACTTCCTTATTTTACTACAGAGCAATCTGCAATTAGAGGCAGCAAGTTGATTTACGGTGATCGTACATCAGTCAACAGCAAAAATAGAGATGGGGAAATTTCTTGTTACACTGATGGTGTAAAATCAGATATTCTCCTTGACCAGAGAGCTGCAAAGAGAATACCATTCAAAAGGGAGAAATTAAGTGATATGTTACAGATAGCCTCCCGCATACCCAGAATAATACAGTGATTACCTATTTGTGCAGGAGAGGGGAAGCTGATTGTTTTAGTACATTTTGAAAGTGTTCATAAATGCAAATTTTGCTTAAAAATAATTTAAAAAAATTCAAATACTTTGAAAAATCATGAAAAGCATACACAATGAGTAGTTTGATGAGTAAAACCTGAAATGAATATTTTATAGTTTGCAGTGTTCCTGTTTCAATTTCTTCCAATTTTGACTTTTTTAAAAAATTTTTTACTGAAGATGTAAAGCATGTAAGTAGTTTCATCATTCAACTGACTGAAATTAGATTATGTCACCCCTCACAAATATTTTGATACTTCTAATAAAAGTAGTTAGAAAAATGCAGACTAACATTTTGATATTGACATGTAACCATAGAAGAACAAAAAAAAAGCTTTTGTGTGATTCTTTTTAATATATATGTATATTCATTACATCATCAAAGCTCAATCTATCATCCTTAAATAGTACGTTACTTTTATTTAAAATTACTGAGAATATGTCAATGCATTACTGAAAATTTTCTTTAGCTGTATTAATTTATGAAGCTAAGTCTGATTTATTAACATAATTGGAAGTATAATTGAAAAGAAATAAGAGCTTTAAGAAAAAAGGCTTTTCTTTAGGGTTAAATGGAGTTTTAAAATCTTATAAATTCACCAAAAGAAAACATGGTCAGATTAATTAGGATAATTACTGTAAGCATTTTTAAAAACTTAAACTAATTTAACCTAGAAATTAGTAAATTTCTATTATTACTACTAGGCTACTTTGAATGTTACAAAGTGGTGCTGTCTTTTTAGTTTATTAATCTTGTTCTGGGGAAATTCTAAATGTAGAAATTGTTCTTTTTAACATTGAAAATAATGACCAGAAGACATGAACAAATGTGATTTTAAAGTCATTTAAATATGTTTAGGAAAAAAAAAAGCCTAATGCAGTAATGTTTGATCCAGGCACATTTCTCTCCCATAAAAATCTTTTAGTAGAACAGGAGGAGCCAAGATGGTGGAACAGCATGGAGGTTTTTTGTGTGTCTTGCATCCATGAAATACAGCCAGACCAACACTAAACCATCTTGTATACCTGGAAAACTGATTGGAGGATTAACACAGCAATCTGCACAACCTGAATCACAGAATTCAGGAGGCACACAGTGCAGAGAGGTGAACTTGGGGAGCGAGAAGCCACAGCAGGCAGGTAGCCATTTTTGCGGACAGAGAGAGGATGGATACGGTGGGGGCAGGGAGAATACGGGAAAAGCACCCCTCCCCAAAAGCAGCTGGAGAGAAAGTGGAACAATGGTAACAGCCACAGGGACTGAACTAAAAAGGGAGAAAGGAGAAAGGAGAAAGGAGAGGGTTTATATTCCATTAAGACTGTAAACAAGGGGAGCGTAAAGGCTGCAACTCCACAGCTTGATACCTGGCGGTGCTCTGGTGGGAAAGGCGAATCCCAGGAGCAGAGTGGGGTCCAGGAGGTTCTTGGGCTTCACGGGGAAAAGTGGTTCCACTGCTGGAAGGATATTTGGTAGGGACTGTTGAAGCCACCTGGTCCCAGCAGACCCCAGAGAATGGGCACATTTGCTGGTGCTGGAACAGAGTCGTTAAAGGTGATGCCTGGTGCCAGATGTGTGTTGTGATTTTCCATAATCCCTGAAACGCTGCTGCTACATTATCTCATGAACTTTTTCTGGGGTGGGCTGGCACTTGGCCGCAGTCTTGGGGCACCGGCAGCAGCAGGGTCCAGCAAGCATTCCAGGGTGCAGCCAACATTTGGCCATTGCTCAGGGAGACCCTTCCACAGAGGGGCAGAGCAGATCAAAGCCACAGTCCTTCAGAAGTAAGGGGCCAGGGAAAACAGCCGCATCTGAGACAAAACTTGGGAGAGAGGTACTGGGGCTTGGTCACAGTGAAAAAGTGGGGAGTAGATGAAAGCTGAAGACAGAGGACAGGACAGCGTGATTGCTGATGGGGGAGAACAGAGTTTGGATACTAGAGACTGGGTAGCTGGGTGATGCCATTTTCACAGCTCCCACTGATGTGCATACGCACCTACAAGCGCAACACTTCACCCCAGTAGGCTATCAGTGCCATCTAGTGGAGAACAGAGACATTACACTGAGTCCCACCCAACTGGGCCAACCTCGCTCTTCAAGAACACAAGTCTCACCCTTTGATTAGTTTGTGGACTATAGATTGCGTCATAGTCTGACTTCTAGGGGAAAATGAAGTAATTTCAGTCCTATTTAAATCTGTTAGCCGGTCCATCTATTCAATTTTCATTCTTTCCCTTTTTTCTCTTTTTCACTCCTTTTCTTTTTTTGAATACCGAAAGAAAAAATTCCTTTTTATTTTAAATTTTTATTAAAAATATTTTTCTTAATTTTTTTACTATTTTTTTAATTTTTTGTAATTTTCTTCAAATTCTATTTTACGTCCATCATTTTATTACAGTCTACTTCAGTGTATTCACTTTTTCAAATTTTCAAATGATTTCCTTTTTTTTCCCTGTTTTCTCTTTTTCATTCCTTTTCTTTTTCTTGAATACAGAAAGAGAAAGATTTCATTTTTACTTTCAATTTCTATTAAAAATATTTTTATTTAATTTTTTCTACTACATTATTTACTTTCATGTACATTTTTTCAAATTCTATTTTACTCCCATCATTTCATTTTATTCTACTTCAGTGTATTCATTTTTTCAAATGATTTCCTTTTCTTTCCCATTTTTTTTCTCTAATCTATCAAACCACTTTCAATACCCAGAACAAAACACACCTAGGATCTAGCATCATTTATTCAATTGTGTGTGTGTGTGTGTGTGTGTGTGTGTGTGTGTGTTTGTTTAATTTTTTAATTTTAATATTTTTTAATTTTATTTTTTTAATCTTTCTACCTCATTAATTCTTTTTCTTCCCTCAAAATGATGAAACGAAGGAATTCACCCCAAAAGAAAGAGCACGAAGAAACAACAGCCAAGGATTTAACCAACAGAGATATAAGCAAGATGTCTGAACCAGAATTTAGAATCACGATAATAAGAATACTAGCTGGAGTCGAAAATAGAGTAGAATCCTTTTCTGTTGAGATAAAAGAAGTAAAAACTAGTCAGGATGAAATAAAAAATGCTATAACTGAGCTGCAATCATGGATGGGTGCCGCAGCAGCAAGGATGGATGAGGCAGAACAGAGAATCAACAAAATATAGAGGACAAACTTATGGAGAATAATGAATAAGAAAAAAAGAGAGGGAGATGAAGGCAAAAGAATATGATTTAATAATTAGAGAAATCAGTGACTCATTAGAAAGGAACAACACCAGAATCATAGGGGTCCCAGAAGAGGAAGAGAGAGAAAGGGGGGTAGAAGGGTTATGTGAGCAAATCATAGCAGAAAACTTTCCTACCCTGAGGAAAGACACAGACATCAAAATCCAGAAAGCACAGAGGACCCCCCAGTATATTCAACAAAAACCAATCATCAACAAGGCATATCATAGTCAAATTCACAAAATACTCAGGCAAGGAGAGAATCATGAAAGCAGCAAGGGAAAAAAAAAAAATCCCTAACCTACAAGGGAAGACATATCAGGTTTGCAGCAGACCTATCCACAGAAACTTGGCAGGCCAGAAAGGAGTGTCAGGATATATTCAGTGTGCTGAATCAGAAAAATATGCAGTGAAGAATTCTTTATCCAGCAAGGCTGTAATTCAAAATAGGAGAAAAAAAGTTTCCCCAGACAAAGAAAAACTAAAGGAGTTTGTGACCACTAAACCAGCCCTGCAAGAAATTTTAAGGGGGACTCTCTGAGGGGAGAAATGATGAAAATGAATGAAAGAAAGAAAGAAAGAAAGACAAAAAGAAACAAAGATTAGAAAGGTCCAGAGAACACCACCAGATACTCCAATTCTACAAGCATCATAATGGCAATAAATTCATATCTTTCAGTACTCACTCTAAATGTCAATGGACTCAATGCTCCAATCAAAAAACATAGGGTAACAGAATGGATAAGAAAACAAGATCCATCTATATTCTGTATATAAGAAACCCACTTTATACCTAAGACACTTTCAGATTGAAAATAAGGGGGTAGAGAACCATCTATCATGCTAACGGTCAACAAAAGAAAGCCAGAGGACCATATTTTTATCAGACAATCTAGACTTTACAATAAAGACTGTATCAAGAGATGCAGAAGGGCATTATATCATAATCAAGGGGTCTATCCATCAAGAAGACCTAACAATTGTAAACATTTATGAACCAATGTGAAAGTACACAAATATATAAATCAATTAATCAGAAACATAAAGAAACTCATTGATAGTAATACCATAATATTAGGAGACTTCAACACCCCACTCACAGCAATGGACAGATAATCTAATCAGAAAAATCAACAAGAAACAATGGCTTTGAATGACACATTGGACCAGATGGACTTAACAGATATATTCAGAACATTTCATCTAAAGCAGTGGAATATAAATTCTTCTCCAGTGCACATGGAACATTCTCCAGAATAGACCATATACTGGGACACAAATCAGCCCTAAGTAAGTACAAAAAATCTAGATCATACCATGCATATTTTCAGACCACAATGCAATGAAAGTTGAAATCAACCACAAGAAAAAATTTGGAAAGGTAACAAATACTTGGAGACTGAAGAACATCCTACTAAAAAATGAATGGGCCAATCAAGAAGTTAAAGAGGAAATTAAAAAGTATATGGCAGCCAATAAAAATGATAATGCCACAACCCCAAACCTCTGAGATGCAGCAAAGGCGGTCATAAGAAGAAAGTATATAGCAATCCAGGCCTTCCTAAAGAAGGAAGAAAGACCTCAGATACACAACCTCACCATAAGCCTTAAGGAGCTGGAAAAAGAGCAGCAAATAAAACCCAAAACGAGAAGAAGACAGGAAATAATAAAGATTAGAACAGAAATTAATGCTATCGAAACCAAACCAAACCAAACCAAAACAAAACAAAAAACAGTAGAACAGATCAATGAAACCAGAAGCTGGTTCTTTGAAAGAATTAACAAAATTGATAAACCACCAGCCAGTTTGATCAAGAAGAAAAAGTAAATGACCCAAATAAACAAAATCAAGAATGAAAGAGGAGTGATCCCAACCAACACAGCAGAGATAAAAACAATGATAAGAGAATATTTTGAGCAATTATATGCCAATAAAATGGGCAATCTAGAAGAAATGGACAAACTCCTAGATACATATACACTACCAAAACTGAAACAGGAAGAAACGGAAAATTTGAACGGACCCATAACCAGTAAGGAAATCGAATTAGTAAGCAAAAACCTGCCAAACAACAAGAGTCCAGGGCCAGATGGCTTTCCAGGGGAATTCTACCAAACATTTAACAGTGAACACCTATTCTCTTGAAGCTGTTCCAAAAAATAGGAATGGAAGGAAAAATTCCAAATTCTTTCCATGAAGCCAGCATTACCTGGACTCCAAAACCAGACTGAGACCCCACTAAAAAGGAGAACTACAGACCAATTTCCCTGATGAACATGGATGCAAAAATCCTCAACAAGATATTAGTGAACTGGATCCAACAATACATTAAAAAAATTATTCACCACGACCAAGTGGGATTTATACCTGGGATGCAGGGCTGGTTCAATATCTGCAAAACAATTAACATGATTCATCACATGAATAAAAGAAAGGACAAGAACCATATGATCCTCTCAATAGATGCAGAGAAAGCATTTGACAAAATACAGAATCCTTTCTTGATAAAAACCCTCAAGAAAGTAGGGATAGAATTATCATACCTTGAGATCATAAAAGCCATATATAAGCAACCCAATGCTAATATCTCCTCAATGGGGAAAAACTGAGAGCTTTCTCCCTAAGGTCAGGAACAAGACAGGGATGTCCAATCTTGCCACTGTTATTCAGCATAGTATTGGAAGTTTTAGCCTCTGCCATCAGACAACACAAGGAAATAAAAGGCCTCCAAACTGGCCAGGAGGAGGTCTAACTTTCACTCTTCGCAGATGACATGATACTCTATATGGAAAACCCAAAAAATTCGACCAAAATAGTGCTAGAATTGATTCATGAATTCAGCAATATTGCAGGATATAAAATCAATCCACAGAAATCAGTTGCATTCCTATACACCAACAATGAAGTGACACAAAAAGAAATCAAGGAATCGATCCCATTTTCAGTTGTGCCAAAACCCATAAAATACCTAGGAATAAATCTAACCAAAGAGGTGAAAAATCTATACACTGAAAACTATAGAAAGCTTATGAAAGGAATTGAAGAACACACACACACACACACACACACACACACACACACACACACACAATGGAAAAAGATTCCATGCTCCTGGATAGGAAGAACAAATATTGTTAAAATGTCAATACTGCCCAAAGCAATCTACATATTCAATGCAATCCCTATCAAAATAACACCAGCATTCTTCACAGAGCTAGAACAAATAATCCTAAAATTTGTACGGAATGAGAAAAGACCCAGAATATCCAAAGCAATCTTGAGAAAGAAAATCAAAGCAGGAGGCATCACAATCCTGGACTTCAAGCTATATTACAAAGCTGTAATCATCAAGACAGTATGGTACTGGCACAAGAACAGACACTCAGATCAATAGAACAGAATAGAGAACCCAGAAATGGACCCACAAACCTATCGTCAACTAATCTTTGACAAACCAGGAAAGACTATCCGATGGAATAAAGACAGTCTCTTCAGCAAGTGGTGCTGGGGAAACTGGACAGCGACATGTAGAAGAACGAACCTAGACCACTTTCTTACACCATGCACAAAAATAAACTCAAAATGGATGAAAGACCTAAATATAAGACAGAAAACCATCAAAATCCTCGAGGAGACAGCCCGCAAAACCTCTTTGTTATTGGCCACAGCAACTTCTTACTCAACAGGTCTCCGGAGGTATGGGAAACAAAAGCAAAAATGAACTACTAGGACCTCATCAAAATAAAAAGCTTCTGCACAGCGAAGGAAAAAATCAGAAAAACTAAAAGGCAGCCGACAGAATGGGAGAAGATATTTGCAAACGACATAGCAGATAAGGGTTAGTATCCAAAATCTATAAAGAACTTATCCAACTCAACACCCAAAAAACAAATAATCCAGTGAAAAATTGGGCAAAAGACATGAATAGACACTTCTCCAAAGAAGACATCCAGATGGCCAACCAACACATGAAAAAATGTTCCACATCACTCATCATCAGGGAAATACAAATCGAAACCACAGTGATATATCACCTCACACCTGTCAGAATGGCTAACATGAACAACTCAGGCAACAAGAGATGTTGGTGAGGATGCGGAGAAAGAGGATCTCTTTTGCATCGCTGCTGGAATGCAAGCTGGTGCAGCCACTCTGGAAAACAGTATGGAGGTTCATCAAAAAACTAAAAATAGAACTACCCTATGACCCAGCAATTGCACTACTAGGCATTTATCCACGGGATACAGGTGTGCTGTTTCGAAGGGACACGTGCACCCCCCATGTTTATAGCAGCACTATCAACAATAGCCAAAGTATGGAAAAAACCCAAATGTCCATCGATGGATGAATGAATAAAGACGTTGTGGTATCTATATACAACGGATTATTACTCGGCAATTAATAAGAATGAAAACTTGTCATTTGCAACTACGTGGATGAACTGGAGGGTATTATGCTAAGTGAAATTATTCAGTCAGAGAAAGACAAAAATCATATGACTTTACTCATATGAGGATTTTAAGAGACAAAACAGATGAACATAAGGGAAGGGAAGCAAAAATAATATAAAAACAGGGAGAGGGACAAAACAGAAGAGACTCATAAATATGGAGAACAAACTGAGGGTTACTGGAGGGCTTGTGTGGAGTTGGGGGCTAAGTGGGTAAGGGGCACTAAGGGATCTACTCCTGAAATCATTGTTGCAATATATGCTAACTAATTTGGATGTAAATTTAAAAAAATAAAAAAATAAACTTAAAAAAATAAAAGGTGCAATCTTAAAAAAAGGAAATCTTTTATTAGAACAAATCTTAATGTCATGTTATTTAAAGTTTCCAATATAAAATTTTAATTTTCAAATTTAGTTCTAAAATTTGAAGCCAATTCCTCTCCACATTTACAAAATGTAAGTCACTTAGTCAATAAAGATGTTATCTTGTTTACTGACTGATATGACAAAATCTGATTTATTTATTAGAAACTATTTTTAATTAACAAGAAGCTTACAGAGAAATTACCTAAAGACCTCTCCAAGAATAGAGTTGTAGTTTCACAACTACTCTAGACGTGAGCATACCTTTTTCTTAATGAAAAAAATACATATATAAGGTTGTTGTGCAACTGCTAACATTTTTAAGATATCTGAACACTAATCACTTAACACTTTTTTCAGCTATATATTAATTTTTGACAACTTCCATTGCTCTCATGATAAAGGTACTTTTTAATAATTTCTAGAAATTCAAATAAGAAAATATATAAACCACATATGTTCTTTTTTCAATCAAAGGACACAATCTCTTGATTTTGTCATTCTGTATTTATAGTTATCCAGTATATTCCTTCAACTGTGTAATATGAGTAGTTTATGCTCTAGGTCAAACATGTTAGCAAATCCAATGGACAACATTTTATTGCAACTTGGTCCCCATGGGAATAGAGGATAAATCAAATGCTAGCCAGGCATTAAAAATATAATAGTAGTTGGAGAATTTGTTAAAGGGGAAATATCATTTAAAAAATGGTTCCAAGTCCTCGATCTATTATAAAGAAGTTGTTACTTAAAACAATTGAAAATTAAGAAACAGAAGAAAATCCCAATGTGTGTTACATGACGGTATATTTCAGTTGGTTTGAGTTGATATATTTATTTGAGATTTCCTTACTGACTTTTCTTACTTTGTCCTGTATATATTTTTTATGTTAGCTGCCTCCTTGTCTTGTTTCTTGTTTGCTAGTATCCAGTTGAGAAAACCTACTCAAAAATAAACACTTTAATCGTGTCTATTACTTTCCTTTTAAATATGCAGCTTAAAAATATCTCTCATTTATTCCTTGCTTATGTTGCAGAGAAAAAAAGAAAAAAAAATGATCACTACGTCTTTGCCCGTTCTAGAGATTGGAAATTAAATTCCCCTTACTTAAATTCTTGTTCTGAATCATGGTGTACCTGTTCTCTTTTGATTATAATGCTAAATAAGTAATCTCCCATGTATTCAATAAGCTAAGATTCATTAACTCTGCATTTTTAAATAATAATATTCTTCTAGATTTTAAATACTGGAAGAATTTTCCAGTCATTCTGAAGAAACAATTGATTATATTACTTCTTTAATTATGGGTAGCATTATGTTTGAGCCATAATACTACCTAAAGGGTATGACTTCTAACCAAGCCATTGATATTCATTTTGATTTCTGATAGCCAAGAAATCCTGATTCTTGTTCTGCATGTTAAAAACCATAAAGGCATTTTATACCCTTTAAAAGTTCATTCTGAACTCTTTTCAGTTAGCTGATGTCCTGACCTTCAGAGTATTCTTCATGGATTCTGGGCACTGCCCCATACTCGGCCTGGCTTGACAGATACTGGGCAAGTTGTTCTTATTGGCACTGCGCCCCATGTGTTTAAGACCCGGCAGTGACATCTTTCAGCTTAGAAAACCCAGCATGAACAACTGTGCTCAGAATTCTACACAGTGACATCCAAGAAAAGTTTACTTTTTTTGGGAAAATAACATAATTTACCCCTGCCAAGCCTGTGAAGGTATTCTAAGCCATATATATTTTTAAAAGAGAGAAACCTATTTATTTGATGTTTGGAAACAAAAATAATGCTCATAATGATAGTTTGAGATAACTAAAAGTATTTAAGACTTTATTTGAAAACAAACTTCAAACATTCTTCAGCTCTGCATTCTTTTATAATTTTCATTCAAGAACTCTAAGAAAACAGCTTTATGTTGGACTGTTTATACATTTGGGTTTTTTTTAAGTTTATTTATTTATTTTGAGAGATGGAGAGAGGGAGAGAGAGTACGAGGAGGGGAGGGGTAGAGAAAGAGTGAGAGAGAGAGAGAGAGAGAGAGAGAGAGAATCCCAATCAGGCTCCCCACTGTCAGTGCAGAGCTCAGTGTGGGGCTGGAAATCACAAACTGCAAAATCATGACCTGAGCCGAAACTGAAAGTCAAGCTTAACTAACTGAGCCACCTAGGTACCCTAAACTTAATTTTCTTAAATAAAGTATTAAAAAGACAACAACTGAATAATTTAAAAGCAATTAACTGCATTTTTCTATCAATGCTAAAAATACTGAAAGCATAAGAATGACTTCACTAAAACATTGAGATTGTTTCCTTTATTGATGTGGGAGAAGACAGTTTTTGCAATAATTCATGCCAGACTTAATTTTACAGTCTATTTAGAAGTCAAAATACATCTGGCTTCATTGTATTTTGCTGACTTCATTTTGCTGACTCAAATAATCTACATTAACAAACAAGAGATTCCACTGCCTACACCCTATAGTATTAAGCCTAGAAACCAAAATTTCCCTTCTCATTCTAGCAAAGGAGAGTACATGTCTAAATGATAACTTAGCTGTATATTAGTGTTTAACTTTGTTGAAACTATTTTCACATGACAGTTGTATTCATAGAGTGCAGCCCGTGACCAAAAACTAGAAGCCCAATCCAAACCATGTATTTAAGATAGAATTTTATTATTTTAAAGATTTCCTTTTTTTTTGAAGCTATCTTTATGGTGGAAGAACTACCTGTTTGAGATTCTATGCTGTTTATCTACTTTTTTTAAAGCTTTTTCATGGATCACTTACATCACTGATATTTATTCTGTCATATATTTCCACAGTTTCATATTCAATAGCATATGCATGTTCTTTCACAAGTATTTAACATCTAGTCTGCCATGCCACTGTGTTTTCATTGCATTTGAAGTTGAATGTGTCCATGTGACTCATTTTGAGCAATGAAATGTGAGCGAGACAGGCTTGTGTCACTTATGGAGTGACACTTTGAAAACAACAGCATGTGGTTGGCCACACTTACTTTCCCATATTGAGGATGGAGGGAGCAGAACCTCTTGCCTGTCTTCAATGGACATGTGGCAGAATAAAAAAGCAAGCTTTTGTTATGTCCCTGTGGCATAATGTGGAGAGTCCTAACTCATGAACTTGCTAATTCTTTAGTGGAAAAAAAAAAAAAGCCACCAGAAGTGTATGGATTGATAAAAAGAATTTATTTTATACATTACAATATTACAAATATTTTACTTTCTCAAACTTGAATTTCCAAAGGTGACTTTCTTTTCATGTTGCTCTTTTTTTTTATATCCACTGTCTACAATGAGTTTAAAGACTTCAAATAACGTGAATCAAGTTCCACCAGACAAAACTTTTGCATGCACAACCTCATCTTTGATATTCATTTCTCTCTCTCCTTCAGAATGTAAAATTCTGATGTTTGGAAAGTGATAAAATTTTCAGTATGAAAAAAGAGCACAATTTTCTTAATATTTATTACAAGTTTTTAAAGAATATGATTTGCCTGTGTAAATGCAGGTTGTTTTCACAGTGATTTATATAAAAAATTCCTCTCAAATACCTGAAAAACCTACTTCTATTCTTTACATATCTTATTTAATGGAAATCGTGAGAATAACACAGCATATCAATTTTAAAGGATGTTCAGAAATCATGAAACTGAGAAGATCATGATCCAAAATTATTTTTAATCTCTTCCTTCTTAATATTAACTTTTTTATGCTAAGGGCTACAATAAAAACTTAAAGAAGGATACAAACCAATGCAACAAAATAAATGAAACATAAGGCACTTTATGTATTTTGTTTGATGGCTTGTTACATCTCAAGGATTTTTTCCCCTAAATAGGAATACTTTAAGCTATATAACTAAAAGAACACATACTGTTTGATAATCTTCAAACCACTTGAATATTTTGTAGCTAAATGACTTTATCCCAGAAAAGCAGATAAAATTTAAGCTGATTGGAGTCATAAATATGTCAAGAATCAATCTAAATCTATCATTAAATATCATACTACAATTTGAGATGCTCTACAAATATCGACAAAATATTATCTTTGAAGTTTTAAAGATATCAACCAAACATATTAACAGGATAAAAGATACTGCAAAACTTTAAACCAGCTAAAGACATTAGATATAAGAAATTAGCATTCAAATATATGTATAAGCCATGCAATCGTTTTGTATTTGGGATTATATCACATGAAGCATCAAAGTCTACTTTGTAAATGTTCAATTAAAAAACTAAAATAGCTTTTGCTTTATTAAAAATGATTTATAAATGTGAATACATAATGCCTTTGAATGAATTGTTATGCATTAAAAGTCACAAAATAATAAAAAAAATTCAGTTGGATATCCTTTCAGTTCATAATCTGGTTTGAACTCATTAATATTTCATTTTACATTAGCAAACTCAGAATAATTTTTTATCATTTCTTTAATGGTATTTTTCTAATTATTACATTAACATTGTAGTTAATTTTCAAATAGAAAAAAAAAGAATATAATAGTGGAGTGCTTTTAAATCTTAGGAGGTAAGGCACTTTATGGTGTTTCAAATATCACAGTACTTTAAGTGTTTTGTTTTTTTTCTTTTTAAAATTTTTATTATAATTTTTAATGAATTAAATTAATTTCACATTAATTAACATACAGTATAATATTGGTTTCAGGAGTAGAACCCAGTGATTCATCACTTACATGTAACACCCAGTGCTCATCCCAACAAGTGCCCTCCTTAATGCCCATCACCCATTTAACCCATCGTCCCACCCACCTCCCCTCCAGCAACCCTGTTTGTTCTCTGTATTTAAGAGTCTCTTGGGGCGCCTGGGTGGCTCAGTCGGTTGGGCGGCCGACTTCGGCTCAGGTCATGATCTCGCGGTCCGTGAGTTCGAGCCCCGCGTCGGGCTGTGTGCTGACAGCTCAGAGCCTGGAGCCTGTTTCGGATTCTGTGTCTCCCTCTCTCTGACCCTCCCCCGTTCATGCTCTGTCTCTCTCTGTCTCAAAAATAAATAAACGTTAAAAAAAATTTTAAAAAAAGAGTCTCTTATGGTTTGCCTTCCTCTGTGTTTTTCTTATTTTTGCTTCCCTTCCCCTATGTTCATCTGTTGTGTTTCTTAAATTCCACATATGACTGAAATCATATGATATTTGTCTTTCTCTGACTGACATATTTCACATAGCATAATACACTCTAGCACACGGTCTAGATCCCAAATGTCCATTAACTGATGGATGGATAGAGAAGATGTGGTGTATACACACACACACACACACACACACACACACACACACACACACACAATGGAATACTATGTGGTGATCAAAAAGAAGGAAGTTTTGATATTTACAACAACGTGTACAGAACTAGAGTGTCTTATGCTAAGTGTTTTCTTTTCTTTTCTTTTTTTTTCTTAGAATTCATGTTCCAGCAAGAAGTGTAGTAAAATATGCCACCCCAAAATATACGACTTTGGCCTAAGGATTATTTTTGAGCTGAAGACAAATGCAAACCTGCCCTCCCGTATTTGCCCAAAAGCAGGACATAAATTTCCAAAGGTGCCCTGCTTCCCCTCTCCACCAGGAAAGACAAAAGCTAATCAATCACCGAAGTCAACTGTGGACCTTGTCAGCCTGCAGAAGGCACCGTGGAATCTAAATCACAAACTTCACTAGCTAGCTTTTATCACCCATTAGTTTCTCTGCACATATTTATCTTCCTGCAGTTCCCTGCTCTTAGAAGCCTAAGACTGCTTTCCTTTGTTACATCATTTTTCCAAAAAATGTATTGCTTTTTTGTTGAAAATGCTACCTAAACCAGAGTTCTAAACCCTCAGTTTGATTTACTCATTTTTCACTGGGTGTTTCCCATTCATGCATGAGGCATACATGTTAATAAACGTGTGTGTGTGTGTGTCCTGTTAATCTGTCTCTCTGGGCCCCACTATTTTGAAGGATAGAGGGAAATTATTTTTTCTCACCTACAAATATTTTGGTAAGAAGTATTAAGAATGTTTATTCTAAACAGTAGTTAATGGATACAGTTTTCAGAGTTGCACCAGATAAATCTGTATCTTATACCATTTCAAATGGAAAACAAAACAACAGAGACTAAGAGTTTCTTCTTAAGGCCTATTCTTCCAATTTGACGGCCATGTAGATGTATCTCTTTCAAATAATTGTCAAACTTATCCCTCAAAAGAACTTCAGTAAAAGTACCTTTTCTGGAGTAATTCTCTCAATTAGTTATGCTCATTATTTTATGTCATTAAATATGCTCACTATTAGTGAGTTATGCTAACTAATTTGTGTTATTAAATATTCATGCAGTGGGGCAACTGTGTGGCCCAGTTGGTTGAGCGTCCAACTGCAGCTCAGGTCACCATCTCTTGGATCATTGGTTTGAGCCCCAAGGTGCCTGTTTCAGATTCCGTGTCTCTCTCTCCCTGACCCTTCCTCACTTTCACTCCCTCTCGCTCTCAAAAATGAATAAAGATTAAAGATTAAAAAAATATTCATACAGTGATTGATTCCTTCAGTATACATGTAACTAGTGGATAATGCGAGTTCTGGAGTAGGTGAAGAGACAATCAGCACAAGATTCCCACTCCCAATGCCCAAGCACAGTTTCAAATCACTTAAAGTGGTATCATGAGACTTGGCATGCAGATTATGGAAATATCACCTTTTGAATATAGTTCCATATCAGACCAAGAATTTTAGCTTTTATTGTATGGAAAATTAAAATTTTTTCTATTGTTTATTTATTTTTAAGAGAGACAGAGCATGAGCAGGGGAGGGGCAGAGAAGGAGGGAGACACAGAATCCAAAGTAGAATCCTGGCTCTGAGCTGTCAGCTCAGAGCCTGAAGCAGGGCTCAAACTCACAAGCCATGAGATCATGACCTGAGTTGATGTTGGATGCTTTACAGACTGAGCCACCCAGGTGCCCCTATTAGGTGGAAAATTAAAACTGCCCAAAGATGAACCTGGCAGCTTCTTTATTTGAGGTCTGTAATTCTCCAAAGGATCTTTTTCTTTCTTTTTTCTTTTCTTTTTTCTTTTCTTTTCTTTTCTTTTCTTTTCTTTTCTTTTCTTTTCTTTTCTTTCTTTTCTTTTCTTTTCTTTTCTCTTTTCTTTTCTTTTCTTCTCTTTTCTTTTTTCTTTTCTTTTCTTTATTCTTTTCTTCCTTTCCCTTCCCTTCCCTTCCCTTCCCTTCCCTTCCCTTCCCTTCCCTTCCCTTCCCTTTTCTTTTCTTTTCTTTTCTTTTCTTTTCTTTTCTTTCCTTTTTTCTTTTTTTCCCATTTGTCTTTAGTGGAAATTCCTCATTCTCCACCACTTTCCACAAACTTAACATAATCAGAAAGGAAGAGTAGAGATGGAAGTGTAATGGATTCTTGTAGCTCCAAACCATTATTTCTCCCTGTCTGGAAGAAGCTAACTATAGGTTGCAGCATATGAAATAGAAAATATTTAACTGTGCTTCTCCTATACAAAAGGCAATTTCATAAGATTCACCCATTATTTTGAAGCTCTCAAGCTTTCTTTTTCCACTGATATTATCATTTCACAACATAACGTTTATACTTGGGTCATAAGCTATTTACTCATGAAAATACTGTCACCAGTTTTGCTATGTAGGCACTACCATCAGTACCCTAATTTCAACCTCTTTTGTTTCCAAGTGCAGTCATCATTACCTGTATTCTCCTTCAGCAACCACTCTTACAGCCATGGTCCCAACCTCGTTGAGTTGGTGGCATTATCAAATGCATGGTCTTCAACCTCTACCAGGGACTCAAAATTGCTTGGGCATCTTTATGTGCACGTCTTCATTCCTTTCATCATATATTTAAAGCTTTCACTATTTTCCTCAAATAATTTACCTCACTACCTCACTACTTCTAGTGAATACAGACAAATCTTGTATCTTTACCTCTTATAAAAGGTAATCTTTACCTTTTATAAAAGGTATCTTTTATAAAGATACATCTAAGTCTTGTATCTTTACCTTTTATAAAAAAAAAAAAAATAAGGCTCATCTTTTTGCCCCTTACCTAAAAAGTCAAAATTTAGTGTGTACCTAATTTTGGTAGACTGTATTACTGATCTAATTCTCTCCCCTGAACAAATTTCAGTAGAATAAATCCACACCATTTGATACATGTATCAGTTTGCTGTATCTCCCTGTAGAGTAAAAGGAGTAATATTCTCTAAGCCATTGTTTTGGGCCCAGGTACTGACTTGCTTTGGGCAATATGATATAGCAAACCCATGTTAAGCAGCGTTTTAAATAATTTCCCTTGTTTTGCTTTGCCTCTTGCTCTTCAGCCATTCCATTCAGCATGATACAAATTGTCCTCACTAGCCAATAGGAGATGATTGGATTTGACCTGAGCCCAGCAAAGAGCTTAGAATAAATCTCAGCCAATCCCAGAAGAAGAGGCATAGACACAACCTTCCCACATACTTGTCATTGAGAAATAAATGTGTACTATTGCAAGCTTCTGTAAAGTGGTTTGTTACACATGATTATTAAATTGTTACATTATTTTGGACATATTTCCTTCTATCCCAATGACAAATGTGTCTGTTCCCTCCAAGGCCATCTTTTGGGTTTCACTTTTTTGGGGGTCATACTTCAATATGCCCAGACTGATTTCTGCTAGCCCATTTCCACTTTGTCAGCTCCTTTCCACTGCCATATACCCCCCCTCCCCATCCCCACCATGGACATTCTCCTTCCATCTTGTGCTCAGGCTCCAATGCTCTACTTGTGTCACCAAGGTTCTGTCCTCCTTAATTATGTACTGAATGCCTTTAAAATACATATATGTACACACATACATATATATACATATATATATTTAATTATTTTTTTAATTTATTTCCTTTTTTATTTTTTTAAGTTTATTTATTTAGAGAGAGGGGGGTGGGGCAGAGAGAGAGAGAGAGAGAGAGAGAGAGAATGTCAAGCAGGCTCTACAATGTCAGCACAGAGCCTGACATGGGGCTTGATTTCACAAACTGTGAGATCATGACCTGAGCCGACCAAAATCAAGAGTTGGGTGCTTAGCCAACTGAGTCACCCAGGTCCCCCTATTATTATTAATTATTACTATTACTATTATTTTTTTAAAGAGAGAAAGAGTGCAAGTGGGCTGTGGGTCGGAGGAATAGAAAGAAAATTCCAAGCAGGCTCCATGCCCAGTAGGCAACTCAACTGGGTCATACCATGACCCTGGGATCATTACTCCAGCTGAAATCAAGAATCAGACAATCAACTGACTGAGCCATCCAGACACCCCAGGATTGAATGACTTTTAGACTGGATTATTTAGAAAATTTTGGAGAAGGCAAGAGGACTAGAATAAGTAGATTTTCCATATGTTCTGAATATTCCACCTGTTCTTGCTTTATACATTACAAATGTTTTGTCCTAGACTGGTTCTTGCTTTTTAAATTTCTTTAATATATCTTTCCCCGTCTCCCAGAAAAAAAATGCATTCTAATGAAGTCAGATATATACCTTTATCATATAATTTGTACTTTTTGGAACTTGTCTAAAGCAATTTTTCTTTAACTGTGGCTATAAATGTATTCAGTATTTTCTTCTCATGACTTCACAATTTTCCATTTCATGTTTACATCTTTCAACACATCTGGTAGTAATTTGTATGTATAATGAGCTAGGCTTCCATTTTACTTTTTCCATGTAACTAGTCCATTTTCCCATCATAATTTATTAAGTAATTATTATTTTCTCCATTGACTTGTAATCCCTTCTTCCTTATAATAAAAAAAAATGTATAAATTCTTGAGTCTGTCTTTGGGTTGCCTTTTTGTTCTATTGGTCAATGTTAAATAATAAACAGTTCCAGATGTAGATAGGGAGAGATTCTATTTGAAAGAGTTGTTGCAAGAGCAGAGAAGGAGCTAATAGAATAGACAAATAAGGACGATTGTAATAGAGTGAACACTTTGAGTTTAAGCTCTGTAAGCATCTCAAAGATTAGGCAGAAAAAGGTTTTGCTTTTATAATGAGGCATAAAACAAGACTTTCTAGAACAAGTGGTGGGGAAGTGATATGAATGAAGTGGTATAATCAGATAGTAGATTAGAAAATCTTTTACCGCGATCCAGCCTATTGTTAGAAGAAGCTGTTAATAAGGTATCTACTGGTTCACGTTGGTTGAAAGTCTAGGAGGAATAGTTACTTAACCAAAGTTTGATACCAAATATTTAGTCTGAACTGATTGGGGCCAATACAGTTCAATTAATCATTTATACTGCCCAAAATGGAAATTTGGAGGTTCAGGATCTGGCCTGTTGGAGTTAACAATGAGGACGTCTATGAGTCCTCATAGGGCAGTCTGTTTCTTTGCAGTAAGCTATTTCCTGGTACACAAAATGGTAGGGGAATTTCTTTAACCATGGTCGTTAACCAGGGTCACAAGGCCACTGTAAATTTCAACACTGTGGTCAATGTGTATAACAGTTTTATGTTCTATAGTTCTGTAAACCTTAATATCTGGTATGGCAGATTAGTCTTCCTTAATTTGTTTTCAAAATTGTCTTAAATATTATTGATTAACTTGCTAATTCAAGAATAACTTGACAATTAATATAAAAAATCATTTTTATACAACTTGAATTGCATTATATTTATAAATCAATATAAAAAGGAATGATCTTTTTATGACACTTAATTTTTCTTTTATATGGTATGTATCTTTGCATACTTAATTTTGTTTTCTTAAGTAAGAAGTAATAGGTTTCCCCATGAATCTACTATCATTTTACTTTAAATATTTTCTTAGGTACACTATAGTTTTTTTACTAATTTCAAAAATGAAAATTTCATACTAATATTATTACATGTCTAATTTTTATAACTAATATAATGGAAAACTATTGATATATGTATATTGGTTTTGGGTCCAATACACTTGTTAAATAAATCTGTTAGCTCACATTGTCTGTCTGGATTTTTAAATTTTCTGTATATGTCTTGTCTTCTGCAAAAAGCAATGTTCTTTCTTTCCATTCTTTACAGTTCTTCTAGTACTGGTTAGTATCTCCAGCATACGATGTCGAATGTAATCAGTGATAGAAGACACCTTGTCTAGTCTCTGAATGTGAAGAAATACTTTAAATTTTCACTGGTATTCACTGAATGGATATTTCACAGAACATACTTTGTAAAATAATGCTTTACCCTAATAAAATACAACATTAGTTATTTCTTTGCACCTCACAATTTTTAGAAACTATAAAGCATTTTTTAACCAGAGGATAAATATGTAGTCTGTACTTATTGATATTAATGATGTTTATGTCGCATCACTTTTCACTTAAGGAACAAATAGATATATTAAATGCATATAAATCTGTTCTGATATCAAGGCAAGGACATTATGCTACTTGTGTTGCAATTTTAAAGGCATAAAATTAAGTGTGTAAGGAATGTAATTCTAATTAAATATGTCATCCTTGAATTCCCTTGATAGTACAGGTGGTGTTAAGCACAATGCCGTAGCATTATAAAATAGACATTTTTAATGGAACCAAGATAAAGAGTAAAAGGAAATTACTAATGTACTCTATACTCTGGGGAACCAAAAACAAAACAAGCAGAACAAAGCAAAACACACACACACACACACTCCAAAAGCAAAGCAAATTCTGAGTGGAGACTTACTAAAATCCTGATGAGCTTCAAGTGCTGCCTAAACTGAAAAAAAGAAGAGCTTTGTGGGAAAATAAAGTATAATTTTGACAGTGTAAGCTTCTGAGAACATCAGAAATATATGGTATGTGAATTCTTGCAGACCAGGATGCATGACCCTGAAGGCATTGCACATAAACAGAAAAATAAACAGGGCAGGGACACTGGGAATCAAAAAAAAATTAAATAAAAATATTTTGATATTGGACAGTAACATCCACAGGAAGGCAATTTCATAAAGTATTTTACCAGCAAAATTATGTAACACTGAGAGTGCCATCTTGAAACACAAATCCTGTAGAGCCATCACACTGGAACACTGGGTGGAAGGCAGAGATTTCTGACAGAGAGAGGAAAGTCTGCACAGAAAGAAAACAAGAAAACACTCCACACTTAAAGCAGAGACAGAAGGTGGATACTGTATGACTCCAGAGAACAGTATGGAGGCTCCTCAAAAAGTTAAAAGTGGAGCTACCCTACGATCCGGCAATTGTACTACTGGGTATTTATCCGAAGGATACAAAAATACTGATTCAAAGGGATACATACACCTTGATGTTTATAGCAGCAATATATACTTTATCCCAATCATGGAAACAGCCTAAGTGTCCATCCACTGATGAATGGATAAAGAAAGGAAGGTATATGTATACACAATGGGATATCATGCAGCCTTAAAAAAGGATGAAATCTTGCCATTTACAATGACATGGAACAAGCTAGAGAGTATTATGCTAAGTGAAGTAAATGAGTTAGAGAAAAGACAAATATCATTCGATTTCATGCTTATGTGGTTAAGAAACAAAACAAACAAAGGGGGAAAAACAGACCGATGCAAACCAAGAAACACTCTTAACTACAGAGAACAAACTGATGGCTACCAGAGGGATATGGGTGAGAAGATGGGTAGACTAGGCGATGGGAAGTAAGGCCACTTATGATAAGCACAGGATGCTGTATGGAAATGCTGAATCACTATAATGTACTCTTGAAACTAATATTACACTGTGTGTTAACTAACTGGAATTGAAACAAACACATAAAATACCATATGATCTCACTTAAATGTGAAATTAAAAAAAAAAATACGACAAAGAAAAAAAACCCTAAGCTCATAAATATAGAGAATAGAGGTTGCTGGAGGTGGGTGAGGGGTGACAGGTGAAAAGGGTCAAAGTGTACAGATTTCCAGTTATAAAATGAATTATGAGAATGTAATGTACAGCATAGTAATTAAAATTAATAATGCTATATTGTGTATTTGAATATTGCTGGGAGAGTGGATATTGAAAGCTCTCATAAGAAAAAAAGTTTGTAACTATGTATAGTGATGCTTATCTACTGGGCTTATTGTGGCAATCATTTTCTTGTTTTTTCTTTCTTTTTTTTCTTTTACTTTTTTTTAAGATTATTCATTTTAAGAGTCAGAGAGAGCAAGCAGGGGAGGGACAGAGAGAGAGAGGGAGAGAGAGAATCCCAAGCAGGATCCAATTTGTCAGTGTGGAGCCCGATGCCGAGCTCAAACCTACAAAGCACGAGATCATGATCTGAGCTGAAACCAAGAGCTGGATGTTTAACTGACTAAGCCACCCAGGCACCCCACAATCATTTTCTAATACACACAGTAGGAAAGGAAATCATTACATTGTACACATGGAAAAAAAAAACCCACAAAGAAACCGAAAGAGGATACTCCTAACTACTTTTCCTAATAGTCTAAAGATGTCCAACTCATTTAAACATGGGAAATTTAAAAGAATTTGTTTAATATCATATAAATTATGATATGAAAAGTGATTAAATAAATAATTGTTCAAGAGAGAATGAGTATACACCATTAAAATACAGCAACAAAGCTGAAGAATGTGTAATAACCTGATTTTTCAAAGTAAACTAAAGGCTTAACAAAACGATCACTGCTTTCAAAAGATAGAGCAACTAAAAACTAAAACACAGACTAATATGGAAGAACTAAAAAGCAAACACAAATCACATCCATAACTGTAAATAAGCTTGAATTTTATAATGTTGGGATGTGAAAATAATTAGAAAAGCTTGATTTGCCATGGAACACCAGAAAAAAAAATCATGATAATATAAAAATCATGATTATTTATACACGTATCAGAGTGTTAGTTACAAAAACTCCTCAATTTGCCAAGAGTGGAACTCTTTATCGTGAGCTGCAAGATGCATTAATTTTTGAGAACAAACAAACGTATGACCAGGGATGAATGGAAGTGAAATCCTGTCAGAAAGAATTTAACAAATCAGAAATCAGGCATTTGATTAGAAATTAGTAAATAGATGTGGGGAGACAAGTGGAACCCATTCAAGTCTGAAAGAATTCCAAAGACAATATTAATTTACTTGAGAAATCATTCTCCTTGTCCCTAATCCTTTAAAATATTCTATGTTGTATTTTAACTGTTAAATAAGCAAGGATGATTCATCAACCAACATTTTTAGAAAAAGAAATACATCTGTCAAGAAGTGCCTTCAAAATGTATGAAATGTCTTCCTATCACCAGGTGTTAGGAATAAAGTAATACTGCAGAAATTTATACATTTTCTTTCATTATGTAAATCATATACATGATTATACACAAATATATAACATATTATATACATCATATATATACAATATATATGTATATATACACAACATGTATATATATACAATATGTATTATATACATATTAATTGGGAAAGTTTATTCAATCCTAATCATATGCCATGTGCCAATCACAGTGCCAATGCCAGGGAAGACAAGATGAATAGTAATCATCTGTATCTTCAAAACGCTTGCAGTTAGTGGGAATGACACATGAGGACTGTACTCATAATATATGGTGAATGCAGTGATAGAGAATGCCCTAACAATTATTTGAACACTGGAAAAATACTTAATTTTTTTAAAATGTTTATTTTTGAGAGAGACAGTGACAGAATGCGAGTGGACTGGGGCAGAGAGAGAGGGAGGCACAGAATTCGAACAAGGCTCCAGGCTCCAAGCTGTCAGCACAGAGCCCAATGCAGGGCTTGAACCCACGAGCTGTGAGATCATGACCTGAGCCAAAGTCAGATGTTCCACCGACTGAGCCACCCAGGCACCCCGAAAAAAGACTTTTAATCTCATTCTTTTTTTTTTTTTTTTTTTTTAATGTTTATTTATTTTTGAGACAGAGAGAGACAGAGCATGAACGGGGGAGGGTCAGAGAGAGAGAGGGAGACACAGAATCCCAAGCAGGCTCCAGGATCTGAGCTGTCAGCACAGAGCCTGACATGGGGCTCGAACTCACGGACCGTGAGATCATGACCTGAGCCGAAGTCCGACGCTCAACCGACTGAGCCACCCAGGCGCCCCTTTAATCTCATTCTTAATGATAGATACTCTCCAGTGGTTAAGGAAAGCTTTCTGGATCAGAGACTATCTATCTGAACCTTAAAAGTCAAGAAGCATTAGTCTGGTGAGGGATAGTGAAAGAATTACAGACTGAGGAGGGAACAGCAAGAACAGACATATGGTGGGTAAAAATGACAAGATGCGCTCAGGGAAATAAAGCAGATCAGTAATTCTAGTGCGTGTGTTTCCTGGGACAGGGTGGTGGTTGTGTGTATGTTGGGAGTGGCACTGGTGAACAAGTTGGGGAGAGATCTTGAAGACCAAATCAAAAAGAGAAAGATATGGACCAATTTGATGCAATGGAATTTCATATTGTCAGCAGCTTTAATCAAATCTGATTTGTTTGTCGAATTACCCATCTTCCCCGCCCCCTGATAAATGAATTATACTTCCAAAAACTATAAAATAGCAAGTCAATGATCCTGTCTTGAATTACAAATGACTAAACAAAAAGCACTTGAATGGATTTTTAAAATTCATCCATCGCTCTTGTGTAGGTGTGATAGCTAGACTTGAAAAATACAAAACTAAAAGCACGAAAAAGGAATCAGACGACTCTGGCATTAATAGAAATTTGACTTGAAAGCGATTTATCCTAGAATTATCTCCAGTAGTATTAAACAGGTAGAGCAAAATAGATAAATTTAAGAACAGTGATTGGGAACGGAGAGTGAGAGAGAAGAAAAAAGCAAGGGCAAGACTCAAATTTATAATTTATGTACTGAAACTAAAAGAGCTGAGACTTTGGGTATAGAAAGTAAATAAAATGTTTAAATGTGAACATTAAACAATACAATATACTAGAAAGTGATGTTGAAATGGAGCGAATCTTGTTTGACAGCTTAAGGTAAACAGTGATTAGGATAAGTATTAAGCATTATGTCAATGTTGTTTGCTTTGACAATAGCAGGTGACAAACATAAAACGAATAACTTTATTACTGGTACTCTATTATTGTCAGGTAATGGTAGGTAGAAAAGACTAATTTCAAGCACTCATTATCACCACAGACATATTCCCTGGGAAATTTACTCAACATGCTCATTTCAAATAAAATGTTCTTTAGCATTCATTGTGTAAAATACAGTTTAAATCAAGCAGTAGTGGGTATGAGACAGAAATTTAAACAAATTCAAAGAGTTTTGAATAAAATGAAGTTAATCATCAACTAGAATTCCTTGCCCCAATTCTAAATTATCTACTCCATGTGTGTTTGTCGCACATCTGGTTTTCTCTGTTTAAGGTTTCCCAGTAATCAGTAGCTGTGTGGCATTGTACAAGGCTATGCTTTAAGGAATCCTTAAGGATTCTCCCAGCTTAATAATCTGAGTTATCCACCTCAGTTTGGTGTATGAAAGTGTAAATTCCTTGAGTACCTTCATAGGGACTGGAGAAAGACACAACAGACACCAGTCTTCTAGGGACAGAGATTAAACTGTTGCCACTAAAGCAGGCACTGAACACATTCTACCAAACTTGCTGCTGTCGGGAGCAAGAATGTCTTGTACCCTGTGATGTTCTTGTAGCTAGACTAAGAATCAAACTGACATGAGACACATTAATAGGAGAAAACCAACTTTAATAGCATAGGTATGGGGAATCCACACAGACATGGGAATTCCAAAGGCAGTTAGGCAAAATGAGGTATACATGTCATTCTGAACTAAGGAGCGGGGGGATAAGGGTCTGGGACTTCAGAGGAAAGGAATGCACTTGGGGTGCCTGGATGGATCAGTTGGTTAAGATCTGACTCTTGATTTCGGCTCAGGTAATGATTTTGTGTCAGATCATGATCTCACGGTTCCTGAGTTCAAGCCCCATGTGGGGCTCTGTGCTGACAAGGCAGATCCTGCTGGGGATTCTCTGTCTCCCCTCTTTCTGCCCCTCCCCAACTAGTGCTCTCAATCTCTCTCTCTCTCAAGAATAAATAAACTTGAAAGAAAGAAAGAAAGAAAGAAAGAAAGAAAGAAAGAAAGAAAGAAAAAAAAAATGTACTCACAGGGCCATAAGAAGAATTGTTGGGCAGTTAGATGCTCACCTTGACATACAAATGGGCTACTCAGATAATAGTTATCTCTTCTAAATTCTTCTATGTGGTTAAGGAGGGTCAGAAGTTTCTCTTGAGCCCTGTAGCATCTTCACTGCCTTCCACTCAGAATAATCATCTTTCCAAAGTGCCCCACCTTGGGGTGGCTTGCTCTCGACCCCTACACTGCCTTCTTTTCCTCTAGCTGGATACCAGGTTGTAATCCTAGTTGTTGTTTAAAGGCTTTGAGGAGATAGTCCTCAACTTCTTCTTCTAACAGAAAGCTTTTGAGTAAAGACCTATGCTTATGGCTCTGAGGAGTAATGTAAGTTTCTTCTATTTTTTTTCCTTTACCTCAAAAGTTGAAGTTAGACTTCCCCTAATAAAGAAAATTATGAAAAGAGGAAACAACTAAACTATAGCTTTAAAATGAATGTTTTTTTTTTGGTTTTTTTTTTTCAATGTTTTTTATTTATTTTTGGGACAGAGAGAGACAGAGCATGAACGGGGGAGGGGCAGAGAGAGAGGGAGACACAGAATCGGAAACAGGCTCCAGGCTCCGAGCCATCAGCCCAGAGCCCGACGCGGGGCTCGAACTCACGGACCGCGAGATCGTGACCTGGCTGAAGTCGGACGCTCAACCGACTGCGCCACCCAGGCGCCCCTAAAATGAATGTTAAAAGAACAACCAACCAACCACCCAAATCAAACCACAGAAAATAAATTTCTCCCTCTCGTCTGTCACTCCTATCTTTACATGAGAAGGGACTAGAATTGACGCTGTTTGCCCATGAAGATAGCGCTAAATTTCTATTTTAAAAGGATATAAATTCAGTGACTCAGGTTTACCTTCAAGTTATACTATTTTAAGCATAGATTCTGAACATTTACTGTTACACTCTTGGTTACATAGATTCTAAACATTTACTGTTACACACTCTGCCTCCAAAACAGTCTTCAGTGTAAAAGAAACTAAGGTGTGTATTCTTAATTCCAAGGTATATGGTTTGACCAACAGAGCACAGGTTCTGAAAAGACAGTATTAGATTCTCTAAGAAGACATGGGGAGAGAGGGAGAGAATAACTAGGGAGGGGGAGAAGGATAGACCAATAAATATTACATATTATGTATATCACATATTATGTATGTTAAATATACATAACAATGCATAATATCTAAAAAGCTTTCTAATAATATTTCATACATTGAGTGTTAATTTTAGATGACTCTATAGTCAAATCTTTTATAGATCTTTAACTGCCAGGAATAGGTAATCAATATGCTTCTTAAACTACTCCAGTGCATAAAAGAGTTTCTAATAAATTTAAAGTTATCACGATGCAAATAAAACTTAGCAAAATATCCTCAAATACAAATCTGTAATTCAACCTGTGTAATAGTATTGATTTCAAACACTGAAATAAAATATTAAAAAGTAAAGTTCTTTTCAGTTTTCATTTTGATTCTTAAAAGTAGATGCTGTTTCAAAAGTAGTAATCCTTTTCCCTCACTCTCATACACAAACACATATTTATATAAAAATAATTGCTTTACTTGAAGAGATTGAAAATTGGAGAATTTAGGAGTCAAAGCAGTATTATTATTATTTGTCATCAGCAGAGAAGAATATGCTGGCCTAAGCTTCTAAAGAAAAAAAATTATTCCTTCCTTCCTTCCTTCCCTCCTCTTCTTTCTTTCCTCACCAAGAGCTCTAATATTCTATTGTATGGAAACAAATTTGACAATAAATTATATTAAAAAGTAAAAATAAATGCTTTACAATTAAAAAATATATTCTAATATTTCAGAAATTAAATATACCTCTTTTTAACTATGCCCCAACCCAGATTTAGAGTTAGATGTTCAGTACATAAGAAAAGCAAATACATCTTTCTTAATATCTATTTAATAATCTTTAGACAGCTGAAACTTTCATACAGGAGATTTAACATAGAAAGAGACAAGTACCCACTTCTTCCCTCAAAGCCTATAGAAATTCAGCTCAGCTTCCTAGGAACTTCCTGTTCCTTGCTTTGATTTTTGAACTCACTGTCTCTCCAACCTTTTCTGAACTATATCCAATTTCTAGCCTTTGCCTATTAATTTTCAGCAGATCTAGTTTGTCTCCACAATGCACAAGGGTGAGGCTTGAACCTTTTTCTGCAAATAGCACAGCATGTCTTTCTCAATTTCTAGTCAAGTGCACCTGCCACCCTAGTCTGTTGTTGCTGCTATTAATGCCTTGTGCAGCTGGGGCACGCAGTTCCAAAATTCCTTTCTTCCTCAGTGTGCTGGCATGCCACCATGAAAAAGGAGCTTCTTTTGATCAATATGCAGTGGCTATTTACGAAGGCAACTTCTGAGTTTACTAAGCAATTTGCTCCTAACAAGAATGGGAAACTATATTACATGTGCGTAGGCATGTTGGTTAAATCAAATAATCTATTCGTATATACCCCAAATATTGATTAGCAAGGATCCCAGAAAATAAATTTCCCATTTTCATCCCATGCATGCATGTAAGACTACTAATTAAAGGAAAATGTTTCTCAAAATATCTTAAAATTATTTATACAAGGAAAATATGGTCATATTCAGAGTCTCAAAATAAAATTTCCTACATGGTATGGGGTGAACTAAGACATGCTAAAAAGCCTATCAATTCCCTAAATATGCACTCTCTATACAAAGCTGACATCCCTACATCTTGAAAAAATATCTCCAAAAGTCTCTGGCATTATGCCTGTCTTATACTGATTGTTTTATGCAGTGATAAGATAGTAATACAATAACAAGTGTTTTACTCCCTTTCAAGCTTGGTGCCTTGATCTTTCTAATACCCAGACTCTAGACAAGCTACATTATTTACTAAATATGTCAAAATATTCCTGCTTTCCTACCTATTTTTAAATAAAGTTTGATGACTTTTAACATGCATTTATCCATATTAAACAAATATATATTGAGTCTAGTATATGCAAGAAGTTCGACTGGTGTTGGGAACAGAGATAAATAAAATGTCTGCCCCCACAGAGTTTACTATCATGGTATGTAAGATTCTCCTTGTCCTTTCTACATTTACTGAGAAATCTCTGGCTATTAGGTTTAAGGATTTCAATTACTAACATTGCATGTCACTACAAGTTATAAAATTACTGGTAGTGTTGATGTGCTATGGTTATTTCAGATAGTACTCATAGCTTCATTTGCTTTTCCTTGGTTCTTTCTCCACTGACTCAACTGTCCCATTGCCTATTACTAATATCCTCACCCAAGTCCTCCTTTCATTTTACTGCACAGCCCCTGATGCCATTAGTAGCCATCCTCCAAAGAAAATACTGAGCAAACAGGAGTTGTATGTAGTTTTCTGAAGCTCAGCTTCTCTTCTGGAAAAGGAGGTGACTAGATACAAACATAGACCTCCCACCTAGTCCATCTGAAAAGAAAACACAACTGGCCAGAGATGAGGAGCTGTCTAGAAGCAAGATCCTGAAATCTGCACCTAGAGAAATGGAACATGGCAAGAAAGTACTAGAATAGACACAACGGTTCTCCAGCTTCTTGAGGGCCACAGTTTAAGACAAACTGAAGTTGAAAGAAGCAGCAAGATCAGTGAAAGGTAATAATTTCTATATTTATAAATACATTGTTCACTTTATATTTTTTATATGTAAATTTCTCCACAGCTCCTTCATTGTCCACCAACAGTCAGCTTATTGTCTTTCTAGGTTTCCTCCATCACATAGCCCCAAAGCCAAAAGCAGATGCTTTGGCGAGCAAACCAGACTCAAGGAGCTGGGAAAGACATTGATGTTGGGAACACTAAAGTCACATTGTGTAGGAATGCATGCCGAGATGGGCGGAAGTTTTTGGCTAGAGCTGTTCAATTGGAGTAGTCTTGAAAAAGCTTGCTAGGAATTGGTTTTCATGAAATGGCAAGACAAGAAGTGAAGTTAGCAAATACAGACTGCTCTTTCACACATAAATAAATGTGAAGGTAGCTAGGTCAAGGAAAGGTTTTGTCTTGTTTTGTTTGACATTTTGTTTAATGATGAAACCAACAGTGTATTCACAACCTCATGAAAATAATAGAGAAAGAAAACTAGACAATGCAAAAATAAAGGGATAATTGATGAATATCTCTATATGAGTATGAGAATATGCCATCCAGTGTACAATTAAATGACCAAAGTAAAAAATTGGAACCATTTCTACTGTGATAGAAGAAAAAGGGGAGTATTTGGACACAGATGCTGTCCATGGGATAATATCATTGTCTTTATTATATATAATCTTTTATCTTTATCTTCATGATATATAACTGAATAAAAAAGATATCATATGATAACTGAATAAGGAAGATATAATTTGTCATGATATAGAAAACATTTTCTTCTTTTTTCAAAATTATAAAATAAGGAAATTATAAACTGTAAAACAAAATGGACAACTTACATTGTGAATAAGTCAAGACACTATTTTGAAGCAAATTGTGATAGAGTAAAACAAGATGATTTTCATGCTGTGAACATTCTCCTACACAAGCATCACGACATTGGATATGTAAAAACAATAGCAATGATAATAAAAGCAATATTCATTTATTGAAAACTTACTATTTACCAGTTATTGTTCTATGATCTTTTCATGTAGTGAATCTCAATACAGTCCTATGAAGCTGATCCCATGTCATGTTTTACAAATTTGGAAACCAAAGGAAAGGGTTTATGTAATTTGTCTAAAGTTACATACTTTAGTAAGTGCTGGATCTGAGATTTTAATATAGATAGGTTGCTCCATAATGTGAGCATTTGATTACTATGTTTTTATATCTTTTCCAAAGATATAATTCCACAGCCATTTTGTTTTAAAATCAACCAGTGTTAATTTGAAACAATTGAATAGACAATAAAGACCGATGTTATTTCTATATACGAAGGATTCCATGATTATTGATGGCAGTTCCATTTTTTCTATCTTATTCCATTGGTTCTTTTACTTCTCCTTCTCATCCTAACCCATATAACTCACCTGTACCTCTTGCTATATTATTAATAACTTGATAGCCTGTTTATAATAAGTATATAATCATACTTATTACAGTGTCCTCCTATAATCATATTCTCAGTATATTTAGACACATGTTTCAATTCCCAAATAAAAATAAATGCCTGAAACGAGCTGTGTTTCCACTCAGGACTGCCTGAATTTTGGTGAGTTCTTTCAGTCTGAATACTCAGGTTTATTTTTATTTATTTTCTCATTGCTTGTATCCTATGTCCTTTTCATATTTAAAATTAATCTAGTTACAGGGGTACCTGGGAGGCTCAGTTGGTTAAGCATCTGACTCTTGATTTCAGCTCAGGTTATGATCTCATCATTCATGATACGGAGCCCCATATTGGGCTCTACGCTATCAGAGCAGATTACTGGCATTATTTTTTTCCCCTCTTTCTCTGCCTCTCCCTTGCTCAAGCTCTCTCTGTCTCAAAATAAATAAATAAGCATTAAAAATTAAAAAAAATTAAATCAAATTATCTTATATATATTGTGGCATATTCTTTTCCCTCATTTTATACTACTAACATATACTTCAAGGTATTTCTTCCCATTTGTCTTCCAGACCACTAATTTAGGTCTTAAATGACAAATCTACTCTCTAACTGTATTTGGGAAATGTTTTGTTGTCTGAATTCTTTCAGATTCTTTTCTGTTTAACTATGTGGGGGTGTGAGTGTGTGGGTGGTTTGTATATGTGTGCTGAAGTACTGAAGTGTCTTTAATTGTTTTACTTAAATTTTTCTGTCCAAATTTTCAGTATCCTTCAGTATCTTTACTGCAATGGTCATGCATTCTGTTAGTGCTGACTCTTACCCTCCCGGCTGCTTCAGCTTTGTTATCTTTCAGGCTTGACCCCAGGCAATGACAGAGACTTCACCTGGCAGGCCATTAGGAAGAAATCACCCTCTCCACCCAAGCTTGGGACTTAGCCAGTGCATTGGTATCGCTGAGGGAGTTATAATCAAGGACTCAAATCCCCTTCCCTGCCCAGGCTATAGCTCCTATCTTCATTCCTATTCTTGGTTCTTCCATTTGGGAGCTTTCTTGTGAGGGTGCGGTGAAGAGGAATTCAGCTGAGGCCTTTCCCAGGTGCCTCTGCCAAAAGCCGAGGGCTCAAACACAGTTTGCTCCACTCTCAGTCCTTTTCCCTTATCTTGGTCTTCCATCCCACCAAAACCAGAGGAATCTTGGGTTTCGGTTTCCTTTGGCAGAAAACAATCTCCGTGACTGCACTGATCCACCTGACTCTCACCCAGTGTTGTGCTATGGGGAACAATGGAATATTGGGTGAACCAACACATTCTCCTTTTTACTCTCTTGCTTATCTTATTGCAGTAAGGCATTAAAAGCTTGACCATTAGTTTCATTTTAGCTTGACTACTGTGACACCTGGCAGCACTTGGCCACACCTGGCAGCTCAGCTCTTTCCAGTTCAGCTCAGCTCCTGACATAGTGGATGCTGTGATGTGCCACCCAGACATCCCTTCAGGACCGAGGCATTCCCCCAAACTTACAGCAGCTTCTGAAAGTTCTCAATTGAGTTGCTTCCCAGAAATCTCCCATAGCTTAAGGAAGCTGCCAAGGCCCAAGCTTACACCCCATCCACAATGTAGCAAGTGTGCCACTGATGCAAATGGAGATAAAAAGCCCAACACCCCTACACACTGAAGGGAAATTTTGAAGAGTCAACCTAGCATGAGAGTTCCTTGTAAGTCCAGCTGAGGCCTTCAATTCTAAGTGCTTGGTTATTCAACTCTTCCTTAAACCCATCCAACCACCTTCACTTTTCCACAGGTACCCCAGGAGACACTTGCTCATGCTGAATCTCGTACTCTGTTTCTCAATGGACCAAAGAAAAGAATTGGCTAAAGGCCTTCAACTTTCCCAACTCTACTGTTACTTTTCCCTAATTTTGCTTTAATTTTATAGGCAAACTATAGACAAAGCAAAATGAGAAAACAAAAACAAAAAATAAATTATGGTGAGCCTAAGTATAAAAGGTGGATATCATGGGGTGCCTGGGTGGCTCAGTCGGTTAAGCATTTGACTTCAGCTCAGGTCATGATCTCACGGTCTGTGAGTTCGAGCCTCGCGTCGGGCTCTTTGCTGACAGCTTGGAGCCTGGAGCCTGCTTCAGATTCTGAGTCTCCCTCTCTCTCTGCCCCTCCCCTGTTCATGCTCTGTCTCTCTCTGTCTCAAAAATAAATAAACATTAAAAAAAAATTAAAAGGTGGATGTCAGGAGAGAGAAAGATGGGAAAAGTGGGAAAAAAAAGTGTAACTTTTTTATGTTATAGAATGGACTTAAAGAGATGCCAGGGTGCTTGGGCGGTGAAGTCAGTTAAACATCTGATCTGATTTTGGTTCAGATCATTATCTCATGGTCATGAGATTGAGCCCTATGTCAGGCTCTGTGCTCAGCACAGAGTCTGCTTAAGATTCTTTCTCTCTCTCTGTTCTGCCCTGCTCACTCTCTTTCTTTCTTAATTAAAAAAAAAAAAAAAAATTGAGATATCTAAAACTGATGCCAATTGAACACATTTAAATATGAACTAGGTATTATATAAGAAGTCATTTTCTTTGGGGTGCCTTTGTGGCTTACTCAATTAAGCATCAAACTCTGACTCTGGATTCTGGCTCAGGTCTTGATCTCAAGTTCTCTGAGTTTGACCCTATGTTGGGTTCTGTTATGACAACACAGAGCCTGCTTGGGATTCTCTATCTCCCTTTCTGTGCCCCTCCCTTGCTGTCTCTCTCCCTCTCTCTCTCTCTCCCTCAAAAATAAATACGTGGATGGAATTGGAGGGTATTATGCTAAGTGTAATAAGTCAGAGAAAGACAGATACCATATGTTTTCACTCATATGTGGAATTTGGGGGAAGGGAAAGGGAAACAAATAGTTTCAAACAGAGAGGGAGCAAGCCATAAGAGACTCTTAGATACAGAGAACAAACTGAAGGTGTATAGGGGTTGGGGGGAGAAAGGAAAATGTGTGATGGGCATTGAGGAGGGCACTCATTTGGAGGAGCAACAGGTATTATATGTACGCGATGAATCATGGAAATCTACTCCCAAAGCCAAGAGCACGCTGTATACACTGTATATTAGCTAAATTGACAATAAATTATACTTAAAAAGTTTTAAAAATAGGGCGCCTGGGTAGCTCCGTCGGTTGAGCATCTGACTATGGTTCAGGTCATGATCTTGTAGTCTGTGGGTTCAAGCCTCACTCAGGCTCTGTGCTGACAGCTTCGGATTCTGTCTCCCTTCTCTCTGCCCCTCCCCCACTCATGCTTGCTCTCTCTCTCTCTCTCTCTCAAAAATAAACATTAACATTTTTTAAAGTTTTAAAATAAAAATAAATAAAAAATAAAACAAATATGAAAAAAGAAGCCATTTTTAAATAGGAGCCTTGTTATGGTTATATAGGAAAATGTGTTAAGGAAAACATACAGGAACATACAAAGGTGAAATACAATGTAGACAAATTAAATAATTCAGCCCAAATTATGTAAATAAATATAGCATATATAGAAAAATATATTAAATATGTATATTATATATATCATATATATATACAAAATAATTAGCTAAGACTGTATGATGAGTATGCATATGTGTGGTTGTTATGCTCTGATCTTTGCTTTTTTGAATGTTTGAAAATTTTCTAATAATAGCCAATAAAAGCACAAATTTGTGAAATAAGAACTTATTTTCTGAATATTATTTATAAAAGTGACTAAAGTGATCGCATATTTACCCAAAAATTAAAGAGAAAGAATTGACATGAAATGAATTCTATGTGTTCTTAATTTCATCTATCATAGAACGGAGTAACAACAAAAATTGTTATGTTCATATTTCAAGAAATGCTAGAAAAAACAATTGCTTAGTATTGTAAAACCAACCAAACAAAAAAGCCCCCACCCCATGCAAGAGATCCAGATATAGACATTTAAAAATCATAGAGGGTTGATGGGATTGTGATTAAGAAATGAATACATGAGATGATGTTGTTGTGGGGTTTTTTTTGCATGTTTTCTATACCATTTGACTTTCACATTTGCAATCTTCACATCAAAAATGAAAATAATTGAATTGAATAAATAAAAATATCAGTGTTAACTATAATGAATTAAATACCTTTCTTTTTATTCTAATAATTTTATAACTATATAAAGTGGCTCTCTAGCTATGATTTATTTTGAATTTTAATGGTAGGTATTAATATATGTTTCAAGAACAACTTTTCTACAAAACTCATATAAAGAGAAATCACAAGTTAGGTGCAGTTTGCCAAAGAATATGGCTTCTCCTTATTGCCAGTCATCGCTACTTTGACCAAAAATATTCCCTTTAGCTCCAAAAAGCAAATTATACATTAACAAGAAATCATTCCAATGTCGAAAAACTTTGTTTTGACTATATACGCTTCATATGGGACTTCAAACTTACCCAGGAATTTATTTTATGATTTGTACTCTGGTTTATTTTATGATTTATCTATAGAAAATGCAACTTTTTTATGTAACTTTGCTACTGCCAGAAGTGTTGACCTACCTCAGGATATCTCTATGTGGTTGTTATATTCCTAGTCATTTCAATCTGTGTTGATCTTCTCCCGGGTATAGGGCATGGAACTTTTGGATTATGACGCCAGCACTGTATTTTTTATTTTGCTTATATGATATTTGGATGTAGGAGAGGTACTACTAGTTAAATTATCTCTGGAACTCATATATTAGTGATTTCCACTCTAGCTGCATTAGTTAATTACTGACTCTTGGTAATTCCTTTGCTTTATTCATTCACATAAATGATAAAAATCCTCTGGTTTTGAAATATTCACTTGTCTTCTACAGTGCCTTGTTTGCATAAAATAAATTCTAATTCAAAGGTTTCATAAATAAATTATATATAGTATATATTGATATATGTAAATTATATACACACATATCAGCAGTTATAGACATTCAGAATTACATTGGAGGAAACAGTATAAATGATGCATGGTACAAGAAAACTGAATGTATATTCTGTTTAAAAATTCCATAACAGGGACGCCTGGGTGACTCAGTCGGTTCAGGGCTCCCCTGACTCCTAATTTCAGCTCAGGTCATGATCTTACAGAGAATTGAGTCATGTGTCGGGCTCTGTGCTGACAGTGCAAAGCATGCTTGGGATTCTCTCTCTCTCCCTCCTTGCACCTCTCCTTTTCTCTTTCTCACTTGATCTCTCTCTCTCTCTCTCTCTCTCTCTCTCTCTCTCTCTCTCCCTCTCTCTCTCTCACACACACACACACACAAAATATTTTTTTTAAATAAAAAAAATTCAGTAATACCTTTTACATAGTGAAATTTCTTATCAACAAACACCATGTATAAATTTGACAGAGAGGTGTTAAGTTTATAGGGCTATCTACAAATTATTAGGCTTATATTTTTCCAATAATAAAATATTTACTATAATGAATAACTATAGTCAGACAACAGATAGAAACTAGACATGGAAGCTGGACTGAGTATGAATCCAAGTTACCACTGTTGAGTAATGATGTTGAGTGATTCATTTACTTTCTGAAATTCATTTTTCCCATCTGTAAAATGGAGGTGAAAATAGAATTTCTGCAACTATCACAGGAAATAAAGTATATGAAAGTTCTTGGTAAATTTGCTGGAAAATGTTAGATAATTTAATTTAATTTAATTAGCTAGAGGTCACATTCTAATGTACTTGACATCTACATTTCTTTTCATCCCCATTTAGAGTTATGAAAAGTCATTCACTAATCAAAAGGTTATTATTAAAACTTGTTTATAATTCAAAGGAGGCAAATGTTAATCAGATAAATTAAAAATGCCACAAATTAGAAAGAGCAACACTTTCCTTCTGGGGTAAGTATCCATGACATATGGGAATTTAGTGTTAGATAGCTTACTGTGGTAATAAAGATAGATAATTAAATTCATGTGTTCAAGTGGCCACATTTTTATCTGAGTGTATGTGTGTGCACGCACTGAATACAGAAAATGAGCATTTTTAGGTAATATTATTTCCTGCTTATAATTCATAAAAATGAAAAGGATATTTTCTAACATAAATTATATTTGTCAGAATACAACATAAATCCCGGGTGTATTTCATTGTTATTATATAGATTCAGAAGTATAAAGAGAAATAATATATCACCACATTCCTATCACAAAATCAAATTATATACATAAGGTTTCTTGTGAAATATCTCTGTAAGGAAATACATTGCCTTAAGACACATTCTAAAATTGATTACTCCATATGTTTTTACTTAAATAAATTGTCACAACTATGCCATGTTAAGTAACTACTTAAAAGTGCTTTTTCCCATTGGAACGAAAAAAAGAAAAGACAATTTTCCAAAAGATTTTTTTCCACTTATGGTTTATTTAAAATAACATATTGGACCACAATGAAGAAAACTTATTCAACATTTTTTACAGTGCTCTTCAACTTTCCCTAATTGTTAAGATTGTTCTATAAATATTTGTTTAATGGTTTTGCTTAAGACTGCTTAATTCACTTCAAAGTATGTGCTAATGCACCACTCTCCTATACAAAGAATTTAAAGCTGTCTTTAGTACAAGTTAATTTGCAAAATTCACATTTTTTTATTTCTAGCTTTTTGGAAGATTTAATAAAAAAATAAATTAGAAAACTTCAAATGATAGCAAAAGAAACTATTGTGCTCTGTAAATTTTGTAAATGTTACCTATTGTTAAGTTGTACCATCAAGGATGCAGTATCTAGCAGCTGCATGTTTTAAAAGGCTGCTTTGTTTTAAAATAGAGACCCAGGAAAAAAAATAAGAATCCATTAATTAATATCACCTGAAAACTCTCTTTATATGGAAAGCACCATCATTTTAAGCACATGTAGTCTTCAATGGACTAAAAAGAATGTATAAGCACCAACAAAGGGTCCTTAAAAGGGGCAGCAGATTTTAAGAGTGACAAATCATTACAATTTGTACAAAGTGTGCATTAATTCTTTTTATGCATGGTCTTTTCATTTTTATGAGGTAAGTAGTTCCATGAAAGGGATTTTTTCAATATTCATTAAGCCAAATAGAAGCATATATAGGAATGATTAAAATACCTTCTAAAAGAATGCTGAGGGGAATCAGGTTAACCACAAAAATATGCTATCAGGACTGGTCAATTTTTTATAGCATATATCATTTACCAATTACGCTGATTTTTATTCCTTGAAATTTGAGAACTCTTGAGATAGGGATATAAACTCTCTGTCGTATTAGAAATATTATTTCTCAGTTTTCTGTTTAGTTTTGGCTTAGCTTATGGTGTTTTTCCCCAAAATTTCACCCACTGAAAACTTCACAATAATTTTCTTCTAGTTCCCATATATTTCCAATTTTTTTACATTCTAGTCCATAATCAATTTTTAAAAAAATTTCAATGTTTATTTATTTTGAGAGAGAGAGAGACAGAGTTCAAGCAGGGGAGGGACAGACAGAGAAGGAGAGACAGAATCTGAAGTAGGCTCCAGACTCTGAGCTGTCAGCACAGAGCCCAAAGCAAGGCTTGAACCCACAAACCATGAGAATTATTTTCAATATGTTGGAATGGAAGAATTTCCTCTGCTTTTTAAGGTCCTTCTAGCCAGACCAAAAATCAAATTGACATGAGAAAGAGTAACAGGAGAAAATAAAATTTAATAGCATACATATGGGGAATCCACATGGAAATTTCAAAGACAGTGAGGCAACATAATGCTTATATGAGCTAAGAAGAAGGGAGGGTCTGAGGATATAAAGGAGAGAAGGACAATTAGGAGGAAGGTACAAGGAAATGTTTGGAAAGCAAAAGTTGTCATGTTAACCAGAAAAGTTTCTTAGATAAAGAGAAATCTCTATTAATAGCGCTATTCCTGCTATAAGCAGGAAGTTGAGGGGGAGGTAAAGAGTTTTCCTGAATCTGCTGGGTTTGGATTACTTTTAACTCATAGTAATTCTCATGCCAAAGTGGCCCATCTTGGGGAGTCTTGCCCTTGACCCTCACAGATATTAGCATTCTTTGATACTTTATGGTCTTTAAAAAATGTAGAGAATAATTTTTTAGTGACTTAATTTTAGCAAATATTTATACATAAGTTATTTTTCATTCAAATAACTAGTGTATTCTCTCATACTGTATCACTTTACATAATTTTCATCATAATTTTATTATAAAAATAAATAATTTTTGCATTGTTTTGGAAATAAACAACTGATTCATGGCATTATAGATTAACCATTTGCTACAAGTGGTGAATATTCTATAAGCATGAGTCAGCATTTATGTCAGAGTCAATAGAGAGTATAATTTAAACCAGAAAATTTTTTTAAAAGAAATTATTTAGAGTAGCTTCCACTATACACAGACTCCAGGGATCTCAAAAGTTGCTCATTTACTGCTGAAGTAAATCCTATTTCCAATAGGATACTTGCCTTACAAGTATTCAAAGCATTTTCCTTTGATTTATAAATCGATCAATCAATCTAAAGATCAGGTATGACAAGGTTATTATTCCAGAATTATATTTAAAACCAATTTTAGAATAGTTATAATACTCACAATAAAAGAAAGGGAAAAAAATAGAAATTTTAAGCCATAAGAAATATTTTCTATAGGTTTATACTAATACGGTCTTTTTTTTTTTTTAATACATGAAATTTATTGTCAAATTGGTTTCCATACAACACCCAGTGCTCATCCCAACAGGTGCCCTCCTCAATACCCATCACCCACCCTCCCCTCCCTCCCACCCCCCATCAACCCTCAGTTTGTTCTCAGTTTTTAACAGTCTCTTATGCTTTGGCTCTCTCCCACTCTAACCTCTTTTTTTTTTTTTTTTTCCTTCCCCTCCCCCATGGGTTTCTGTTAAGTTTCTCAGGATCCACATAAGAGTGAAACCATATGGTATCTGTCTTTCTCTGCATGGCTTATTTCACTTAGCATCACACTCTCCAGTTCCATCCACGTTGCTACAAAAACACCCAACTAATACGGTCTTTAATGTTTTTTAAGAACTGGAACTCATTTTAGACTTCATCCTTAAAGTAAATTGAGCTGCTTCAAAAAGTCAGATGCGAGGTTAATTTTTGTATCTAATTAGTCTTTAGTCTTTTTGCTCACATTGATAGGTTTAATATTCAAATGTGTCATTATCCCAATTCTATTATTTCAGGGTGCATCTCCTTGATTTTACCTCATCCCAGTTTACTGCCCAACAAGGACACCCTTTTCTACCTTGGCCAGTCTTACTTTCCCATCCAATGCAGGAGACTACATTGATCACTTTCTTTCTAAATTTCTTAGGATTATCAGCTGATGAATCATACGGGTAGACTCCAATCTTTACCATATTTACAGATTATTTTAGGAATTTAAATCTTAGTTTCCCAGCAACACAATAATGTCATTTAGAGGAGAAATTATAATCAGATTTTCTATTGTAACCACATACTAGTATAAATTTAAACTATGTATTATTGGAGGATAAATAGGTATGAACCTCTTATTTATATAGTTTCAATTTTATAATAACCAAGTTTAGGGGAGCCTGGGTGGCTCAGTCAGTTAAGCATCCGACTTCGGCTCAGGCCATGATCTCACAGTTCATGAGTTTGAGCCCCACATAGGGCTCTGTGTGGACAGCTTGGAGCCTGGAGCCTGCTCTGGATTCTGTCTCCCTCTTTCTCTGCCCTTATCCTGTCCGTACTCTAGCTCTCTCTCTCAAAAATAAACAAACATTGAAAAAAAATTTATAATAACCAATTTTATAATAAACAAAAATAAAATATAATCAAGTTTGCAAAATCAAACACAAAATCAGTGGGCTTAAAATGAGTATTAGTGTTTGTATTGGTAAACTGATAAGAAACAATTAAAATAGGGTATCAATCTTAAGCACCTTGGATGTACAGTGTAACGATTGTCATCTTTTTTTGTAAAAGGTGTGAAATATATGCTTTATATACAGTATGCATAAAGTGGGTGGCATATACTTTGATTTATTATTATTGCACTTTTGGTTGTTTGAACTGCATTCTAATATATTGAATGCAGAACTAATTTCTGTTTTTAAACCAATTTTTGATGTGTTTAATTATATTTAAGTTTTTATAAGAAAACATGCAAATTACCAGTCATTACTCACAATAAAATGTTGTATATTATAAAGCAAAGGAAACATGTAGATATTCCACATTTTGCTTATGCAGATTACCCTAATTATAGGATCCATTTTTTTTTAAGTGTAACTATGTATTTAGTTATTACAAGTCAAATAACTAAGAATATTTCCTTTAATTTTGGGCTGGGTTAGTTCATGTTTGCCACAGTGCCTAAATCATTCCCCTGATAGTAAATTTCATAATCATTGATATTTTATATAATATTTGAAATTATTCAATGACCTGAAAAGTATTTTAAGTAGAATAGACATATGATATGCAAAAAAATGTATACATATTCATAAGGTCCAGGAAATAATATAGCAAATGTGTGTGGGCAACAGTGGGTGTTATTACGGTGGTTTTGCATTTTCACACACTTTAAAAATAGTCCTTGGCAATTTCATACACCCATGGAAACAATACTGATCTGTTTAAGAGACTGAGATGATCAAATTCATTGAGAGATAACTTCTTACATATTTATATTCCATTAATTCTAGTGAAATTCATGTCACTTCCAAAGATGCAATTTACAAGCATGGAACAATAGGACAAACACAGGATGACACCTAAGGGTTTAAGATCACAAAGCATGAGTTCTCTATGAGCTCCATTAATCTCCCTATCATTTTCCAGAAGCAATATTGAAGGAAAATGACTTTCCTCACCTTCCTTAAGGTAAGCCTTGATCGGGAAAAGAAGTAGCAAAGTAATAGAATAAAGCTAAGCCTAGGTATTCCGGAAAATCTCCAGTCTCCCCTGCTGGAAATATGTTGATTTAGTGGAGAAGAATTAGGAAATGAATATGGTTGTAAACCTCCTGTTGCATTTTGTATTTCTCATTCATCTCCCCTGATTTTCTGCCTAAATACAACATTGAGAGGACAGGTGCTGCTATATCCTCTGAAAAGGGGCAAGGACGTGGCAAGAAACAAGTGGGTTCAAGGCTAGGATGAGCCCTGATCACCAAGCAAAAGGCATTTTTGTCTGGGAGGATTTTGTTCAATAAATGATCCTGTATCGTTTGACTTGTCATCTGGAATAGTTACAAATTACTCGTTAAAATTTCCATAACTCATTTAATTTTTAGAGGAAATAAGTGCATGTATCTTAATATTAAAAAGTTGAATACGACTTACCACTGCTCCACAGATTCCTAAATAAAAATACTCAGTATTAATTTAAATTTATTTGATTGCTACAATGATCTTGTTAAGAGATTATTGTTTTCTCTATTTTATACAGATAAGAAATATTTAGTAGTATAACTAAAATTCAAACTTCACACCATCTCATTAAACTACTTTATTTCTCTATTCTTTGTATATAATTGTATATATACGCAATTGTATATATATCTCGGTACTATATGCAAAAGAAAGTGAAATATAGGGATATATTTGACCTTATTTTTGTAATTTGCTCTTTGCTACATTTCAATCAATAGCCATGATATTAAACGAATTCTTTACTGAAAATCAACCTTTTTTTAAATGTCATTTGACACTGAGTAGACAAGTTAAAATTAGACCAAAGTGTATAAAAATATTCATGTCCTTTTTGAAAAATTAAAGTAATAAGTAAGTCCTCTGTCAAATGCAACTGACATATTGAGGCTTCCTCTGCACTGTGGTGGAATATAAGTTGCCAATATACAAATATATCCATGCATAAATATAGTTACCCATTCTATGACTATATGATTTTAGAGAAAAAGATATATTAAGCATGTGGAATTTAGATTTTGCAGGTGAGAAATCTAATCACCCATGGCAGCTGCCATACATAGAGCAGCATATGAGAGGTGGGAGAGAAGTACAAGTGTCAGGGAAAGGAAAGTCCTTTTAAGTATCAAGATTTTTTCAACAGATGGCTTGATAGCTCAGTTTTTATATTTTACTATTTCTAATTTCACCATAGTAAATATATTTTAATAATGCCTCATATGTCAAATTAAGTTGTTGGAGATATCACATGATGGAAAGTAGATTTATAAAATTTAAATATTCAACTGAAAAGTATTCTTCCTGCTTATATGACTTACTGAAAGTCAGTGGTCTGAATGTCCTGAATTTCTATACTGAGATGGTTTAGACAAGAGATTTGGGGGAAAAGGCAGGCTGCAAATCAAAAAGAATGACTATCAAAAATACAGGCATGCTGAAAGACTTCCCAGTGGCCAAAGCTAGAACCACACCACAATGTTCTAGACTTAATGAGCTGCTTCCAAAATAAAGTGATAAAGGAAATGTTACAATGAAGGAACCTGGTAAATAACACCTTAACCCACTGGTAAATGTTAACCTCATCAGTGAGATCACATGGGTATTAAGTACCATGTGATAGATGCAGTGAGAAAGACACTTCACCTCTGTGGTAGGCTTTCAAAAAACCCATTTTCCTTGCCTATTTATTTATTTAAATTTTATTAGGTTTTAAATTTTAATTACAATATAGTTAACATACAGTGTTATATTAGTTTCAGGTGTACAATATGGTGGTTCAAATATATTACTCAGTGCTCATCATGTTAAGTATAGTCTCTAATCCCCATCACTTATTTCACCCATCTCTCCCTCCTACCTCCCCTCTGATAACCATTAGTTTATTCTCTGTAGTTAAAACTTTTTTTTTTTTTTTTTACTTTGCTTGGGTCTTAAAATCCACATACGAGTGAAATAATATGGTATTTGTCTTTCTCTGACTGTCATTTTTCCCTAAGCACTGCACTCTCTAGATCCTTCTTTGTTGCTGCAAATGGTAAGATTTCATTATGTTTTGTGGATGAATAATGTTCATTCACCTCTTCTTTATCTATCGAAGGACATGGGCTGCTTCCACAGTTTGGCTATTGTAAATAATGTTGCAATAAAATAGGTGTGCATATAACCTTTTAAATTAGTGTTTTTGTATTCTTTGGATAACTAACTAGTGTTGCAACTACTGGATCATAGAGTAGTTGTATTTTAGCTTTTTGAGGAATCTCCATGTTGTTTTCCACAGTGGCTGCACCAGTGTGCATTCCCACCAATGCAGGAGGGTTCCTTTTTCTCCACATCCTTGCTGACATTTGTTTCTTGTTTTTGAGTTTAGCCTTTCGGACAGGTGTGAGATGATATCTCATTGTAGTTTTGATTTGCATTTACCTGACGATGAGTGATATTGAACATCTTTTCATGTGCCTGTTGGCCATGTGTATGTCTTTGGAAAAGTGTCTGTTCGTGATTTCTGCCTGTTTTTTAATTGGATTATTTGTGGTTCTTTAGTGTTGAGTTGTATAAGTTCTTCATATATTTTGGACACTCACCCTTTATTGAGCATGTCATTTGCAAATATCTTTTCCCATTCAACAGATTATCTTTTAGTTTTGGTGACTGTTTCCTTCTCTATGCAGGAAGTTTTTATTTTGATGCAATCCCAACAGTTTATTTTTGCTTTTGTTTCCCTTGCCTCAGGGCAAGGAAAAATGTTGCTAGGGTCAATGTCAGAGAAATAACTGCCTAATTTTAAAAGAAAATAAATATAAAAGGCAACACAAATTGGGGACATTCTACAGGATATTTGCTAAGTATTCCTCAAGACTGTCAAGACAATGAAAAAACAAGAAAAAATCAGAAATTGACCTAGACCAGAGGAGGTCTGAGAGACAAGACAAATAAATGGAATGTAGTTCCCTAGATGAGCTCCTAAACCAGAAAGAGGACATCAATTGGAAAACTGAAGAAACCCATATAAGGCAGGATTTTCAACAATACTGATGCAGCAATGTTGATTCTCATTTTTGAAAAATGCACCATGGTAGATATAAGCAAACTGGATGCACTTGCAACTTTTTTGTAAATCTAAAATTATTCTAAAATAAATAGTTTTTAATTTAAAAAACTGGCCTAGAACTTAAAAATCTATACTGCCATAATTATACCTCCCTCTCAAAAAAAGTGAGAGAAACACTTTATTTTTATTTTTTTAACGTTTATTTATTTATTTGAGAGAGAGAGAGAGAGAGAGAGAGAGCGCAAGGGAGGGGTAAAGAGAATCCCAGGCAGGTCCAGCACTGTCAGCATGGATGCAGGACTTGATCTCATGAACAGTGAGATCATGACCTGAGCCCATGAGACAAAATCAAGAGTCAGACACTTAACTGACTGAGCCACCCAGACTCCCCAGAGGAACATTATAAATTAAGGGGCTTAGAGGCTGATTCTTGACCTTGGGGTCATGAGTTCTAGCTCCACATTGGGCTTAAAGCTTACTTTAAAAAAAAAAAAAAAAACAGTCTAAAGAGACTTGACAACTAAATGTAATGCATAATAATTATGTTTATCCTAGACTAACCAAACAATCTAACTAACAGCTATAAAGGGTATTATTGGGGAAATTTGGAAAATCTGAATATTAATCTTATATAACATTGTTTTATCAAAGTTAAATTGATTTGAGTATATTATTGTGGTTATAAAGAGGATCACCCTTGTTTTTTGAAAATGCAGGCTGAATTATTTAGGGGTCAAATATCATGATATCTATAATTTCCTTTCCATTGGTTTGGCAAATAATAGGAAGATGGATAGATAATACATATAGATAGACAAGTAAAGCTAATAAAGCCAAATGTTAAAAATTATTACATCTTTGAATTGCTTTTTGTCTTTACTGTGAGTTGATTTTTTTTAAATATTGGAAGAAAGAGTGACATTGACTCTTTTCAGAATCTTATATTTGGAGGCAACTGATCTAATAGCCAAAAAATAGGAATAGTAAAACATAGAAATCTGAGACAAATGAAGCAGAGTAGCTGGAGTCTTTAGTGATGATGGGGAAAATAATCAGGTATTAGAATACTAGATTTATCTGTTTTCTTTTTGGACATCACCAGCCTAGAAACTTAATGATGTTAGAGTAATGAGTACCACTGAGTTTATTCAGTTTAGTTTCATTTCCTCAGTATTAACCCAAAAGTCCTTTATTGAGGTTATAGTGGTCGTGACAGTTGATACTCCAATATCCATCCATCAAAATTGAAATGTCTACGCTAGTAATTATTTTCCAATTAACTCTGGTGATGAATTCTTCTGAAATGTCCTTTGTAGCAGGCATTATTGGTGTCCTGCCTTATTTGGCCCAAACAAAATGTGATCTGTCTATACCTTCAGTGGACAGTTAACTGTGTATACCATTAACGTCCTACCTGAATCACATGCATCTATCTGCCTGAAGACAATATGAGATTCTTGACCATGTGCAAGGCTAATGGACGTGCCAGGGAATACTCACTACCACCTGGAGAGGGGTAAGATTTGAAGAATAAATTTCCAATTTTTCCTTGCATCCTGCAGAGTTCCTGAAAAGATCCCTGGGAAGGCTAAAATTCCTTACCAAGAGTGTAATTCATTCTGTTTTCATTCTGACCTTCAATTCCTACCATCCTTTCCTGGTGCATCCCCGATAAATTATTCCATTCACATTCCTATTTCAGGGTCAGCATTTGGAAAGCCTTACGTTAGGACACACAAATTACCTAAAATTTGCAAATGAGTCTTGAAGTAGCAGAAGTAAAGAGAGGTACATGGAATGATTTCCTCCTTCCTGAGAAAATGGTGAGAGAGGTGGCTATTCTCCCTGAGGACACTGTTATGTCTGAGTTCTGGGGATTCTAGAGTTCCCTTGCCCATTGACAGACTTTGAAGATGAAGGCCACAGGGATTTTGCTTACACCAAATATTTTAAAGAAATTAAAGCTGCTCATAAAGACTGCCATAGCTGTGGATACCTTACTATGTGAAAAGACAAATTTCTATATTTGTAAACTATTTTAATTGGGATTTTTAAATTACTATAAGTCAAAATCCCCCTAACTGATACAGAGGAGCTTGGGGTAGAAGTTGGTTTTAGGGAGGATACTGGGAGCTATAAGATTGCTTTTAAGCCAGTTAAGAATGAAAACAAACAAACAAACAAACAAACAAACAATTGTGTAGATCAAAGAATGGAAAAATGATTAATAGCAATTACTGGAAAAAGTGCCCCTTGGCGCTGTCACTGAGTGTGCCTTTCCCACTCCCTACTGAGCAATTCGTTTATCCAATAGCTCTGAATCTTCTATTTCTATTAGCTCATCTACTCTGCAAACATTTATCAGTCACACACAATATGCCCAACTATGTGCTTACTTCTAGAATGAAATGCATTGTCTTCAGTTAATTTATATACAGGTAATAAATAAAAATCATCTAGATCTAGGAGAATTGTAAGAGTTAAGCACATGGTAGGAGCTCTAGAAGCCCAGGGAAAGTGTTGATTTTGTCATATTTTATAGTTAAATGGATATTACTAAAGAACTAAGTCTTAACAGATGAATGAGTAAATCATGAGTATAAGGAAAATTAATAAACTAAGAATAGTTGAAGAGGGAAGGGCATCCCAAGGAAAGGGAATACTACATGAAAAGGCACTAAGACAGGAAAAGCATAGTTTGTTTTATGAAATGTGCATGTTTCCATATAACTGTCGCATGGTATACATCTCAGAGTATATCAAGAGATAAGGTTGGAGCTAGCTGAGTGTTTTACATGCTGCGATTAAAAAAAAATAAATTATAAAAAAATAAAAGTTTTGTCCTGAAGCCAATACAACAGAGTGTTATGATTAGCTTTATATTTGGGAAAGATCATACTGGCAGTAGTGCAGAGAATAAATTAGGGAATTTATAATGGAAGGCAAGGAAAAAACTCGAGTCTGTATGCTAATCTAAGTAAACGTCCTTAACAGTAGCGAAAAAGAAGCACAGAATTGAAGAAACATTAGAGAATCATACATGCATTAGAAAAGCAGAATTAACTGGATTTACTTAGGCACGGGATTAGGGAGCAAAAAAAACACAAGGAGTTGAAAAGCTGGGTCCCATGTTTCCTGCTTGAGTGAGTAGGTGAATACTAATAACAATCATGATGGAAAAGAAAGACATGAAAGAGAGAGTATGAGTAAAGCTTGGACATAGTGATTTTTGGATGCCTATAGGAAACTAAATGTCTCTGTACCTTATATAAAAATCTAAATTTCAAGTTTTGGGAAAGTGATTCAGGCTCAAGATATATATTAATAGTGAGCATGAAAGTGTGTATTCAAATCATGGGACTGGATAAGCGTTCAAATTACAGAACATTCACTCTCCCTGATCACCAGCTTTCTGGCCAAGGTATAATAGAAGCACCCAAACTAGAATAAAAATACCCACTTTATAAATGAACAAAGCAGATGCTCCACACTTAAAAAATAGGGCTATTTAGTAAAGATATAGCCTAGAATACAAATGGGCCTGACTGAGAATAAAAGCTTCAAAGGAACTCTCCATGATCAGAGCTTACTCACTAAGTCCTCGTCTGGAAACTGGAGTACAACAAAAGCAGGTCTGGTTGGAACATCTAGAAGCAAATGATGACTCTTGGCATGGAGACCAGAAATGCAAGACGAGTCATTCCACCCAAGCACAGGAGATTGAACAAATAGAGAATGTTCCACAGTCTCTACATTTATATTCCACAAAATATCAAAGCAATACTCCTCAAAACTGTTAAGGTAATCAAAACAAGGATCATCTGAGAGAGCAGCACGACTAAGAGAACCTGAAGGAGGTATGGCAGCTAACTGTGAAGTGGTATATGGAATGAGATTCTGGCACAGAATGAACATTTAATAATAATATATCAATATTGTTTCACTAGTTATGATGAATCTACCGTACCGATCTAAGATGTTAATAACAGGAAAGACTGAGCATGGGGCATATGATAACATACTGTCTCATCCTCTCAACTTTTCTGTAAATCTAAAATTATTCTTCAATAAAATGTTTATCTAAAAAGGATAGGCAATTTTCTAAAATTTAGAGGATTTCTGAAATATAAAAATTTCTAAAAATGGAAACAGGGCTTCACTTATAAGAGAGTGGTCAGTTGGAGTTAAGAAAAATAAGCAGAGAGTTTACTAGATTTGGTGAATACAATTTCTTGAGAAATGCTAAAATAGACAGGTGAATGCTAGAAAATAGAATACAGTAACGAACAGGGGAGTAAATGATAATTTAGACAATGAAGACAATATATACAAAATACTTCCTTAAAATAACTTTGTGTGAAGGAAAGAAAAAAAGAGTGAATGAGAAAGAGATTCATGTTTATAAACTATAAACAGAAAAGAAAGTATACTAAGTAGAAGTTGAAATGAGGAGGAAATAAATGAATAAATGTGGGTGTAAAGTTTTCTAGACAATGGTGTGAATAATGTCTGGAACACAGGAAGGACAATTGCCTTGAATAGGGAGAAAAAAAATTCTCTTTCTCAGACTGGAATACAGTCATGATGCATGGATATGCAGATAATCTCGGTCGTGCTAAGTAGTTGAGAAAGAAGATGCATGATTTTCCTGTTTGGGACATTCTTACATTTCACAAATACAGTAAAACCTTGGATTGCGAGTATCTTTGTTCTGCGAGTGTTCTGAAAGACTAGTAAACATTTCTAATAAATTTTAACATAATAAACAAGCGATGTCTTGTAATACAAATAGTATCTGATGCCAAGTGTCACATGATCACAACTGAGCCAATGGTTCTTGAAATTCACTTCGATATACAAGTGCTTTGGAATATAAGCATGCTTCTAGAATGAATTACGCTTGCAAACCAAGCTTTTACTGTATTAATCAATAAGAGGTATTCTTTTACTTTGCGGCTTTGCGATCCTAAAAATAGACTTGTGTTTTTCCATTTGTAGTTGTGAAGTCCTTTCCTTGAAGTCAAGGTATTTGTTACAAGTCTCCTTCGTGATATCAGTTACCTTACTATTAAAACTTCTGAATCATATTTTACATTATACAATCTTCTCTACTTATCTAATATTAAGTTTTTAAGATCTAAGCACATTGACACATAATTTATTTTAGTAGCTATTTAGCATTTCATTGTGTGACATAAACAAATTTTATTTTTTCTTTTTATAGATGAGCTCATTGGTCATTTTAATTTTTTCATATTACAAAAATGCTGCAATGAATAGCTGTGTAAATGTTTTCTTGAGTATAGTATAAAATGTCTCTAAGAAAAATACCCAAATCACGATCCTGGTGTCCTAAAGCAGGAATTAGTTTCAGCAAGTGTCCTTTTCTCTTTTCTAGGTGAGGAGTTTCAAAGTTTTGTTTTATTTTTTTGTTTGTTTGCCCTATATCAGGTGCATGTACAAAAGTATGCTCTACATACTTTTGTACGTACATAAGTACATACTTTGCACAAAGTACTATGTACAAAGCATACTTTTGACAAACAACTTTGTACAGGTAGATACACTGCTAAGTACAATTTAAATTACAAGGAGAAAAAAAGACATGATGCACAGTTTTATGTTACAGAAAAGGTTGTGACAGGAACTAGAATAAAATTACCACCTGACATAAATACCCAACAGATGAAGAGATTCAGATTCCAATGAGAAAAAAAAATAGGGTGATTTCATGAATATTGTGGTTTTTTTTAACTCAAACTTAGAAGATCATAATGATTTCAGTGGAAAAATAAGGTTTGAGTATAAGGGAAGCTTTTATAAGGGGAAGGTAAAATATAGCATGGAAAATGAGAGAAAGATTCTAAATCATGTTCAAGAACAATGAATTAAAAGATCATTATGGGTGGAACATAAAAGTTGTGAAGAGTATTTTTTAAAAGGTATGTTGTCACAAGTTCATACAGGTCCTTAAATACAGTGTGAATAGCGATATAATTTATTCTGCAAGGAACGCAGATAATGGTTCTCTATAAGCAATAAAATGAAATGACTTGAGTTGTAACAGATACTGGTTAGGCTCTAAATAACAGCCAAATGTAAACCAGCATACTAAGCTAAAAAGGCTTAAAAGTATGTGGTTTGTTATATTATATAGAAGTTACTACAGAAACTGGTTAGAGCATTGGTAAATTCAATTGCTCTGTCATTCATTAAAGATCAGAGACTTTCCATCCATCTGCCTCATCATCTCCATGTTGTGGTGACATCTCCTTTCATGGTTGATGTTACAACAGTCCTAAGCTTCATATGCAGAAAGTTGATGTCCTGTTAAAAACAAGGTCATTTCTAATCTTGAATCTCTTCTCATCTGTAAATAAAGCCTCTCCCAGGAGCCTTCAAAAGATTTCCCATCAGTTACAATTTCTTGGAATTAGTCACAGGTCATGACAAAAACAATCAAGTCAAGGGTAATAAAACAAATATGACCAACATAGACCAGCTGTGATGAGCCATAGGAGACAACAAAGATATAGTATTCTTAGGGATGAGAGTTGGTGAATGCCAAAGCAATACTGGGGCTTTCTTAGTAGAGAGGAAGGTGATGGTTGTGTGTATACAAACAAGCATATCTGGCATAGAAGTGCATAAGACTTATGTGAGGAAGGTATATTGGCAATAAGCTGGTTGATAAAGGGTCTATTTTAAGAGTTGAAATAAGGGCTAAAGTAGAACAATAACAGGAGTGAAAAGATGAGATCACTTCAAAGGACACAGGAAAGTAAAATAAAGACTTGTCAAATGGATGGGGAAAATAGTTGGGTCATTGAGTAGAAAAGTCCTGAATGATAGTTCTAGAAATATTGGAAAAAGACATATTTATTGTAGAGATAAGGAATGAATATAAGAGAAGCATATGAACATTGAAGATGTCAACATTAATTTGTTAATTAACATTGGGTATGTAATTTTATCTTCATTTTAAGGAGCTCCTAAGAGAATCAGTAAAAATCCCCTATATATGCATCGAAATGTAGCTTAGGGGAGTATATGTTCAATAAATACATTTTGATAATCAAGCATATAAATGTAATTATTAAAGCTGGGAACTAGAGATCTTCAAGGTATAGACAGGGTAAACAAAATTAAGTAAAAAAAATTGCAAAAGTTCTGCATTTAGGGGAAGTCAAAGTAGAATAAGCTAAAAGAGCATATTTAGAAACAGTAGACATCAGTTAGAAAAAACCTAGAATAAATCTGTGTTGTTCGTTTTATATACATTATATGCAAATCCATGTATTAATAAGGTTGAGAAATCTGTGATTAGTCATCTGTGACCTTACTATTTCAGTAGGGTGCATGGAATATGCACCAGATCCCATTGAGTGAAGAAATGAGTGGGAAGTAAACATGTAGGAACAATGAGTGTAGGATACTTTTTACTCTTCAAGTTTGGTAATTAAAGATAAAACAGGCATTGGATACAAGATCAGTGATTTTCCAGTTTGACAAAGTTTATTTTATTCTTGTGTATTTATTAATGATAAATGGCCCTAATCATGATTACATGATGTACAAAAAGGCCTAGGAGCAAAGGAAAAGTTAAAAATGAAAGATGATGTAAGACTTTAAAAGTTAAATTTTTCTTAGAGGCAGAAAACAAACATGAAGTCAAGAGTAAATGTGCAGTGATAAGCTTCAGGATAAAATGAGTTTACTTATTGGGAAGAGAAGGCAAAGAATAGCTGATCATTTTGTAGTATAAACTGAAGGGTAAAACATATTTAGAATATTAGAAGATGATGGAGAAAACATTTCAGAGAACACCTACCTCCACTACTAAACAAACAACATTTTACTTTTGCCTTTTACTCCGTGGCATTTTTTTTAAACATTTGGGGTTATACTGTATGTACCATTTTGGTAAATATCCATGAGTGTGTATACATACATGTGTAGAAAGGAGATGAGCAAAAAGCTTTAATCCATCCAGTAAAATGAAATATTGTATGTTTGAAGCAAGAGAAAAAACTATAAAAGAAGAAGGAAATATATGAAAATACTTAAAGGTGGTATATAAATCAAGCAATGGTGAAACATCCTACCATCTACACAGGATAGTAGTTTATCACTGATTATAATCTCTGTGCCAGTTGAGTAGTCAACCAATCCCTAAGCAACAGCCTGTTGTGAGCTGCAAGGTTGGCCTTCAGTACTTATTCCCCTGAAACAGAGACAATGAACCCAAATGGAGTTGGCAAGTTTATTACTTGCAGACAACAAAACCATGGCCACTGATGTCAGTACCTATCATTCCTAGTTCCACAATACCACACCAAATGTACAGAGTCAAATGATAGGCAACATGGGTATAGGGTGCTCTGTTTTTAGGGAGCCAACTCTAAACCATGGTCAAGCAGTTTTAGAGTCTGTAGCTGTACTCAAATGGGGTGACACAGAAGGTTTCAGGCCTGATAGAACTAAGGAAGTAGATAAACACCTGAAAAGGTGTTCCTCCTGAAAGACACAAGGAGAACAAGAAATGGTGTTAAAACAGCTCTTCACAAGACTTCTTCTTTCATCGTGTTCCAGGGAGTATCACAGCACGTTCTACTAACACTTGGTTCAGACTGTGGTTGAGTCATCGCTACATGGGCAATGTGGAGATCAGTAAGATTACCAAGGTGCTGTAGCAGAACCACGCAACATGCAAGAAACTGTTTTCTCCATCACTTTCTTTAAAACCTTCTTTTCTAGATGTTTCCTAAACCATTGCCTCCAAGAAGACTTATTTCTTCACAAAGATAAAAATGATATGACTTGTTGCTTTTACTTAACAAAGACCTTGACATTCCTTCATTTTCTCATGTATAATTACCTATTAAATCCCAATGGTATGACATTTCTTATTAAAGGAATAAATGAATGTATTTTCATACTTTTGTCAATGTAAAATGATAAAATCTCTGCATTAATGACTCACATCAGAGATATTAGTCTAAATCACAAGTCATAAAATGAAGAGCCATATTAAAATAAAAAGTAAAACTATAACAGTTGAGAATAAGAACAAAAAGATGTATATGCAGAAAGAGCTACTAATCAAAATTACCCACTCAGAATTTCTTGCAGAGGGAAATGCAGAACAGTTTAAAATGAATGAACAGCTCAATGATCAGGCAAATGAGAGTGATTAGAAAAACACATTCTCTTACATAAAAATAGAAATATGTAAAATAAAGTATATGTGCATTTTGTACACATTTGGCTGGTTTTCTTTAATGGATTTTGGCTTTCTAGCTATTCTTTAAAGTTAGTATTTTGAGATTAAAATTCTTATGCTGACTTATTGATCCCTCAATTGCCTTTTCTCATTTTCCTTCCCACTACCAAAAGAAAACAAAAACACAAATGTTTTTCTTGACTCTAGCTCCATCTCTAAAAGAAAATACAACGGAAACTAAGAAAATGTGTGACCTACTTGAATGTAAGTGTGATAGTCAGGATTACTTACTGTGTGTGTCTGTGTGTGTGTGCGTGTGTGTGTGCATGTGTCTGCGTGTGTCTGTGTGTATATGATTTATTATAGGAAATGGCTCATGTAGTTATGGAGGCCGAGAAACTCCACAATCTGCATTCTATAAACTGGAGAATGAGGAAGGCCAGTGGTATAATTCATTCTAAGTCCAAAGGCTTGAGAACCAAGAACCAGAGGGGCCACTGCAATAAATCCCAGAGTCTAACGCCCCAAGAATCAGGAACTTTGATATCCAAGGGCAAGAGAAGATGGATGTCCCAGGTGAGAAGAGAGAGAATTCACCCTTCCTTAGCCTTTTATTGCTTTTGGACCCTTAAAGGATTGGATGATGTCCATCCACATTGGTGAAGGCGGATACTTACTCAGCCTACTAAATCAAAGGCCAATCTCATCCAGAACCACCCTCATAGACACACCCAGAAATAATGTTTTACCAGCTCTCTGGGTAGCCCTTTGCCCAATCAAGTATATACACAAAACTAAAAATCACAGCAGGCAACTAATCTAAGTACTTTACATATATTATCTCTTTTAACTATTAACACATTATAAATGTATCCTTTTAAAGGCAAATAGTGTTATTTATGAGTATTTACCCCTACTAACACCCACCCATCTTAAAGGTTTAAAAGCAGATCTCTAGATATTCTCTTTTCTCTAGAATACATTGGAAGTTAGAGTCTATCAGAAGTCCGGGTCTATTGCAAAATCTCTCTGAACTATTCAGCCAGCAGCTGCTCTTGTATACCCCATCTTCTCAGTTATATCCACTCCTGCAAGGACTCACCTCATCTCTGCCATCTTGGGGAACATGTGCAGTTGTAAATTCTCAGTCTGAATTTAATCACAAAACTCAAGAGTGCAAAAAAGCTAACTACATGTTTTCTATAATTCAAATGGCTTTCTAACATCCATTGCACAAAGCGAAGGTAAATTAATCCCAGACAGTTTAAGGTTTCCTCCATTCCAACGTGGATTTCCCTGGAGGGATTAGGAGTTGTCATCTGAGCTGAGTCGTTAACAATTCACCTTGGTATCTGATGAGATGCTTTTGCTTTCGGTGGCAAAGTGCAATCTGTTAAAGGCAGCCACACAGACATTATTTTTGCCTGACAACAGTCATCATTTTTGCCTCTGAGGTTGATTGTCATTAAGACAAATAATTTTGTCTTCTCTATGCACAAGATCTTTCTACTGCTTTTCCATCATGATGGAGGAATTAATGGAGCCACCTATATAGTGCTTTAGCACCTCCAGGCTAGCATTGTTCTGCTGCCCTCCCGTCTTACAGAGAAAGGTGTACCTCCCAAGGGGCTTTATACCTGTCAGGTAAACACATCCTCAACCTTGTCTTTTGTGGGCTTTCTTGAAACGTACCAAGAAAACATTAAAGGCCTTTCTGAGTTTAGATTTCTCAAAATCTGTGTGGGGTTTCTGTTATCCTCTCTCTTTCCTATGATGATGCATGTGAAGTTAGGATTCAGGACTCCAGACAGGGGTGCAACCAGCATCTCAGCTCTTTCCTCTTCCTCTCTGACTCACTAATCCCCCACATAGAGAGGGGTCAGAATTCAAAAACCTCACCCATACTTTGCTTGAATGCTCCTGAATCTGGTTTCTGCGGAGATGAAACCTTAATGTTTCTCCCAGAGGCTTTATACTATCTAAGTCCAAAATTCAAAAAAAATTTTTTTTTCTTGTTTTCCCTATTCTTCTGGAAAGTTCTACCCTTGACACAAAGAACATGGAAGTCTCTACTTACTGAAATGTGTTAAGAAATGAGAAAATAATGTAAGAGCAAGGTGACAAGTCTGGGATAAGAGAAAATCATATCAAGTTGTTCACACACCAAAATACCACAGGGCACAGGGAGAAGCTGACAAGAGGGACAGCAATCCCATTTGTTGACATCATCTCTTTAACTTTCAAAACTGTATAGACATCTACAAGTACACATGACTTTACTAAAAGGTTTTGGGTACTTGAAGAATAAATAAAATTGTGTCAGTAATATGACATCCTCTGATTAAGGAGAAACATTCAAAAAGCTGAACACTTCAGGAAGAGTCTCCTCCAATTTCTCCTCACTGTGTTCTTTTTGCCTTACAAATCATTATATTCATTTTGGGGATAATTTCCCAGTATTTCTGCCAGGGCCCTTTTGTTAGGCAAAAAATGATCACTAATCTCGATTCATTAGCCCAGACTATAAAGTGTAGGGGCGGAATTTCAAGTGATTCATCATACAACACCCACAATAATCCCACCCTCTTGTTCTGCAACTCCAACATGCTTTATCCCCTGGGGGAGTTTATTTTGTACCTTTTAATCTCTTTAATAGGCACTGCTCAGGCAACTATAGGGATACTGGACCGAAGCTTCAAAGTTATTATTTTATGAGCCTAAACATGCTATTAGTAAAGGTGTGAATGGGGAGTTGGGAGGATGGCAAGGAAGAGGAAAACTGTTGTTGGACATTTGATTCTCTAATACTAGGACAGCAATTAGTCTGTGTTAAGAGAAATAGGAAAGAGTGCAGTTAGAATATAATCAGCACTTGTAAAAATAGCCGAGAAACATGAAAACTTTATACTATAGCTCAAACAGGCCTGTACAGTTTAGAATTAGCAGAAAAAGGAGGTCGAATTAAAGGTACTTGCTCTTTCTAATCAGCCATTCTCCATTATTAACTCAACAAGCATGAGTTTATCATAGTCAATGTTTAGGCTGCCTTCTTGCAGCTGAGGGTACAGTAGTCAAAACAAGCCATTCTCTTTCCTCATTTTTAAGCTTTCGTATTTACTAAGTCGGCTTAGTCCTGTGACCCTACAATTTTCTCAGTAAGTTCCAATAATACCAAATGATGGCCTCTTACTTTCCTGTTGCCTTATACCTCTACCTCTATTTACAATACCTTCTTCTAACAGAGACACACACAGTCATATCCCGTGCTCGGAGTTCAATACCATTTTTGAATAAATGAGGATCTCATGCATTTCATATCAGGAGATCATTCTAATTATATCAAAAATAGTTGTTTTCCAAATGTATCTGCTTGATGACTACCAAAACCTACACTTGGAACTAAAGAAGTTTTTCTAGTTTTCACATAGTGAGGATTCAATTAAATAACTGAATGAGTCTGACATTACTATGTTCTAATATAAGATAAATGTCTCTAACCCTTACCTAGAGCTATCAAATGATGTGTTATTTTAAGTTGTATATAGACACAACCAAACATAAGTGCATACTTGATACAGAGTTGTATTTGAACTTCAGCTTTAGCACCTTGGTAAAACTAAGCACCATTTATTAAACATGCAGACAGGTGTACCGGGAAAAATCAAGGTAAGTAAAAACTTCCCTGCATTGGAGAACATCTTACAGAATGCAGCAGGGCGTATTCACTGGATTAAATACATTTTATTTCTGTGCTTCTTCAAATCACATGAAAAATCAAATACTAGTTCCAGTACTTTGTATTCTATTCTATTAGTTTCAGAGAAAATGGGCAAGGGTACTTGAAGGACATTTTTTGCATACATAATGATATCATTAAAGGTCATTTCAATGAAGAAATATCTCTGTAAATATGCCATTATTGTCATTGTTTTATTATAAACAGTTATCATTGTTATTAGCTAAGTTAAAATAACAGACATTATATTCTTTCAGAAGCTACTCTGAATGGCTTCTGTATTTGAGGAAAGCTCACACATAATGTAGAGTTTGTTTTTTCTCACGAGAATTCTATCTTTAGTTTTCAGTCTCCCAAGGCTTGAATAATTAGTATAAGTAGATAGCTTGCATATTGAGGAGCTTTGGAACCAAACATTTTTTTGAAGTTTTTTGTTACTGGTGATAAGAGGAAAAAGTACATTTCTTCTTCCTCTTTTTAATGAGACATTTAACTTTCTCCTTTTGAAAAGGAGAGTACAGTAATGGGTGCTCACACAAAGGTAAATTATTTTAGGAAGCCCATGAAGAAGGAAAGGTTATTTATCTAAATTTTATTCATTTTAGTTCAAAAACTTAAAAAGAATTTTTATAAAAATGAAAAAATTAAAAGCTGAACTTACAGAATTTATTCTGTTGACTATTTTTTCAATTAAGAAGTGCACTGTTTCCAAAACTTAAGGGAATTATAAAATGGAAAAATATGCTAAAATATTTTTATCTTGTTTCTTTATTTTCTCCTTTTCTTCATCTTTCTTCCCTAACTTTCATACTACTTTCCTGTTCCATTTTCAAATTTTTTTTTATGTTTATTTATTTTTGAGTGAGAGAGAGACAGAGTACAAGCAGGGGAGGGGCAGAGAGAGAGACACACACAGAATCTGAAGCAGGCTCCAGGCTCTGAGCTGTCAGCACAGAGCCCGATGCCGGGCTCGAACTCACGAACCGCAGATCATTACCTGAGCCGAAGTTGGACGCTCAACCAATGGAGCCACACAGGCGCCCCTCCTGTTCCATTTTTTAATGTTTATTTATTTATTTTGAGAGAGAATGAGTGCACATGAGTGGTGGAGGGGCAGAGAGAGAGAGAATCGCAAGCTGACGGAGAGAGAGAATCTGTGCTGACAGCACAGAGCCTGATGCAGGGCTGGAACTCACAAACTGTGAGGTCACAACCTGAGCCGAAATCAAGACTCGGATACTCAACAGACCAAGTCACCCAGGAGCTCCTCCTGCTCCTGCTTTGTTTTGTTTTTTCCCTCATCTTTCCTTTTTCTTTCTTTCTTTCTTTCTTTCTTTTCTTTTCTTTCTTTTCTTTTCTTTCTTTCAATTTGCATTTTAACTCTATATTTGGAAAGTCATTTTAAATTTTTTTTTAACGTTTATTTATTTTTGAGACAGAGAGAGACAGAGCATGAACAGGGGAGGGGCAGAGAGAGAGACACACACAGAATCTGAAACAGGCTCCAGGCTCTGAGCAGTCAGCACAGAGCCCGACACGGGGCTCGAACTCACGGACCGCGAGATCATGACCTGAGCTGAAGTCAGACGCTTAACCGACTGAGCCACCCAGGTGCCCCTGGAAAGTCATTTTAAATAACAGAGTGGTCATGTTCAGGCCACCTTTACTTCTCAGTACAGAAGGGAAAACTTACAAAACAATAAGTACAATTGTAAGCACCAATGAAATTGTCATGGACGCATCTCTACCATCTGACTCAGCACAGCAGCGTGTAACGGGGAAGCAGTCATCTCAACACAGAAGAAGGTACTCTTTTATAGACTCCCCATAGCTGCAATGCTTCGAATACATTATCCTGCCTCTCTCAGCACCTGACTGGGACACTGGACAGAAGCCTTCAGAGCTGGGATCTCTCTCTGCCCCAGCCGCTTTTCTACCTCCATCACATTATGTCTTATTTATTTCTACAATAGTCCTCTCTTCCACTCACTCACTGCTCTGTAGATGGCATTACATTGACATGATTGTAGAAAATAATTAATTCTGGTTGGCCATGAAGTCTAAGATCTCTTAGGTGAAGATGGAACATAGCCAAATTCCTACTGTTCATTTTTAAATTCTTGCTTTTCTGTCATTATTAAACTGCTTAAGAAGGAAGTCAGACTATGACTAAGGGTCATTTAAATAGGGTTAAGTATTTAAAAGTGAATCAAATTACAGGGGCAAATGGAATTCAAAAAATAAATATATATCATTATATTTTGGTGTTTCAGGAAGCTCTTGGAATCTTATTTAAAGTCCATATATTTTAATGAGTCAGAGAGAATAAAAACATAAAGGAAATTTTTTATTTTTACCTTTTAGTCCATAAGAAGTAGGGACACTGAAAGAACAAAGATAAGAACAAAAGAAAATCATCTAGGCACAGTCATAGAGCAATGACAGATTCCTCTTAAATCCCAGAAGACAAGAAAATTTAAAAGATTGATAACTCTCACTGTAGTGTAAATCATATTTTCCATCTATCAACCTAGACCTATCTATCTATATTGTTACTGGAGGAAGTATTATTTTTTGACAAGCTGTTGCTCTTAGCAAGAAGTCATCCTGATATTTTCTTTGATTATAACTAAAGAGCAATATCCATTCTTGTTACATGGGTGTAAAGTATAATTTAAAGCTCATTAAAAGTGTAGCAGGTGTTCACGTATAAAGTACAAAAAAAAATAGAGGAAAGAATTTCTCTATGGCTGAGCTGTCAGGGCTCTAAAAGCCTAATTTATTTTGCATAACCTTTTAACAAATAGACTTGATTATAATAGAGAGAAGAGAAATGGAAGCAATGTATTCAGGGAAGGAAAGGGACTTAGCCTTTGGATTTGACCTTGATGCCCACCCTTTAAAAATATTACAGTCTTTTGACAATTGAAGCTTTGACATATAACACACTTTTCTTCCCCGGAGATAGAAGTTTTCCAGACATTTTCTTAGCATAAAAGCTGCTCTAAAGTAGAAAATGAGTAGGTGCATAAACTGAAAGAGTCAGTTTATATTCACTGCAAAGCCGGGAAGGGAATGGATGTTTAATCCTCCCGTTCTTTCACAGGTTTGTTTTTCATGGCTAAAGCTCCCACCCTGCAGAATGGAAATTCAAACTCGAAATCAAAAGTGAGTATAAATCTAGTAGTTGGCACTATTTCTCAATACCTTCCGTTGTTGGCCTGAATTAGGCAAATGGTGAAAAAAAAAAGCCCTGAGTACATCAGCTCTAGACACAGAACTGAACCTGAAATTTAGAACTGTTAGCACAGTGGCACTAGGTGAGCCGTGCATTTTCATCCCTTTTTCAACCAGGATTCCTGAGGAAAGCCCAGGATTGTGGGAGCTCACTGCATTTGGAATAATTCAGGTTATTAATATTTCTCTCCTTTTAGAAAAAGGAAAGCCCTGTGTATGTATTTTTAAAGGCAAAGACACATGAATGGAAGTCATTGCATTTAGGAAAGAATGGTAAGAAATAACACACAACTTAGGTGTAACAGGATTTTGATATGGTTTTATGAAATTTAATGCTGTTGTTAAAATTATTTTTGAAATATAAAAGGCACATATTCATAGCAATGAAAATAAAATTGGAAAGTAAGGGCACCTGGATGGCTTGGTGAGTTAAGCTTCTGACTCTTGATCTCAGCTCAGTCATGATCTCACAGATCAGGGGATTGAGCCCCACATTGGGCTCTGTGCTGACTGACAGTCTGGAGCCTGATTGAGATTCTCTCTCTCTCTCCCCCTCTCTGCCCCTCTTCTGTTTATGTGCATGCAGGCACACCTGCTTCTCTCTCTCGAAATAAATAAGTAAACATTAAAAAATAAAATAAATAAATAAAAATAAGTTGGAAAGTGAAATTCTACATAATCTTAACTAAACCCAAAATAGGTTGAGGAAGGACAGAAGTGAAAAGTATGCTAAAGACCTCATCATGATCATATGGGATTGGAGGGCATGGTCAACGATAGTGTTTGTTTTCATTTTCTAGACAAGACATTTATATTTAAATATAACTACTTAAGGAATAATTAACAAAAAGCATTTGCTTCCTTTCTTTACTAATGTCATTGTGGGGAAATTGGTATACTGAAGAATATGCAGAAGCTCTCACAAATGTCTAAAAGCTTAGTGCAGAGGTTCTAACAAGTATTATGTTTGGCTAAAATACAGTTTTTTTTTTTTTTTTAATGAGCCAACAATTGATCTAAAAATAGGTACTCAAATGCCATTGAACAATGAGATCTTGTAATGCTGGGGTTGCAGGCCAAAGTTGGTTGTTTAAGGCAATTCATCAGAGTTGAGAATCAATTGTCCCTCTCCTTCGAGCCTATAAGAAATGATCGATACCTTCCTAGGTTGCTACAAGCTCGTTTTAAACAATGCCGCCACTTACCTTCAGACAGCTTTATGCTTGTCTTTTACTGCTTGTCCTTAGTGGGTGTTTGAATTTGTAACAGGGCACAAAGTGGTTTTATTTATTATGAATAAAATCACAATCTGTGTAATTCATACTTTCCTTTTTTCCTTTTCCTTTTCCTTTTCTTTTTTTTTTTTTTTTTTTGCACATGGATGTTACTAAGTAAATATTTGCAAAACTGCACTGAATGAACTTTTTAGTCATGACAACATGAAAGCAGTATTTCAAACACTGCTTCTTCCTGGAGCATCTCCCTTTGACATTTTAAAAGATGACATAGTTCTATATTCTATCAAGAGGAGATCATTTGATTTCATGCAATGTGTACTGCTGAGGAAATGCTTATATTTTATTCTAAGGGAATTTAAACACTTTTTTTTTTCCATTGTGGAGTAACACATGTACTTGAAATTGCAAACTACAAAATTAAATCTCTGAAGTAGGTATACATTAGTCTGTTATTTATTGAAAGGTAAATATGGAGATTTCTTTTAAAAAAACATGATGTCAATAATCCCACTTTCATTAAGTTTGCATTTGTATGAGAAATCACCCTTTACTTACTGCAGTATTCAAAGATATGATGTGATCACACTATTCTCCTTCCATGGGTCCTTGGCAAATATTAAGTGGTTCCTTAGTAGTGCTATTAGAGGTCAGCCTGTGAATATTCAAGTGGGGTAAAATATATCCTCCAAAAATATCCTTTGCAAAAATCTGCAAAATGGCAATATGGGGTTGGAGGTTGAAACTACACACTGTGAGAGACAAAGCTCTCACAGAGGACTAGTAATTCCAATTGACCTGCAATGAAGCTATTGAGAATTGGGCCTTCAAAAATGTCAAAAGGTTACTGAAAGCCTTTATCATATTTGAAACAGGGATAGTAATGCTTAATTATAACATGTTTTCAACTATGAAAATTATAGTACACTTCTCTTAAGGACTATGTCTTTGCTTTAAGGTGGAATAAAATATATTTCATCATAACTGTATTAGTAAGTAGGCTAACTTATATAAAATACATCAGTATGTCCCCAAACTATCATTATAAGTAAAAGGTATCTTTAGATTTTGTAGTGGAAGCATATTTAATTATTTACCAGCAGTAGTTTGCAGTAGATGTACTCTGCTTCTATTGCCCAGCTTTTAAAAATACTTTTCCCCCTAGTCTATAAGCAGTACATGCTCATTAAATAAATTTTCTAAATACAGGATGATAATGTCTATATCCCTGAAGATAGGGTTTGGGGGACCAGAAAATCACAATAATATACAAACTCTATGTTTTCTGGTAGGTGAAATGTCCCCAGAATAGTAAAGTACAGATGATCTCTACTGACTACAGCACTTATAAATAGTATCACCAAAAAAAAAAAAAAAAAAAAAAAAAAAAATCAAAGGAAGTAAGTAAAAAGATCCCAAACCTCCCACTACAAAGAAAATATAATATTTTGTTACCACTATCTAAGCTCTTATAATACAATGAAATAATAGATTTAGGTAATGATCGTCAACACTAAAATCATTAGGCAAAATTTTGATGGTAAACTTTATAATAATAAACCAGACTGGCATCACCTGAAAACATCATTAATCCTAATATTACAATAAAATAAAATGCTGTCAATGGAGGCAAGATATAGGGCAGACATGATTTAAGGAAAACTTAGATGCAACTGTTGTACATGAGGAAAGGATGCCCACGTGTATCACTGAAGTCAATATAAGAATAAATATTTGGGGGTGGGGTGAAAATGTGAGTGATAAAGGGAAGATCTGTCTTCTCAGATGGTAGCTCAGCATTTTGCAAGCTTCTTTGGGAAGTCCTGTGTCTGACAGGTAACATGAAGCATAGATTAGCCAAGACTGAAGAATACTTAGAATTTGATGGGGCAAAGTTTAGCCTTCTGAGGCTTATGAATGCACTAATATGTTGCAAAGACAAAGCCAACACTTCCTGAGCTGGGAGCCATGGTGGGTCAAGGGGAGAGGAAAGAGTAGCTGCCTGCAAGTGTTTAGAGAGCCTAGTAATCAATTGAAACCATTAAAATCCTTCCCCCACCAAGTTTTGTACAATGAAAGTTCAATTTCCACTTAAACAATCTATTTGTTTAAATTAATCATTGATTTCTCAAATAAGCCACTGTCAATGATTTTTGGCTAATGTTTGCATGTTTGTTTAATTCAGTTAGGTGGAAAAAAAAGTTTTTATAAAAGAGGAAAACTTTTACTTATTGTTTTTTTACATTTTTCACTCAAGTATAATTAGCATATAGTGCTATATCAGTTTCAGGTTTGCAATATGATTGAACAAGTATATATATTACTTAATGCTCATCGCAATAAGTGTACTCTTAATCCCCTTCACCTATTTCAACCCATCTCCCACCCAACCACCCCTCTGACAATCACCAGTCTGTTTTCTGTATTTAGGAGTTTTTTTTTTTTTTATCTCTTATTTTTTCTTTGTTTTGTTTCTTAAATTCCACATACAAGTGAAATCATATAGTATTTGTCTTTTCACTTGCCATAATACCCTGTAGTTCCATCCCTGCTGGTGCAAATGGCAAGATTTCATTTTTTTTTTTTGACTGAGTAATATTTCATTGTGTGTGTGTGTGTGTGTGTGTGTGTGCGTGTGTACACACACAATATCTTCTTTATCCATTCATTTATGAGTGGACATTTCAGTTACTCCCATAATTTGGCTATAGAAAATAATGCTGCAATAAACATAGCGATGCATATCTTTTTGAATTAATGTTTTTGTATTCTTTTTCAAAAACGTTTTAAATTTTTATTTATTTTTGAGAGAGACGCAAAGTGTGAGCGGTGGGGGAGGGGGGGAGGAGCAGAGAGGCAGGGAGACACAGAATCCAAAGCAGGGTCCAGGCTTGGAGCTGTCAGCACAGACCCCAACACAGGGCTCAAACTCACAAACCTGAGATCATGACCTGAGAAAAAATTGGACGCTTAACTGACGGAGCTACCCAGGCACCCCAGTGATTTTTTTATTCTTAGGGGCAAATGCTCAAGAGTGATAATTTGCTAGATCATACAGTAATTCTATTTTAATTTTTTGAGAAACCTCCATCCCAATTTCCACAATGGCTATACCAGCTTGCATTCCCACCAACAGTGCACAGCGTTCCTTTTTCTCCACATCCTCAATAACACTTTTTTTCTGGTTTTGATTTTCACCATTCTGACAGATGTGTGGTGATATCTCACTGTGGTTTTGACATGATGATTAGTTTTCCCTGTTTTGACATGATGTGGTTTTCCCTGATGATTAGTGATGCTGAACATCTTTTCATATGTCTGTTGGCCATTTGTATGTCTTTGGAAAAAAATATCCATTGAGGTCCTCCACCTTTTTTTATTGGATTATTTGTTCTTTTGCTGTAGAGTTGTATATGTTTCTTATATATTTTGAATATTAACCTTTCATTGGATATATCATATGCAAGTATGTTTTCCCATTCAGTAGTTCAGTAGGTTAACTTTCTGTTTTGTTGATTGTTTCCTTCACTGTGCAAAAGTTGTTTTTTGTTGTTGTTTGTTTTGTTTTGTTTTGTTTGTTTTGTTTTGGTGTAGTCCCAATAGTCAAATTTGCTTTTGCTTCCCTTGCCAAAGGAGACTACCTAGAAAAATGTTTCTAGAGCTGATGTCAACCAGATTATTGCTTATATTTTCTTCTAGAAATTTTATGGTTTCAGGTCCCACATTCATGTCTTTAATCCATTTTGAGTTTATTTTTTGTTTATGGTATAAGAAAGTGGTCCAGTTTTATTCTTTTGCATGTAGTTGTCCTGTTCTCCCAATACCATTCATTGAAGAGACTTTCTTGTTTCCTTTGCGTATTCTTGCCTCCTTTGTCAAATATTAATTAACCATAAAAGTATGTTTTTTTTCTGTTCCTTCTAGTCTGTTTCATTGACTATGTATCTGTTTTTGTGCTAGTACCATACTGTTTTGATTACTACAACTTTGTAGTGCATTTTGAAATCTGGGATTGTAATACCTCCAGTTTTGTTCTCCTTTTCCAAGATTTCTTTGGCTATTTGGGGTCTTTCGTGGTTCCATACAAATTTTAGGATTATTTGTTCTAGTTCTGTGAAAAATGCTGACAGTATTTTGATACGAATTACAGTAAATATGTAGACTTCTTTGGGTAGTGTGGACATTTTAGCAATTGTTCTCCCAATCCATGAACATAGAATATCTTCCCATTTGTTTTGGGTCACCTGCAATTCTTTCATCAATGTTTTATAGTTTTCAGAGTACAGGTCTTTACCTCCTTGGTTAAGTTTATTCCTAGATATTTTATTCTTTTTGGTGCAATTGTAAATGGGAAATAACCACAAGTACATTAGAAGAAACTTAACAGTACAACAAAGAAGAAGTCAATTCATGGACTTTTGGTGTTTTTTTTTTTTTTCTTGTTTGTTTGTTTGTTTGTTTTATAATAAGGTATTATCTTTCTAATTCTTTTTGTTTCTTAAATGTTTATCTACAACTGGTGACATACTTTTGCCCCTTTAATTTCAAATTTAATATATGTTATATTCAAAATATAAAACTACATTTTTCTTCTTCTTATCTCCAAATCTGAACTTTATAGTCCATAATTTCCTTCTGATTAAAGTTCTTCCTCTACATTAGTTTCCCTGGTGTTTGCTACAGCCTAAACCAGTTCTTCATATCATTCACCCTCAAGATAAAGACTCTTAATTATAAGTAGAGATTTTCATTTTTTTTTCTATGTGAGGTAAGCTGTCAGTGTAACAGAAGACTCAAGGTGTGATATAGCCCTTCTCATTCTGATTCTTCCAGAGTTGCCTTAATTCTTCATTCTGCACTCTAGCTGCTTTCCTACTCCCAGCTATACTCTTTCAAGACAGAAGCTTCCTACTCCGGAGATGACCCAAACCTTTCTCTATATCTAGTATATCTATGGAGTCATTGCTTAACACTCATCTATTTCCTCATGTGATTTGGGATGCAACATCACTACTAACAATGACAATGGTGATAATATATTGCATGCGGCACACTGTGGAGCAAGTTCACACATAATTTATCCTTCCAGCAACCTCATGAAACAGGTTCTATGATTAACTCAATTTTATAGATGGGGAAACTGGAACTTAGTGTAGTGTAGTGAGTTACTCAAGAGTGAACAGCTAATACATAGGGTACTCTGGATTTGACCTTGGATCAACCTGGCTCTAAGAGCCCTTGTTTGCATGTTCCCCTACTTCCTGTATGCTCCCTATACAGGCTACCTAGGACTGATTGCTTATTTTAAACACTACAAACAGTGTTGTGTGTCCTGAAAGCTAGTTAAACTGAAAACTCTCCCTGCAGGTAACTACATCTGGAAACTTATACCTATAGTCCAGATTGCATTTAACCATTAGAATTCCATCTGGGCTTGGCTTGCCTTACATGTTTTACCCATTCCTAGTATCATACTCTCCATGGGAAGCTATCATACAAATACTCAAGGCAAATGAATTGGGACCAACGTGTTGATGGGGATGTTCAGGTTAATAAATTAAAGCAAATAGAATAGACTTATTCTGCTTTCTCTATACTAGCTAAGAAAAACAAACTTCAGCACTGATGTTTGTAGTTAATATTTTATTTTTCCTGTTTTTAGCCAATCCCTTTCTAACATAAATAACACAACTGCTTTTTGGTAATTCCCCTGTGACCACCTATATTAAGTAACCTTTAATGTAATATCCTTGAGAATTAGTCTTTAAACACCATATAATCCAGACAAAGTGCAGTATTCTAATTGCACATCATTTCTTAAGCATTACAAAATAAATAACTTTGCATTCTAACTTACACTATGTTAATACAATCTCATTTCCTAGGAACTTTATTCTATTTCTTACAAATATGCTTGAAGAGAAAAAAAAATCACAGGAGTAAAAGAAAGAGAGAGAGCAAATCACTAAATATAATTTTACTGTTATCATATGAACAAGTTTATATCCAAATTTTTATTTTGAATATATTTACATAAGTGTTTCCTATGTTATTGCCTACTCTTAGGAAATATTTTAATGGATGCATGATTTTCTATCAAGAATAAATACTACTGTTTACTCAACTCTCCCTATCGCTTAGTATTTAAGCCATTATTAATTTTTTGCTTTTACTGCTATATATTTATGTAGTAAATAGCTTTTATATACAAAACCACTTATGTTTTAGAATTAGATTTCCAATTCAAAAATAACTAGGTCGATTGATACAAACATTTTAGAAACTCATCTCATATTTAAAGATTCTTAAGGCTACGGATGTTATCTTTCACTAGTTACAAAAAATATATATTCAATCATTCAGGCCATTTCAAAGTGAGTTAGAAGTACAGAAATTATTACTCAACATCTTTGGCAATAACACAGTGTTTAAAATGTTATGTGCACATTTGTGGGATAACACTTTGACAGACATATTAAGTACTTCAGATTCTGAGAAAGAACCAAGTTCACATTTCTCATCCACATTATTTTCCTATTTATTTGGGCCAATTATTTGCTACCTTTAAATTTTTCTAACGTCTAAAATATGAATAATAGTAGCTCTAACCCATAGCTCTGGTTTAAGTAGTAAAGGGTGTGATGATTTAAATGGCACAGCAAAGTTTTGGGTACATAATGAGCCCTCATTAAATGTAAGTAATTTCTAAGTTAGCAGAGCCCTGTGGCATAGTGAACAGGAGTATATGCTCTGAAGAAAGAAAGGTTGCCTGAATTTGAATTCCAGATCTACCCTCTACCAGGTAGTTGTGTGATCCTTCGTCAGTTATTTGAACTCGCTGTTCCTCTGTTTATTCAGATGTGAAAATGGGAATGACCACAGCACTTACAGGTATGGGTTATTGTTTGTATTACATGAGTTCATAACTATCTAGAAAAGGTCTGGCTTGTAGTAAACACTGAATAAATATTTTTACTTGAAATTACCAGTACTATAGCATAATTTTGTACTTTGGTTTAATTAGTAGATATCTTCATTAACAGAAAATACATTGGTTAGCAGTAGTCACAAAGAAAACAATTGCTTAATTTAATTTCTAAAAGATTGTTTCCTCTTTACTACAGATCATCCTGGCTAAATGTTATCTTAAATCCATAGCTGCTGTATTTGGATTTGTTGCACTATCATGCAACACAGATGACTGTATATATTCCATAGTCAAGTAAGAAATGCTGAATACCATTGTAGGACTTCAAAATTAAAATAAAATTTTAAATGAAAACATTCATTTCAAAGTCTTAAGGAAGACCGATTTTTTTTTGGTCTGACGGATAGTTTCTAGGCTAAACTAATAACTAATTATATTTTCATGTTAAATTCAGATTTTCTCCCAATTTTTCTCCATTTAAATATGTTCCCAAGTTACAGTGACTGTAATTTTCAGATTTGTGAGGATTAAGTTAAAACACCATTTATGCACAGATATATGAATATATTTAATGTATAATATTTTTTAAATTGGGGCACCTTGGTGGCTCAGTCGGTTAATGGTCTGACTCTTGATTTTGGGTCAGGTCATGATCTCGGGGTTCATGGGATTGAGCATGAGTCAGGGCTGTCAGGGCTGATAGTACAGACCCTGCTTGCACTTCTCTCTCTCCTCTCTCTCTGCCCCTCCCCATGCTCACACTGTCTCTCAAAATAAGTAAATAAACATTTAAAAATTTAAATTTATTTCTACATACAGTAAAACCTCGAATTACAAGTAACTTGTTCTGCGAGTGTCCTGCAAGATGAGAAAACATTTCTAATAAATTTTAACCTGATAAACGTGCCATGTCTTGCAATATGAGTAGTACATGACACCGAATGTCACATGATCACAACTGAGCCAATGGTTCTCTCTCATGCTCACTCACTCTCTCTCCCTCTCTCTTGCTGAGGGATTGTGAGTGATTGTCTCCCTTGCTTGTTTGCTCAGTCTCAGACCATGGTGTTTGGGAGAACTCAATGATTTTTCAGAACCTTGTAAGGTGCCCACAACTGGCACTAGTGTATTTTTTTTTTTTTTTTTTTTTGTCACTTCAAAGTGACACCTATGAACAGTCCTTTGCTTTTCCATACAAGAGTAAGGTTGGGAATGCTTTGCTTCCTTCTAGGTCAGGCTGCCTGCAGATATAGACCCTTTCCTCTGCTGCCTTATTTCCAGTTACATTAAACACAGCATATGACAAGAGTTTATTAATACTGTACTGTAGTCAATTTTCTTATGAGCGTATGCAATGGCCCCCATGCAGATAAAGATTCTATTGAGCAAATAGATTGCAGTGATTCCATTAGTGATAGTGAAAGTTGTCTTACACAATAATCCTCCTCTCTCTTGTCTCCCTAAATCAGCCTCAAAGTTTTCAACGGTTAATTTGTTTGTTTTTCTTGATATTTTGTATTTTCCTTATTATTTTGTATTGTATTACAGTATTATAAGCATTTTATGTAAATATTTTTGGATTGTGGAATGAATCATATGAGTTTAATTCTTAATTCTTTCCATAATTTCAGAACAAATTAACTTTGACACACAAGCGCTTTGGATTACAAGCATGTTTCTGGAATGAATTGTGATCCCCCATAAGGTTTTACTATATGAAATAAAACGATGTTTCTATTTCATTCAAAAGTTTTCAGATATTAGTAAAAAATTATGATTAACAAATAAATTATTTATTTGTTTACCATTTATTTTGGAGATCTGGATTTTCCACAGCACAACTAAAAACATCCTATGTTTGCTTACTATAAATGCTCTTATTACAGAAGTCCAAAAACACTATTGATTTTTATGTAAATGGGAGTGTCTGACTGGCTCAGTTGGTAGAGCATGCCACTCTTGATCACAGGGTTGTGAGTAAGAGCCCCATGTTAGGTGTGGAGCCTACTTAAAAAGAAAAAAAAAATATGTAGATGGAATTCTTGTTACTACTAAACTCGAAAGAATATCTCAGTGTCACATCTTTAAAAATAAATTTGTTGGGATGCTTGGGTTAATGTCCAGTTAATGTGCCAGTTGGTTTCAGCTCAGGTCATGATTTTGTGGTTTGTTGGATTGAGCCTTGCATTGGGCTCAGAGCCTGCTTGGGATTCATGCTCTCTCTCAAAATAAATAAATAAACTTTAAAAAGAGATAAAATAAAGAAAAAGAAAAAGAAATTTGTTGTAACAAATGATTACTCCCCAGAATATGAAAGGTAAATTAAGAACAAAATCTGTGCTGAAATAAGTGGTATATTTCACTTAAATAAATAATTTGGATAAGCCCTTCTTTCTCAGGACTCTAAAGCTGAGTTGAAAATATATCTTAATTTTAAAATTCCTGTATTTTTAATAATTACATTCTCCCCACACACACAACTCTTGTGCAAAAATAAGCTGTTTACTATTTTTCATAATTCAAGTCTTCAATTTAGCCCAGATACCAACTTGCTAGTGGTGAACCTCCATTTCCTTCATGTTTCAGGGTCTCCTCCCCATCTAGAGTCAGGCAGAATTTGGAGGGGTTATGTTTTGCCAAATCATAGGAAGAGGAGACCTAACACTTGTTGCATTATGGCTGTCACTCTGTTGCCCCTTCTTCTCCACAGAATGCAGTCTAGTAGAGTCCTTTTCCCTCTGGGACCCAAAGAAGCTCTGGATGGACTCAGAGATGCCCTTGCAGCAGGCTTCCCCACAGAGGGGACATTCCATCACAGATTCTTCCACTTCCTTCTCTGGTTCTTACATACAGACATTCAATTAGTACATACCCACATCAGGAGAAGCTGAACACCAGTTTGTTCCTCCTAAACCAATAGGGACACAAAGAAGGAAAACAATCTTTTCACTTCTCAGTCTGAGGAAGCTCTCCCCGTCACTTTGAGTTAGGTCTCTACAAACACCTTCCCTCCTTAGCAACCCTTTCTGCCTCTCCCCTCTAGTGCCTTTATCTTCTGAACCCAATATAGTCTTAGGTGGATAAAGTGTCTCTGACATATCTTTAAAAGTGCTATTTTGGGGGGTGCCTGGGTGGCTCAGTCTGTTAAGCGTCTGACACTTGGTGTCAACTCAGGTCATGATCTCACAGTTCCAGAGCCCTCATGGGGCTCTGCACTGACAGTAGGAAGGCTGCTTGGGATTCTCTGTCTCCCTCTCTCTCTGCCCCTCGCCCGCTTGCTATTTCTTTCTCTCTTAAAATAAATAAATATTTTTAATGCCATTTTTCTTCTGTTACATGATAGTGAGGGGTAAAGGCTGCTAAAGAAAGTGAACCCCAAGTCAGAACTGTAAAGATTGCAGAGGTGAAAATAACTCTTCATTTTTCAAGTCTTTTAAAACAGTGAGGACACAATAAAAATAGTAAATAACTAAAGAAATTGTCTTGCCATCCATCTTCTGTCTTAAATCACACTGTACTTTTAAACAAAATAATATAGTAAATAGTACACATAACGTTTCAACATAATGAAGAGAAATAAAGAGACTATAGTCCCTGGATTGACTTCTAAGGACAATTTTGTAAATCATTGCTGTTTTCACAGAGAGATAAATAATTCAGAGATGAAGGAAAGAGCTTTCAGCTCAAAAGTATCCAGTTTCTGTGCTTGAAATTGTTTCAGTGCTTGAAATTGTTTAAACCTTCAGTATAACCATTAACCTCCACAAGACCACAGCTGCAGGTAAAGTAGTTGGATTTTGTGTTTATTTGGCCAGTAAACAATACATAAAAATATTTCTTACCCTCCCTTTTTAGAGAGTGGGCTCTAATATTCTAATAATGGCTGGGGGGGCCACTAAAGAAAAAAAATAATTAAAATGACTGAAGATACAGTGTGCCTGAAAAAGGAGAGATAAACGAGAAGCATGAAAACCAAACTAAATTAAAGGAACACCGATCAGGTACAATAAGACAAGCTTCTCCTTCTAGGATCAGATTAGCAATTCTTCACATAAAAACAAATTCTTGACGACAATAGACAATTTTCATTGCAACCATTCCAGTATATTGTTAGTTATGTGCTCAGAAAGCTTTGTAATAACTACACTTTTTTTTTTTTTTGGTCTCAGAATTCTCTTTTTTCTTCTATGAAATGGAAATTGTAATACTCAAAATGCCCTATGGGATCTTCAGACAAAAGCACTATATAGCTGTTAAATATTAACAATATCTATTAACATAAGACCATTTACATAGCTTCTATAAAAATCCCAAAGGTTTTTTTTTTAATGTTTTTTTGAGGGTGCAAGTGGGGGAGGGGCAAAGAGAGGGGGACTTATGATCCAAAGCAGGTCCATGCTGACAGCAGATAGCCCAATGCAGGCTCAGACTCAAGAACCATGAGATCACGACCTGAGACAAAGTCAGATACTTAGCCGACTGAGCCATCCAGGTGCCCCCCAAAATCCCAAAGTTAAAAAAAAATCTCGACTACTTAAAATGAGAATAATGAGAAGAAAAATGGAAGCTTTTAGTATAAATGGTAGTTTTCATTATTTTGTATTCAATAGTGGACAGGCTACAAAAAAAGAAAAAAAAAAAAAAAAAAAGAATCTGCCATGAAGGTTTCTCTTCCAAAGGTTTATGAAGGAACATGAGCTACCTTAGAATTTGTGAAAACTGTGTCTTCTTTTCTAGAGATAATATGTATGTTATGTGTTACTCTATCAAAAGGTACACTGTTCAAATTGGTTTCAAAATATCTTCAAAATATCTTTCACTTCAATGAACACTTACTCCATTCTGTGCTATGCATTCAGTTGTACTATTTTTGTTCTGAAAATGGTATGTTTATTTCAAAGTTGAAACAGCAATTTTAACCACCAATATTATCTCTGTGTCTCAAGAAAACTACTATATAAGTGTCTAGTGAAAACACTGATGGAAAATTAAATGCACACTATTTGATGTCCTGGTCATCATATTTCTAGGTTTATTACCTATTAGTTTTTCCATTGGAGGTTTGCTTAGGTTTTAAGTGAGAGATCTGTCATTGTTCAGCAAATCAGTATTGAGAAGCCTTTCAGAATCCCAGGCTCTGACATCAAGGGAAGATGTGAGAAAATAAAAGATTCCTAACGTGTGGTAATAATTTTCAGCTAAAGTACTCAACAATCTTAATAAGAGTAAGGTCAATTCTAAGAGTGAAGATAAGACTAAGATGATCATATATTAAATTATAAAGCTTATAAAATAGTGATATTATTTTGCACTCACCAAGAAATGCATCAAGATGTCTCCAGAATAAAATATTAACAATGAGTAACTGCTCTGTATTTCAAAGATCTATATTCAATTTGCTTTTCTCAGTATGATCTTGACTTTAAGATTAAGCATGAGGCAGTTATATTTCTAAGTGATGAATCCCAGACAACAATCCATTTCTTTTCCCTAAATATCATTTTTTTTTTTTTCAAAAACTGGCTGGACTGAAAAATGGGCAAAAACTTCATTGGCCACAAGGCTCTGATACCCAAACTTCATCATTATTGCAATAGGGACTCGTCCTTGGCCAAGTATGATCAATGCACAGCTTCCACTGGGTTATCTTGGCTTTCTTAGGAAAGGCTTATCTATGGGCATACTTCATTAAATTCATGAAGCCTCTTGGCTCTTGTGCATAAGTGCTGTATCTAGAAATGTCACTATGAACAAAGGCCTAAACTGGCAATGATGAGCTCAGTCACAAATTAGCTTTATGGCACTAAGAAAATAACAGCCTTCCTGGACCACAAATCCTTAGGTATAAAATGAGCATATTGTACAGATCAGTGGTTCCCCAAATCAGTTATGCTTCAGTATTGCTTGAAAAGCTTCACAAAATTACAGATTCTTGGCCTTATCCCATATTATCATTTTAAAAATCCCCTGACCACAAGGCACAGAAATGTGTTTCTTCTAGGAGCTTAAAGAGGAGCTTTGGATTTGGATTTGTAGATGATACGTAAAGTCTCCTTCATTTTAAAAATACTAAAAATAAAAAAATACCAAAGAAATAAAATAACAGCTATACATATAAATTTATATGACTTAAATTTATATATCTTTTTACTTCTTACTGCTTTTTGCCAGATGCCTTACCATGTATAATATTTTTTTTGTTTTATGTATAATATTTTATTTAATTTATCCCCCCCCACCCTATCAGACAGTGTTATTTCATGTCACAGATTACAACATGGCCTACATACCCAGATATATATGACTGTATGTGGAACAGTCAATATTTAATCCCATGACTGTCTGACTGTAAGATTTTGTATTATTATTGCTATTGCTATTCTTATTATCCTGCACTGTCTCTATTTAGTTTGTTTTAATACCTGATGGATGGAATTTGGGGGGTACCAAATATTACTATATTATCAAAACATCACTTTAAAAATGCCTACAACAAATAAATAAATGTCTTAGCAAAGCAAAGGAAACGATGAAGAAGGAAGGAAGGAAGGAAGGAAGGAAGGAAGGAGGAAAAAAAGTCAAGTTGTTTATGAGCACCTACAAAAATATGATAAAAACCTACCTCCTGGAAAGTCAATTTGACCCAACTACATAATGTTCCCCAAAACATTATTTCATTGTCAATTCATAATTACATCACATTAAATTAGATCACAATTCATTACATATTAATTACACATAATTATATCACAATAAAATCATGGTGTATTAATTAGCTATCGTTTAAGCAAAAGATAATTCAGCTAAAGTATTAAAGGTGTATTTAATGTCTCATATTTTTTTTTTCCAATAAAGTCAGTTTTAGAAAACTGTGATCGGCTCTAGCTTTATAACCATAAACAAGGTGAAGTGTTCATGGAACTTAGAATATACAGAGTCAGGGGACAATAGTAACAGTGTTTTGTCAAAGTTGCACTATTAAAGAATAATAGTAACAGTCACAAGGTGTAATAAGGCATTGGACTTGATATTTTGATATTCGCTGACGGCTTTTAAGAGATACCCCCCATGTTTACTTTTTGCTTTGCATCTGGACAAATGATAAGAAAAACTAAGTGCAATCTACTTTGGCATTGGTAGAAAATTCAAAGCACAGAAGCCTTTGTTTCCTTTAAATTCATAAAATGTGAAAATTCTCAAACTGGTCCCAAACTTTAACTATAATAGAAACCACAAACTAGTGTTTTTTCTTGTTCTTTCAAACCATCTTCTGATCAGCTTGGATCAGAGAAGCCCCACTGTGTAAGTGATACACCTAATTATGCCTTTTTAGGGTGGTATCCTCAGTCCTCAGTCAGTTGTCCTCAGTCTCAATATTCAAATCAAATTTTGAGTAGGGGTTCATTTCATCTTCACAGAATCCCAAACAAAGAGGGATACAGGAAGAGCCCCTTCCTCATAGCAGGGCATTCCAGTTATTACATGGAAGAAAAAAGTACAAAAAATAATGTATGTAGAATATTGCAACACTTCTTTTCTCTGGAAATTTATTTAACAACGACAACAACAACAACAAAAACCTTAATAACATACATGAACATTCCATTTCTTGCTAAAACAACACAGCGATCCAATAAGAAAAAAATCTATAATGTCATTGCACAGTAGAGGATAATCCAATCCATACATTTGGTACAATGAAGAACTTCTGTCAGTAATGGTTGCAGGTACAAGCATAGTGAGAACATGCACTAGCTCATTGTGAAGAATTTTCTTAGGGCAATCTAATAGGAAAAAGGATAGAGATGTATTCTGTCATACACTCCCCCCTTATCATTGCTCTGCAATCCTCTGAATGAAGGTAAGAATGGACCTCTGAATGAAGGTCCATTTTAACCTGATGGACCTAGGAAGATAACATAATGAGTATTTATGAAAAATAGCTACAAAGAATATGAAAATGCTCAAAAATTTATTCCAAAATAAATATTTAGCTTAGAAAAAATATTCCAAACATTAAAGACACTGACATAAACATTGACATAACATATTAAGGAAAACTAAGTCAAAGAATTCCTGCACTGCAAAGAAGACATTGAAAAGGAACTGGTACTGTGAAAAAAAATTGTGGAAATCAGAGCACTTCTAAGCAATTCAGTATAAATAAAATAAGAACTCCAGAATATGACAACAAAGCTGATGGAGAAGAAGGAAGAATCCAAGAAATAATAGTTTTCACTCAATTAAGGAAAGGACTTGAGTATGCATATTAAATGGGAACAATGGGTTTCAGAAAGAATTTATAGGTGGACATTAACACCAAAACAAATTCAGATCAAAAATTTTGTTTCAAAGTTAAATTTTAAAATTCTACAAACTTCTAGACATATCATTTTTACCAGGACATGGAATAAAATTACACTTATCTACACAACTAAGTACTGAAAGTCAGACATATATATTTGAAATAGAAAAGGAGATGGTCCTAGAAGTCTTTCATCAGCCAAATTACTGTTCAATTACATGACCATTTTCAGACTTACAACTCTGAAAGTATATACTGATCATATAGTCCTCTGAAAACAATTAGTTGTGAAAGTAACCAAGACACATGGGGAGAATAATCCAAATTAAAGATTTTAAGAAAGAAAAACTCATGGTACCAAAAAAAAAAAAATTGCTAACCTAGGAAATTGCATAATTAAGAATTAGATCTAAATAATCATTAAAATAATATTTTGCACAGGGATAAATCCATGGCTACAATTTTACTCCTTGTTGTGTGTATGTATGTGTAACTAGTAAAATATTATACTTAGGATGTAAGCTTTTCAAATCACAAGAAAAAATCAATAGAACTGGATTTTTTTGCTAAAAATATTGTAAACAATGTAAGAATTTCTTTTTCAAAAACCCAGGAAGTAAATAAAATTATCTCTAAAGCATTTGTTAAACTAAGATGGAGAAATAGAATAAAATAGACTGAATATTTGAAGAAAATGGATGTCTTCCTAAAAATGTGTAAGTCAACAAAGTAAAAAGAGTAAGAGATAAGATTGAGACAATATCATGAAGAAAATCCTGAAAATGTTTTCAATGACTACAAAAGAAAAATGGACATGAAGTCTTTATGGTAAAAAAAAAAAAAAAAACTATGAATATTTAAGGGATAGATCTAAAATGTTATTAGTTTCTATAGTTAATTTCTATAAAATATTAAGCTTTGTGAAAGCTAAAATAAGCTTAGCAAATATTGGGATGAATTCTAATCCATCAGTAGGAAATAAAGTGACACGTTTTGTGTGTATTTTGGGGTTTTATTTTATTTTTCTTTAAATCAGGTTGTTCCTTTTATTTTAAGGATAGAAAATGATATACTAATGTATGGAATCAGATCCAGTATATCTGTTACCAATGCTACAACTATTATCTGCTCCAGAAATCGTCTGCCTAGAACCTGCATCTTCCAAGGCCATTAAAATTAATAGTTTTTCAAGTTATTATCAGTGAAGACAGAGAAGTCACCACTATAGAAGGAGAAATACGGCATCAGGAAAGGCCAACCATTTTCAAAAGGAGGACACACACAGCACTGAAAATCAAAAGAAGTTGCCACAAAATTGATGAAGGTAGTTGAAGGAAAGTTCATAGTGGATGGGAAGGGTGGAATTATCCCTACGTGTACTGAACTCCATCCGTATAACCCCATCCCAATTCATCTGCTTTGTCTTGTAAAACTTCTTAAAAGTTTCTCGTCTATGAAATTTCCAATTTTAATAGATGCTACAAAGTTTCTCCCTTACTTGTTATATCTCACATTTTATTAGTTTAATAAAAACCAAGTTAATATCATGGAAATATTACCACAGTTTGTATGTTCACAGAAACTTGTATTATCTTCTTCCAATTAAACAGTTACTTAAAGTAGTGGTTTAAATAACATCTGTTCTAGAATATGGTCATATGATTTACTACCTCTTTATTATAATATTCACATTAACTTTTATTTAATAGTTTATGCTTGGTCTTCTTATTTCTTATTTATAAGCTCTTTCATAGGGTAATATATTTACCAATATTTTCCCTCAAATCCACTTATAAGATTCTCTTCAGTTTATATATTTGATCTTGAGAAAGTACATAAATAGGAAGTAAGAGTTCACAGACACAGTTTCAATATTCTTTTTCTTAAACCAGGTATTAGTGCTGTGAGGACCCAGTCTCAACTTACTACAGTGTTTTTAATTATTGTGTTTCAGGTTAATGAGTATATTCACCATTACATTTATATAATACCATAATTATAATTATGATAACTGTGATATTTCTCCCTTTACTCTTCAAGATATTTAAATAAAGCTTTTTAATTTTTTTTTAATGTTTACTTATTTTAGAGAAAGAGAGAGACACTGAGCACTAGTGAGGAAGGGTCAGAGGGAGAGACACAGAATCCCAAGCAGGCTCCAGGCTCCAAGCTACCAGCACAGATCCCAATGTGGGGCTTGAACCTATGAACCGTGAGATCATGATCTAAGCTTATGTCAGATGCTTAACCTACTGAGCTACCCAGACACCACATGATATTAAATAATGTTAAATAAAAACACATATTAACATATTTAGAGTACATTAACATTTAGAGTACATGTTATTTCATTTTAAATGTTACCATATACATAATACTCTATATACTGCTTTTATTTCAATAAAAGGTGGATTATACACCTGTCACATGGAAAAGTAATTTTATCTAGCTTTATAAATATAAACAGAATATCATATTATTGGATTTTTTAACTCTTTATAGTAACCTAATCAACATTATCAGTTTATTTCTTTAACTGAAAATTCATGGTTAAAAGTCTAAAATTGTTATATTTATTACATGAAACCTACTTCTCATATTGCACTGATTTTCTGATATGAGCTTTTACCTGGATACCCAGGTTAGAAAATCCTAATTCATGTTTGACACCTCCTGACTTGAGTCTCACATCCAATCTCTCATCAAATCCTTTCTATTTCACCTTATGAACATATCTTTGTTATTTTCAGATTTTCTGCTCAATATCATTGACAATTTTTTCATTGTTCCATTTTTATTTCATTATTTTAAAGCTTTACATTCAATTTGTATTCTTAGTTACTAATCCATATATTTTTCTGACAAAGTTTAAAATTAATCATTAACAATATTTTTCCTCCCAAACTAGACCAAAAACAAATAAATAAATAAAACCAAAAACAAAAACCTTAGCATACTTTTACTTCCATCTAATATCACCTTTTACACAGTTATTTATCATGTTGCTGTGTTCTGGAATTTTTGAGCTTGTTATTATATTTTAAAAAGTTAAAATACCATCTTCTTATAATTACTAATGTTTGTATTAAATCCATTGTTCATTATTCTTTTCTTTTTAGTTTATTTATTTATTTTGAAAGAAAGAAAGTGCACAGAGGGGAGGGGCAGAGAGAGAGGAGAAAGAATCTCAAGCACACTTCTCACTATTACCACAGAACCTGATGCAGGGCTTAATCTTACGAGCTGTGAGATCATGACCTGAGCTGAAATTGGGAGTCAGACATTCAACTGACTGAGCCATACAGGCACCCTATGCTAATACTTCTTAAATCCCACTATTGCCTTCTGAGTATTTGTTCATGCTGGAGTAAATCAGTGAATAATTCTTACAAAGTGATGGATAAACTATTTATGGCAAACTCTTATATCTAAAAGTACCTTTCTTTCACCCTCATTGTTGAATTATAGTTTGGCTGGGTATAGAATTCTAGGCTTCCAGTTATTTTCCGATAGCATTATGAATACACTGCTATATTACTGCCTTGTATGCAATGCCACAGAGAAATATAAAGGGAAACTATGGGTTAAGTGTCTGTTTTTATATAATTGTTAAAGTTTTCTCTTTGTCCTTAATGTTAGAAAAAGTCAATGTTAGAATGTACTTGTTTTGCTATTTTTGGACTTCATTCTATGTAGCATTTGGTGCTGTAAGTCCAATCTATAGATTGTATCTTTCTACAGGTCTGAGAAACAATCATCCATTTAAAAGAGTTAACTTTGTATTAATTTATAGTAAAAATACAGAATAGCACATGAAATATTTGTGTCGCCCCACTTCCCCAAATTCATATATTCAAGCCCTACCCTCAGTGTGACTCTATTTCAAGATAGGGCTTCTTAGCAGTCTTTTTTGTAACTGAATTATGCAGTGGTGTCACAGTGATCTCACTTTCACTATCTTCATGCTAGCCAATCATTCTGTGTCTAATACTTGTCTGCTAACAACCTGCTACTGTAACTCAGTTTCAAAATCCATCAGTAATTCTAAAATTTTACCTAAAGTCCAAATTAATACAATGGAAGTTAATATGATGTAGCATAGCATACTTTAGCCAACCTCTATGTCTCTGCAAGTGCCATTTTCTATGTTTATTTTACCTTCTACCTCCTTGAGGAATGGACTCCTCAAGCTCATACTGCTTCAGAATTCAGGTCAGAAGTCACATTTTTTAGAAAAACTTTGTGATTTTTTTTTTGGCAGGAAAGCACTTGCTTGCTCATCATAGATACTATATTCCCTATAGGACATCTGTGAAACTATGTAGGTAGTAGATAAAGTTTGGAACAAGGAAATATGAGCAAAAGTATCACATGGAAGCTGCAGGGAGCTTCTCTTTAAAAATGATTGATGCATGGGGCCTCTGGGTGGCTCAGTTGGTTAAGTGTCCAACTTCAGTTCACGTGATGATCTCACAGTTTGTGGATTTGAGTCTGCCCTGGGCTCTGCACTGACAGTGTGGAGCCTGCTTGGGATTCTCTCTCTCCTTCTTTCTGCCCCATCCTCTCTCTCTCCCTCTGTCTCTCTCTCTGTCTCTCTCTCTCTCTTTCTTTCTGCCAAAATGAATAAATAAACTTAAAAAAAATGATTGATGCATCCCCCTTGCTCCTCTTATACTGACCCTTTCACCCTTCCTGATGGCTGGAACATCAGTATGATGTCCCTAACAATAATACTATGACTGGTACTCTATCAACTATCCAGGATGAAGGAAACTATTGTGCCTTGCAACAGAGTTGTAATGAGTCTGAGGCTCTGTAGAAGACAGAACCAACATACTATCCCTAGACTATCTATCTCCAGACTTTTAGTATGCGAGACAGAAATGCAAATCTTTCTCATGTAAGACAGTAATAAATTTGAGCCTCTTTCATCTGTAACTGAAATTAGTATTAGGATCCACTCCACAATTCCAAATTGTTGCGTTGATTTATTCAGCATCCTATTACCATTTACATATTCACTTATTACAATATATCCCCGGTATTGCAATTTCTTTGTTTATATGACTTCTAGTTTATGTGCTCAAAATATTATAAGAAGTTGAAGTAGATTTTAATAATTAATATTTTGTTTACTTAGTGCTTCATTTATTTAAATGTATTTCTTCATTCACTCAAGCATTTATTGAATGTTAGGCACTACAATAAATATGAAGGATAAAGAGATACATATTACACAGCTTTTTTATTTTTATTTAGCACAATCCCTTATAAACAAAAGGTGCTAAGAAATCTTTATCGCATGAATAAATCATGTGAACTCCTCAAAGAACTCTGATGTCAGTTAATGTTACCTACTTATACTAAGCTAGAGACTATTCAGCTTAGTTGGTAGAATGTGAAAGGGCACCTTAGCTAAATTAAAGTAACTTGTTACCCACTGCAAACCAACTCAAAGTCAGAGAATGAAAACAATTCAGCGAACTGCAATACTGTCCAAAGCCAGTGAAAAATAATGTTGCACAGATATTAGGTGATTTTAACTGTAACTGCTGTCATATGTTTCCAAAACCAGATGGTACAAAATAAAATACAAACATTTACATGAAGTTTAAATTGATATATCACTATTCTAATTTCAATTTCAATTTCAAGGAAAGAAGTAAAAAAGACTTAAATGTCAGTCTGATAAAAATCTTGAAAGTTGTTGCAAAAATGCCAGTAAACATTGTTAAGATTTTTTTTTCCATTTTTTCTATGTAAAAGCTTTTACATAGTTTTCATCTTAGAATATATCCCTTATAAACTACATATTGTTAACACTTTTAAAATAGGTATATCTTCATTTAACATACATTGGTCCTTTCTCATAAGTTGGACACTCATGAGAAAGCTGGGTTTGAGTAAAAAAAATTACCAAACTGGTATGATTTGATGGGTCTACATAAAGCACCATCTGAATGTATCTGAGTTAAAGATCAGCTAACAAATTTCTTTTGTGATAAAAATGTAAATTTTAAAAGAACACTGTATAAAATCATAACTAGGTTATTAGTTAAATGGTGGAATGTAGGGGCATCTGGTGGCTCAGTCAGTTAAGTGTCGAACTTTGGCTCAGATCATGATCTCACAGTTCATGACTTTGAGCTCCAACTCAGACTCTGTGCTGATAGCTCAGAGCCTGGAACCTGCTTCAGATTCTGTGTCTCCCTCTCTCTCTGCCCTCTCCCTCTCCCCACTGATGCTCTGTCTCTCTCTCTCTCTCAAAAATAAATAAACATAAAAAATGACTAGAACATAAATGATGAACACTTACAACCTTACAGTTAGGTATGAATACACTTATTTATATATATTTAAGTCCAAGTAACTGCAGGAAAGAAGATTAAACTAGATCACTAAGGCAGGAATCTTTTCAACAGTTACAAAGTAGTAAGACCATACCTGGAAACTGAGTAAGAGAGTTCCATGAGGTTCTATGTGGAAAAGGAATTGTTTGGACGTGAAAGAAAAAGAAAAGAAGGAAGGAAGGAAGGAAGGAAGGAAGGAAGGAAGGGAAAGAAAAAAAAGAAAGAAAAGAGAAGAGGGAGGGAGGGAGGGAAGGAAGGATGGAAGGAAGGGAGAAAGGAAGGAAGAAAGAAAGAAAAAGAAAGAAAAGTGAAAGAAGAAAACGAAAAAGAAAAAAAAAAAGGGCAGAGTACTCAGAACAAAGAAGAAAATTTACAGCTAGCCCGGGACTGTCATTAGCTTTCTCCTTTGCATTCTTTGTTATTTAGAGGGCTATTTATCATTTAGAAAACTTGATTAAATATTTTAGATTATAATAAATTCCATAAACACAGAAATAAACATTTTAAAAATAACTTCCATCTACATTATCTCATTTGATTCTCTTCACAACCTAAGCAAGTCCATTTACAATCTTGAGGTAAGCACCAAGGTTAATGACTTAACCTCCATTTTACATAAGCAAATTACAATGAGTCTAATAAACACCGATCACACAGTTTATAATTACTGACTCACTAAACATTGTTATTAAGATCATATTATGATACCCACTTTACAAATGAAGTTGAATATTAAGTGCAATTTAGGGTGTCTCTGAAACAGACATTTTCCTAATGCTTGGGATTAGTCCAAAATGTCACAATAATTCAGATGTTTGAGAGAAGGCTTATGGAAAAAAGTAGCTATCAAGGGCAAACATGTAAATGAAGTTTTAGTGCAAATGAGTTAATGAAGTGAGAATGCTCACTTTTAACAGTGGAAAAAACAATGAAAAGAAATACACTTTCATAAAGCAGAGAGATAAGGAGTGGGCTGAAATGTGAGAATAGCTGTAGGAGGGGAAAAGTAGAGGATATTTTAAAAATAAAAGTTGTTTGAACTTGATGTAAAGGCAGGGAGGAGTGTAATGTGAAACGTGAAATTTTAGATACTGAAAATCTCAGCTTATTTAACAGCCAGGTACCACTCTGCTAGCAGAAGAGCTCAAATGCTCAGCTTTCTTTTTAAAAATTAAGCGTTAGAGTTTTCTTTTTTTTATAATTATGGATTAGAACTGAGTGAGAATATTTATAACCAAGAGAACCGCTTCAATCATTTCCCCATATTTTATTTTGGATGACACTGACTTTTCATGAGCAACTTCCATAATTCTTTTATAACTAAGTGACTTTGTGTGTGTATTGGGGGGGTGCGGTGGTGACAGAGACTCTTGTCCTATCATGTACATTGCAAATTTTTAATCAGTTTACTTTGATTGTAATAGATTATCTCCAAAATCACTATTTTAACATCTAAGAAACACTACTTAACATAAAGCTCTTATTTAGAGAGCATAATGGGAATTTTCCCAGCAAGCTGGGTAGAATACTTTGTACAATCCAGTTTTGGTGTGTCATATAATATTAGCTATAATTAGTCAATTATCCAAACAGCAAATATTTATGAGGCAATATGTTTTGGTAACAAGCGAAAGAGTCTGGCAGATCTGGATTTAAAACTCAGCTCTGGCACATTTTAGTTGTGTGAACTTCAGCAGTTTCTCTATGCTGAAATTTTAATCAGCCATCAAATGATTTGAGTCTGAAAATAATAATTTCATCTGAAACAACGCCTGTAGAAGTCTCTCAATAAATGGGAGCAATTCTTCTCAGCAATAGAGGCAAGAAGGAAATAAAATGTTGCTCTTCCATCATATTGTACTTGGGGTCTTACTTTTTTCCAGAGGAAGAGAAAGAAAAAAGTGTAACATTAAGTAAATTAGATCTTTAATACCTAATAGTAATATATTAAGTAAATTAGATAATCAATTAGGATCCTGCCCAGTTTTGTTACTTAGCATTGGTACAGTTATGAATGTTATCTTTGCTTTCCTTCTCACATTATCCATTTACCCACTTGGGCTAGCCAAGATGGTTTTCTCACAATATAAGTAGGCAATATCTTCTAGAGGTGAGACTATCTATTGTCACACTAGGAAGAACTATAACCCAATCTTTTATTCACTACCAAATTCCTGAAGGATAACTTGGAACAAGCAATAACCAGAAATTTTTGCAGCAAAATCATATGTAATACTATGTAGATATAAAGGAAATAAACTACCATCTATACCCCCAGAATCATCATGATTCCTAGGCTGACTATATGATTAAGGTTTAAATTAACTGCTATTTCAAACTGTTCTTATTTGTTTAGCATCTCCATTGATTTACTATCTTTCCGTGTAATCATGCTGACTTTGTTCCTTTTGGCGGAACTCGTATAGTATAAATCCCAGCTGTGGAATAAAACAGGATTACAATTTTCCTGATCCTCACTCTAAACGCATTGACACATGCACGCACACGCACACACACACACACACACACACACACACACATAAATGGAATTCAGAAAGAACAACATCAAATACACCACAAAGGATTCCACTACAAGAAAAAAAGAGTGAACATATAGTAACTAAGTCATTTACAAAAATGTTTCAGAATTGGAAACTGCTAATTATCACCTAAAGCACTGACATCCTTTCTGATGGTTAGATCAAACCTATCAATCTCTTATCTCTTCTCCATTATTACCAGGCTCCATCTTCCAATGAAATCTCTTGTCTCTCCACAAACATTTCAAGGCAGACCTTGCCTCCATAATCAATACCCAATCATCTTAATATAACACATGGGCATGGAAAGAAGTCTAAGATACACTCACATTAGGATAACAAGAAGGTGTCATCATCCTATAGACATGCCTCATTGTGTTTCAATATATTTACGGTAATAAGTCTCGTTTCACGCACATGCTTAGTTTACATAGAAATACTGAATTTTTTATAGATAAGGAAAAAATTGACTTGGTAAATTCCGGGGTGTTATTTTCAGAACGCTTGTATGGTGTAGTAGGAATTATGTGTATTCAAGTGACATACCTGGAAGAATTCCATTCATTAAAATCTATGAAAGTAAAGCAGAAAGGACACAAGAATTTTCTCCAAATAATTCTATAGCATTGCAAAAAATTCAGGGAAACTGCTATCAAGAGACCCTAAAATAAATTGGCTTTAATATAATGAAAACTTATTATTTTTTCCAGTATCAGTCTTGACATGAGCTGGCAGTGTGGCATGACTCTCCTTTATATATAACTTCTGAGTTTATTCGATCCGTCACCATTTCCAGGTAATAGAAGGGGCAAAGAAGGTAAATGGAGAATAAGCAATTTCCTTTCAAGCATGTGGCATGTTAATAACATACATCACTTCTGCTGGTATTCCTTTGTTGACAAATTAACCATATGACTGCATCCAGCTGCATGGGAGTCAGAGAAATGTATACCATATCTGGATAGCCATGTACTACGCTAACACATAGGGGTTCTATTTCCAAAAGGAGGAAGGTGTGAAATGATACAGAGAATATTTAGCTTTCTGTGAAACACTCACCATACTTAGAAACACGACTTGCTTCAGAATTTAGAAAAAAGTATATATGTGTTTGTGCATATATGTATGTATGATTTCTATCATATACTTGACATAAAATTAAATAAATTGAAAAAATATAATCTGCATGTATCTCTCTACCTAACATGAGATGTGTTAGACTGTGTTCTCTCCAGGGGACAGATTCTGAAAAGAGTATCTGGGAACAGGTTCTGACAAGAGTATCTAGGTGGAGGAAGTTATTGGGATGTGTCCTCACAAACAACTGTAAATGAGAAAGAGAGGAAGAATTTAGCAGAAATAGAATTTGATCTGCAATGCAGTACCACAGACATCTTAGTCAATATCATAGGAAGCTTTAAAGCCAGGATGGTGCTTCAGAGTTGACTTACATGAGACAAAGCCTACACCTTCATACCCCATATCAACCAAACACTGGATGTGGGTAACCCCTCAAAGAGTGGCATGCCATGGTCAAGTCAGCTCTCTGTGGACAAAGGCAACTTCTATAGAGTATGTTTTAGTCAGTTTGGGCTGCTATTACAAAGTATTATAGACTGACTAACTTATAAATCACAGAAATTTATTGTTCACAGTTCTGGAGACTGGAAGTCTGATATCAAGGTGAAGGCCTTCTTTTGGGTTGCAGACTGCTCTTACAGAGAGCAGGAAGGAAAAGTATGCTCTGGCATGACTCTTATGAGGGTATTAATCCCATTCATGAGGGCTCTATCCTCATGACCTCATCTAATACTAATTACTTCCCAAAGGCCTCACTTCCTAATACCATCACATTGGGGACTAGGTTTTCAACATAATTTTAGAGGAGCATAACCATTCAGTCCGTCAGCTTTGAGCCATCAGCCATTAGCTCTTGATGATGGCTCAAACTTAGTGGCTTAAAACAAACAAAAAATAATAATAATAATGTCACTGTTCTGTACATCAGAAGAAGTGAAGGCAGGCTAAGCTAGATTCTCTGCTGACAATCTCACACAGCTGAAATCAAAGTCAAATGGGTTTTTATTTAGAGGTTCTACAGAAGAATCCACTTGCAAACATTTACAGGTTGTTGGAAGAATTCAGTTCCTTGTGGTTATAGGACTAAGATCCTTGTCTCCTTGTTTTCCAGGGCTCCTGCTCTGATTCCAGAACCTGTTCACATTCTTTGTCACGTGGCTGGAATCCTTCCCACACAAAATCTAACTTTGGCTTCTCCAGCCAATCAGGGGAAAATATGTGCATTCAAAGGGTTCATACATTCCGGTCAGGCCCACCCAGATAACAAGTCAACTGATTAGTAATGTTGATTACATCTACAAAATCCCTTTTCCATCTAATATAATATATTCATGTCCATATTAATGGACATAATACCAAGGGATGGAGATCATGGGGCAATCTTAGAATTCTGCCTACCAAAGTTCTGAAGAGATCATCTGGGAAGTGACATGACAACACCCACCATATCAAGGCAATAAACATTTATAAACATTCACCTTACTGGAATATGTCATCTGCAACCTAGGGAGACCTATTGCATATACTGTCATGTGCTATTTCTCCTCCTCAAATCACATGTACTTCTAGTTTTTGTTAAATTTAATTAGCTTACTTTTCTTCCTTATGTATGTATGTGTGTGTGTGTATATATAAATTATTAAATTATAACACATATAAACACATATAACACATATAACATATATAAAAGTACCTAATAACAAGTTTTTTGATATAAGTTTCTAATTGAACAGATGCACTCATCACTGGCTTCATCCTAAGGCCTTTCAACCATCCCTCCAAGTCAGCTCTTTTTTTCCCCCAAACTTTATGGAAATATAATTGACATATAACATTGTATAAGTTTAAGGTGTATAACCTGTTGATTTTATACATTCATATATATGTATAGATATAGATATAGATATAGATATATAGATATATATAGATATATATAGATATACCACCATAGCATTAGCTAACACTTACAACTTCATTATGTCGCATAATTACCATTTCTTTTTTGTGGTGAAAAAATTTAAAATTTACTCTCTTAGCAACTTTCAGGTTATGATACCAAAATTAAGCTCTTTAAGAAAGCACTATCAGGGTTCCTGGGTGGCTCAGTACGTTGAGTATCCAACTCTTGATTTTGGTTTAGGCTATGATCTCATTGTTCAAGAGTTTGAGCCCCGCGTGGGACTGTGTGCTGACAGTGCAGAGTCGGCTTGGAATTCTCTCTCTTCCTCTCTCTCTGCCCCTCCTGCTCATGCTTGTTCTTCCTCTCTCAAAATAAATAAATAAACAACTTTATATATTAAAAAAGAAAGCATTATCAGGCCCATCCGTCAGAAACACAAGTTTATTCTCCTCATAAATGGAAAAGAAAATGATTGGACAGGCATTTGCACAATACATGTCAAAATTCAATGGCACTAAAATCTCTATTCTGGAATTTCAGTATGAGTGGAAAATATAGAGAATTATTATTAATTTTGTTATTGTGCAAATAGCATTGTTATAGAGGAAAATATTCTTAATTTTAGTAATGCATACTGAAATATTTAGAGATAAATTATGATGTTTCCTGTAATTATGTTAAAATATTTCAGCAAAAAATTATTTTAATGAATTTGGCAAATGTAAATAGTTGTTTACATAGGTGAAAGGTATATGCATGTTCACTATGATTCTCTCTATTCAAAACATTTCACAATATACATTCTAAATTATCCCCATTCTTGTGTAATCACTGCATCTTCATGAAACTCAATCAGTGAAGAATATAATATCTGAGGCGGCAAGAATATTCCTTATCCTAGGAGCCTTTTTACCATTTGGGTAGCTCTATTTCAATTGGTAGCTTATCTTTAACTTTTTATTATATCAGGATCAATTTTCTTGTCCAGACACTTGAACTATCTCCTCTAAGTTATCAGTTTATGCTTTCTTCTCTATGTCTTTCATAATCATCTACTCCCCATATACATTTGTGATAACTGTCATTGACGTGTTACAGCACTTTGGGGGGTGTATTTAACTATTCTCCACCCATTTATATATTTGTGATACAATTAGAAAAAAATTGAATTTCCATTGCTTCAAGCACTTTGAAAAGTATAAAATTAATTAAGCCTTGTTTTAAACCTTAACAACCTTATAATCTATTGGGAAAAACAAGGAAAATGCATATATACACACAGATAAAATCTTAGCTAATGCTTCAATGCAATGTGTAAGTATATAAAGGGATAATATGTTTAAGTAACCTTTTACCTATCATACTATCATTAAACAGGTGGCACAGTAATTACTGAGGCATTTGAGGATTGGCATATACTCTTTGAATCATTTGTGTTTGTATTTCCCACAAAAAATCAAGGAAGATAAGTTGGAGGATTTCTTCAAGGAGTTCCCAGTTATTCAGCTTAAGTCTAATGTAAAAAAAAATGTCATTACTCTAAGAAAGAGATGCACAAAAATTCATAGATTCCAGCTAACTCTTCCTTTGAAAACAAATAACAATGTGTTTTGAATGGCAAAGCCATTTTCCTTTTCTTAAAACTTTTACTTTCATTCAAAGTGAAATTGAAGTAATTCATCCTCAGCAGCCAGAGCCAAGAGGGAGGAAAATGAAAATAAATAAATAAATAAATAAATAAATAAATAAATAAACTATTTAAAAAAATCAATTAGCATCTTGAATTCCTCACAAACAAATTCAATAAAGTACATACTAATCCACTGTGCGGTAGAGAATCTACTTGGTCAACATTCTCTAATAATGACTCTAAATATACAAGAATATCTTCACATCAATTTTTCTCTTTTTCAGCTCTTTTTGTTCTCAATACAAAGTGACTTCTTTTTCTTTTTAAGATTTAGTATGTCAACCACAGCCTGCTCCATTACACAAAGATGCCTGGTTACTTGAAAGACTTTGATACATCTGTGCTATTCCCTGTGTGCTGACATATGTCTACTTGCAACAGAGAAAAGAAACTTCAAGGATGAGCTCCACTCATTTCAGTAATTGGTATTCCAGCCTGCTAGTTCAGATGGATTATTGTTAGTGAGATAGGCAGCTAACATTAATGTCAAATTAACATAAACTATAAGGATGATAGTATGCTGGAATTTGCATAATTTTCATCAGAATCTAAAGGCTTTTGAAATTGATTCTCAAGGACTAATAAAGACATATTAGTTTACTTACTCTAACATTTTGGGGACGTTATTTAAAATGTCACATTCTAATTTTAAGTCAGTGATCTGCAACTTAGGATAATGGACAATATATGAATTTTTGACACAAATTAAATAATTTATGTGAAAATATGAACCCACGATGTTATTAATCAGCCTGTGTACAAAAGAGCACCATTTCTTTGATTTTTTAAAAATACATAATGCTACTCAAATTCAATCCCTCGTTAATTTCATTCCAGGAATGCATTGTATACATTCTCAGGTGCCTTAGAGAAGTCTGTTAAGTAAGTCAAAGTCAAATGTCAATGGCTCTATTCCAAAGTCTTCAAAAAATCTATCATATATCTGATTTCATTCCAAGAGACAAAATTTTGAAAAAGTTAAGTGTTCATATTTTTATTTTTTTTTCTGTTATGTCAAAACATAGAAACACACAGAGAAGACATATGGCACATAAGCATAGAATGTGCCCATCCCTGGCCTGTTTGGCTTTGGAGTCGTTCCTCTGAGCAGACTATCACTTATCAACTATGAAGTTGAAATATGAGCTTCCCAAAGCACAGAAACGTGTTTCTTTTTAGGTGTCCTGCCTGCTTGAGTTCTGAATTCCCTATGTCTTCCATTTGAGATTTATTTTGCTAACCCCATCAGAAGGTTTTCATTATACCCAGAGCTATTTAGAGCATCACTATACAAAAGAACAAAACTACACCACATTTTTTAACACACCCCTTCTTTTTTTGTCACATCCTTTTCAGCAAACGTCTGGAAGATAATCATAGTTGCTCAAAATGGGTAAGGCTTCACATTCCATGTACTCCGTGGTGTAATATTAACACATTATTACAAACATGTGTTCAAGATGTCATCAGTTGAATACATGTGCAACGTGACTAACAAGGGCTTTGGCTTTCCTTGAATTATGGAGAGCAGGGAAAAACTAGAGATGTACACAAGTTTGAGACAACACAATCGAGAGAACCAGTCAGTGTTGGTGAGTTACATCATGACATGGCTAGACATCACATTATTGAGAATTATTTGCTATTACAAATACATATTTTGTTATTAATAATAAAAGAACATGAGCTTATACAGACATAGCTGACAGATAATCTTACTTAACTGAAATACTTTTCTTTTTTTTAAATATGAAATTTATTGTCAAATTGGTTTCCATACAACACCCAGTGCTCATCCCAACAGGTGCCCTCCTCAATACCCATCATCCACCACCCCATCCCTCCCACCCCCCATCAACCCTCAGTTTGTTCTCAGTTTTTAAGAGTCTCTTATGTTTTGGCTCCCTCCCTCTCTTTTTTTTTTCCTTCCCCTCCCCCATGGTCTTCTATTAAGTTTCTCAGGATCCACATAAGAGTGAAAACATATTGCAATACTTTTCAATACAACCTCTTTGGATATAGAGAGAAAGCATTTCTAGTCTTAGCTCTTTGGTATGATGGCTGTAAATCCTGACCAGCCGTATATTGTTTTCTGATCCTTCATTGTAAAAAATAAGATGAAAGAATTCACCTTGCCCACTTTCCAGAATTATTGGAGACCTCTGGAAAGAATCATTTTTTCATTCCTCATACTGAAATCATACAGACATACTCCATATTCGATGAGAGAAGAAAACAGGTTTAATTCACTAAATGCAGAGAGGTAGGCAGGACAGATCCTGAGATACCAGAGGACCAGCAAATGTATCCTTCATGAAGGAAAAGGGCTGTCCCTAGAAAAAAAAAAAGTTATACTTCTTGTTTTTAGTAATTGTGCTACATATCATAATGGAAAATTAAGTCACTGCAGTGAGTAAGAGTGGGAGCAGAAGTTTGTGTTAAATATTTTGGTTTAGAGAGGTATGGAAGGCAAGGCCAAACACACATGCAGAATACCCATTTTTATGAGAAGCTATTCAAAGGTAGGGTAAGAAAAATAATATTATCAAGTGAAAATGGAGAAAGTAGTGAAGAAAGATGAAGACTTGCTAATTTTTCATTTATTAATAAGAAACTAGGGGCTCCTAGGTGGCTCAGTCAGTTAAGTGTCCAACTCTCGGTTTCAGCTCAGGTCATGATCTAGCGGTTTTGAGAGTTCAAGCCCCACATCGGGCTCTGCACTGATGGTGCGGAGCCTGTTTGTGTTTCTGTCTCTCTCTCTCTCCCTCTCACTCTACCCCTCCCCTACTGATGCTGTGTCTGTCTCTCTCAAAAAAAAAAAAAAAAAAAAACTTGAAAAAAATTTAAGAAACGAATAGAAAATGTCTACAATAATATATATATATATATATATATATATATATATATATATAGTTTCAATAATAACAGGTGTTAGTTGAATAAAAATGCAAATACTCAAATATCATAACTAAACACAGGAACAAAGAAAACAGGGGAGCCTGAGTGGCTCAACTGATTGACCGGCTTTTGATTTTGGCTTAGGTCATGATCTCAGGGGTCTGAGATCGAGTCCTGTGACTGGCTCTACACTGACAGTGCAGATTCTCTGTGAATCTCACAGGGATTCTCTCTGTGCTTGGGATTCCTTCTCTGCCCCTTCCCTGATCATTCTCTCTCTCTCTCTCAATAAATAAACCATTAAAAAAAAAGAAAAAAAAAAGAAAACAGATTGTATAGTGAAAGATTTAAAACATGTTAACAGGGGCACCTGGGTGGCTCAGTCGGTTAAGTGTCCGACTTCAGCTCAGGTCATGATCTCACACTCAGTGAGTTCAAGCCCCCTGTCCGGCTCTGTGCTGACAGCTCAGAGCCTGGAGCCTGCTTCAGATTCTGTGTCTCCCTCTCTCTCTGCCCCTCCCCTGCTCGTGCTCTGTCTCAAAATTAAATAAAAACATTAATTTTTTAAATAAATAAATAAAACATGTTAACAGAAGGGGCGGCTGGGTGGCTTAGTGGGTTAAGCATCTGGCTCAGTTGGTTAAGTGTCCACTTCGGCTCAGGTCATGATCTCACAGTTCGTGAGTTTGAGCCCCTACATCATACTCTATGCTGATAGCCAGGAGCATGGAGCCTGCTTCAGATTCTGTTCCTCTTTCTCTCTCTCTGCCCCTTTCCTGCTCACACTCTGTCTCTTTCTCTTTCAAAACTAAACAAATATTAATAAAAAATTTTTTAAAAACATGCTAACAGAAAATACAACCAAATAGTGGCAAAACTCCATAATAATAATGCAATATCAATAAGGTTAATAGAGTGAATTCATCTTTTAAAAAGTAGCTATTCTTTGGATATAAACAAATATAAATCTGTGCCTCATAGAAGAGACACATGTAAAAATTGATTCACAAGGCTGAAAAATAATATATTGAGCAAAAGTGCACCATGCAGGATTGTGATCTTAAAACCAAGTAAGCTGGAATTCAGGTTAATGTCCACTACATAAGAAAAGAGTGCTTCATGATGCTAATGTCTACAATTTCAATGAAAATAGTTATACATATCTTTATACAGTAACATAACAATAAGAATTCTAGACATATATAGAAACATGTTAAATATAAATCAATGAGTTGGAACACAGAATATTTTAACTAATGTATAAATGCCAAAGATTGTTCTTTTACAAGTACCAACCAACCAGAAAAAGTCTTAACTCCTTTAATAAAGGAAAAAAGGAAAAGTGGGAACATATAAAACAAGAAATAACCAAATTATGGAAACAGCTGAAAATGTGAATCTCTAGATATCTTCTCTCTAATTGTATTGCACACTTTATAAGCAATTAAGGCCAATTGAATTAAGTATCCAAAGAATGACTTACATATACTCTAATATTATAATACTTCTACACATACTATAGTATTATAGTTTAAGTAGTGTTATACCAACTAAGGACATTTTTTCAGCATTATCATTTCATTTAGTGCTTGTAAGAATATTGTTAAGAAAAAAGAATTAATGGATAAGTTAATAATGTAGCAATGGAGAATAAATAAATGCTACGTCTTAACAAAAGGAAAGAAAGAACAGGAAATGGTCATAGAAATATGAAATTATAAGAATCAAATGAAATAGATTTGTTTTAAAATATACAAATAAATTTGAAAACCTGTTTAAGATAGATAATTTGCAGGGAAATATAATTTTCAAAAACTTGCGAAGAAAATAAAGTCTATAAAATGATTTCCATGGAGAATGTTGCCCAAAACAATGTAATAATAACAAAAACTGAATGAAACAAACTGAACCAAAGCATTAGGGAATCAGAGACTGTTTTGCGGTAATTTTAGTAAATCTCCAAAACACAGATAACTAAAAAGCTACGAACAAATTTCCAGCTACTTAAAAAGAAAAGATCTTCCATGTTCAATTATGAATTGAACACATGTTAATACCAATATGTAACAGTAATTTTACAGAATATAAAATAAAAGTAGCAGTTACCAATATCGATCTAAAACCATAAATAAATAGATTCAACACATATTTAAAAAATATATGCAACATAATTTAGTGGGGTTTACTCCAGGTATTGAAGGATATTCAATATTGTTAAACTGGTTGATATAATTTATCAAATCAGTACTCCTAGAAAAACATCATAGAATTTTTTCATAGATGATAAAAACTATTTGACTAAACTGAACATTTTTTTTGAAAATAAAAATTCAAGAAAAGAGAAAATAAGAATATTTTAAGGTGGTAAAGCAGAGCTATCCCAGCCTCAATTTTCCTCTAAATGGTCAAGTCTTATACCTGAGTCTATCAAAACAATTAGAAAATGTAAATAAAATTTCATGAAGTACTAAAAGCAGAAGAAACAGGGAAAATAAATTATCTATCTGCAGATTTAATGACAGTATATTTATAAGATGGAAGAGAATCAACTGAAATCAATCCCAAATAAGACAAATCAATAATATTCCAAGCAAATTTATAAAAAACAGAAAGAGCCAGTGTGCCTTATTCAGTCAATTGCAATTAAGAATTCTAACTATATAAAGGAACCTATTTGAAATAGCAATGAAAATTAATTATACATATAAGTACAATTATAATTAAATATACCTGTAAGTTCTATTAAGTAAGATATAACTAAAACCTAAAAAAAAACTTAAGAAACTATTGAAGCAAACAGATGATGTTCTCACGATACAAAATTACATCACATTCTTTAATATTATGTTGATTTCAATTCTCTCCAAGTGAATTAATTAATGAAATAACATTTTTTTTATTAGGAAAGTTTTTACAAAAATCACGTGGAAAATGAGCAAACAAGTATAAAGGAGAAAGTCCTAACGAAGAAATGCAAAGAACAGATACTAGCTCTGGCAGATAGTAAGCACACGATAAAATGCCAGCATAAAGCAGTAAACTCCAGAGCATTCCCAGAAGGACAGATGAAAAGACTTTCGATAGAAAGTCTAGAAATAAGCTGAATGGATATGAGCTGTTAGTTGCTGTGATGGAGCCATCTCAAATAAGGAAAAAAAAATAATGGGACTATTCACAAAATAGTGTTCTGACAACTGTACCCCTGAAAAAATAAAAAAAAAAAAATAATAAAATAAAATAAAATAAAATAAAATAAAATAAAATAAAATAAAAAGATGGCTCCAAATACCATGTCATACAAAAAAAAATTTACCAAATTGGTCAAACATTTTAGTGCCAAAAATAAGACCAATACTAAGAGAAGTCATAGGGACATTTCCTAATAAGATGAGAGTGAGAAAGACATATATTAACATGATTAATAATTCAGAGACAACAAAATAAATAATTGTAATATAGTTGGTGGGGATTAGGAGTGCACTTATTGTGATGAACACTGGGTGTTTTATGGAAGCTTTGAGTCACTATATTATATGGCTGAAACTAGTATTACACTGTATAATACCTAACTGGAATTTAAATTGACTTAAATAAAATTAAAAAAATAAAATGTAAAAAAGAAGAAAGAAAGAAAGAAAGAAAGAAAGAAAGAAAGAAAGAAAGAAAGAAATTGTTGTATTAAACTATGTCAAACCCACTCTTTGAGTCATCAGATTTCCAGTCAAAATGATGAAACTGTCAATGATACTTGTGCAAGAGTTAACCCCAAGAAAGAGCTGAGCTGAAAAAACACCTGACCTACTGTGGATAAGCAGAATTTAGAGAAAATTAACCGGGGGCCAGAAGGTGCTAGTTTAGAAAAGAAAACCAGTTAGCATACCCAGTGTCTTAAACCATGAAAAAATTGTCAAACTAAATAGTGGCGTAAGGGTAAAGATCAATTCAAATGCTTACCTATGATTCCCTTTGAAAGGCCTTTGAGATAATTAACATATTGCCTACAGGACTTTTTTTTAATGTTTATTTATTTCTGAGAAAGAGAGAGAGTGTGCATAAGCTGGGGAGGGACAGAAAGAAGGAGAGAGAGGATCCGAAGCTGGCTCTGTGCAGACAGTTGAGAGTCTGATGCAGGGTTTGAACTCACAAACCATGAGATCATGACCTGAGCTGAACTGGGGTGCTCAACCAACTGAGGCACCGAGAGCCACCATACAGTGGACATTTTCAAATGGATAAAGGATTCTCAGGACTTTTTCCCTCATAGCAGGCTGACATGCTGACAGGCTGACATTGCATTTCTACTCATGTATCGTATTGAATAGCAAGACCTGCTTTGATAAGAATGTTGTCTTTTATTTTTGGTGAATTCTGTTAAACAAAGTATTGTATTTGGTAAAAGGTCCAGCATTCTGGTCTAAAAAAGGATTGAGATTGTTCAAAATGAAAAACAAAAAAAAAAGTCACTATGATCCCATCTTTAAACAACAAGCATCAGGCTAGGAAAGTGGAAGTAGCTCAAATGACATATTCTATACTCTTTTTAGAAGTGACCAGATCGAACAATGGAAGAACTCCCCATAGAGCAAAGTCAGGTAAACAACGCCTGGGGAGATAGTCCCCAGTTGTAGAACAAGAGCCTCGTCAAGGAATATTAATCTCAGGGCCCAGCCAAGAAATACTAGCCTCAGATTAGTGATTCAGGCAAAATCTAGATTTTGCAATTGCCAAAGGTTGCTATGTGCCTCTTGTTCTTCTTTTCAAATGGGAGGATCTATCTGCATGTTTTCTCTCTAACAGTTATCTGTCTGTGTGTCATTACTATATGTGGGGGTTGGGGGGGGGCAAGGGGGAAGAAAACTTGTTTCATTAGCTCACAGCTCTTGAAATTAAGAGGAACTACTTCCAAACACCAACTTCCAGACCTAATTATCATAAGATCTTTATGAATTTTGAGTGGTGGTTTTGAAGGATTCAATATATTTCACAGATGGAAGGGATGTGAATAATCTGTCAGGAGGTGGATTGTGGTAACTGATTACAACATAACTCCAATGTGGATCCTTCTATATGCTCATGCCCTTTGCAATGTAACTTTGCAGCTCTTCCTATAATGTGGGAAAGTTTGCTTTCCTACCTTTTGAGTCTCAGCTGACTTAACACTTGTTTTTGCCAAAACAATGTGGCAGAAGAGAGGAAATGCCAGTTCCAAGCATAGGTCACAAGAAGCATCGCATGTGTCCACTCTCTTTTGTCGTCTTCTGCTTTCCCCATGTTGGTGTGCTGGCCCTCTTTCCTTGGCAGGTGATGCATGTAGATGAGAGCTGATCCAGGGCAGTTGTCCCAACTGAGGCCCCCAACATGTGAATAAGCACACTGGTGGCCAACTAGCAAGCTAACCGCACATGCATTAGGACGCCCTGTGGAGGTCAACTCAGATCAGGGAGAGCCAGTCAGCTGATCCACAGACTGGGGCACAAAAGTAAGTGTTGATTGTTTTTTGCCACTGAAGCTTTGTGGTTGTTACCAAGCATTATTATGTAACAAATCATTAGCACAAGGTATTTCTATTGAAGCTGTTCAGTGTGGTGATACCCAGGCTCGGTGGTCACACAGAACTTGTTTGAATCCTTATTCTTCCAAATACTTCTTTAAAATGCTGGGCAAGTTCCAAATTTCTTAGGTCTATGAAAATGAGAGTAGCTAACAGCAATATCATGTAATAAGAGTTGTTTTGAGGCTTACATATGATAATATATCAAAATGCATATATTGAAAAGCATGTGGTAAGTGCTAAGTAAATTCTAGTCATTCTTTTATGTTCTTATGAAATAATGCATAAACTATTATAATTATAAAATAATTTTAAACTGAATTAAAGCTTAGCCTTAAAAATTATGTGACATAACAAGGCATGACTTAGCATTGAATATTTTTTTAAATACTTAAGTAAATAGTATTTGGATGACTCAGTTAGTTAAGTGTCCTGTTCTTGATTTCAGCTCAAGTCATTATCCCAGGTTGGGACTGAGCCCCATATCGGGCTCCATGCTGAGTGTGGAGCCTGCTTGGGATTCTCTTTCCCTCTCCCTGTGCCCCTTCCCCACTTGCGTGCTCTCTCTCTCTCTCTCTCTCTCAAAAATAAATAAATAAACATTAAAAATACATATATAAATTTTAAAAAGCAGGGCCCATAAGGCACTATAATTTTTGCAAGGGCAATGATAAAGTTACATTCCACTATTTTATTTCCATCTTTTAGCATATTTGCTGCCAGACCGTAGGTGCTTACTAAATATTTGTTGGATTGAACCTGGCATAAAAACATGGCACAATGACTTCCTTTTTCAAGGCCATCATAGTGAAGGTTGAAGATATAATTAAAGTAGGCTAAAATATTAATTTTAATTAAATAACCTCACTACCTTACACATAGTAGCCTCTCACTAAGCATTTGTTGAAGTGACTATGAAATCAAATAGAAAAATGCACAAAGGTCATGGAAACCAGGTAATTAGCTTTTGAGAGGTGAATAGGGTGAAATGAATTATTCAACACAGTGTCTTTATTTTTGAATAATTGTTAATAAATGATTTATCAAATGTCAGGAAGCAAAAGCCATTTAAACATAAGTAAACACTACTAACAATAATCCCCATTTGCCAATAATTTGAAAATTATTCAACAAACAAAAATATATACCTAATTTTCGTAATATGATTTTCTTCAGGAAGAAATCACAGAATTGTCGAGTGTCTTTTTAAATTGTCAGACATTATACTATATGATAAAAAAAGAAAACAAGTGAACAAATATCATGTTCTTTGGAGAAGTCACGACCTAGTGTGAGAGAAATATAGATAATAAAATAATTATAATTCTGAGAATTAAATGCTGTATGATGTGACCAAATGGTAGAGAAGCACTTGGTATGGAATGACTGTGAGAAAGGAGTGTGGTGGGGGTGGGAGAACAGAAAGTCTCTCCTTCACCTAATAGGCAAGGCTTACTTCACTCTACTAAGAAAACTAGAGTTTATTATATAGAAAACAGGGAAGAATACAGATCAAAAACTACTACCATGAGTTGGTAAGTAGGGGCACCTGGGTGTCTCAGTCAGGTAAGTCTCCCATTTTTGATTTTGGCTCAGGTCATGATCTCATAGTTCATGAGTTCAAGCCCGGCATCAGGCTCTGCTCTGACAGCATGAAGCATGCTTGGGATTTTCTCTCTCTCCTTCTCTCTCTGGCCCTCCTCATCTCGCACGTTTTCTCTCTCTCAAAATAAATAAATAAATAAACTTAATTTTCTTATGAGTTAGTAAATACACTTTATTTATTTATTTGTGATGCCATATATGATAAGACTGAAAGAAAGGTGTTACTTTCTTTATGTTACTAAAATATTTAAGAGAAACTAAAATGTATACCTGGGTTTATACAAGGATTAGGAATTAAATCCAGGGTCCTCAGTCTCAAGGGGAATTCATATTCCACTGTCCTAGGCAAGAGAGTATATACAAAGGCATAAAAGTGTGGAATGGCTTTATTGAAAGGGAATGAAGGAGCAAATGCATGTTGCAGTCAGGAGCCTTGCAAGGGATGGCACCTGTAAATCGAAGTACATGCATATTTGGGCATGAAGAACATCTATACCATTCTACTAGGACTGGATTTTTTCTTTCTGGAACTTACAGAGAATAATTTAAGAAATTCAGAGAGGGATTTATATAATTAACTTGTATGTTAGAAGGAGCTTCTACTGATAGTTGGAAGAAATATTTGAGGAAGAAAACTCTGGGGACATGATTGGGAATATCAGCTAAGGAACTAATAAATAGCTAAGGAATTTTAAAAAATGAAGTCTTTATTCTGAGTGGCAGTGTTTTATAGAAGAAAGGATAGAATTTAGAAATATTTTAGACAGACTCAATGGAATCTGTGGCCAACCTACAAGGATAGTAGCATGGAGATCAGAGTTATCACACTGGGCTAAGCAGGTGTACTGTGCATTTTTAACAGAGACAGTGAATAAAAAAGGAGAGGTACATTTGTGGATAAGACCTGGAATTCAGTAAGCGTTTGCTGTGGTTGAGGGGACTGCAACCTACTGAAAGAAGACACATATTAGGAAACTTAACTATGCTTACATATATATGCTAAACCTTTTCATTTAGTTTGCTATCATACGTTATGTGTTGGGGCTAAATACAAACTGGAGAGCTGAAAAACTATGAGAGAAAGCAAAGTGAGTACCAGAGCTAGCAAAACAACATTACGGAAGATGTTAGACCAATAAGTTAGACCAACTCAGTCTATTGGTAAGAGTCCTATTTTAAGAGAAGAATACCTTTAAAAAATGTCCATGCAAATAAGAACTAAAAGTCTTCATGTAGTCAGTCAAATTGAATAACAAAAAAAAAAAAAAAAATTACAACAGCAGCAACCACCACAGCAAGAAAAGATAAATAACCTAGAAATTGCTTTAGAAATATATGAGATATATATATATATATATATATATATATATATATATATATATATAAAATATTAAAATACCATTGAGGAAGATACATACACACACACACACACACACACACACACACACACACACACACGGCAGACAACCTGAATCAATGGAAAGATATCTGAACATTGTAAAGATGTCACTTCTTTCTGGATTAATCTATTAATCCATAAAGATTATGTGACCTAATAAAAATTGATAATATTTGTCCTTAGTGTTATTTCTTGTGACTAGATAAACTGATTCGATCACCCATGTGGTAAATGAACAATGGCATTAGCCCAGAATCTGCAGAAAATAAGAGTAATCATAAGGGACTTGTCCTATCACATATTTAATTATTATATTAAGAAGCTTTGATAATTAAAACACTGTCATTCTAGCAAATTCTGAAGGCAGAGAAATCCAGGCAGAGGAAACTAATTCAAAGATTTTAAAATAGGAATAATCTTAGCAAGTTCAAGGAAGAGAATGGAGCCATGGCAGCTGGAGCATTCATAATGAGTGAAGGTGAGTATAAAAGTAGGAATGAGGCAGAGGGAAAGGCGGGTGCCAGATCATTTAGGGCCTTGTAGGGAATGAAGGATTTTATAGAAGGGTCAGCTGGAGGGCCATTGTAATTAACGTGTGGAAAAGATAGAAGGAACAAGGCCAAAAACAGAAATTTGGAATGTATCTGGGGGAGTGGAGGGAAACAGGCAAAAGAAAACAGTAGTAAAGAAAAAGTAGTCTAAGTGAAATAAGGAGAGTAAGGAGATAGAGCTGTCATTAAAGACAAAGAAAAATGTGCTGGAATAAGAAATGTTGTTTAAAAAAATGTAAACACTGCAGTGGGCTTAAGAGATATAAACAAAGAGATATAAGAGATATAAACAAAGGGGAGCACCTGGATGGGTCAATCGGTTAAGCCTCCGACTTCGGATCAGGTCATGACCTCATGGTTCATGGGTTTGAATCCTATGTAGGGCTCAGTGCTGACAGCTCAGAGCCTGGAGTATTATTCAGATTCTGTGTCTTCCTCTCTCTCTGCCCCTCCCCCAGTCATGTTCTGTCTCTGTCTCTCTCTCAAAAATAAATAAACATTAAAAAATTTAAAAAGAGATATAAAAAAGAGTCCATTGTCTTGTAAATTACGATATGCTTAGAAAAGCATGGAAAAAAGAAACCAGAAGTCCTAACAAGCATGCACAATACCACTTAAACATTTTAAGTGTTTTGTCAGATGTTAGTATTTGAATGCTGAAAACCAGTAAGATATGTTCATTTACTTCCATAGATTCCCAAGGCCTTTGGAATTGGGTATATTCTACTTTTATGTGACAGACTACATAGACAATTAATATGACAGTATTTTGACTCATCACAAAAAGGTCAAATACTGATTAGCATTTACTAAGTTTAATTCTTTCTGGATCTATTTTGTACCAAATGGAACAAATTGTACACCTAGAACAAAGAATAATTACTTGGCACATATTCAAATTAAAGCCCTATTAATAAACCCATAAAGATTATGGCTCATAACCATTCAAAAATGGTAAAATGGGGTTTTAAAATGTAGTGTATTTAAAATCTTTATACTTAGCAATAACAATTTAGATAATTACTATTATTTAGATGCTTATAAAAATGATTTAAATTTCATGAGCTGTTTCATAAATGAAAAACCTAAGAAAGTCCTTCAACTCTTATACTCTCCACCCACTCTTACCTCCCATCATACCCACAATAATAAACTGGTGGACTTAAATTTCTACTTTTGGTTATCATATTTTCTTATTTTTTAAAGGTTTATTTATTTATTTATTTTGAGAGAGAGAGAGAGAGTAGGGGAGGAGCAGAGAGAGAGAGGAGAGAGAGAGAATCCCAAACAGGCTTCATGCTGTTAGCATAGAGCCTGTCACAGGGCTCAATCTTAGGAATTGTGAGATCATGGTCTGAGCAGAAATCAATAGTCAGACACTTGGCCAACTGAGCCACCGAGGTGCCCCACATTTACATACTTTATAAATGATGAGGACACTGCACACTGCACAGTACACATACATTTAATCAGGGATATAGTTATTTTATAATGTCATGCTGGCAAAACTCCCTCCACCCAAAGAATAAATGTCTCCTTATTTCAGACACTTTTAAATTGGGATTACATTGTTAATTCCTAAAGACTTGGCGGCTTAATTGAGGTCAATTTGAACCTCAACTTAAATATATCATGATAGAGTTTCTCAGGAACATAAATGTGGTTCACTGTTCTCTGATCTTGATTTTCTATTTCTATTTCATTTTATATCATATTTTCTATTCAGCAATTAATACGGTCATTATGAAACAACAAAAAAAAGCATGAATAAAATCTTATTGTCAGGGTATGTCATGGTGATAAAAATTGAATGCCTGAAATAAAGAATAACTTATTAGTTAAAATCAATCTTCTTCAATTTGCTAAAGAATTATTTATTGTAATCATTGTCTCACAGTTATTTATTCCATTTTGGTGGAATAATCTAGCCATTCTTCATCTTTAGATGTTTTTGTTTTTTAACTAGTGAAATGGGATACCACTTAAGTCTATTAAAAATCCTGGACTTTTCCCCAAAATTTTAAGTTTTGCATATTTCAGAAGAGAAAATATTGTGGATTGTCAAAGGAGTGATCTGTCACCTTGAATTTCACCTTGACGAACCAATTTTAGAAGCAATTTATGGTTTTCTTTACTCAGTTAAAAGGAAATACTCATTGATAAATGTTGCTTTTTCAATCAAGTAGTAGTTTTGTCATAATCCCCAAAAATATTTTTACGTGTACTTCAATAATTTTCTGAGGTGACCTGAGACTAATAATTGCATCCTTTCTTTCATATGGGAGACCTCAATTTACTTATAAAATGATGTCTGTCTTAATGTTCTAGTACTTAATGAAATCTAGTTTATTTCTCTCATAAAGCTGATTCTTTCTTCTTGTAATTCCATCCAAGTATAGCTGGGCTTTGCTCTTTAGTCTGGCCCATTTGGATGGATACCTTTTTTGAAATTGTCTTTTTGGGTTTTGGTGCACTTTAAGCTCTAGATTTGATGCCTTTCTGATTTCCCTTGCTTCAACACCACAAAACTGGGGAAAAAAAAAAACCTCCTGCAATAATGATCTTGCTCAAGGCTTTGAAATCTTAAAAAGGTCCAGTTTTGGAACATTCATTGTCTTTAAGGGGTGGTCAACAAAAAGCGATTATGTAACAAGACAATTTCTTAGAATAACCTGTGACAAAAATCATAAACAGAATAGTTTGTCAGAAGTGATTTTATTATAATCTAAACTAAAAATCAAATTTCGGAGGTACCTGGGTGACTCAGTTGGTTAAGCTTTGGACTCTTGGTTTCAGCTCAGGTCATGATCTCATGGTTTGTGAGTTCATTGGAACCTCACATGTGTCTCTGCACTGACATCACCAAGCCTGGTTGGGGCTCTCTGTCCTCTGTGTGCCCCCCTCTCTCTTTCTGCCCTTCTCCCACACAAGCTCTCTCTCCCTCTGTCTCAAAAATAAATAAACATTAAAATAATAAAATAAAAAAAAAATAAGCGTCCTGGGTAGCTCAGTAGGTTAAGCATCCGACTTCAGCTCAGGTCATGATCTCACTGTTCATGGCTTCGAGCCCCCCACATCCGGCTCTATGCTAACAGTTCAGAGTCTGGAGCCTGCTTCAGATTCTATGTCTCCCTCTCTCTCTCTGTCCCTCCCTTGCTCATGCTCTGTTTCTCTCTGTTTCTCAACAATAAATAAACATTAAAATCTTTGTAAATAAAAAAAAAATTGGGGAAAAGAAAATAGTTTAAATAACTTAAAGATAATGTACAGAATCATGTGTTTCATAGTCTTCATTTGTGGTTTGAAAATACCATTTTTTAGTCATTTTTGCAAATCCAGAATATATTAGTCTGTATTTATTATAGGACCTAGACTTGGTATTTTGTACTGTGCTGCTGTTTACCATAAAATCACAAGAATCCTAATCCCTCCCAATACATGCTTAAACCATGAAAAGAGGCTGTTTCTCTGAACACAGCACTGTCACAGTCACATTGTGCAATCTTTTCACTTATTTGCTCACTTATTTACTTAAAGCGAAACTTAAAAATTAGTAGGGCATTTAAGATTAAAGTGGCAGATACTTTGATCGCAACAATTGACTATTGCCATTGGCCACAATCAGAACTACCACCGCAGCCTGCTTCATGATCATTTGGTATCTGTAGCAAGCCGTACTTCTCCAGAAAAATCCTTGGGCACTGGGCTCACTTCAAAATCTATTCTCCCATTCTGTGTCAGGTTATAACGCGGGAATGGAAGTGATCTGTATCACTCCTTAGTTCCGTTATCTTAACTAACAACGTGGATCTTCCAGACTCTCTCTCTTCCCTTTTGCTGGCTGGATCCAGACACTATAAGGGAGAAAACTTGAATCCCAAAATGACTGCAAGAGGAAACGTCTAGAGGAACACAACTTTGAACTATTATGTGTCACTTCTCCAGAATTTGTAGTAAATTAATGCAGAAACCAAGAGAGCTTTTATCTTCTATGTAGTGCTCTACTTTCTTGGCCACAGAGGAGATGACATGAGGAATGCAGCAAAGGAAACAGAAGGACTGTTGGCAAATATGTATCTGCTGTTCATGTGGAAAATTTTTGTTGTTGTTGTCTTACAAATAAAATGTGCCCACAACTCCCACGACATTGATGTTTACTCAAAAATGATGTGATATCAAAGCAGAAGGTCCATAGGAGATCTTTTTTAAAACCTATGGAGTATTTAAAATACATTTTGTTGATGACTCCAAAGACGTAATTTACATTTTCAAATATTGGTTATGAATAACGCAGTTTGGTTTTTTGTTTCCATGTTTGGAACAATTATTCATGGCTTTTGTTTTCCGGTTGTTCTAAATAATAGTAGTTACCTTATGTAAATTTATTCTTTTCACACACAAGAAATGAACATTCACAAAAGTTAAAAATTTGAATTCTTGTTGTCAAGGTGTTAAAACAATAAAATATCACTATGTTAAAACACTATTAATTTAAGTACTGGCCTTTTAATTGTTTAATTTGGGTTTCAAGCAAATAGAATTTAATTTGGGATTCTCAGCAACAGAATTGTTTGTTATTACTTTTCAAAGATTATTTTTTTGTTTACATTGTATGTTTGGTCTTCAATTTTAAGCATATGTGAATTTCTTTATTAGATTAAATTACAATGTTTTTTAATCTCTTATGATGGTTAAAATTTTAGGGAACATCTGTTTCTTATGAGAGACTAGTGGAGATTATATTGTGACCACTGCATATTAGTTATTTTTACTATCTTTAAAGAGTTGTTTCATGGAGAAAACTTACAAATATAAAGTTTTAAATTGTTTTTGTTTTTATGTTAGTGTTTTTTTAACCACCCAGAGTGAATATATTTGCAGAAGTTATATGCAAATGAGGAGCCCATTTAATCTTAGAATAACAAAAAGAAAGAAACAAAATGTGTTCATTTCAAATAAAATTGTGCATTTAAAGGAGCCAAGTTATTAAAAAAACAATTCCCTGCAGCGTATGCTATATCCATTTTTTTCTTTCTTTTTTTTTTTTTTTTTTTTTTTTTGAGAGAGAGAATGGGGGAAAGGGGAATGGGAGAGAGGGAGAGAATCTTAAGCAGGCTACACATTCAGCATACAGCCTGACCCAAAGCTTGATCCTATGACCCTGGGATCTTTACGTGAGCTGAAATCAAGAGTTGGACACTCAACCAACTGAGCCACCCAGGTGCCTTTCTCCTTCCTTCTTAAAAGAGATCTGATTCTGTTTTAGGTATTGATGTGCTCATTTAAGAAATTGCATTTCCCCATTCTATTACACTTAGAAGTAGTCATTTTAAAAAGCTTTAAAAAGTTTAGACGAATTAGAAATAAACAGAGATTATTCATAAACTTTTTAAACAAAGAAACTCATTGGCCTAAAATTGTCTTCTTCACCTTATATCTTACCTAAAATTTAGCCATGATGCCATAGGAAAAACAATCAAGCAGTTACTATAAAACACTGAGCATCAGGTCAAAGCCATGTGTCCAAACAGCTAAATGGAAAGATATAAGAAGTCTGGATTCCCAATAATAATTTAGTGCTGCTATTCCATACCCAGTTTGAATACCTCTAGCCTTATAAGGGTGAAAGTAATAAAATCACTTACTGGTTTAAAACCATAGTTTCTATTTACTCAAAGGCAAATCTAGTTTTATCTGATAGAACCAGGCCCCATAACAATAATAGCAAGAACAAAATAAACTCTATGCTTCTAATGTCAAACAGGCTAGGAAGATGGGAAAAAATAGAAGCAAAAAAGCCTCAGGACTGAAGGAAAATGGGACATTTGTTACCTGATGTGAAATGCAAGGAAAATGAGGTAGGGGAGGAGAAAATCAACAATCTCCACAATGATGCAGTACAGTATTTTTTTTTTCTTTTTAACAACAGCGTGAGCCACCTTACATGAGCTTTCCAAATGTCTACAAAAATAAAAAGGGAGGAAATAATTGAGGCCTCATCAAAAGTTAAAATAAAAATACAAAAATAATTAAAATTAAAGGAGGTGAAGCCCCCGTACTCTGAAAACTGGAAAACATTGATGAAAGAAATTGAAGATGGTGCAAACAAATGGAAAGATATTCCATGCCAATGGTTGGGAGAAAAAAATATTATTGAAATGTTAATATTACCCAAAGCAATCTGTACATTCAATGCAATCCCTATCAAAATACCAACAGTATTCTTCACAGAACTAGCATAAATAATCCTAAAATTTTTATGGAACCACAAAAGACCCTAAATAGCTCAAGCAATGTTGCAAATGAAGAGCAAAACTGGAAGGAAGTATCACAATCCCAAATTTCAAGATATACTACAAAGTTGTAGTAAGGAAAACAGTATGGTACTATCACAAAAGTGGACACATAGATCAATAGAACAGAATATAGAGCCCAGAAATACGCCCACAATTTTATGGTCAATTAATCTTCAACAAAGGAGGCAAGAATATGCAATGAGAAAAAGTCTCTTCAAGCCATAGTGTTGGAAAAACCAGACAGCTTCATGCAAAAGAATGAAACTGGGTCCCTTTCTTACATCATACACAAAAATAAACTCAAAATTACAGGCAGTAACTTCTCTTGACATCAGCCATAGCAACAGTTTTCTAGCTAGCCCTCCTTTGATAAGGGAAACAAAAGCAAAAATAAACTATTGGGATTTCATCAAAATAAAAAGCTTCTGCACAGGAAAGAAAACAATCGACAAAGCCAAAGGACAACCTCCTGAAAAGGAGAAGGTATTTGCAAACAGCATATCCATTAAAACGTTAGTATCCAAAATCTATAAAGAATTTATACAAATCAAAGCCCAAAAAGCAAACAATCCAATTAAAAAATGGGCCAAAAACATGAACAGACATTTCTCCAAAGAAAACATCCAGATGTCAAAAGACACATGAAAAGATTCTCAACATTATCCATTAACAGGGAGATGCAAATCAAAACTACAATGAGATATCACCTCACACCTGTCAGAAAGGCTAAAAACAACACAAGAAACAACAAGTGCTGGCAAGAATATGGAGAAAAAGGTACCCACTGTTGGTAGGATTGCAAACTGGTGCAGCCACTGTGGAAAATAGTATGGAGTTTCCTCAAAATTTTAAAAATGGAACTACCCTATGATTCAGTAATTGCACTACAGGGTATTTACCCCCAAAACACAAAACCACTAATTTGAAGGGATACATGCACCCCTATGTTTATTGCATTATTTGTAATAGCCAAAGTATGGAAGTAGCCCAGGTGTCCAGAGATAGGTGAATGGATAAAAAAACATGTGGTATATACATGCAAAGGAATATTATTCAGCCATAAAAATGAATGAAATCTTGTCATTTGCAACAACATGAATGGAGCTACAGAATAAAAAGCTGAATGAAATAAGTCAGTCAGTCCAAAAATGACAAATCCCATATGATTTCACTCATATGTAGAATTTAAGAAACAAAACAATTATGCTATGTTAAAAAAAGAGAGAAAAACCAAGAAACAGACTCTTAAGTATTAAGAACAAGTTAATGATTATCAGAGGGGAAGAGGGAGTGGAATGGATGAGATAGGTGACAGGGATTAAGGAGTGCACTTGTTATGATAAGCACTGAGTGATGTATGGAAGTGTTGAATCACTATATTGTACACCTGAAACTAACATAATACTGTATGTTAATTATACTGGAATTAAAATTTTGAAAAGTGAAATCCTACTCTAACAGCAACAACAACAACAACAAAAAAAAAAAACAAAAAATGGTTAAAATCAAAGCCACAAGAAATAAGTATTGGCAAAAGGTTCCTCAAAAAATTAAAAATAAAACTGCCATATGATCCAGGAATTCTCTTACTGGATATTTACCCAAATAATACAAAGATACTAATCTGAAAAGGTATATGAACCCCTATGTTCATTGCAGCAATATTTACAATAGCCTAATTATGGAATAAGCCCAAGTGTCCACAGATAGATGAATAGATAAAAAGGAGGTTGTATACAGACACACACACACACACACACACACACACACACACACGCACACACACAGGAATATATAAAGCCTTTAAAAAAGAATGAAGTCTTGCCATTTGCAAGAACATATTTGAAACTAGAGAATATAATGAAAAGCAAAATAAGTCAGTCAGAGAAAGACAAATACCACATGATTTCACTCATATGTGGAATTTAAGAAACAAAACAATCGAACAAAGCAAAAAAGAAAAAATGAGAGAGAGAGACAAACCAAAAAACAGACTCTTATCTACTGAAAACAAACTGGAGGTTACCAGAGGGGAAGTGTGTGGGATGATGGGTGAAACAGGTGAAGGGGATTAAAAGTCTACTTATGTTAATGAGCACTGAATCATGTATAGAATTGTTAAATCACTATATACTATACCTGAAACTTAAATAACACTGTATACGAACTACACTGGAATTAAAAGTAAAAAAAAAAAAAAAAAAAGATTACACTATACCACATCTGAGATTCAATGGATGTGTCTTAGGAGTTACAGATAATATATATAAATTTTCATAATTTATGGGTTTTTCTTAAAGATAATCTCAAAAATGTTTGCATAACTGTATTTTGTATTTTGGACATTTCAATGTTCCCTTTCATGACTTGCTACCAGCATGTAATTTTGGCATTTAGCTGGCAACACCGGAAAATGACTCTTTCACTCATGTGAAATACAGTATCTTATTTCTGTTTTTTTTTTTATTTCTAAATTCATTTGCATTTAACATATAAATAGAGCTGCACCATAAAGTCTTGACCATAAGGAATCCACTCCAGTTTTATGATTATGCACATATAATTGATAACATGATTTGTATTAAAAAATAATAATTAAAATTAAAATTTTGTATATATTACACAAAAAGGCAAGAATAAGTAAAGTTTTTTTTAAGAAGACAATGATCAGAAGTCCTATTTATGTGTCCCCAAATTTCTGAAAATTGCAGGTAAAAAATTTGTCTCTCAAATTAAAATAATTTTGTTGAGTTGTTCCTTGGTCAAGATCTGCCTAAAGAAAGACAATGACATGATATTATTTGTAAATTAATATTTTTTAACACAATAAGCATGAGTCTTCTAAGAAGACCAAAGCAAATTTGAAAGAGAAATTATTTATGAACAAATAAAGCATAATTATTTTATGAACAAATACGTAATATGCATTACATATTACTGAATGGTGCCTTCTCATATCAAATTTTGATATGGAATTAAATGTGGAGATAGAAGCAATCTTTTAATCAAGTTTCATTCCCAAATGTAGGTATTACTGAAGTCTGAATTACTACGTGTAAATAATTCCTTGAGTGATTTTAAACTACTAATGAATCTGATCTGTTTTTGTCATGTTTGCAAAATTGAAAGTAGGCTAAATTAGTCTTAATTTTTAGTGAACAGTAAACTCCCATGTTAAAAAGCAATGTTAGCAATTGCTGTAAAGCATCATTGGAAGAGAGAGGTTTTCAGAGTATTGTTTACCCGCTGGCTACAAAGCTTAAGACAAGACAAGACTGAACAAAAAATCACTTGGTTGATTCCATATTGGTTTTAAATTTGCAATAAAACATCCAAATATTTCCAGAACAATCTCCCCACCCAAAAAAAAGTGTAAAGTTGCTCAAATATTGGGCAATTATACTGCTCAGCCTCATTAAGCAGAATTGTATCTGGAAATGCTTTTGTTATTTTTTGTATTTCATTCTTATTTCATGTAATTAATTGAAAGGAACATATGAAGTACAAGGAATATGCATAGACACTGATAGTTCAAGAAAGTTAATTCATCATGGTGGTAATTAGAAGTATATTTTATGTCATAAAAATATTTTAATAGTGTTTCTATCTGAAATTCAGTTTGTGAAAATGGAAAGCAATGTTTTCCTGTTTTATTTACAGAACAATGTTTTTGAAAAGAAAAAAAAATAATTCTAAGGTCTCAAAAATATGCTAGCATGTATCCTTGAAAAGTTGTCATGTATAGTAGGTTGTAAATAACAAGACAGTCGATGTGACAAATACTGTTACTGATGCAGAAATGATTATTTTGAATTACTTTGAATGTTGAGAAGTCAAAGGACAAAGAGGACAATATATTAAAATAAATGTTTAAAAATCTAGTGAAGACTGACAAACACTTTTGGAAGGCAGTTAGGGGAAAGCATGTCACTTGGCTTTTAGAAAGTCTGTTCAATATCTGAGAATAAGAACAAGGAAAAGAGCTGGATTTGATTGTAGCATCTAAAATCCTGAATTCTGCCTTAGGTGAGAAACCTTATCATGATTCCTTGAAGATTGTGTCTTGATAATGGAGCAGATTATTTGATGTTCAAACACTGTTGTTCTCCTATTTTAGCCTCTGGAGGAAAACCAAATGGATACGATTCTTGCATGAAAAATTCAAACACTATTTTACAATTACAAACATAAGCATATGCAAAACATCTAAATTATTCTTAAGGATTGTTTGACAAAAGAAAAGAAAAAGTTTTAGCTTAATAAAATAAAATAGTGCCATTTAGAATATAAGTCTGTTAACAATGCATGTGACTGTGCAAACAAATCATCTGCTGAGCTTTGTAAAAGATGGACTTTTTCAAGCTACATTAATATGGCTTAATTCCTTTTCCAAAAAATCACATCTTAGGCAATATGTATCTTGAAGTAAAATACATGAAGATATTTTAATGAGGAGGAGAAACATGTTGAAACAAGCTCAGCCTGACACTAAATGATCTAAATAATTGATACTAATTTGCTCAGTCTACTTTTACATTAACCATTATTCTACTCTGAGTATTGGCATAGTTTTTGTGCATGACAGACACCAGTGAATCCCATGCAAGCCCCATTTGGGAGGGAAACCAACGTTAAACTCACATACAATATTATCTATTATCTCAATAATTATGTCACGCAAAACTGAGAAAGAGAGATGACATCAAAAAGGTAAGTTCTGGATATCAAATTCTAAAAGTATAGATCAGGGACTTTGAATTTAGAATCCCAATATCTCATTCTGCAGCTTTCCAGCAGAGAAATTTGAGACCAAGTAGAAAGCACAGTTAATGCACAATACTATTAAAATCTGTGAGTGAAATATGGCTCTTGATTATTATTAAATAGAGTAAGTGGATGATCTAAGTTGACAATTACCACAAGAATGAAGAAATCAGCCAAATGGTAGCATTTTGGCTACTTTAGGCTATTTGAAGGACAAGTCTCTTGGGGGCATTGGGTGGCTCAGTAGTCAAGTGTTCAACTCTTGATTTCAACTCAGGTCATGATCTCACAGTTTGTGAGTTCAAGCCCCATATCAGACTCTGCACTGGCTTTGGGCTGACAGTGCAGAACCTGCTTGAGATTCTATTTCTCCCCTCTCTCTCTGCCCCTACCCTGCTTGCTCTCTCTCTCAAAATAAATACAAAAACTTAAAAACATATAAAATAAAACAAAGGACTAGTCTCTTTTTTGGCAAAGTGAAGAAAAAGATACAAGAATCAGAGAAAATAAGAAAGTGAATGAAAAAATGAAACTACCATGATAGTCTATTTGGCCCAGAAATGACAGACACGAAGATGAGTATCAGTGGACTAAGAGTAAGTAGATTTGGGTTTTTAGAAGGTAATATAGAAACAGTGGTTGCCACCCTTCTAGAAACACAATTAAGTGCTATTCATATCCTAATTAATTAATTAGTGGAGCGAGAAACTGGAAATTAGTAAATACATTCCGCATGAATTAATCCACACACCATTTAAAGTTACTGTTACTACTATGGGGCGCCTGGGTGGCTCGGTCGGCTGAGCGTCCCATTTCGGCTCAGGTCTTGATCTTGTGGTTTGTGAGTTTGAGCCCCGCGTCAGGCTCTGTGCTGAAAGCTCGGAGCCTGGAGCGTGCTTCAGATTCTGTGTCTCCCTCTCTCTCTGCCCCTCCCCTGCTCACGCTCTGTCTCTCCCTCTCTCAAAAATAAATAAACATTAAAAACATTAAAGTTACTGTTACTATTATAACAGATAAAACTTCAAATGCTAGAAGTTAGGTAACATTCTCAGGAGCACGATTCTAATATTAATCAAGCTTTGTTTTATTCTCAAAACTGTGACCTTCACCACTGTCTCACACTTTCAAAACTGAGGGTTTCAAGACAGGAGGTTTATGAATAGATGCTTTTTTTTTCTTTGCTGGAAGAGACAGGAACAGCCAAATGGACAAGGGAAAAGAGTGAAATCTCCCTTGTTTATGGCAGAGACAGGCGCTGCTCACTTCTTACTGCACGTTTTAGTGTTTTCTGCTTGTTTTGTTAAGATAAACTAAAATAAAGATAAGAATGAGAAAAGAAGATAATAAAAAATTAAAAACTAAAATGAAAAATAGATAACATAAAAAGGAAATAATTAAAACAAAGCCTAAAGGTGATAAGAAGAAACTAGGTAAATAAGTAATACAAGAACAAAGTAAATATGAGATAAAAGAAAAAGTCTTATAAAAGAGTTAAGAAAAGATAAATCGACTAAGAACAATTAACTGTGAGATTGTGAAAACAAAAGGACTAAAAGATTAAAAGGAAAAGATAAACATGCAAAAAATTTTAAATGAATTCAAATAAGAATAGAACAAATTAGGGCATAAAATGCTAGCCAGAATAAAAGAAAGTAAATAGTACTACAAATTCTGAAGTTTAACACAGAAGTTAAAGCAAGTTAACACATGCATTTGTATGTTGAGAGCTAAAATTACTGAACATCTTAAGTAGGCAAAATTGTGCTCTCAACACTGAGGGGCCTGGAAAGGTCTTTGGCTTGAAGCCCTCTGGGAAGTCTGAGAGATCGTGACCATTCTAATTCTTCTCATATCTTACTCTCTAGCCCAGTCTGTGCTCAGAGATGCTGATCAGGCCTCAAATTGCTTCCCTATAATTTCCTGCTGGTTACTCATAGGCACACAAATTCTTGTTTCCCTTGGGATATCCTTTTCCAGTCAAGAATGAGTCTTTTGCCTCAAGGAATTAGCACAGTATCATTGAAGAGTTTATCTGAGAAAGCGAAATGCTGTTCCTCTTAGCTCCAAAATGTTGCTCAAAATGTGCTGGCCTTTGGCGAGTTTTATTAATACCTCTAGTTATTACATCACTTCTTTTCAGAAAATACAGCCTGTGAAATTATGCATTTATACATGTTGTATTTTATACAGAAGAAAAATCAAGACATGGTAGGATAAAATGGTGATATATTCTTTTTCTCCAACTCCACCCACACTATCTATCACCTCTTATTTTTGTCACAAGGCATAAAGCCAATGGCAACCCCCTCCTACTTCCTGGAAATGGGTCCTGGGGAGAAGGCTCATTCTACTTTTACTTTCAAGGAACTACAGTGGACAGAGCCCATGCTCAGACACTGAGTGAAGTACAGGAAGCCAGCAAGTTTAACAAAAAGACTCTTGCTGCCATTAATTGCAGTTGTAGAGTAGAACAGTGGTGTTAGGTATGTAGACACTAGAAGACTAGGAGACATTTCCCTAACTCTGTCATGGAATTGTGATCATGAATTTTTGCTCTCTCATTAATTGATTGCATCAGAAGGACACAAAGAGCAGGAAACTATGGTTAAAATGAGGGGATATCAAATTACACACATTTTGTTTGGACAATACCTGCAGGATATGAGTAAAAATGGAGCTACATTGTAGGAGATTACATCAGGGACCAAATTAAGAAACAAGTCTGTGTCCCCAGATTGACAAATAGTCATTCACTGCATCATCTCACATCACTGTGCAGAGGGCCACACACATCGACTTTAACGTGTAGTGAAGGCAAGCCTCAAGCATGGGAAACATGTCCTTTTTCCTATGCTTACCATGATATAAATTGGATTCTATAAGATATTCCAGAGTTTTGAGGAACACGAAGATAATTAGATTCTATAAGCACTGAAATGCCCCAGTTAAAGATGTCCATTGGATTTTTTTGCCCACCTAGCATTAAAGAAGAAATGTTTTTCCTTTGGTCTCCTAGATTTTTTGCCTGGTAAATTGATCTGAGAGAGCTTAAGAGGAGAAAAATACAGTAATTACATGTGCATGGGAGTCCCATAGGAATATGAGACCCACAGGCAGTCAGGCAATTGAGGCTTATATGCCATCCTGAACTACAGACAAGGGGAAGGGGTGAAACTTCAAAGGGGAGGAACAACTTACAAAAAGATGGGAAGAGCAAATGTTTGGTAAACAATTGTTTTCCATGTCATACAGAGATGATGATACACTGAGGGGAATTTGATCTCTTGGCCTTGCTGAGCTTCCCCCCCCAGTTATTCATAAGTAGATCATATGCTTTTAGTTATCTCTGGTGATAGTTCTCTTCCTGGACCAGGCCCTCTATTTAAATTCTTTTAGGCAATGAAGGGGGAGGTAAAAAAAAATCTTCCTGAATTTTGGGGGACTTGATTGATTTCAGCTCAAAGTAATCCACAAGCCAAAGTGGCACATTTTAGGGAGACACATTCTCAACCCCTTCACTAGAAATGGAATGAATTTATCACATTCTTGTTTGAACTTGCTATCTTACAGCAAGTATTTTGTCCTTCTGTCTTATCTATGTGTTCGCCATCTTCCTCTTCATTTCTTTACCTTTATTCCCCTTGGATATGTTTGCATATTCTGGAGCAGGGAGGTGAAGTATGGGGAAAAAAATCATTAAGACAACGATTAGGAAAATTTGAATGAAAATATCAACCAATACCTAACTAGAGTAGGTCAAATGACACAAGATTGTATTTGTTACAATTCCTCCTACAATCCTACTACATAATTTCCCACTGAAACATCCACAATACATTGGAAAGTAAAAACATCCTATTTCAAGCATGGGAAAAGTACATTAAGTATTATGTCTTATAAATTCTGCATTCTACTCTTTAACCTGTTTGTTTTTGTTTTGTTTTGTTTTGTTTTTCCAGAGAGAGAGAGAGAGAGACTGAGAGACAGAGTGTGAGTGGGGGAGGGACAGAGAGCAAGGGAGACCCAGAATCCAAAGTAGGCTCTGAGCTGTCAGCACAAAGCCCAACACAGGGCTCGAACCCACAGACCTGGAGATCATGACCTGAGCCAAAGTGGGACACCCAACTGACTGAGCCACCCAGGAGGCCCTAACCTATGTTTTTGTGGGTTTTTTTGTGTTTTTTTATGTATAAATATTTTAAACTCACAAAGAAAAAAATAAAGAAAATATTACTACCTTTGTTAAATGGCTGATAAATTTTATTTCATTCTTTGATTATCAAAACTCAGATTAAAGAAAAATTATTTCAGTAAATCTATTTTTGGTTTTGCAACAAATGTGGCATAACATTAAATTGTTGAATTGGCAAAGTTGGTCTCAGAAAGAACTAAAAGCCATCATTTATGGTCCAACATGTAGCAATACCACAGAGCAACAAAAACTTAGCCTCTGCTTTAAGAAAAAACCTCATAAGGGATATTTGAGTTTATACTCTCTTGATAGGGTTATTGTTTTAGAAACCCAAGGGCATGATTCATAAGCCAAAATTGAATGGAAGAGTCTCCATAACCTCTCCATATTGGGAATAAGAAGAGGTGAAAATGAAAGGAGATGCCCAAGGCTACTGTCAGACAACAGAGGAACCACACAATCAGTGGTCATTCCAACATAAAACACAAGAAAGTGCTTCAGATCATTGAAAATATCCTCCTGTCAGTTCATTTATGTCCAACTTGCATGCTCTGTGGTTCATGTTACTGCTGAACTTAGCTTCACCTCCCACCACCAACTGAACACAAAGTAATAAATCATCTGCACTTAAACTAAAACATCTGGCCTACTTACAGGACACATCTGTGCCCTGGGTTCTGTTAGGCTCAAGGCCCTGCACCAAAGTGACTAATGGAACTTAATCCACATTGTTGGTTTCCTTGTTAACATCAGATGCGGACACCATTTGGATAATCAATCATATAATGAACTCTCATTTTAATACAGTTTTGTACTTTCTGATGGCCTTCATGTCTTCTGTAAAATTTACTTCATTGTAAAATCTTGAATCTTATTCCATAATTAAGAGCCTACACTAGGGGCACCTGGGTGGCTCAGTCAGTTAAGCATCCAACTCTTGATTTCTGCTCAGGTCATGATCTCATGGTAAATGAGTTTGAGGATTGCATCAGGTTATTTCACCTCCCATTATACTGTAGCACATAGCAGAAAATACTGAGAATGGTATGACTGTAAATATAAGAAATTAGTGAAAGAAAGAATAAATCTAAGTCATGGATATATAATAATTACTTTTTAAGTGATAACATTGGATGGTTTATTCTGAGCAGTTGATTCTTTAATAATATTTATGGATTGCATCAATCAATGTTCCAAAAAATTTATTCAAAAGTAAATAATTTAGCTATTAACATTTGTGTCATTTGGAAGTCAATACTTCAAAAGACTACCAACCATGAGATTTTATAACAGTAAATTATTTTATAGCAGTAGATTAATGAAATATGCTTGGTTAATGGTGTTCATTCTGCTAACGAGATAAGGCAAGAGTAATATGAGAAATACTGCTACACTAATAATAACTATATGCATTTTCACATAATTTTTAATGGAAAACTCAGCAATCCAATTAATAACATCAAAAACTTTGAAGTCTTGGCAATTATCACTTCTTGGAAATGCTTTAATTTTTATCTCTCATTTAAATAACATCCATTTTAGGGGCGCCTGGGTGGCTCAGTCGGTTAAGCGTCTGACTTCGGCTCAGGTCATGATCTCGCGGTTTATGAGTTCGAGCCCCGCGTCGGGCTCTGTGCTGACGGCTCGGAGCCTGGAGCCTGCTTCCGATTCTGTGCCTCCCTCTCTCTCTTCCCCTCCCCTGCTCACACTCTGTCTCTCTCTCTCTCCTTCAAAAATAAATAAACATTAAAAAAAATTTTTTAAAAAAATAAATAACATCCATTTTATTTACTTGATTTTAATGCATATAGTATCCAAGTGAAAGTAAAAAATATTGAATTATATGATGCATCAATTATTTCATTAACTAATAATTTCATTATTTTATTATTAATAAGATATATATCATTCCTATGAAATTGGCACATTCAGAAAAATATAACCCAACATAAATTTATTTCATTTGCTTATCTAAGAAGCAAACCAATGCACTTAACAATTAAAGAAATATTAGTTGTAGGTTTAAACATATTACTTTTTAGTTGGAAATCTTTAGTGGATAATTTTAATTCTCTCACCTCATGAGGCTCACTCATTAAATATATGTATAATACCTAACTCACAGGGTTATTAGAAAGTTTAAAGACATCAAGAAAGTGAAAAGACAGCCTATATAAAGGAGAAAATACTTGCAAATCATATATCTGACAAGAGTCTAGTACTCAGAATATATAAAGAACTCTTATAACTCAACAACAAAAGACAAATACCCAATTAATAATGAGCAAAGGACTTAAAATATACATTTCCCCAAAGAGGACATACCAATGGCCAACGAGTATGTGAAAAGATTGTCAGCATCATTAGTCACTAGGAAAATTAAAATTAAGACGGCAATGAAGTATCAATTCACAACAAGTAGGTTGGCTATAACTAAAAACAAAACAAAAGAAAACAAAACAGAAAGTAAAAGTATTGTTAAGGATGTAGAAAAAAATTAGAATCCTTGCACATTGCTGGTAGGAATGTAAAATGGCTCAGCTGCTATTGGGAAACAGTTTAGGGGTTCCCCATAAAGGTAAACATAGATTTACCATATGACCCTGAAATTTCACTTGCAGGTATATGCCCAAAACATTGAAAGCAGATACTTGTACTTTCATGTTCATTGCAACACTATTCGTAATAGCCAAATAGTAGAAACAGCCCAAAAGTCCATCAATGGATAAACAGACCAATTGTCATATACCTATAGAATGAAATATTACTCAGCCACAGAAAGTAACTAAGTACTGATGCATGCTACATCAGGGATGAAGCTTGGAAATGTTATGCTAAGTGAAATAAGCCTGTCACAAAAGATCACATATTATTTCATTCATACGAAATATTCAGAATAGGCAAATCTATATAAACAGTAGATTAGTGGTCACTTAGGGCTGGGAAAGGTAAGGGACTAGAGGTAAAAGTTTAAGGATACAGGTTTTTGGTTTTTTTTTGAAGTGATGAAAATATCCTAAAATTAACCATGGTGATGATTGCACATACCTCTCATGATGCTAAAAAATTAGTATGTATACTCCTTTTATTTTTCAAATTTTAATTTAAATTCTAGTTGGTTAACATATAGTGTAGTATTGGTTTCAGGAGTAGAATTGAGTGTTTCATCACTTACATACAACACCCAGTGCTCATCACAAGTGCCCTCCTTAATAGGCACCAATCACTTAGCCCATCTCCCACCCACCTCCCTCCCTCCATCAACCCTCAGTTTGTTCTCTGTCATTAAGTCTCCTGTGGTTTGCTTCTTTCTCTCTCTCTTTCTCTCTCTCTCTTTCTCTTTTTCTCTCTCTCTTTCGGCCTTAGCATCTACACTTTTAAAAGAGTGAAATATATGGTACGTGAATTATATCTCAAAGATAAAAAATAGAAAAAAGAAAATGATCTTAGGAAGTTAGTATTGTATTTTGTGGCATAACAACAAAAAATAAAAATAACACTTTTATTTTTTCCAAACCACCTCTTATTCTCTACTGTATTTTATAACACTCTATATTGTGTATGTTTGAAGTTTGATCCTATCTTGTTTTTATGATCGATTTCTGAGTATAGCTGCACATGAAGTAGTAGTCTTCTAAACTGGCAAGAATTATAAGGCAAAATGCTAAGAATTCTTCTTGAATTTGCTCTTAAATTACATACCAAATTTTACATGAAAAAGGACAACAAACAATTCAAATCTGTTAGTAAGATTTGTTTTTAATTGCCTGGGGCATTGCCCAAGGAATGTGACACTCAAAACACATAGTTCTCACCTTCTTGGGCCTCCGGGGTGGCTCAGTTGGTTAAGCATGTGACTTCGACTCAGGTCATGATCTCACGGTCTGTGGGTTTGAGCCCTGTGTCTGGCTCTGTGCTGACAGCCCAGAGCCTGGAGCCTGCTTCGGATTCTGTGTCTCCCTCTCTCTCTGCCCCTCCCCTGCTCACGCTCTGTCTCTCTCTCAAAAATAAACATTAAAAGAAAATAATAAAAAAAACATAGGTCACGAGAAGTAGTAAGAAAAGCACTCCTGAAAGAATACTGAGTTTTAAAAAGGCCTATTAGTACTTCTAAAATTTATATGAAAGCCTAACAGAAAGAAATGAGGCAATACCTCAATTTAGAGATCCTATAACTTGCTGGTGGCAGATATCATTCTTACATAGAAAGTTATGTTTCTTAAAAAAATAAATAACGGAAAATATAACTATAAGTAGAAGACAAATTACAGTGTTAAAACTCATGAGCCCCAAACTACTAGATAAATATTCTTTGAGCATACGAGTTTTGTGTTTTTAATTTTAAGGAAAAACAAAAAACACAAACAGAAGCCCTTGTTCATTTGTTAGGGCTCTATTGTCTAAAAACTTATCCTTTCTCCTTTTGAAAACTTCCTTTCTTACAATGTCCTCCCAAATGTAGTAATCTTGGTGTCATCACCATTTTAAATAAGTGAGAAAATTAATAAAATTTATTCTGAAAACAATATCTCTTTGTGATTATTTTCTTCACTTGGTTATCCAAAGTCCACAAACAATCCCCTGGACAATTCTCACAAACATGAGTAAAAACTGAGTTCTTTTTCCTGTGGTCACCTGGGCGTCTTTGTTGAAATTTGTCACCTAAAGTATTATCCCCGAGCATGAATGGATTTAATTTAACAATCTTATATAATCCAGTTCTTACAGTGAACCATTGGTCTATCATCTAGATACTTCTTTAAAGTTTCACTTGACTTTAATTATTTTTCTAAAGATATATTTATTTAGCTCATATATGCTAGATACTAATACTGGGAATATATAATTTAACCCAAGGACTTGGGCCTTGCCCTCAGCATGTCTAATAGAATACATTGTAAATAAATATTGGTGAAAGTTATATTTGTTTTAAGTAATAGGATTTTCAGTGGAAGGAGGTGGGTGAAATAGGTGATGGGGATTAAAGAGTACATGTATCATGATGAGCACTGAGTAATGTATAGAATTGTTGAATCCCTATATTGCATACCTAAAATTAATATAATACTGCATGTTACCAATGCTGCAATTAAAATTAAAAAGTTCATAAAAAATAAAATAAAGTACTATGGTTTCAAATTGATTTTTGAGTATTAAGCCTACACTCCAGAATTAGGTGCAATATACTTCCACATTGGACTTGCAAAAAAATGAGGGAAGCGACTAAACTGTGATTATTAAATCACTTATCTTCTTTGATTTCATTAAAAGCCTGAGGTGCTGGAGGAAGGTTTTAGAAGAGGATTTCTGTGGAAGAAGCTATATTGTAAATCTCACCTCTTCCTCCCCAAATCCCCCCAAAGAGGGTTTCTAAGACTATATGTCTGTTCCTTATACCATGCTAAGCAAAAGAAATTTGGATGAAAGGTATAGGATATCCTATGTGCCCCACATTTGGAGAACAAAATGGACCATCCTGGAAAATTGAAAAAGGTAAGTATAAGCTGAATGCCTGAGTTGACAATGAAAGTAAGGGCAGGGGATTTTGTTGGAATTGTTTACACATTCATCCAGGCAACAGATGCCTGTGTGTTTTCTGTGAACAATATGTAGATAACATGCAAAAGAGGCCTTCCTTAGATTCAAGTTAGGTCATGTTTAATGAGCAGCCTGGAGGGACAGAGCTCAGAAGAACATGAGTTATCATCACATGTCTAGAGATGAATGAGAGATTATATGGCTTCATTTTTGTAACTACTGAAAAAAAGATTCAAAGAGGAAAATCTCTAACCCATCACAGACTTCATAGGATAAGTAACTTTAAGCATTTTCCAATTCCAATTAATATCATAACCATGCCAGACCCTCAAGAAATAATGTTTCTGCTTCACATTCTAGAATGGTCACAACTGTAGTTAACAAGGAGGAGGAAAAAGACTGCAGGTGAAGAAAGAGAAAAAGTTGGCTATATCTATCATTCAGCTGCACAATTATAAGTTTCTGCCTAAAGCAAACCTTAGCTGTGGGAATAGAGAGCCACATTTTTATTAGTTTTGGATGTTTTATTATTACAAGTGACTGGATATTTTAATTAAATTAATTGAAAGTGAATTAAATTACTTAAAGTAGTCATATGATCCTTTATATATCTGAAGAGTAAGTACTTAGAAAAGTAATGATAGTTGCTCTAGATTTCGTCCAAATTCAGGGTAAAGAAATAGCCCCAAGAGCTGATTAAAGGAACATAAGACACAAGAAATATATGTGTATTATTTAAAAAACATCGGTATTTGATTTTCTCAACATAATGGTTACTTAAGAAACAAAATGTCTTTTTGAACTTGAACTAAGTAAACAGGGGAATCAGTTATAAGGAAAGAGTCGGTCTCACAAAACCCCAAATAGCCAGGCATCTGAGTCAGAAGAGAGGAGAAGCAGATAACACTGTCCAACCCCTTTCCTCACCCCTCATCTTTGTTACTCTTTGCATTTTGACACTCTCCAGATTTCCAACCCTCCCTTCTTGGTTCATTAGACAGAAAAAAAAAAAAAAAAAAAAAAAAAAAAAAGACCTCCAAGGATCCCATAGATCCAACTGCCCTAAGAGACTATTTATCTTTCTTCAGTCAAATCAATGTTTCCCAAAAAGTCTCTTCAGTCATGTCCAGGAGACTAGCCTTATTGCAAGAATATATCTGCTAATGAAATCATCACTGTAACCATAAGAATGAGAGGAAAAATACTACAATAAGTGGTCACCACCAAAGAAATGAAATACTGTGTACTCAGTATTATGGTAAATGCAGTAGAGGAAAAGACATCTGTCTAAATCAGATATTGGTGGGAGTGTTGAGAAGGAACATTAGAGTTGAACAGAAGTGATTTTATTACATGTAATAGGGCAAACAGTTCTTCCAGAGGATATGTTTGCCAACAAAAACTATCTGGACGTAACACGTGATGCTACAAGTGAGAGGTGTTTATATATTTAGAATTTTAACACAATCTGGGAAGTTTTGTCTTTTAGTAGAAAAACTAAAACCTTTATATTCATTGTCATTACTAATATTTGTTGGCTTTACATCTGTCATATTGTTTACCTTTTTTCAGTGCATGCTTCCTTTTCTATATATTTGTGCAATGTGAACTTGGCAAAGAGGTCAATTGTTGGGTGTAAGTCTAGAATCACAAACGTTGTTTTCAAAGCTTACATAGGGTTTTTTCTCTATTGAGTTCTGGCAGTTAGAATTGTATTGGAGAAGACATGATGGTGAATTTTTATTCCTTCCTAGATTATCTCTTCTTCATGCCGAAATTACATAGGCATTATTTTTTTTAACTTTAAAACTAAAAGAAAAAAATACCCAGTTATTTCTAGATATAAATCTAATTTCACTAATTTTGACTGTAATATGGCATGCTTATTGGATTTTTTTTAATTGAAGCTTAATGAAAGTCTCCTTATGCATGTATTTTATTATTGCTACGTTTCTAATTGTTCATTTTCTCTTCCTCAGGAATACATGACATTCTTTGGAAACACTTTTGTAATTATCATTTTATCCTTTAAAAATTTTTTCTTTCCATCATAATACATCTTTCCTCTATATCACTGTTTTGCCTGTAAGGCTAATTCCACTCTTTGGTATCTACAGTGGCTCTGTTAGGATGTACTAGTACATTGCTCTTCCTTTTAGTCACATCTTCTAAGTCTATCTGTCACTGGCTACAGGTGTTGGCAGTCTGTGGGGTCATATTTACTCCAGCAATGACTGACTGAAACAAGGGACCATGTGACACAAAGGAGATAAACTCACAGACTTGAGGGAAGCCATCTGATTACTGACTCAGAATTTGATCCATGGTGTTAGATACTGAGTGGCTAATCATATTTGTGTGACAGACCTAATGACAAGGTCCTAAACTCCTGCTGCTAAGCCTTGTTCACTGCTAATGTTTTTGTTTGTTTGTTCGTTTGTTTATAGCTTCTCCTTGGACACTTCAATTTCTGCCTCCTACTGTAACACAAAACACCTTTATTTTAGTTTCTATACTTACAAAGTCTGTAGTCTTTTGTTTATTATTCATTGCAAAGATGTTCTTTTCTTATGTCTCTGCTACTATTTCATTGAGCCTTATTGAACATCATTAAAATAACAGATTTCTAAAATATTACTACAATAAATCACTTTTAAAAGCTATATTTTCCTTACACTTTCAAGATACGGTTTTCTCTTTATCAGACTGCAGTCTATTTCCATGAGTCCGGCTTTATTTTCTTTCTTATTATTCATCCTCTAAGGAGCACATATACACCTAAAATCAAACTCTGTCAACTATTCTATGCGTATGAGTTGTACAATGTTCTTTTCCCATTTGCTGTATAAATTCCTTTCTCTTTTGTACAGACTGAAAGTTAATGAAAAACAACAACAGGAACAACAGTGCAAAGTTCTTGCCTCAAATTCTTGCCCCATGCTCATGACTCTTCCTGTCTGTACCCAAACCTGAGTTATTAACTTAACTGGATTAGATACTAGGATGCAAATGTCATTCTTGCAAGGCCATCTTTCCCCAATCTCATATGTCTCTTCAGCTGCTTACTTCAATGCTGTATCTTCTCCCATTTAGGCCACAGGAAAAAGAAAGCATGAAGAGTTTCCCCAATATTAGACCCAGTATCTTGCCATTGACTGAGATTTTCTGTTCAAATCCATAGGGCTTGCAGAAAACAGAAACCTCTTCTTAAATGGGATGGACATCAATCTTAATTTTCTCTCATGTTTCCAATTGTCATCTTTTGCTATTTTTGCATTGAAATTTTAAAGAGGAGTTGGAAAGAATGCATCCCTCCTAATAGTCATATGCTCTGTCTGTATTGGTAATTCAAACTTAAATTCCTAAGCCTGAATTTGAAGCGTTTCTCTTTACTTATACTCACATAGCATTTAGTTTGTGTTTATTTTCTTACCTAAACACACATGAATAAAAGAAACTATTTATACATTTAATGGAATAAAGATACTTCCACTAAAAAATAGAAGGATATATAGAGTAAATACTTCACAAATCTACATAAAATTTACTTAAAGATGCCAGTGATAGAGCAGGTTTTTTTTTTTTATTTTAATTAGTTTGGAATTTTCTAAGATAAAACTTAAATGAAGTAATTTGAATTGAATCTCTTTACATATATTCTAAATAACCACTAATTCAATACCCATTTATGATAAAAACTTTCAGCAAACTAGGAATAGAGGAAACATACCACAACATAACAAAGGTCACAAAAAATAAATAAAATAAAATAAAATAAAATAAAATAAAATAAAATAAAATAAAATAAAACAAAACAGCTAACATAATAATGAAAACCTGAAAGTTTTTCATCTAAATTCAGGAACAAGAGAAGATTGATAAATCTTTCCACTTTTATTCAACCTAGTATAGGAAATGTTATCCACAGCAATAAGGCAAGAAAGATAAATAAAGGCATGTAGATTGGAAAGGAAGAGAAAAACTGTTAATATTTGCAAATGACATGATGCTATAAATAGTAAATCCTGACATGACTATCAAAAAACTGTTAGAACTAATAAATGAATTCAGTAAAGTTGAAGGATACAAAATTAAGATACATAAGTCTGGCATTTATATACACTAATAACAAACTATCAGAAAGATAAATTAAGAAAGCAATTCCAGGGGCACCTGACCTGGGTGGCTCAGTCAGTTAAGCATTCGACTCTTGATTTCAACTCAGGTCATATTCCTGCGGTTCATGGATTCAAGCAATGTGCTGGGTTCTGCACTAACAGTGCAGAGCCTGCTTAGGATTCTCTCTCTCCCCCTCTCTCTCTCCGCCTTCTCTCTTTCTCTATCTCTCAAAATAAAATAAATACACAAAAAAAGAGAAATCAATTCAATTTACAATAGCATCCAAAAATTATAAAATACCTTGGGATGCAGTTAAACAAAAAAGTGAAAGATTTGTACAATGAAAATGATAAGACACCGATGGAAGAAATTTAAGACACATAATAAGGAAAGATATTCTGTGCTCATGAATTGAAAGAATTAATATTGTTAAGGTATCCATATTACTCAAAGCAATCTACAGATTCAATGCAATACCTATCAAAATTACAATGGCATTTTTCACAGAACTAGAAACAATAATTCTAAAATTTGTATCAAACCACAAAAGATCCCAAGTAGCCAAAGCAATCTTGAGAAAGAAGAACAAAGTTGAAGGTATCATGCTTACTGATTGCAAACTATACTACAAAGCTACAGTAATCAAAACATTATGGTATTGGCATAAAACCAGACACACAGATCAACAAAACAGAATGGAGTCCAGACATAAGTCCACACATGTATGGAAAATTTCTTGCAACAAAGGAGACAAAAATAAAATACAGAAAGGACAGTTTCTTCAATAAATGGTGCTGGGGAAACTGGACAGCTGCATGTACAAGAATTAAACTAGACCACTATCTATATACCATACACAAAAATTAACTCAAAATGGATTAAAGACTAAAATGTAAGTCCTGAAATCATAAAATCCATAAAACAAAATAATATGGCAACCTCCTTGACTTTGGTCTTTGCAGTTTGTTTGTGGATCTGATGCCAAAAGCAAGGAAAAAAGCAAAAAATAAATAAATAGAACTGTGCTAAATTAAAAAGTTTCTGTGAAGCAAAGGATACAATAATCAAAATAAAAAACAGAAGATATTTGCAAGCATATATCCAGTAAGAGGTTAATAACCAAAATATACAAAGAATTCACACAACTCAACAGCAAAAAAAAAAAAAAAAGAAAGAAAGAAAGAAAGAAAGAAAGAAAGAGAAAAAGAAAAACAAAACAAAACAGAAACCCGATTAACAAATGGGCAGAGATTTTGAACAGACATCTTCTTTTTTTCCAAAGACATACAAATGGCCAACAGACACATGAAAAGGTGTTCAATGTCATTAATTACTAGGGAAATGCAAATCAAAACTACATTGAGCTATGACTTCGCACCTATTAGAATGGCTATTTTCAACAAGACAAAAAATAACAAGTGTTGGAGAGTATGTGGAGAAAAATCATTGCACACTGTTGGTAAAAATGTAAACTGGTACAGCCAATATGGAAAATGATATGGAAGTTCCTCAAAAAATTAATAATAAATCTTTCACATAACTCAACTCTACCACTTTTCAGTATTTATCTGAAGAATACAAAACACTAACTTGAAAAGATATATCCACCCTTATGGTTCTTTGCAACATTATTTGCAATAGTCAAGATATGGAAATAATCTAAGTCTCTGCTGATGGATGATTGAGTAAACATATACTGATAGATATAGCTATAGATGATATAGATATAGATATATATGTTTACTACCCATCCATAACAAAATAAAATCCTGCTACCTGCAACAACATGGATGGATTTTGAGGGTATTCTGCAAAGTTAAATTTAGTGAAATGGAAAAGGCAAATTCCATAAATACCATATTATTTCACTCACATGTGAAACCTGAAAAAACTGAAACAAACAAATAAGCAGAGAAAAAACTGATGGTTACCAGAGAGGAAGGAAGGTGAGGGGGTGACTGAAATGAGTAAAGGAGGTCAATTGTTTGATTATGAATAGTACCTAGACTTTTGGTGGTGGTCACTTTGTATTGTATGTACATGTAAAATTATAATGTTATATTCCTGAAACTTATATGATGTTATATAATAATTTTGCCTCAAAAATTTTTTTCATAGAATGTATACCTCTTGCATACGGGAGAGACACTAAGAAACTGAGTGACTCCCAAAATATTGAAGGGGGTAGTCAGTTACCGGAGGTTACCAGGAAAAGAGGAAAAGCGCACTAAACAAGGGTAAAGTTTTTATGCAAATTTAAGCCCTTGGCTTTTCCACCAATAAGAGAGTCTAGAGATTGAGTCATCTCTCTCTTCCTGGTATGGCAAGGGAGACACCCTAACAAAGATTTCCCTTATACATGTAAAAGTCTCTTACAGGATGAAAACTCTAATCAGTCTTCTGAAGTTTAGCTGCGTATGCTATTTGTTTAAAATAATCCCCATACCAAAGAGACACATTTTAGGATTGCAAATTTCAGCTCCTCTTCACCCTTAACTTTCGTGAGCACTTTATTATCTAACTAGTCTAATTAGGTGATAACACTAGTTTTTTGTTTTTTTTTTTTTTTCTCTCTTTTTAACGTCTCCCTCTCCTATTTATTCAAGACAGAAAATAGGTTTAAAAAACAATAAAATTAGATAAAGTGGTACAAAATGATTATGTGGTATTAATGTATGAGAAAACATATAATTTCATGGGTCTCAGAAAATAAAGATTCAGAAAATTTTCACTCCTCCAAAAATCTTTATGTTTGTAGAAATGCTACAAACCATAAAAAACAAAAGCTACTTCATAAAAGCAAATACACGTCTTGTGGATAATCATTATTAAGTAAAATAGGACCTGATTCATCCTTATTATGTAAATAGTGATGCTTACTTCCCTGGCCAAAACTCTGGGCATCAGGATTTTGACTTCTCAAATTGGGTAATTCTACTGGGTTTAGATATGCATCTAAACAGCTACAAATTAACTCAGATTTTTTTAACATGACAATAGAGTTAGTCTCTTAGGAGACAACTTGATTTAAATATACCCATATTTTATATGTCTTAATATAGAAATGATAGATATGTGAATAAACATGTTATGTATAATGCATATATATATCTGAAAATAATACATGGTGAAAATTGCAGTATAGGTCCAAGTTTTAGTGCCAAATGCTTCCTATTTTATTATTGATAAATCTCTTAGCTAAAAATATCCATGATCATGTACTCTCTTGTTTTATGTTCTGAGTTTTTCTCCTGTCTAAATCTTCCTTCTACATCATCTGCTGATTGACTTCTCTTTTCACTGCAAGTTCATTTCCTACATAGACCTCAACAGACTTACACATTCTTTTCATAATTTGTTGAATACTTTTCTCTGTGAATGACCCAGATGCGATGCATGGGTGAGTATTTCTGGCAGTTATAAGTGTACTACACTCTTCATAATCTAATTAAATGTATACCTTACTAAGGGAGGGCTAATGATATCCTCTCTTCTGATTTTTTGTAATTAGGACACAGAAAGAACCCATTTTTGTGAGTGATCAAAGTCTGAAAGTATAGAGTTCTATCGTTCTATGATGAAAAACAAAAGGAAAAATTAGTTGAGAGGTGGGGAGGAAAAAAAAAAAAAAGAATGAAGTAAATGCATTTCACAGAGAGCCCCTGATCCAAATTATAATCTTCACTTGCAAAAATTTTTGAAATAGCCTCCTAACTTAATGGTCTTTCTGCTTTTCTTCTCATGCTTCTTTGGTCTATTTGATCCCAGAAGACAGAGTGTCATGTTAAAATATAAGCATGACATTCCTCTGCTTACAATACTATAAGGACTTCTCATCTCAATCAAAGTAAAATCTGTTGGGGAGAGAAAAATTTTCCCCTGCCTCTCTGAGCTCTTTTGGGATCTGATAATTAGGCTAACATTGCACAGATCAATAGGAGAGAAACCAATTTAACTGCATACATATGAGGGTCCCATGAGAATATAAAACCCAAAGAATTGACTAAATCAGGCAGCTTTCATACCTTTTAGACAAAGAAACAATAAACTCTGAAGAACTGAGAAAAATTTTTTGAAGAATTGCTAAGAGAAAAAAACTTAAGCTTGGGTGCTAATTAGTAAATAAATTAAGGAAAATTTGTTAACAGAGCCTTCTTGGACCTATATTTCATATTTTTGTCCATAAAGATATCTATCTACCTCCTGGTGCAGGGAGGGTATCTCTCACATGGGAGGTTTATTTCCTGCTTTCAGGGCAACATAGAAGAGGGTCAAGTTTCCTTCTTGCACCTGCTGTTTCTCAAATAACTTTAATTTAAAATAATCAGTATGCCAGAGTGGCATATTCTGGGGAAGGCTGCCCTTAACCACATCAAATCCAAAGATCTAACAATGTTCTAGATGGTGAAACATCATCTGTACAGTTCTTTCTACACAGCTGCACAAAGGAAGCCCATAACCAACCCTGACTAATGTTATTTTTATCATTATTTTCATTTATATATGACTTCACAGTTCATGGGATCGAGCCGTATGTGGAACTCTGTGCTGATGATGTGGAGCCTGCTTGGGATTCTCTCTCCCCCTCTCTTTCTGCCCTTCCTTTGCTCTCTCTCTCTCTTTCTCAAAATAAACAAACTTAAAAAATAAATTATATGTAAGGAAAAATAAGCACAGAAAGACATACTGAAGTAAAGAGTCCTATTTCAAATTCTTGAGTCTATTTCTACCTACAGGGAAAAAAAAAATATGACTAGTGAAATAAAGATAAAGATAAAGAACTAGGAATAAAAATAAAGAACTAGTGAAATAAACAAAGTACAATAAAGGTGGTAAAATATAAATATTAATTCCCCAAAGAGTAAAGGGTTTTGTGAAAGTCCCAATGGAAATGTGAAAAAAAATCATGAGTAGAAATCTCTATAATTCAAGAACATTTTTTGAATTCATTAATAATGAGAGATACTGAAAATGATTCTGACACTGACAGAAAAAAAAAACATTAAAATTTATCAGTAAAAAGTAGCTATTGCTTGTGATCAGATTCTCCCTATCTATTGATTTCAATATTACTAAACATAAGAACTGAAGCAGCTATAGTAGAAATTTGTAGCAGCTAGTTATATCTTATGAGGGAGAAGTCAGTGTCTGGGCAGGGGATTCTGCTGTTTTCTATCACTGTTTATTAATTATAAAATATTTCTATTATTTTCTATAGGTTCATACAAATTGGTTTAGAAATGTCCTAAAATAGTTTGTGGACAGTCCCAGAAATGAAGAATAATGGCCATTACATTTCAGTTATTAGGTGCTTTAATGTGTATATGTGTATTCACATTCAGTTTCTGATTAAGACATAGAACACAAAATTCAGTAATGTTGCCAAAGTTGCATAGCTATGAAGTGGCCTAGCTTGGAGTTGAATTCAGGTTCTATCTGAATCCAAAGCTGGTGTTCTTAACCACTGTGCATGAAAACTTTCCTTTGAGATTTTTGGATGAATCAGTAGGAGAATATAAATGTTCAACATCTTTAAAGTGCTTATAAATAAAATTACTGACATTGGGACATTTTATGCCTAAAACTTTAGCATACATCTTTTAAAAATCAGAGCATTTTTAAGATAGCTAAAATACCATTAATACATCTAAAATAATGAGAATTTTATATATCATATAATATTGTCTGAGCTTCTCATAGCTTTCTTTTTTTTTTTTTTTTTTTTTTTTTCTTTTTTACTGGTTCATGTTTCTACTTTTGGTCCTCCAATTATAGGTATGTTAGTATGTTCTTTCCCTCTAAATCTTTTTCTAATACTTTCACTTTTTTTTTCTGTTAAATTTTATTTATTTCTCTTACTCTTATCCTTTATATCCTCACTTTCTTTACTTTTTCTGGTCTCTTTTCTCCCTTTTGCTACTTGTAAATTCGTCTAAACTTCTGAAATGCTTTTTTCTTGAATTAATTTCCTGATTCAGTTTGTAATTTAAATCCTTTTATTTCTTTTGGTTTTCTGTGCTCATGCCGGTGTGTACTTTAATTATAATCTCATTTCATTGACATAGCCATTTTTCTTCCTCATTGTTCATATTTGAATCAATGGAATTTTCCTGGTCAAGCTATTAGCAGAATGATCTAATGGAGAAAACAGGAAAGTGTAAGGATAATTTTTTCTGGTGTCTCCACTCAAAGGCTCTTTCTTCTCTTGCTAGAGTTGAGTGGCATCTTTACAAAACAATGCTTCCACCTTAATTCCCTTTGTACTGCCTACACTTTATTCCCTTTACCAATAGCACAGTGACCTGCTCTATTTATTTTCAGCATTCATAGCAGTTTCTGCATACATTAGAGCCTCCTACCTTCTAGAGTAAATTCACTGTATTCATTGATTTTTGTATTCTCTGGAATCAACCACATCTCTGACCCCTTGGCCTTCCTTATTCTTATTCAACATCTGGCATAATCCTGCAGACATTTTTTCTTCTTATGTGTATTTTTTCCACTATCATGTATAGTAAGTCATGTTAGGATTGATAGTTTTCTTCTATCTTCAGGATTTTCTGAGGGTTGAAGATATGGCAAGCTTTGACCATGCTTCTAATTATTTTGTATGGTTTTCATGAGGCTAATGAAAGATTTTGTTCTAAGTTACTGCTATGCTTCTATTGTTGATGATTTATTTTTGTAGGCAGAATGGATGAAGTAAGAAAAGATGCCAAGATCTATGAACTAAAAATATAGAAAAGATTCTTTTGGAATTGTGTGTTGCTTAATTTGTCTATTGTTTATTCATAACTTTGGCATTTATTGATTGCTTGTTACGTGAAATATGTTTTTTACCCTATTATCTTCACTTGTAGTAATTCATCTAATCCTCAAGATAGCTAGTGACGTAAATAACACTATTTATCCTTATTTTAGAGATGGAAAAACTTGATCACTACAAGCTCAATTAAGTTGCACAATATCACCTAACTTTCAGATAGCAGAACCTGTACCCAAGTGATCTGACTACCGACCAGCCATATTAATTTGTATGTAGGGAGTCAAAATAATGGAAGAAGAAGAACAACAACAAGAACAAGAAGAACAAGAACAAGAAGAACAAGAAGAACAAGAAGAAGCTTTCTGTTCAAATAGCACTTATCTTTATTAAGCAAGTTAATACATTTTAAAATATCTTTATCGTAGGGAATTTTAGAGTTTAATGTTCAATAGACTTGGAATGACCCTTATGGACATTATATACTATATCCTTTTAGTTCATGTATTTTTCAAAAAAATCCTTTTTATAGCATTCTGTAATTATACTAAGAAGTAACACCACTTATGGTGAATTAAGGCAGATTTTCTAATATAGAATTCAATAATTGAATTTCTTAGTAACAATTCCTTTTTCTGTCCACAGTAAGGGAAACCACCAGTGGTTACATATAAGTTAAAGTGAGGAATTGAAAAATGTTGTCTTACATTATTCAATAAAAAAGAATGTGTCCACTGTGAATTTCAATGTATTATAACTATCCTGAAACTTTGAGTTATCTAAGTCTGGATAACAGTTTCTATTTGTATTAGTCCCTCTAATTATACTCCGACAGCTTTTCTGTGAAAGTTTTATATATGAGATAAATATTTTTACGGGAAATAAAACAGTATACACTACTATATAGATGTATTTGATTTTACTTGCAATATAACAGACATGAGACATTTATTTCTTTTTGAAATGAATCTATTCTCATGCAAGTTTTACTCTTCATCACATTCGAAATTTAACACCAAGAAACTACCAGAGTATGAGAAAGTTCTGCTAAATATCATTAGTAAATCATCATTAATAAATAGTCATATCATTAGTAAATATTTCAAAGTATGAAAGTAATTTTACTTAGTGTTACATTAAATGTATTTTCACACCCTTAGCATTTTTTATCATTCTATTTTCTTCTACGGTATTGTATTTCAGCACAGAAACTTTTTCAAGGATATAAATCTATATATTCTTCTGACACTGAAACTCACTTTTGCTGGAAACTTTAATATGATACTCAATAATTCAAAATAACTAATTTCTTAACATGTATTACATCAGAGATAGAATTAAATAGGAATTGAATGAAGACCTAAATATTCAATGAAGATATATTTTATATCATTTCTCTTTTTAAGAAGAGGAGATGAACAATGGTAGCATTAGTATCATATCACAGTTAGTTTTGTTGAATTATATCATTCTGCTTGTAATAATCTCCTTGTATGGAAAATCAAATGTCACCTTAAAACATTTATAATTGGCATTTCTTCCTCTGTCATTTGGTCTACTGCTACCCAGGTATTTGATAATAATAAGATTGGAGTTGATTTTTTGATTTGCTTTGATGTTTTCAAAGCAGGAAATGCTTTCAAATCATTTTCTCTGTGTAATCTGAATTCAGGTAAAGAATTCCACAACTTGTCAGAATGCTAATTAAATGTAATAATAATTTGTGTAACCTGCTGTGATACTAAAGTGGCTAATGGCAATCACTTGGATTTCCAACAAGGAAGGGTTTGTTTTAATGCACGTGTCTAATTTAAGAAGTTCACAGTGTTATTATCACATAATATTGTCATTTGCTGAGAATAACTCAAAGCTAATAGTTAACTGATTATTCCTTAAGAATTTATAGTTGCTTATAAAGTCAACACAGAAAATCTATTTCCAACGAAAGAAATATCATATCAAGTAGTAATTTAAAAATTAACGGGGAAAGTATCTCAGTCAACTCCCAATTCCTAGATGTTTTTTTAATAACCCATGGTGTTTTCACAGTGAGAAACATTCTAAATTTACAGATAAATTTGTGGCTTGCTATCCTAATATCTGAGTACAGGTGCTCTGGACACAGCACAGTGGATACAGAGAGACCACAATTCATGCTCTGAGAGAAGTAATGATGGAAAGTTACATAATGCTCAAACAGCTACTTCTTTAGGAAAAAGGAAACTATCCAGAAAGTCACACATCTCAGAAAATATATTGGAAACTTGGGACCTAGGTATTTTTATAATCCTTTTTCCCTTTTTATAGAGCTGTTTTGCTTTTAAAAAATCATCTTTGTTCAAAAAGAGCTGGTATTTTGTTTACTATATACCGACAGAACTTTTCTCATATTTTAACAAATGTCAGAATTTTTCTATTTCAAGAATTAATTCAAAATGTTACCATCAAATAGAATGTTTATTTTATTTTAAAATATTTATTTTATTTTTTTATCAAATGTCAAAGGTCATCAATGCTATTACTCTTGAAACACAAAGCAGATGTTGACGTAAGAATGGCATAGTAGGGACGCCTGAGTGGCTCAGTCAGTTAAGCGTCTGAGTTGGGCTCAGGTCATGATCTCGCGGTCTGCGGGTTCGAACTCCACGTCAGGCTCTGTGCTAACAGCTCAGAGCCTGCAGCCTGCTTCGGATTCTGTGTCTCCCTCTCTCTCTGCCCCTCCCCTGCTCACACTCTGTCTCTCTCTGTCTCTCAAAAATAAATAAACGTTAAAAAAAAAAGAATGGTATACTATATGCCTTACTGTGGGTGTGACATTGGGGCACCAGACATTCTGAAATGCTCCTCTGTCCCACCATAATGTCCAACCCTAATCTCTGGAACCTGTGAAGATGATATTACTTCTTTAATTGTGTTATATTATATGATACAATCAGCACTAAGATAGTAAGATTAGTGAGATGGATCTGATCTAACAACGCAAGCCCTTAAAAGCAGAGGCTTTTCTCTGGTAGCAAAAGGGGGGAAAATCTGAAGTACGAGAAAGGGTTGATGGGCCATACTATCGCTTGAATTTGGCAAGACCATGTGCTTGGAAAGGGGCAGCCTCTACCTGAAAGGCAGCAAGAGAACACACATCTCCTGTGTCCACAAGGAAATGAATTCAGCCAATAATACAACGAGATTGGCAGTGGATTATTCCCGAGAGTCTTCAAATAAGAGATACCTGAGTCTGTGAGCCAGTTGAGTTGGTGCAGACTTCTCACCTACACAATTGTAAGATAATAAATGGATTTCATTTTAAGTGGCTAATTTGTGATCATTTGTTATATAGTAATAGAAAAATAATACAGAGATGGTAAAAAAAAAAATAGCCACATCCAGTGTTAAACCCACATTGTAGGGGTGCCTGGGTGGTTCAGTTGGTTAAGCACCCAACTTCACCTCAGGTCATGATCTCACTGCTAGTGAGTTCGAGCCCCACATCAGACTCCGTGCTGACAGCTCAGAGCCTGGAGCCTGCTTCAGATTCTGTCTCTGTCTCGCTGCCCCTTCCTTGCTTGCACTCTGACTTTGTCTCTTTCTCAAATATAAAATAAAACATAAACAAAAATTTTAAAACCCACATTGTAAATGCTGTTTGTGTTAACTTGTTACAGCAGCAATAGAAAACTAAAAGTGGAATGTGTGCTGTTATGATAGAGAGTCTCTCTAAGCCTTATCAGTAACCCTCCCCCCCAAAAAAAGAATGCCTCTTTCTTATGTGTTTCAAATATTAGGTAAATAGCCTAACTACAGTTGTTACAAATCAACATTTGTTTTCTGTTTAGAACACATGACCTATATTGACATGAATGCATAACAATTTTATACCAGTCATTTCCCTGTTTGATCTCAGATCTACCTCTAGTTTTCAGGGAATTGACAACTTGCAAACGTCATTCCTCATATTTCTTTACCCACTGGTTTCAGTTAGGTTCAGTCAATGGACTAAGCACAGACGCCAAGAGCAGTTAAGTAAGGAAAGGCCAAGGCAACTCCACCTCTAGTCATTGTTCCAGCACAGGTTCACATTTCAGCTTTGCCTTGATGCACTTCCTCCCTCCATGTACCAGTTCCTACAAGTAGGCCTGAGAATTACCTCCAGCTCTGCAGGTTCAGCTCCTGCCCAGTGTTCATGGCTCCTGTACCCTAGTAACATCATTGCTCTCCCTAGTCCCTGTTGCCCTAAGGGACTTTCTGAAGTTGTTTTCCTGTTACTTCACATTCCTCTTTTTTTTTCAGGTCTTCAAGTACCTCTATAACTAGTTCTGTATACTATACTTACTATATTGAGTTATGTGGTATAGATTCTCTTTTCCTGATATGAACCTAACTGGTATAGTTCTTGTTACTAGAAGCAATGTCAAGAAACAGAATTTAAATAGGGATTCTAGAATTGGGCTACACCCCTCTTTGAGCCTAAGCACACTGGTGATTTCACTGACAGTGGGAAAAGGGGTACTAAATATTCATGGCATGAAGTTACTTCATTACTGCTTAAAATATAACCAGTGGTTGTTATTTGAAATCAAGTCTTCCAGAGATGAAATTGCTATTGCCCTTGATCATCATAGTAGAAATGATGACTATAGAGTTCATATGAGATAGCTACTTCTGGCTATACTGTAAAGGAAAATGATAAAATCTTGCATTAAATCAAGTACTCCAGACACAGAGTAGCAGAGAGCTTCTATTGTGGCTCTGAAATAATATCTTGTTTCTTACAGCCACAGGGTTGACAGGGCTAAGTATCAAATTCTAAATTTAATCATGCCAGTTGGGAAATAATAATGCAAATTGAATGAAAAGTCTTACTGAGTTTTTAAAAATAAAGGTTAGAATACTAAAAAATGAGTTCCTAAGATGTGGAATGGAAATCTTTCATCGGAATCAGAAGAGTCTGTGCAACTTGAACCATTACGTTACCCCAAGCCTTCTTCTGCTGCCGTTGGAAGAAGTCCCTCCCTTCCTTTTCTGGGGAGACATCTTTCCCTGCTTAAAGACCCTGTAAATAATCTCACTTTGAGGTAGGATATCTATTCTCCTCAAGACCCACCCTCATCACTCTTCTTTGCCTCTAGACTCTTAACAGGACAGATCCCAGCATGCTTCATCTGATCTGAGATGAGATATCATATTCAAAAAAATAATTGAAAGTCTGGATCATTTATTTTGGCAGGAACTGAGGGACATGAGGAGAAACAGATTCTAAGTGTGCTGAGCCCTCTGTAACATGGATTGAGTCAAATTTATCCATCTGTGTGTATTTTCTTAAGATTTTTTACTTCAGTGTGTTAGTTTCCAGAAGCTGGAAGTCACCCTAACACTGTGTTTGAATAATTCTCTAAAAACTACACACAAAAGTGAACCACATTCAAAAAGACTGAGATGGCAGAAAAGCCCCGGGTGGGAGGAGGAAAAAGAAATCTGAAGGGGATGCAAATGTTAGAACAGATTTATGATGAATAACACTAGTTACACCAGAAAGACCCAAATTACAGTTCCTTTGCCAAAGTACTACTAACTACCTTTAAGTGGGAAACACCATTGTCTGTGAAATCTCTGAGTGGTTTTCCTCCGAAGCCCAAGGTTAATGTTGGAAGCTGCCTTTACTGAAATAAAAGCCTTGATTTTCAAGGTACTATTGGGATCCTGGAGTGATAATAATAAAAATTAATCATCAGAATAAAAATGCCCATCAAGGGAGCTGTTGGGGTGGATTGACAAATAGAATGCTTTGATATTCAGGCAACTCTAAGTTGTGGCTAAGTGATTACTAGATTCCTAGATATATTAAAAAAAAACCTTCAAGCTAGTAAAATATTATCTGATTATATAACTGAAAAACAAACAAACAAACAAAAAAAAACCCACCTCTACATCTATTGAAAAAAAAACTTGGTTTAAGTCAGACAACGGGAAAGTACAGACTGTCACTCAATTCCAAAATGCAGTATAGAGACTCAGAGCCTTTTGACTAAGGAGAAGGTTGGACCCCTTGAGCAAATATCCTTGAACAATGCCACAAGTGTATACCATAAGTCACTCAATAAACTTTTTCCAAATGAACCTGAGGCTGTTGGCACAGCATAATAAGAATGCTATGCCATTCAATAAGAATGAAGTCAAAGGCATTTGGCGATAAAAGTTGCCAGTATAATCCATTAACTGAGAAAATTTAAACCTGCTAGCTTTTACTGGGACTCATAAATAAAAGGCTATGCTGCAGTCTTGTTGAAGTTCAAGCCATGCTTACATTTAGGCCTTCTATGTCATTTGAGGATTGACATGTTTGTGGCATGTAAAAATGGAGCTTATGGGAGCCTCTGGTAAAGTGGGGAACTTACTGTGACAGGCTCCAGGATTTTGGAGCAAAACCATTGAAATTATTATACTGGACAAACCTTCTTTTTGTTTATCTGATGTTAACTTTTCCTGGAAGGGAAGGCAGTCTGTGGTACCAATGTTACTGATTCATGGCATCATACAGAAGTTTGAAAAGAAAATATTAGACCACTGATAAAACAATACTTAAGAGAGAGACATATAGACAAACCTCTTAGTGTGTTTTAGCATGAAATGTGATCATTTTCTATTTCATGTAAATACTCACAAAAGCCCTCCCACTGTAGAGTCTGTTAATAATCCTATGGATAAGATGGTTCATTGTTTGAGTATCCATTGAACAGACCACTATGAATTCATTTTCCTTGCTTTTAGAGATCCTGTCAGCTAACATTCTTAGGTTTTTATTCACCATTGTGTTTGATATCATACACATGATTGCTTCCCACCAAGACGCTTGATCCACTGCAAAAGAATCCAAAAAATGCCTTTGTGTCTATGGGTTTTAATGATCTCACCATATACTCTATTATTCAGAGCAGCTTGCCAGTAAAACAGTGGAATGATTTACCAATGACTCATTCTGGAGCCAATTGGCAGAAAATACCCTATAGGATTTGTTTATTCTGCTCTATTTGGGTAGGGAGAGACCTTATTGGTAGAAAGAAGAAGCTTTAATTGATGCATTCCTGGAAAACAATCTGAAATTGAGGCTGTTTGCATAAGATCCTGCAGAGAGCTTAGCGTCCCGGACTGAAGAAGAGGCTAAGATTCAGAAAGTCAAAGATCCAATATCTCCAGAAACAAGAGAGGACTTGATACAAAACCAAAAACATTATAATGCCCTGTAACTTCCCCGTAATTAAAAAGAATAAAATCATAAACTCAAAAACTGTTGTAAACAAATCCAACCACGTTCTTCTTCACAGTAAGTACTTCCTGCGTATTTAAAATTTTCTTGCTTTCAAATATAAGGTTTTTGTCTGGTGTCTGTGTGTGTGTTTGTGCCTGTATGGTCTTGGCTTTTTTACTGGGTAATCCAGCACTGACAAGAACCTGTGTTACAAGATAACCAGAGCTATCAGGTTTCCTCCCCCACGTGAATAATCTCTAAATTTGCCATATTAAGGTAAAAAAGGTAGTATAGCAGCAAACTTACCGTCTAATTCTATTGAGAAGAGATGCCATAAAATCTTTCTCGTACCTTCTGCATAGACTGCGAGCAAGACTCTGCCACTAAGTCCTAAGTCTTCACACTTTTGAAAAGTCTCCTGTGCTGCATATAGGAGGAATCCTAGATGGTTTCTTCATGATCTCAAAGTTGTATACTTTCCTTCAATTGAGAAATTTACTTATTTCCTCCTGAAATCCCCTTTAAAGATTCTGGACAAAACATTTTCAGAGCAAAAAGAATGGTCTTTGTTTTTCCTCCAAGAGTGAAACATCTGCTTATTGGCATGCCCGTTCTGCTTCCATTTGACAAAAGGTGTCAGATGTCAATGGTCTCAAGCTGAGGCACATGTGCCTCAGTTCTTTGAAGAGGATGAGAGAATCATCCGTAGAAGTAGGACACCATTCGTGGTCAGGGATGCTGCAACTTTTCAGTTTACTCCTTAAGTTCTCAGAGATATGATGTACAAGTTTATAGAAACATTTTTAAAAAGGAGTTATTTAATAGTACCCTCATGAAAACATTTAATATTTGCCTGGCAAAAAGCTAAGCGCTTATTTTATCTAATATGAGGAACAAAGGTATGAAGTTGATATTATTCATGACTCCTTTTGTAGGTGAGAGTAGAAAGGCTTAGAAAGGTAAAATAAATCATGTGAGGTTACAAAACTAAGACTTGCTAGATCTAGGATCCTCTCTGATGTCTATTTCTAGGTTACAGCATTATGGATTCATTTTTATGTCAATTCAGTTCTACTGATGGCTTTTGTTTCTAATTTTTCTGTTATGGGAAATAAACTTAGTTTTTATGAAAACTCTTTGATTATTATTGTTTATGATGTCAAAAACCTGAAATAAAAAAAAATTCAAGGAAGTTATTAAAAATCTGTCTCTCTGCTGAGCATTAGGCGCAGAGAGCCAGGCCATTAGCATTGCTGTGTAAATCATGTGGTTTGCCGGTGTGAGACCACAACTGGTGGAGGAACCATGACAACCTGGCAAGGTTTGCTCCTCATTTAACTAAGCTAGTGGTGACCAGATTCTCACTAAGTTGTTTTTTTTCCCCCATTAAAAGAAAAAAATGTGTTTGTGTCTATGGATTTTAATGATCTCACCATATATTCTATTCATTAAAAAAAAAAAAATGGTTCCCATCTCTGGGTTTTATGATATATTCTCTGACTTTAAATACTATCAGGTAATTCAAAAACATTTAATAACATTGTGCTGATCAAAGTATATCCGCTGCCCAAATACAAGTCAGTTTTTGACCTTTCATGTGGATAATTACTAAAGGTTTTTTTACATATATATATTTATCATTGTGTAAGTTGGTCTATAATACAGGTAATTTTATATTGAAGCATTAACCCTTGTAGTAGGGCATCTACAAATACAAATTAAAATTTACCAATCTTAATATTATTCTCTCTCTCTCCATGAAAGCCATCTAGAAGTGTAAGGTCATTTATTTAGGTCTATCTTGCAATTTTGGATTCTCGTGTTACCTGAGCACAGAGTCTAAGGTTTAAATGTTTTAGTATGTACTATCGGTTCTTAATCTAAAATTTTATCTTACTGGGAGTTTGATAAATTTTAATTAGAAAACATTATTCCAGGGGTGCCTAGGTGGCTCAGTCAGTTAAGCATCCAACTTTGGCTCAGGTCATGATCTCACAGTTTGTGGGTTCAAGCCCTGCATAAGGCTGTGTGCTGACAGCTCCGAGCCTGGAGCCCACTTCGGATTCTGTGTCTCCCTCTCTCTCTGCCCCCCCTCCCTACTCACACTTTGTCTCTCTCTCAAAAATAAATAAACATTAAAGTTTGTTTAAAAAAAGAAAATATTATTCCACTTATTTAAACCCTACATTTTTCTTAAGCATTTGAATTGCAATCATAAATGTAAGATTTCCACATATTTTAACATCAAAGGTCTATTATCTGTAAACGCTTTTCTAGGACTATTTTTTTCTTAATTATGCCTAAAAATAAAATCAGAGAAACAAAATATTTTATTTGCATGATTATTTTTACTAAAACCAAAATAATTATGTAACTTTGCTTATTGAAGACTTTTTAAATAGACGTTTCTTTGTTTTCTCTAAATGAATTATCACTTAGTAGAAAGTATTAGAATGGATCTTCCCACAGCAAACCCTCCACACAGTAAATATCCACATTCTTCCCTCTGTGTAGCTACATTAGTAGTTGACCTAAGACATTTTTTATGCTGTTCCAGAATATTTTTTCTTGAACACTTTTTCTTTCTCATTAAAGAAAGAATATCTTCTCAATCTGAGAGAGTATTTTTATGTGATTTCTAACTAGTGGTATTACTTTGACAAAAAAATAAATAAATAAAGGTGCGCAATTCCTCCAACTTGCTTATTATCGCAGCGTTCTAAAATCTTTATACTTCACACATTATCCACAATTTTCTCTATTTTAATCTCCTTATGTTCTTCTTTTTCTAAATTTTTAACTTTGTTATCATTTATTCACTTTTTAAAGTCTCCTTTATTTTACTATTCTATTTCTTCATTTTACTTTTTGATTTCTAATGGTCAGAATATGTTTCTGCTCTCATTGTGTCTATCTCTGTTGAATCCAGTTCATTTCATTGTGTCACTGAAACTTGACAACCTTTCCTTATAGAATAACGCTCAATATTCATGTCCCAAATTTCCATTCTGTTGTCTTCTAGAACCTGTACTCTTTTACAGTGATGTTGAAAGATTCATGCCAGTGGTGACAGCTGGTGAAATTAAATTAAAAAGGTAGATATCTTCATAATTATACTCTACAATACCTAACAAAGTGACTGCACGAGAAATTTTACTGTCTCTTTTCTTAGGTGAAAAAAAATTCTGACTGTAAGGGCTATTGTTATTTAATATCTGAATAGTACGTTGTGCCATATTTTCTTTTAAAGTTAAACTTAGAGCATTCAGTTCTAAGCATCTCAGCATCTCAGCATCCTTTAATTGAGATGAATACAATGAAGTAGCATAGTAAGAGGATTTTTGCATTTTCAGTGTTCATTAAATAGGAAAGAATCTTCATTTGCTTTGTCTGCAAAGAGCTAACTATTTTGTCTGTCTCTGTCTAAGTGAAATGCCTATGGATCTTGAATCAGAATTTCAAAATATTCAAAATAGAAGTAAATTTAGATCACTCAGACTTAAAGGCAATTACACAGATTTCAGCTTATGAGTTTGCACTTTTAGATGGCTTTATTCTTTGTTCCCCAATGTATAATATGCAAATAACAAATTAATGCAGATTTCTAACCTATCCCATTCTGGAATCTAATCTCAGAGGACCAAAAAGATTATAGATAAACATAAATAAGTGGATGGACAGACATTAGTATAGATACAGATCACCAAAAGTCATATGTAGTTACAGTATACAGTAAAACTGTGGTTTGTGAGCATAATTCATTCTGGAAAGATGCTTGTAATTAAAAGCACTTGTGTATCAAAGTGAATTTCCTCCTAAGAAATAATGGAACTCAGATGATTTGTTCCGCAACCCCAAAATATTCATATAAAATGATTACAATACAATATAATACAAAAAATACAATACAATACAATACAAAATAATACAGACAATACTAAATATAAAGAAAAATAAACAAATTAACCTGCACTTACCTCTGAAAGCCTTCATGGCTGGTGTGAGGGAGACAAGGGAGAGGTTATTATGTAGGATGACTTTCACTATCACAACGGAATCACTGCCGTCTATTGGCTCAATGGAATCTTTCTGCATGGGGGACTTTGTACACGCTCACACAGATGTTGACTACAGTACAGTATTAATAAGTTCTTATCATATACTATTATACCATGTTTAATGTAACTGGCAATAAGGCAGCAGAGGAAAGGGTCTATATGAGCAGGCAGCCTGACCTAGAAGGAAGCAAAGCACTCCCAAGCTTACTCTTGTATGGAAAAGCAAAGGACTGTCCATAGGTGCTTTGAAGTGACAAAAAATACACTCGTGCCTGTTGTGGGCACCTTCCAATGTTCTGAAAAATCACTGATTTCTGCCAAACACCACGCGGCCTGAGACCAAGCATCTCAATATGGAGACGATCACCCACAATCCCGCAGCGAGAAAGAGAGAGCGAGAACGATTGGCTCACTTGTGATCGTGTGACATTTTTCATTATGTACGCCTTATATTGCAAGACATCACTCGTTTATCAAGTTAAAATTTATCAGAAATGTTTGCTCATCTTGCGGAACACACGCAGAACAAGTTACTTGCAATTCAAGGTTTTACTGTATTTTGAATGTTCAAGAAATGAGTTCAGGTTTCTGATTTTGACTAGGTGGCAAAATAGGGTAAGATAAGCATAAGTGTTTCTGATATGAAAAATATAACTGAGAAACGTTCTTACTTACCACTGATAATCATAAGCACTTCATTTGCTTAGTTTAATTGTGGTCAATAATATTTTCATCTTGTTTATTGTGCACCTTGCATTGTGAGACTTCCTAGACCCTACTTTCATGTTACTGAGTTAAGGTATGGATGACACAAAAGTATAGATAGCACACCATAATATGGTGGGTAAATGCTATAATTACACAAGAGGATCCCTCCAAAAGACTTTTACCACACAGTTGAAGTTCACATGAAGCTTTCGGAAATATATACTCTTTGACATTACTAACTCTTTATGTTCTCCTGCTCCCTTTCTCTGACAACTAGTATTGCACCCAAGATCTACTATCTTTTTAACAATTCATGTAATTGCTTCATCATGATAAGGGCAGAGACTTGCTGATAAATGTCATCCAGTCTCTAAGTACTAAACCAAGATGTCTGCACTAAATCCATAAATAAGAGCATGAAGTTTATAATTAAGCTCACCTTGAGTTGTAAACTGGCTCCCCTATTTTTCATCCTCAATTTCTTCACCTGTAATGTGATAACAAAACAGCAATTAGCCTTACAGATTTATTGTGAAATTTCTATGTGGTAATACATATAAAGTACTAAGCATGATGCTGGATGTCTAGTACATAGGCAAAGACTAGCTATTATTGTTAGCTTTTCCTTTGCCTGTTGTCTTTCTACATTCCTTTAAAAATAAAGAAACTCTAATATCCCACTGAAAAATCAGTAAGGAAAAATAAATTAGTATATGTTGGCTTGAAGAATTATTAAGAAGACAATGATTTCTTCTTGCTGATTTATGCTACAAGATAATAAGCACACATACTTAAAAATGAAGTTACTTTTACATGAATATGTCCACATCATGTTTCAATTGCCTAATGAGGATTATTACTCCACTGAAATTACTCACTATTAAAATAATGCAGTAATTAAAATATTCACAAGTATTTGAATTGATATATATAAATCACTTTTATATGTTGGAAAATTTTTTAGTAGAGTATAACACCAGCAGAAAAAATATTAGGTTTTAGTGCAACGAATAATTGCAGAGGAGAATAAATGTCATTTCTAAAAGCATAATAAATAGAAAAAAACCTTATACTTAACCAAAATAATACATAATATTTTCTCAACAAATATTCTACTTTCACTGAAGACAAATAAATTAGAAAAAGAGTACTTGAAATTATGATGTACAATTAATAGGCTTCTTGAAGCTGTATAATAATTGGGGCAATATGACAACTTTTCTGAATAGAAATAACCACCTTATTTTCCACCTATATATTTTTTTAGTGTAAATGACTATACAGAATTTTAAAAATCCTGTTTTTAGGAATTCTTTTTATATTCAGCAAGGTTTAAATATATACTTAAACTGTTAATAATATTAGAGTCTTACACCATGACTTTAGGAAGATTCTCTCCAAAGTTATAATGAACAATCCGTATTTAAATTTCTATTGCCAATTCCAAATTTATATTAATGTCTGCCAACTTCAAGTGGTAGCAAATTTTATTAATGAGAATGCTAATAGACTCTACAAAGGGATCATATATTCTTATATCCATTTCTTTAAACCACTGCTGTTTAATAGATCATTCTATCATGACAGATATCACTTTCCAGTGTATATGGCTATTCAGCACTTAGTATATGATTGCAACTATAGCACTTCATTTTTAATCATATCTAATTTTAAATAAGATACAGCTAAATCGCTACATGTCACTAGAACATTGGACAGAGTAACTGTATATATTTGCCTGTATAATATATAATATATATATACATTATATATACATATATACATTATATATATATATGTATATGTATGTTTAGTTCCTCAACACTTCAGTTCCTCTTCACCTTCGAAACAAAGACACAGATGTTGGCAGAAAAAAATGTAACACTCTAATCTGCTCTGAGGAGCTTAAGAGGAAAAGAGCCCCACGTGCTGCTATGTCAGGTATAACTGATAATGACCCCAGATTCTGTGTTCTGAATCTACCACTAGGTTGTGCTGACGCCAAAAGCTACTCTTCACAATGATTGAGCACAGCAGGGATATTGAGGCAGGGCCATTCCTGCAAGATACAGGATACTTCTTAAGGGGGACTTGACTTGAGGAGATATCATCATCCTGGAATGAACCTTCTTATACCAGTGTTACTGTTTGAGAATCTATCTATCAACTCTCCTTTATTTCTCTCCTTCATAGGAGCCAGACCTGTATCTTCGTCTGACTATTCCGTCTACTCTACCAGGTCCCTCCTCTGTTTCCTTCACGGGCATTTCCCCCTATAAATCTCTTGTATATCTAATCTCCATCTTGGCAAATGCTACTCAGAGGCTCTGATTTCACACATAGGCTTTGTCATTTTTAATGAAATATTTTAGGGTTATTTTTCAGGGTTAAAAGTTAGTCGACAATATCTGCAGAGAAATAGACAGTAACATATAATGAGTAATCAAGTGTTAAAATGATTTAAGTGTTTTCAAATCAATAGTATACAACTCTTCTGAGATGAGAAATCTAATTTCCATGGATATCGTTGGCCATTTTTTCCCACTAAATCCCTTTCTTATGACCGCACATTAGATGTGATAAAGGCATGATGATAAATTCAGACAAAAATAAATTCTTACTTTTGCCTAGTTTAAAAATCTGCAAAAAAAAAAAAAAAGAAAAAAATCTCTTGACCACTAATTCTTAACCAGAGAGAATTTATCATCCACGGGATATACGACAACATTTGGAGACATTTTAGGTGTTACAAATAGGATGGTGCTACTGGCTTCTAACAGCTAGAAGTTAAGAGATGTTACTAAACATCCTGTCATGTGTAGCACAGATTGCTCACAGCAAATAATTATTCCACCCAAAATGTTAATAGCGCTACAGGGGAGAAACCATAATTTAGAACAAGTTCACTAAGCTTAAGAATGCCTGTGAATGATCCTTTTAGATTATGTCCATTTATTTGAAAGCTGTTTCTGACATAACATAGCTAGTCCAGTAGACACACAAAAAAATGTTTTATTCTTGATGATTAAATTTAGCACGCATCAAATTCATAAGGCTGTTTCAGCAAAAATACACACACACCAATCCAAAACAGGAAGAAGACCATCCTGGGCTAGGTTACATTCTATTAGAAGGCTTTGAAATTAAATGTGTATGTATGCTGCATATATAAGTTGTCACAATTGGATTGAACATAAACCCAAACCAAAAACATACATAGTGTGATACTGATATAAAATAGTCATCAACTTAAAGAATTTTCTGTATGCCAAGATAGTGAATATCAGGCTCAAGGAGGAGTCATTAATAAACGACAGTGTAATTAGTTGCCTTAAGAGGTGATTTTGTTTTTGTTTTGTTTTGTTTTGTTTTTTCATATGTCAAAAGGCTGCAAGAAGATGAGTTGGCCTTTGGACATCAATATTATGTTCACAGGCTAGCAATAGCCATTGGACTATTTGGCTCTAGGCACATGCAATGGGCCTGAGAATTAGAGATGCCTTTTATTTTTATTTTTATTTTTATTTTTATTTTTATTTTTTGGCTAGGAGAAATACGGAACAAGATGTACTATCTAATGTCACGAATCAACCTGTCCCAATCATGACTGAAACAAGATCAAAATACAACCCTTGGAAGCATATCTTACCAGTTACCCAAATAGATTAGATAGATACATGATAAAATGGCAGATGATATTTACTAAAATATGAAGAAAGTGTTAGACTCACTAAAACTTCACCCAGAAAAAAGTTCATAATGTTATAATGAACTTTCCTTCTTATTTCTCTCTTCATCTTTTCTCCTCCTCCTTCTTCCTCTCTCTCTTTCTCTTTATCCCTCTCTTCCTCCCAGGGATTTTGAGACACTAAGAAGTATACATGCAGGGGTCCCTGGGTGGCTCAGTCAGTTAAGTGTCCAACTTTGACTTCGGTCGTGATCTCACAGTTTGTGAGTTTGAGCCCCTCATCGGGCTCTGTGCTGAAAGCTCAGAGCCTGGAGCCTGTTTTGGATTCTGTCTCCCTTTCTCTCTCTCTCTCTCTCTCTCGCTCGCTCTCTCTCTCTCTCTCTCTCTCTGCTCCTCCCCCTGCTCACACCCTGTCTCTCTCACTCTCAAAAATAAATAAGTGTTCAAAAAAAAAGAATAAAAAAAAAGTACACACACGGAGGGGCACCTGGGTGGTATACTCGATTAATCATCTGACTCTTGATCTCGGCTCAGGTTGTGATCTCACCGTTGGTGAGTTTGAGTCCCAAGTGGACTCTGCGTTGATGGTGTGAAGTTTACTAGAGATTCTGTCTCTCTTTCTCTCTGCCCCTCTTCCACTTGTGCACACTCTTTCTCTCAAAATGAATAAACATTAATTTAAAAAAAAAATCAGCAGAATATATATATTCAGCAGAATATATATCTTGTAAATAAAACAACAGTTCTAAATATGGATCCTTTTGTTATCAGAGTTTTCACATTTTCAATACATTCAAGTTGATTAAGCATTAAATACTCATCTTTTTATTTAAAAATCATAAAGCTCTTAATTTAACATAACTTAATTGACCATAATTTGTCATATGATTACATTTATGTTTTCTTTCCTCTTTTTGAGAACAATGAGAAATGATTTTGAAAACTTTTGGTAAATTGTGTTAAAGAATATGTTAGAAACACATTAACCTAGTACCTAAATATTTTTTTAAATGGAATGAAAAAATATTCATTAATATAATAGGATCTAGAACATGTTATTTACTCTCATCACAATAGCTTAAAGTACTTAACAGCTAAATATGAACCATGTTTATTTTTAATTGGTTGGCTTTATAAAACTAAATCACCTACAAATTCATCTGAGTCCTGTAAGCCTGAAAGATCGACCAGTTCTCCTTCTTAATGACTAGCATTCTCCTATTGTTTAAAGATGATGCAAAAGCCTTTTCTCCAAAACATATTTCTGTCCATGATTATCTACCACAAGTTCTTTCCTGTCCATTCAACAATAACTATGGCTAATTCATAACATAACCCAGCCAGGGACATAATAGGCTTGATAAAGTAACACCAACACAATGTCCAGAGCAGCTGCAGGACCTAGGTAGCATATATCTGTAGGAGCTGAGAGCACATAAGGGAATGTATTATGAAACTGATCACGTGGAGTGGTACAAAATGTTGGATTAGAAAGGATTTGTTTGGGATCTCATATCCTGAGATACAGGATCTAACCCTCTGGCAAGACAAACAAATGAGGGAAAGGTACAAAATGAAAGCCCTTAGACATGGGAAAAGTGAGAGTCCTTACCAAATGTGGTAGAAATGCCAGAATTGCTGTGGCAGATAGTGGGAGAAGGAATTCAAAGGCTTAAGGATGTGAATATATTTGAGTAGGTATACTATGTAAGACCAGAAATCCCACTAGAAGACTATAATTGACAAAAAGGCCTGGAAGATGCCTAGTTACCAGAGCAAGACAGAATATTGCTGTAAAAGCAGTAGCAACGAGAACTTAATCAGGGGCTGTCTTCTGTTGGCCAGGTGAGCCAGAGACGGTGCTACATTGCAGGCCTGAGCTCACTGGCAGCAATGATGATAATAAAAACTGATAAAAATAAAGGTCTTTCATAGTCAGGGGAGACAAATACTTTAATGTAAGGTAACATCAGACAGGCAGCTAGGGGAGACCTGACCTGCAGAGAGCTACGGGTAAGGTTAACATAGCATAATGACTTGAGGCCCAAAATAGATAGGCAGCCAGCAAAGACAACTAATTGTGCACTGAGAAAATTAAGGGTAGATATTCAGGAATTTGAAAGTAGTTAACAAGATAGAAAGTCAATTTCTTGCCAACCAACTTTCTACATAAGAAACCAGTTTGGGACCTGGAAATTTCTGCAAAAAGAAAAAAAAAAAAAAAAAAAAGGACAGGTTCCTAGGACCTTACCCTGTTGAGTAAGAGAAATCATGGTGTAGAAGGCCAAACAGAATCATCTGACACTGATCTTTCCTGGCCAAGATCACAAAAAGAAAACCACTGCATCCTGGAATGAATGACACACAAGAGTGATATCCCTATAAAACTAAAGGATGCAGAGTAGTGATCACCATCCATTTATTTCATAACTTTGACTCCTAAAAACAAAACAAAACAAAACAAAACAAAAAAACAAGGCAGATCTTGCAAGATAATGGGTGCTACCATAAATTCATGCAAGTATTATTTTTGATTGTAGTTTTTGTGAGAGAAGTAGTATATTTTCCAGAGTATTTTAAAACTGTTGATTGCAATTTGATTATATTTATATACATTTTTTAACTTTTTAAATGTTCATTTATTTTGAGAGAGGGAGAGAGAGACAGTGCGAGTGGGGGAGGGGCAGAGAGAGAGGGAGACACAGAATGTGAAGCAGGCTCCAGGCCCTGAGCTATCACCACAGAGCCCTACACAGGGCTCGAACTCACCAACCGCGAGATCATGACCTGATCCGAAGTCAGACGCTTAACCAACTGAGTCACCCAGGTACCCAACCTATATGTATTTTTAAGTTTATTTATTTATTTTGAGAGAGAGAGAGAGAGAGAGAGAGAGAGAATCCCAAGCAGGCCCCACACCCAGCACAGAGCCTGATGTGGGACTCAAACTCACTAACCCTGAGATCATGAACTGAGCCAAAATCAAGAGTTGGATGCTTAACCAACTGAGCCACCCAGGCGCCCCAGATAACATATATTTTTAACCAGAGTTAGTCCTGACCATTTATTCTTACTTTGCTAAGAGTTTTAATAATGAATAGATGTTGAATTTTATCAAATGCTTTGTCTCCATCTGAGTAGGGGAACTTAATTTGTTTTCTCATTAATGTGAGGAATTATGTTTATTGATGTACAAATCATTAATCAATATTGCATTCTTAAAGTTTAACAAGTTTTCCTGTGAAGCATTATTTTCTATATATACATGTCTACTTACATATAGACTAAGAGCTTTTACCTATTAACATGTGGAAGATTGTTCTTAATGTCATATTTTTATTATCCTTAAAATATAAAATGGTAATTATACTATCATTATTTTCAAAATGTTTTTATATTTTTTTTTCTTTGACCTTGAGTTGTTTAAAAGTTTACAGTTTAATTTGATTATATTTGGGAAATTTCAATTTATACCTTGTCAGTGATGTCTATTTTTACTCTGGTCACAGAATTATTCTAAGTGTGTTTAATCTTTGAAATATGTAGATACGTCATAGGAAAATCTATGGACAGTTTTTTTTTTTTTTCCATTTAAAAACAGTATGTCTTTTATTATCTGTTTTTAAGAGTTTCTCTCCAAATTTGGCTCTTTGTAGTTTTATTTTGCTATGCATAGAGAGGTTTCCTTTGTACTTTTTCTTTCTGCATTCATAGAATTTCTTATAATCCCTGGCTTGATGTCTTTAGTCACCTTTGGAGAAACTTTAGCCCTTATCTCTTCAAATATTACATCTACACAACCCTCCATTTCTATTCCACTGGGATTCCAATTACAAGCTTGCTTAATTTTTCAACATGGCCCCACTTTCTCCTATATTTTCTAGCTTCTCTTTACTCCGTGCTTCAGGTCAAATATTTTCTACTGACCTATTTTCACATCTCTCTGACTTTGTCTGAAATACTGTTAATCCTACCTACAGATTTCTTAATTTAGGTGTATTTTTTATTTCTAGAATTTGCATTTAAATATTTTATACACTCCAGTGTTCTGATGAGATTCTACATCCTGTTAGCCATTTTCTTGAAGGTATTAGTGATACTTATGTTAATGTCCAAGTCTAGTCACTCCATTGTCGGAATCACCTTTGCTCTATTTCTATTGCCTGTTCCTCTTCCTTTTCACATCTGATAATTTTAAATGAATAGCAGACATTTTATATGCAAAAATATTAAGACTGATAGATGATGTTGTCTCCCCAGGAAAAGATCCATCTTACTCTCTTCCAGAAGCTAGAATATGGTCAGATCACTACAATATAATTGTGATCTGAAATGACCCAAAGTTCTATAAACCTCTATTGTGATCTTTGGTCCACTCCATGTTTATATCCTTTCCTAGACTCCCAAGTGAAAGCTCAGATTGTTCATAGGGTCTCTTCTCTCGGTAGGTCTTGATTTTTTGTGGACCGATAAATATTCTGCAGTGTTATTTAGCCACACTATATGGATCTTAAACTCTAGCTCTGCATAGGTGAAAATAGTGGAGTGTTAGGTTCATTTAATAAGCTTGTCTGTGATTTTGGCGTCTCAAGATTTGACTGCCTTGGCAGTGCTCCAATGCCTTCAAACGTAATTTATTTTCATATTTACTTTGGCTTTCTAATTGGTCTTGGTGAAGAGTGTTGACCTACTATAAACCACTCCATCATAACCCTAAGTGGAATTCTCCACAGTGCTAAAAATCTGAGGCGAGAAAACACGACTCAGGATGATAGCTCCAAGAGGAATCTATATGATACTTAATCTTGTTCCCTTTAAGTCTATCTTCATCTATTCTTCAGAACTGCTTTACCTGAAACATAAATCTAAATATGGAATTTACCTATTAAAAATATTTCAATGAATATCTTCCACATGTGTCAGAGTAATTTTTTCCACTGGATGTCCACAATGCCTAAGGGCTCAAGCTTTTTGACATTTTATAAGAATATTTGAAATACTACCAAAATTGACATTAGTAAATGCTAATTTAATCCTTATAAATGTGACATGTCAATAAGCCAAAAGCAACTCAATAAAGTTCATATAATTCCATATAACTTTTATTTATTGTAGAATGTGAGAGCATTTGGATATATTCTATTTAATATAGAATGGGTTTCAAAAGTAAGCTTAATGCCATCTCAGAACTCCTGGCCTTTAAATGGTGTCATTATGATCTGTTCTTTGCCCACTATATAATTTTTTAGTGCCTCATTACCCTTACAACTTTACCTCCAATATACCTTGGCATATCTGAGGCTACTTGAACATACTTGAACATTGCCATTATTCTTTTCTATTTAAAATGCTTCTATTGTTTTTATTTCTCTATCATATATATAAATGTCATATTTTGTCCACTAGCAGAACACGAATTGTTTCGCTTCTTCCTTACTCATTCCCTTAATTTGGTTTCTATTACATATTATATATACTTCTGGTATCTATAAAAATACATCAGATTTTTTGGGTTACACATTTTTTTCAGTATATTTTTCTTTAAACTCCTGGAGATCAAGGATCATGTCTCATTGCCCTTTAGTCTGCAATACGTAGCAAAAGACATGACATAGTATGTACTAAATAAACGCACGCTTTCGTTAAAATGGAATTTAAGTAAGTTTTGAGGGATACACAAAATTTATACAGACTTCAATAAGGAGGAGATTATTTGTAGAGGAAGAAAAGGAGCAGCCAACTGCAGGTGTATTTGGAAATAGAAAGCTTTTCTTGTTTGACTGAAATCTAGTATGGCTATAAGTGCAAGTGTAGTTGATAAGGTCAAAAATACATGTTAGAATGTTTACCAAAGTTTTTAAAGATAAGACAGAAATTTTAAAGATTATATGGTTGGCTATTAAATATTTCTAAAGAGGAATAATATAACTAGACTTTTCAGTCTAGGAGTATTTATGTTGTATAGAGTTAATCATGTAGGAGACACCAATGCCCTTAACAAAGACAGAGGTGATAGGGATGAGAATAAGAAACCTAGAATCAAAAGGATTAAGTAAATGAATTGGTGGTACCCACAAAAGAAACAATTTAACACTACTTCTTAACTGAATTTTGGCATGACTGGTTACTGTTCATCTGTATATATTGGATGATTTATGCTGGAACTTACTGGCAATGATATTATACTTGTTATCCATGCCATGAGACTATGCATTATGATATATTCTGCTTAGTGATTTCTAGAACAAACCTAAGGTACAATACATTACATTTGTAGGATTCTTTCCTTTATTTTCCAAGAGCCAATGTTATACAAGGATTCCAAAGTTGGACGGAAAATTAAATTGCTGTCTGTGACCAAAAAGAATATAAATTTATTTTCCATATTTTAATTTTCAATTTTTTCCGCATGGTGTGTGTGTGTGTGTGTGTGTGTGTGTGTGTGTGTGTGTGTGTGTTAGCTTTAGCTGCCATAATATAATGCCATAGACTATGTGGCTTCAACAACAGAAATTTATGTTTTTCACAGTTCTAGAGGCTGAGAGTCCAAGATCAAAGTTCCAGCTGATCTGGTTCCTTGTGAGAGCATTCTCCCTGGTTTGAAGATAGACAAGGACTTATTGCTCTGTCCTCACATGGCAGAGAGAGAGAGAGAGACAGAGACAGAGACAGAGACAGAGAGAGAGCACTTTCTGCTGTCTCCTTTTTAAGGTCACTAAACCTATTATCAAGACCCCATGCTCATGACCTCAGCTAAACCTAATGATCTCCCAAAGGCCCCATCTCCAAATATCATACATCATCACATTGGGTGTTAGGGCTTCAATATACGAATGGGGGCTACAGAATTCAGTCCATACTAGTGTGTCTGTGTGAGTGCATCTATAAAGCACATCAATTTTATTTTTTATGTATTTACAAATTATACTTGTACATGTGTGTACACACTTGAATGTGTGTATATAAATTTTCCTTCCTACTAGGAATGCTTTTTAGCTTCCTATTTGTACATTAGTTAAAAACAAGATTATATCCTTGTGCATGTATCCTATCCCACCATGTTGTAGAGATGGCAACCCAACCTTGCTAACTTTGCTTCCCCAGGTCAGTAAGAAGCATTGATAGATAGAGAGCACTCCTAGGAGGCCAGCCACTGCCTCTGCAGCACTGTATACATAGAGGAGGGGGCTGGAAACCACTCAGCTGCCCAGGCCTCTAAAAGCTGAGGTTAGGATATTGAGACTGGCCTGGGGGGAAAAAGTGTCATCTGTTCTTTGTAAGTTCTTTGGCTTTGATTCCATCAGCAGCTTTTTAAATGCCAGCATATTGTGGTTTTAAGGTTTAATTAAAGGGATCAACATGACAAATCCAGGAAAAAGATAAACATATTATATAGCTTTGAGTTTACCACTAGAACACAAAAATAATTAAGATAATATGATTTTCTGCCTTTGGCAAAATTTTTTCCAAATATAGGCTAAACAATGCACACAAAAACCAGTGAGCAAAGACCAGCCCTTCACCATAGGCTCAGCATTGAAACTACCAAAACACGTGTGAATAAGTGTTGATCAGTATCACTAAATGTAGCAAATAATAATAAAAAATGTCTCCTTGGAATGGGTTTAGCTGGGGAATTTCAGACATGTAATGAAGCTTAAAACTGTTAAAAATTTTATGTTTTAAAACAAAATGTATTCCTCCTGTTTTATGTGGGTAGTATAAATACAAAGTGGAAATAAGATAAAGCAGTATCTGCTACTATGAGTGTAAATAGTTAAAGGCTTGCTTGGGGAGGGGGAGGGGAAAACATCTATACGAGCAATTGACGTTTTCAAAAATGGTCTCTGAGGTCAAAGTGCCTCTGCAACTCACAAATGAGTTTCGTTGTGCAATATACCATCCAGGATTTTTCCAGATAAGCAAGCCACACATCAGGAGGTGATCCAAGCTTTGGGGCATATATCCTTCTCACCACAATCCTAGTTATTTTCTCATCCAATGTCTCATATAATACTAGCATAAATTTGTGATAGAGGAAAAGGTAAAATTGTACCCCTTCCCAACTTCAATTTGTTTGGTTTATTTGGTTTATCATTTTCATTCAGAAACATAAAAAATAGACATAAGTTGTCATTTGACTGTAGTTTACAGCTCAGGTATATAGTGAGTAGGAAAACCTTTGTATTTAATTTTGCTATAAATTGAGAAAAGCAATTCGAAGACAGTGTTCTAAAAATTAAAAAGCAAATAAAACACAGCATGATTAGACTTTCTTTCTCAACTTTATGGCCATTAAATCAGTCAATTACATGTCTCATGACTTTTCCATGTATCTCTGTTTAAATAAATATATCCTAAATATTTTAAAACTTACTGTTTTGTGTAGGATTATTGTTCAGGTGACAGGACAGTTTTGTTATTCTTTTTAGCATAATCTAAAAAGCAGATGAGGGACACTTGGGTGGCTCAGTCAGTTAGGCATCTGGCTCTTGATTTCAGCTCAGGTCATTATCTCATGGTTCATGAGATCTAGCCCTGAGATACAGCATGGAGCCTTCTTGGGATTCTCTCCCTCCTCTGCCCCTCCCCCACACATGCGTGCATTCAGTCTACTGCATGTTTTCTCACTCTCTCAAAATAAATAAATAAGCTGTAAAATAAATAGATAAAAAGCAGAAGAAAAAGAAAATAAGAAGATAAGTTTAAAATTAAAAAAAGTATGAAAAACAATAAATCAGAATATAGGGACAAGTTATGTTTATTTGGAGATTTTCCTCAATCCCAGTTGACAGTAATAGGATGTATTAAAACCTCAAACAGCCGCATAGCTGTCTGTGCACTTAGATTGCTCTGTACTTTTAAAACTAACACTACTTGCAATACTGCCTAGGAGACAGCGGTTCACAATCGGAGCTGAGATTTTGCAAATCATTTTCCTTGTAATAAAATATTTTATGTCTGGGATTACAACAGTAAAAATAAATGAGAGAGGTTGGTGATCTGTGGGGATCTTTGCAGTGGCCATTCTAAGATACGCTTTTAAAATATATGGATGATGAAATGTCTCTCCTTGACGCATGAGGAAAAAAAATCAATCTAAAATACTCTTAATGGTGACATCAGCATCACGGCACTGTGAGTCATTCCTTTTATCTTTCCCTTTGACTTACAACTAATTGTACATTCATAACTGAAAAAAAGAAAGAAAAAAAAAAAGCACCAAGACACTCAAGAGGTTCATCCATCTTTGCACCAGAGAGTATGTGGTTTGAAGCCCGGAGGAGGCAGCACAAAGAGGGAAGTGGCCACAGAGCCAGCAATGGCAAAGCGGGTGATGGCAGGGAAGGCAATGGCAGTGGCAGTGAGTCCCATAATCTTTCTCACAGAGGAGGTGAAAGGTGAAGGCAGTGAGTGGGGGTCTATCCAATATGGTACTTCTGGAAAGCCAGTTGCTCTCTCTGAGGAGAGACTACTGTGTCTAGGAGGGAGGAAAGGAAAAGGAAATGGGCAGAAGAAGAGAACTGAAGGAAAGAATCTCCTGCCATCCGTTACAAGAGGCAAGAGAACTGCCCACAGACTTCTGGGACCTTGCCATTTGAGGATCCCCCTACTGGCCATGAACACACTCAAGTCCCAAGTGCTAAGTACACCACCACCACCTCACCCCACCCTTGCTTCAACCTTTTTCTTTTTCTTTCTTTTTTTTTTTAAATGCCTGCTCTCCCCACCTTAGGCAGGAATCAGGTTCCTTAAGAGTAACCAAAAACCTGTTTTACAATACCACCTTCTGGAAAACAAAAGGAATACTCTTAGCTACCAACCTGTTGAACTGTTAGAACCCAAATAAACAAAACTTTGTCAAAATAAGACAAAGTAAGACAAAATAAACAAAATTCAAAATAAGAAAGGTGTGGGGATCCTGGGTGGCACAGTCAGTTAAGCATTGGACTTCTGCTTAGGTCATGATCTCATGGTTCCTGAGTTTGAGCCCGCACTGGGTTCTGTGCTGAAAGCTTGGATCCCAGAGCCTGCTTTGGATTCTGTATCTCCCTCTCTCTCTCTGCCCCTCACCTACATGGTTTCTCTCTCTCTCTCCTCCTCCTCCTCCCCCTCCTCCTTCTCGTCCCCTTCTCTCTCTCTCTCTGTCTCTCTCTCAAGAATAAATAAACAGTACAAAAATTTTAAAATAAATAAGAAAGGCATTCACTACTTTAAATATGGGGACACAGGCACTTTTCACTGAACACCACAAAACAATCATGGTAATGCAGTATTACAAAATGAAAATGACAGTGTTCCAGAAACTGAATCCAAAGATGTGGAATATTGAGTTTAATTGACAAAGAATTTAAAATAGTTATTGTGAAAAAATTCAATGAGCTACATGAAAACTCAAAAAGGTAACACAATGATCCCGGGAATAAAATCAATGAACATAAGTACTTGACCAAATAGACCAAACTCTAAAAAACAGAACCAAATAGAATTATGGAGCTGGAGAATTCAATAAACGAGATGAAGAATGCATTAGAATATACTGGAAATAGAAAAGATCATATGGATGAGAGAATTAGCAAGCTGGAAGATAGGAATCTAAAAATGATTAAGGCAGAAGAGAGAAAACTAAAATTTTTAAAAAGTAAAGAAACTCTACAAGAGCTATCAGACTCCATTATAAAAACCAGCCTAATAATAGTGGGTATTCCAAAAGGAGAAGAGAGGGAGAAGGGTACAGAGTGTATTTAAAGAAATAATAATGGCTGAGAACTTTCCAAATGTAAAGAAGGACATTCAAGTCCAGGAAGCTAACAGAACACATTACCTGGATGCAAAAAAATCTTCTCCACAACACATGATAATAAAACTGTCAAATGTCAATGATAAAAAAGTTTAAAGGAAGCCGGGGGGAAAAGGCAATAATCTACAAAAATATCCCCATTTGGCTACTACAGATTTGTCAGCAGAAACTGTATAGGCTAGGAGAGAATGGAATGGCATATTCAAAATATTGAAAGATAAAAACTACCAGCCAAGAATATAGTATCCAGGAAACTTATCCTTCAGGTATGAAGGAGAAGTAAAGATTATCCCAGACAAGCAAAAGCTTAGAAAATTCACCATCACTAGATCTACCTTAGAGGAAATATTAGAAGGAGCTCTTCAAGAGAAAGTGAAAAGACAAGAGTACACAAAACTCTGATTAAGGTGATAAATAGAGTTAAAATAATGAAACTCTTTTTGAACAGCATAGTAAACTCTTAACTATAGCATCAAGATTATTTTAGAAAAAGAGCATAAAAATAACTAAAGCAACTGAAACTTGGTAATGAAATCACAGCATTAAAAAGAGAAGTTGACTTTAAAAATCTAAAAGGGGAAGTCTAAAACGATGGAAACTTTACAAGCGAATGCAGACAAACTACAATTAGCAGAAAAAGGTCTGTTTTATCTCTGAGCTGTTTATGTAAACCTCATGATAACCACGAAGCAAAAACCTCCAGCAGAAACATGAAACTTAAGAAAAGGGGAGACTGAGCAAATCACCATGGAGAACTACCAATGTACAAAGGTAGATAGAAATGAAAGAGAAAAGAAACAATGTAGAGACAAAACAACCAGAGGACAAATCATAAAATGGCAGTAGTAAATCCTTACATATCAATAATCACCCTAAATGTACATGGATTGAATTCACTAATCAAAATGCACAAAGTGGCTGGCTCAATAAACAAATAAAACCCAACTTAGGTTCTCTAAATAAATAAATAAATAAATAAATAAATAAACATTAAAAAAAAAAAAAGAAAGAAACTGTTTATGCTGATTGTATGCCATTTTATCACCACAAATTTAACAGCTTAAAACAACATCTATTTATTACCCCTGTTAAAAAATGAACTAAGGGGCACCTGGGTGGTTCAGTCGTTTGACCCTCTGACTTTCCCTCACGTCATGATCTCACAGTTTGTGAGTTCGAGCTGTGCATTGGGGTCTGTGCTGACAGCTCAGAGCCTGGAGCCTGCTTCACATTGTGTCCCCCTCTCTCTGAAAAATAAACATTAAAAAAATTAGTAATGTTTTTAAATGAAATGAAACATACTAAAAATTTGGAGAGTTTGAGAAAAAATTGATTTGAATCAGGCAGCATGCTATCTAACAGAAAAGAACTCTGAGGAGCAGTACAAAATGAACAACCTTTATAAGCAGAGAAGGAGGCACAAACAAGGAAATATATATACAAGGCAAAAAAGCGGGTCAGTAATTGCAAGCCTACTTTTCTGTACAGAATAGCGGGGGAATTTCAGGTGGATTACCTAACTAGTGATGTTCAGGAGATTCCCGATTTTCTGTGTAGATTCCGTTTTGGGGAGAGTCAAAGCTACAGTTAAGTTAAATCTCTGAGCTTAGCATAAGCAACTCCATTTGCGGCCTATTGTCCTGTTTTCTAACACCTCATTCTTCTATAGTCAGATGTCTGGTTTGCTATCCTGCTGAGGATAACTCACGGTTGAAATCAAAATCAGTGTGTCAGCCAGGCTGAGTTGACCTCTGGAATCTCTGGGAAAAATCTGCTCAGAAACCATTCTTGTTGAGAGAATTCATTTCTTTGCAGTTATTCAACTCAAATCCCATTTTCCTGTGGGCTGGAGGCCGAAGGTCAGTTTCAGTTACTAGAGGCCAATCTTAGTTCCTCTTCTCGTGGTCCCCTCCATCTACAAGCCCATAATGGCTCAATGAATCTTGCTGGTGCTTCGAAGTTCTGGCTTGCTCTTCTGCAACTATCCTGAGAAATAGTCTCTTTTTTGAATAGTCTCTTTTTTGAAAGGCCAGTATGATTAGATCAGGCCTACTCCCCACCCCATCCCCCAAAATAATCTTGCTATCTTTAAGTCTACTTTACCATATAACTTGGCCAATCCAGGGAGAAAAATCCATCATGTTCAGCTAGGAGATTATTCCGGATTGATACCCCAGAGAGAATGGGAGATCTGCAGGGAAATTTGAGAATCCTGACTAACACATCCACCTAATTACTTTTGGCCCATAAATTGATCTCTTAAACAAGTTTTTCACATTTATCCACTTTAGAAAAGTATTTTCAATTATCATGCCAGGTATATTTTAGGTACAGCAATTAATTATCATTCATGTTGAGTAATTAGGGTCTCTGAATTTAAAGTGATTAAATTGATAAATTATTTTTTCTGAACATGTAATTTGATGAATCAACCCAAACGTGGTCAGCTGCTGAGTTCCTCTTGAAATGGTCAGTTAACATCTCATTCCTGACAATAATTACAAGTCACTTAATTGTCCTAGGTTCAATTTTCCCTCTTCCATTATCTCCCCACTTACACTAAAACGGGGTTCTAGTCACTCAAATGCTATGTATTCATAAAAAAGAAATATCATACCCAATGCCTTGTTTAAGAAGATCACTTAAACAAGTAGATAGAATATAAAAGCTTATGATGGAGAGAGGAATATTTATGGTTCTTCTGTGAACGTGATTAAATGAAAGTACCGAAGATTTCAGTATACAAATATAATGAATCTATTGTATTACAAAATTTTCAGTCACATATTCTCAGAATTGCCCCGTTACTCTTCCTTTTGTTAGCTTTAGTTTGCCAAAACATTTAATGAAATGTAACATGTTAAAGATAAAGTCAATTACTTCCCACCTAATTCAACGTTTTCCTGTGTTTTATCATCACTTTCAATGATACCAGCTTTCTCGAATTTTTTTCCTTTTTTGACTTCTGCTTCTTCATCGCTCTTTATATTTAATAATAAAGACATCAATATTTTTGAGAATCTGGTAAAAATCCATTAATCTTCATCCCACAGAAATATATATATAGATATATAGATATATATCTATATAGATATATAGATATATAGGTATATGAATATATGCACATATATACAGCATTTTGCTTTCAATTTGGAGACTCACTGATCCCCTAAAACTATCTCCATTTCATATCTCTTAAGTTTTGCTATTTATTTCACTGAAGAGTTTTATATCCACATCCTCTCTCCATTTCTAGAGCCCTCACCCTCACACCTCATTTACCGCAATCATATCCTTGCTCTTTCCAGACACGAGTGTATCCATACTCAATGCACCTTACACACAGATAAGGTTTAGCATTTTTTTTTTCCTCAAAAACTTTCAATATATTCACTTACTCAAAAGTCTCCCTCTCTGTATTTCAGTGCTCATTCCTCTCATCTAAACTTTACAAAGCCCCTTTTCATCTCTTTTCCTTAAAACCACCGCCTCAACCTGTTCCCTAATTAAAGGCTGTGGAAAACATGAAAGCAACTGTTTTCCTGACTTAAACAAATTCAAATTATTTTCTCTATGTGAAATTAACTTCTTCCTTGCCACCTGTGAGCCTTTCTTTGCAGGTGATTTCACAGTCACCTTCAGTGCCCTCGCTTTCCCTGTCTGCTCTTCTGCAGTGTATTTATTTCAAATGTGTGTATGTGTTGATATGTTTATTACATCTGTCCTTGTACCTTGCCTCACGCTTCCAATTAAGAGCATTATGTTGTCTTTGAAAGCACATGTACACATGCAGTTAAGTACTAGTAGTGAACATGAACATGAGTCAATAAATTATGCTTTCTATATTTTCAAAGTAAGGAGAAAACTAATTTTAACATAACTAAATATAGCTTGAAATCCTGTTTAAAGGTCTAATGTTAGGGGTGCCTGGGTGACTCAGTCAGTTAAACATCTGTCTGTTGATCTCAGTTCAGGTCAAGATCTCACAGTTTCGTGGGATCAAACCCCGCATCGGGCTATGGTGCAGAGCCTGCTTGGGATTCTCTCTCTGCCTCGCTCTCTGCCCCTCCCCAGCTTACACACTCTCTCAAGATTAATAAGTAAACTTAAAAAAAATGTCTAATGCTAATTATACTTTTAAAAACATCTTTCATGTAACACAATACCCAAACTCATATTACACACATATATTCTTACTAATACAACCTGGAAAATAAAATGTAAGGTGAAAAGGAAATTTTTTATTCTCCCTTACAAAGATAAATGGAGATGGGATAAATTCTCAGGAGTTGCTCAGAGGTTAACTCTCAGACAAAGGAATTCTTCGACAAGGTAGGTAAAAAAAAATAAACTCCAGTGCAGGAATCAGAGTTTTCAATCCTGCATTGTGCCTAGGGTCTAATGTTTGGTAACAGAATGAAAAAAAGAAAAAGAAAAAAGAAAAGTAAAAGAAATTGTGAATCACATTAGCAACTGTCACAGAGAAATGGTAATTGTTTCAAGAGGAACCTTTGCTATGAAAAGGCCCAAATGACACTAAGTCAGTGAATGATGGTCTCAGTGACTGATAAGAGCACACAGGGAAGGAATAGCCCTTTTGTAGCAGTAAGGCTCCCTGGTTTAGCCTAGAGAAAATGTTGGTATTGGCTTCTCATGGCTCTTCCCAGGTGCTACAGTCCCAGGCCAGAGTTGAAAGAGGTCCTCTGGCCAGTGGTCTCCTTGAATACAGAGCCAGTAGTAGTACAACCAGCAGTAGATAAGCAGATTCTTTCCATGAATTGTCTGGGAAGTATCTCAATTCTCTGAGTGACATCAGCAAAGTCAATCAAGAATCAACCAGGGCACCTGGCTGGCTGTCAAGACAGCTTGTGACTCTTGATCTTGACGTTATGAGTTTGAGCCCAATGTGGGGGTAGATGTTATTTAAAAAAAAAAAGAATCAATCAACCTAGAGATATTTGCAGGAATTTTGGGGAGTAGGGGGTAGGCACAACATATTCAAAATTAACCATAATAGCAACTTCTTCCACTTTTTAGTGGTGAAAGGAAGAATTTGGGTAAGTGAGGTGGAGAGTAATTGCTACACTATTAATTTGCACTGTAACTGTTTCTCTAGGCTGGGGGCCTAAGGAAATACCTGCATGTTTATATTTATATATTAACTGTTATAGATTAAGCATCACAGGAATTCAGAGTTGTCAAACCTATGCTACAAAGTAACATGACAAACTGCCGCCTCCAGAAGTGCTGAAAAGCCATTCCTTTTAGATGAGGAGATTGTCTGCTCTATTCTTCACACTGCAAATAGAGAATAGCTTCTATTATTTTGCCATAGAAAAATGTTAATTGATTAATTCAAAGAAGAGCTTCTTGGAATACAGAGTATTGCGTAAACATTCTTCAATTTGTTTGTTCCCCTTGTATTATCTTTAGGCTTTTAATTGAAATGCATGAGATAATACCAGTATTTAGCAGTGCCTGGGTATTTTTTAGATGTTAGCCTCATTTACCACTTTTGGAGTAAACCCAGATTCTTTATTTATCAAGGCAAGAAAGTGAAAGTCAAAGTTGAAGTGCCTTGTCTAAAATATTTAGATAAGAGTGATATTAGGTAGTCTGTTTTTGATTTGGGCAGCAATTTTTATAATTCAGCATTTAAATATAAAATAAAAATGTAAATTTTATATAAATTGACAACTAGATTTTATACTGTTAAGATATTTTGAGTAAGTGTAACACTTGCAGTAAAATGCTTCACTAAAGGGGAGGATTTGGTTTGCGATTCAGCTTCTGCAAGTTAATATCTGTAAGATTTTGTCAATTAACTGAAACTTAGAAACACATTTTTATCTATTAAGTACAGATTTTAAATTCCTATCTCACAGGTTGTAATGAGGCTTAAATGAGAAGATGAGGTGAAATCGCTATGCAACTACAAGAGGTAAATAAATTCTATTTACATTATTATGGTTGTTAAACAAGCACAGTGAGCATAAACATAAGGAAGTGGAACTTTAAACAGTAATAAACATATAAATTGCTTAAATGCAAGCTAGACAGTGTTAAAAATGACTTTATAAAAGTGTTTAAATATTGAAAGTAAAAGATACATGACGGACAACTAATGGAATGTGGATGGAGGACTATTTCTGGATTTCTGAGAACAAAATACTGTTAACTTCCAAGCAGAGCCTCTTAACTAGATGCTTTGTAAATCTGTAGTGACATTTTTAAAAATCTTTACTCATTTAAATATTCTGGATGAATCATTACAAAACTATATAAGACAGCATTGTGCAGCCTCAAATGTCAATAGTGGCAATGGAGAAACACTGGAAAAGGAATCCTAAGGATCTGCAGTTAGTGAGTTCAGTGCATACCTTGACCATGTACCCAAACCCTCTGTCATTTCTCCCATCAGATAAAAAAGAGAAGAAGAAACAAAGGCCAATGTCATAAACATGTGTGGACAAGCTCTCTGTGTATATGGTATATATTCTCCACTTTTATTACGCCAAGTAAAAGTTATAGGAGGAGAAGTAACAAGGGCAAATGTCAGGAAGATAACGTTCATTGTCAGGTATCCTGCATGGAGACATGGAAAAGAGCCTGAGTCATACTGAAGAAATAAAGGGATCTGTTTGATTTAATTCTTCCCCTTTTTCCTTCTTTTCTTTTCTTTTCTTTTCTTTCATTTTCTTTCTTAAGATACTCTAATTATTTGGGTAGTTACATGGATGATCAGTAGGAGTACACTGTTATGAACCTGAATACACTTTTCCAGGTCCTTGGGAATTTACACTTTATTCTTCCTTTGATCGTCATGATAAATGGAGGAAGCACATACATTCCTAGCTATTTCTCTCTGTTTTCTGACATTCATCTTGAAAAATTCTTTCCTAAGAACCTCTGGGAACATAAATTTATGTTGCTATATATTTTTGTGAAACTATGTCTGCATAAATGCAGGGTACAATATCTATCCAGGATAAAAACCGTAAGATGGTTTGGGCTTAAGGGCAGCAAAAATCTACCTGGATTCTTCATGTAGACGAAAAAGCAGGGTATAAATATTCCACAATAAATAAGAATAATAATATCAAACCATATCAAGAAGCATTCTTCCTATACTCTCATCACTCTTTGATTTTTAGCAATTAATTGTGAATAGTAATCCTGAATTGCTACAAATAATTAAAACAAATAACAATTCTCACTTATCTAAATTACATCTGGATAGATGATAGATAGATAAACAGACACTAGGAAATGTTTTTTTTTTTTTGTTTTAAAATTTCATGAAAATACACAGACAATATGACACAACTACTCTATAGATACCTTTCATTAGCTGACAGACAGTCTGTTTCCTCTATCATTCAGTGGAAAGTTGAGTAAGACAAAACGAAGAGCCTTTATTAAAGTGTTGGAAGAGTCCATTTCTAATCCCAACTGTGAAAATTATTACATTTGGGTCATTCATCCCTGAACTTCAACAGACCTCAGTCTCCTCAGATGTAAGATCGGAGTATGATTTTTTTCAGTTCTAAAGGTTTATAATTATATACACCAGTAGAATCCTATGAATTTAAGAATTCTTCCCTCCTGCTTTACATTAAAAGAAAAAAAAAAAACCTCACACTTAATGGTAGCTGAAAGTTTTCTTTTTTTTGAAGTTTATTTATTCATTTTGAGAGAGAGAGAGAGAGAGACAGAGAGAGAGAGAGGGTAGGGAGGGCAGAGAGAGAATCCCAAGCTAAGAGCGCAGATCCCCAGTGGGGGACTCAAACTCATGAACTGTGAGATCATGATCTGAGCCAAAATCAAATGTCAGAAAATTAAGTGACTGAGCTACCCAGGTGTCCCATGATTGGCATTTATTGACAAGAGCTCCTATACATTCAATGATGCATTACATGAATTTGTTTTTAATCAAATCCAAAAGCTTCCATAAACATTTGAAAAATTAGAAAAATTTTAATACATACAATTTTGTTATTTGTTTAAAGTATGTAATGCTTTGCACTCTTTTGGATGCCTTCAGATCTAATGGTGTCACACGATCAGGAAATGAGAAATCTTTTCTGTAGTTCATGTAAGATTATTTTTTTAATGTTTATTTTTGAAAGAGAGAAAGCGCAAGCAGGAAAGGGGCAGAGAGAGGGGGACAGAGGAACCAAAGCGAGCTCTGCACACTGACAGCAAGGAGCCCAATATGGGGCTCAAACTCACAAACTACAAGACCATGACCTGAGCCAAAGTCAGACATTCAACCCAACTGAGCCATCCAGGCACCCCATTGTTTTTTCTTTTCTTTTCTCTTCTTTCCTCTTCTTTTTTCTTTTCTTTTCTTTTCTTTTCTCTTCTTTTCTTTCCTCTTCTTTTCTTTTCTCCTTTCTTTTTTTTTTTCTTTTCTCATTTTTTGGGAGAGGGGGGAGAAGTAAACTCTACACCCAACATGGGGCTCATACTTAAAACCCTAAGAGATCAAGAGTTCCATGCTCTATTGACTAAGCCAGGCAGGTGCCCTTAGATCATGTAGGGTTTTTTAGAAATTGAGTCAATGTTCAAAAATCAAATTTATACAGCTAAAAGTATGAATTTTTAAATTATTTTGACATGGTTAAAACAATAGAAATGATTTTTCTTGATCTTAGAGCATGTGCTTCTCAAGTCTACTTCATTTTCCAACTTTATTTATCTATTTATTTATTTATTTATTTATTTATTTATTTATTTATTCATCTTCAGCCTGATTCCCTTTCATTTGTTTTGTTTTCTACCTGGCTCCCTACTGCCCCTAATTTTTAACCACACTTCGATTTTATTCCTCTTTATTTTATATAGACTGCCCTTAATTTTATGACAAAATAATCCCATCTTTTAAAACTCAAATATAAATAAAACTGGGTAATTTAGCTCCTCTTCCATTAACTACCTCTGATCACCTCATGTTTCCCTTTCTACCCACGTTCCTTTTTCTTTTCTCAAATTAAGTGATCCAGACTCCCCAGAACAATTCTTTAGCTTCTAGTTCAATTTATGTACATTACATTAAAAATAGAAATTTTAAGCAAAGTTTAGGAATGTGAATTCCCATACAGGCAATAGAAAAAAAAAAAAAAACTTTTCTGAGTAGAAGGGGCTGTGAAAGTCCATGTACAATGTGTCACATAGCTGTCTATTTTCTTTAACAACAAATTGAGTTAACCCAGACATAGTATATAGATTGAAACAGAATTAAGATATCAAGGCTAATTGAAAATAATGCTGAAAGTAAACTTAGTATTCCTCAGAGATTACATCAAGATTGGCAATAGCCTATAATTTTTGATAAGTAAAGACATTGAGATTTCCTTTTAATGTATTGGACAGAAACTGAACATTTCTTTTTATGCTTCATGTTTTTTGCATCTCAATCTAGGAAATACTTACTCTCTCCAAAACACAAAGATGTTGACCCATTTGGCATTCGACAGGTTTTTATGGTTCTTACCTTTTTTTTTTTTTTTTTACATATATGATCAATTTGTGATTAGGTATATGTGCTTATATAACTACAATATGTAGTTACATATATGATCAACATACATGATCAATCTTGATCAATCTCAAAATAAATTTTACAAATGGTATAAGACAAGAATCAGTTTCTTTTTTTCTTTTCTTTTTTCGGTTGGGTTATTCACTTTTCTAGCATAATATACTGTAAAGAATTTCATTTCACCATGGAAATGCTTTGACACTTAAACTTCGTTGAAAATCACCTGACCATATACATATGGGTCTCTTTCCAAACTTTCTATTCAATTTAATTAATGTCTTTGTTTGTTTGTTTGTTTGCTTCCTATTCTTAAGTCCATGCCATATCATTTGTATTGCTATGTTTTTTTACAAAGTCTTGAATCAGATAACATATAAAGCCTTCAAACTTGTTTTCTTTTTCTAATTTTTTCTGGCTATTCTAGGTACTTTTTAAACACTTGCCAAATGTCTCTTTACCAAACATATTTCAAATCAATTTACACTATTTTAAAGTACAACTTACATAGTATTCAATGCAGTTAATTTGCCTTTCAATGGAAAGTAATAAAAGTAAGCTAACATTAAAACTGCTGTAATAGAGTTTGGTTTACTGAAATGTTTATTAGTTGAAATACAGCATCAAACCAAGCTTTTGATTTCAATTAATGTGTTTTTTTAAGCAATATTTACAGGTTAATTCTAACAAGCCAGAAAGTATATAGTTAAACACTCAGAATGGTCCTTAGTGAATTTGTCAATATGTAGGGCATTGACTGGCTGCCAAACTGCTACATGACTCAGGAGACGTTAAGATGAGCTTCAATTTTTATATGATAATTGGAAATTTCACAAACTAGTGTTCCATCGGTTAGCAAATATGGATATGTCCAAAGATATGATAATAATTTGCAAAAAACTTGCTGGTGAGTGCAGATATTTAGAGAAAGTTTAGTAAGTTCAAGTGATAGAAAATTGTAAAAATAAGAAAATAATTTAAAAAATATATAGAACCATTCAATTATTTGTGATCTGTTGGCAACTTCACCAGTTTTCCAAATCTTATCAAATCCCATTCTAAATCCATGGGAAAGAAACATGAAGCAGAAAATCACTATGATAATTCTAGGTTAATTTTATGTTTTACATTTTTATATTTGTAGCATGAAGTAATAGTTTGAATATTTGAATCCTATTTGTAATAGCTGACAAAGTTATTAATATACATTTAATATATCACCTATGCTTCTTAAGCCCAGAAATAAATATATACTTGAATTTAATAATTAAAGACATTCAAATGTATTTCTATTAAATATACATTTCATTAAAACTTTTCAGTTATATAACTGAGGTACTTTTAAATGAAAATTATCATTATATTTGGTATTAATATTTATTCACAGTTAATATAATTATTTATAATGATGTTACTTCTCAATAGCAGGAAAAATATGCTAACAGAAGGTAGCATCATTCATTAATTCATTCACTTACATAATTATCGATTAAACAAATATTTATTGAAGATCTATCACATACAGAAACTATGCTACATATTAGAGGTTTAAAAAAATGGTCTCGTTCCTCAAGACATTGCATTTGACTAGATATAAAGTTATTTTATTTATTTATTTATTTATTTATTTATTTATTTATTTATTTATTTATTTAGAATTGGGAAGGGCAGAGGGAGAGAAAGAATCACCTCACCACTGTGAGATCATGACCTGAGTTGGAATCAAGAGTTACAAGCTGAACTGACCCAGCCACCTAGGCTCTCCGAAAGTTAATTTATTAAAATACAAAATAGGAAATGTTTTTAAGCCAAATTACATTTATACTTGAAGACTTAACTTTCCTTGAAATTCTTCCATATTCTTTAAACTTCTATTGGGGCGCCTGGGTGGCTGGTCGGTTAAGCGTCCGACTTCAGCTCAGGTCATGATCTCACGCTCCGTGAGTTCGAGCCCCGCATCAGGCTCTGTGCTGACAGCTCAGAGCCTGGGGCCTGTTTCAGATTCTGTGTCTCCCTCTCTCTGTGCTCCTCCCCTGTTCATGCTCTGTCTCTCTCTGTCTCAAAAATAAATAAACGTTAAAAAAAAAAAAAATTAAAAAAAAAATAAATAAATAAACTTCTATTATAAACCTGTTCATTGGTTTCTAACAGCACTAAAATTTTTCAACACTAGACTTTTGGCATGAACTAAAATACAGTTGACTCCTGAACAGCACAGAGGTTAGGGGCACTAATACTGCACTGTTGAAAACCTGCATATAACCTTTTTTTTTTTTTTTTTTTTGAGAGAGAGAGTACAGGTGAATGCAAGAGTAGGGGAGGAGCAAAAGGACAGGGAGGGAGAGAGAGAGAGAGAGAGAGAGAGAGAGAGAGAGAGAGAATCTAAAGCAAACTCCATGCTCAGCACAGATCCCAGCTCAGGGCTCGATTCTATGACTCTGGGATCATGATATGAGTCAAAATCAAGAGTCAGATGTTCAACCAACTGAGCTACCTAGGCAACCCTGCATATAACTTTTGGCTCCCCAGAAACTTAACTACCTATAGACTGCTGTTGTCTGGAAGCCTTCTCAATAACATAAATAGTCAATTAACACATATTAACACAATACATATTAACATGCATGTTATATGCATTATATACTGCATTCTTACAGTAAAGTAAGATAGAGAAAACAAAATGTTATTAAAAAATCATAAGGAAGATAAAATACATTTAAAGTATTGTACTCTATTTACCAAAAACAAATCCATATGTGAGCAGACCCAGGCAGTTCAAGCCTGTGTTGTTCAAGGGTCAACTGTAGTCTTAATCTTAGCACAGGTCTTCATATTTAATTACTCTGAAATAAGATTAACATTTTAGTAATAGACTGATAAAATCCATGAGTAAAAACTAGCCATTTGGAGTATCAGAAAAGAAACTTTCTAGAAAACAAGAGTATCAAAATCCATCAGAAAGAAAAATGGTTGGGTTTATCTGAAAACCAAAATAAATTGTATATAGGAAGGCAATATTCATGAAGAAAATGAATGGAAAGAAAGGATGTGGCCAGATCACAAAGCACATCATAAAAAACATGGAATTATTTTGAAATTGCATCAGTTTCCTAGATCTGCTAAAACAAAAGTATCACAAATGGGTGGCTTAAAAGAACAGAAACATATTATTTCACAGTTCTGAAAGCTAGAAGGGCAAAATCAAAGTGTTGATGGGGTTTATTCTTTTTTGGGGTTCTAAAGCAGTCTGTTCTGTGCTTCACTCCTTGCTTCTGATGATGACAGGCACTTCTTGACGTTCACATGAGCGTCTTCTCTGCGTGTCTGTGTGCCCAGATTTCATTCTTTTTATAAGGACCCTAGTCATATTGTATTAAGAGTCCACCCAATTCTAATATGACCCCATTCTAACCAAATTCAAACAATTCACATTTAAAGCATGGGTTGAGAACCTATTTTCAACATTTAACATTTTAGATTTTCATCCCTTGATTATTCCATTAAGCACTAATGGAACTTCCACTGGTGTGGAAGAATTTTGCAGATGGAATTAAAATTCAAGTCACTTTACTTCAAAATACAGGGATTATCTGGATGGTCTGGTCTGATCAGGTGAGCTCCTCAAAAGCAGAGTGTTCTCCGGATAGGAGTAGAAGAGGGTGTTAGATCATTAAAAGACACTGGGGAGTCAGTGCGTTATTCTTGACTTTGAAGATGGCAGGGCCACATTAAAGTAGATGCGATATGTCTCTAGGGGCTGAGAGTGACTCCCAGATAACAGCTAGCAAGGAAAAAGGGACCTCAGTCACACAACCCCAAAGAAATGAATTCTGTCAACAAGACTGAACCAGGAATAGGATTCTTCTAGAGAACCTACAGAAAGGAATCTTGAAGACGTCTTGATTTTGGCCTTGTAAAACCCTGGGGAGAAAATGAAGTCCCACTATACTAGATTTCTGACTTAGACAATTAAAAAAACAGATGATTTTAAGTCATATGCCACAATAGAAAATAATACAGTTTTGGCCTATGCGTTAGGTTTGTCTTTTTGCGGTTTGTCTTTTGTGGTTATTTCTGTCTACAAAATATATAGTTAAACCTTGAACAATGTGGGTTTGGATTGCATGAGTCCAGTTATACACGTTTTTTTTTTCAGTACATGCAGTACATATTATAAATATTTTCTTTTTTTATGATTTTCTTAATATTTTGTTTTCTCTTATTTTATTGTAAAAATACAGTATATAATACAGATGACATACAGAATATGTGTTAATACACTATTTATGTCATCAGTAAAGCTTTTGGTCAACAGCAGTCTATGAGCAAATTTGTGGGAGAATCAAAACTTATATGCAGATTTTCAGCTGCACGGGGGTTGACACTCCTAATTCCCAGTGTTGTTCAAGGGTTAAGTGTATAGCAGTAGGTGTCAAGGAAAGAAATTTCAGTTTCAATTTTTTTTCTTTTAATTTCCTACTTGAATACTTTTTTTAAAAAAAACTTATCCAAGTAGGCTTTATAGTATTTTTTTAAATTTATTTATTTACTTTGAAAGAGACAGAGAGGGAAAGCGGAGGAGGAGGGGCAGAGAGAGAGAGGAGAAGAGAGAATCCCAAGCAAGCTCCATACTTGTTAGCACACAGCCTGATTATGTGACTCAATCTCATGAACCGTGAGATCACGAAACCAAGAGTCAGACCTAACTGACTGAGCCACCCAGGTGCCCTGGTCTTAAAGTATTATAACAAATTTCTATTACAACAAATTATATAAAATTTAAATGATGTTGTATATGGTGTGTGATGTGAGATATGTGGTATATACTATGGGCTGGATCATTTTTCCCCTATTTAAAACTAAAAAATGATTTTTTTATTAAAAAAAAAAACTTACCATGCAAATATAATAAATTCTTGTTAAATAACACACTGAAGCCAAGAGAAGATTTATATTTTCCTAGATATAAGCTTGATAAATATCATTTAAATACAGGCAGGAATTTATTTTAATCAATTTTATTTATAATATGAAAGTTTATTTATATGCTAAGTAGTACAATTAAAAAAAAGCCAAGGCATTATCAATAAAAATACAGGTTAAGACATAATTTTACATAAGACTTCAAAAATATTTTCTTACTGAATAACATGATCAGCTTCAAATATAAGCTACTGAATTATTAGGCATATAATTGGCTTCCTAATCTCTTTTATGGGCCTCTATATCCATAACATGTGTTATTATTAAATGGAATTTGCTTTTTTATTACAAAACCTGTCCTTGTTTTTTTGGTTACACAAATACTCAATTCTAGGCAGAATTTAAATCAGCACAGAAAACAGAAATAAGGTCATTTTTCTCCTTGGTCTTGATGCTTGTTAAAGTAGAAAATGCCTGTTCCCATATGTATGATGCTGAAAACTACAGCAAAATATTCATAGCCTTCCTGTGAATGTCAACACACCCTCTTTCACAGAATTCCAGAACTTGTGTAGAGGCAGATCAGCAAATTTCATCTTCACTCTGTCCTCAGTCTGCAGGTCACAAAGTTCCTCCTGCCTTCTCCGAGTCTAATTCTCAGTCTGAGCAGATTCAGAAAGAGGGTGTCTTACCCGTTCATACCTTGGCATTCAAAGGGAAGGCACACCCCACTCACTTCTCTCCTGTAGCTCTTCCTGGTGGTTGTCAAGAACACCTGAGACTTGCTGATTCCCTTTCACGAAGTCAAGTCCTAGCAGGAGTGGAAACATGTTAGTTTCCTTTTGCAGTGGATTTTTACAGAGATCCGGATTCCCTTTACAACATTTTCTGCAAGACCTCACAAAGACCTGTTAAACTCGTCCACGTGTGGAAACGCATCTGCTAAGCAGACTGGTTTCAGCAGCCATACTTCATCTTGAGATTCTCCACGGAGTAGGTCTACCACCGTCTTGAGGGTACTCGGACTCACCTATCTGTTGCAATGCCCAGCTGGGAACTGTCCCTCTGTTAAGCCACCAGATTTCCACGTGGAGCAAGTTTATGTGCTCTTTGACCAGGTGTGCACCTGTTTTTAAAACAATCTCAAGTAGGGGCGCCTGGGTGGCTCAGTCGGTTAAGCGTCCGACTTCAGCTCAGGTCAGGATCTCCCGGTCCGTGAGTTTGAGCCCCGCGTGGGGCTCTGGGCTGATGGTTCAGAACCTGGAGCCTGCTTCCGATTCTGTGTCTCCCTCTCTCTCTGCCCCTCCCCCATTCATGCTCTGTCTCTCTCTGTCTCAAAAATAAATAAACGTTAAAAAAAATTAAAAAAAAAACCAATCTCAAGTAAATTGGTCTTTGTTTAGTAAAGTATTTTTGTAGCATCATTCATAACTTTTTTTTTCTTTTTTTGGATTTTCACTGCCCAGAATGTTTATCCCAACATTTTTTGATGAAGAAAGTATTGTGACATTAGGATTTTCTTTCATTTAAAGAGATATAAACCCTCTCATGGAATCAAGCATTGCTAAAGGCACCATCAATACAAATGTCAACACACTTTCTCCAAGACAGAAGTTTTGTTTGTGGATAAAAAGAAACACATTAAAAACATCTTGTCCTTTGCTCATATCAGCCTGCTCTTTGCAGTAGAAAAAAAAAAAAATTCTTGGATCTCACCTTCATTCACAAATCTTATAAATGCTACAGCATGACATTTCCTGGGGAAATCTCAGAATTCATCAACAGGGTAGAGGAGCTGTTGTTTTTCAGATTATTACACAAAACTTCTTCAGCATGAGGTGACATGATATTAATATGTCTATTATCAGACTGTTCGAGAGTGAAACGTTTCCAAATTCTCATACTACATCCTGTCCTAGCGTTTTCATCACTATAATTTTACATACTGGCATTACTCGTTTCTCACCTACTGTGTGACTTTTTCATCTCTGGCAATAAGTTTGGATACCAAGTAACTTGCTTCCTGAGACTTTTCACTAATGTGGCTTTTTAAAATGAAGACTTTAGTTTGTTTTGTGATTCTAGTGTCCATTTACAATAATCAACACTCTAAGTTTCAGAAGGCTGTGACTTGTGATGAAGTATATTTTTAATTTTGCTGGAGCCATTTCTGCATTTTTAGTTTATTTGCCACAGATGATGCACAGGGAAATGGGAAAATTGGCTTATTGGCCCAGGAAAAGCCCATGAATAAGAAATTTTCATTGTGACAACATGTTTTTGTATGTGTTCCTCTGTACCCTTCTGAAACGACTCAGGTTATAATTGTGCATCGCCAACATTTTAGGGATTATTCTTTGGCTTGGATCTGGAATCCTAATCTTTCTTTCACATCTCATCCTCGAAATCCACCACTCCCAACTCTCAGACATCTTTGTTAAAAAAAAAAAAAAAAAGACTGATAAGATATAAAAAATACCTCACAATATAATTCACTTCTAACCTACGTAATCTACATTATACAATGTTTGCAACAATAGCAATGGTCAAAGTGAAAGTTTGTTGCAACATATAGAATTTCTTTCTTTGGAATTAAACTTCCCTCTGACTTTCTTTTACATGTAGAGCATGCCAGCTCCCGTGATTTTCCTAAGCTGGTCAGCAGTGCCTAATAGGTGGTTAGGGTAAGTGACTTGGGAGGGAGAATCTGATGTCATGGGCTTCTTCCCCTCCCTTTGGTGTAGTCAGGGCTTATCAGTTATAAACAGCCTCTCCTATGTGGCCACAAAAACTGATAATGAGCACAACCAAATGAGCACAGTGCTTTTGCGCACTGCTCTATAGGAATGGAAATCAAAAACAAAACAAAACTCTTAAAATGTGATAATAAGCTGCTCCATCAGAGTGAATGCTAAGATCTTGCACAAAGGACAGAAAATTTTTTTGTGTGTCTTATGATCATTGATACCACCCATAACAACATTTCATGTGCACCCGGAACCCTGATTTAAAAAATAAATAGATAAACTAATGTACGCCCACATTGATTAACATCAGTTATTTATCATAATAAGTTCTATTTATCATTAATATTTATGGTAATTATTGGATCCTTGTTTTAATATATACATTTGATATTTGAGAATATCATTTTAAGTGCTAAAATATCAATAAAAGTCATAAAAACTTTATGTGTAAAATAATCTGTTCTGTGAATTGTCCAGTAACTATCTATGATGATTTAGAACTAAGACACATAAGCCTATAATCAGATTGACAATGATGTTGGGAAACTCATATCTCTATGGATACTATTCCACAAATCAAGTAAGAAGAACAGTAATATTAGATAGGCAGCTTCATCAAGATTGTTTCCACTTTAATGCATGCTATTAGAGTTCCAGCAGTACAAGCAGGCCTTCAATAGCAGAACCTGCTTTATTATTTTTGTCATAAATTCTTATTTTTTTTCTTCTTTCTTACCCCTCTGGAAAGTTATTCAGACATTTTACGAGATAAGGTTTTATGAAACTCTATACTGTACATATCATTACAACTAAATCTTATTTTACTGTCCTTCTCAAAAAGTGAAACCACAAACTGTCACTACATTAATCAAATCACAGCAATACTCCCTATTCAAGTGAAGCTATGGTTGAGCTGAAGATATCAAAACTTCACTAAATCACAATACAGATATTGTAGCACAAACATCAAAGTGGAATTTATTTGTGCCTGAAGACTCCAACTCCATCATATCCACCAGTCATCGTGTCCATTACTGACTGGTTTTCAAGGTCAGAGTGTTAGTTAATATGTTCAATGTTGGCAAATGCCCTAATTCTAACACTAAAATCTGTAGATGTCATTAAACTGGAATACAATTACATGCAAAGCAAGTGTGAAGAATTGTTATATTGGCACTCTGTGATTCACCAAAATGTATTGACGGACTTCAAGTTAAGCATATATATCTGTACTTGTATTTTCTGAGTTCCTAATATTGAGCCAATTACAGCAGGAGACTTGCTTTTGAAATTAATGATTCAGCTTGTCCTCAATGTGACTACACATAAGAATCAAGAGTAAAAATTAAAATAAAGAAACAGCTATATAATTATCAGAACCCACCCAAACAACACATGAGACTCTAAGACTAAGTACCAAACACAGATTTTATAAAGCTCCACAAATGATAAAGCACAAAAATGTTGAAAAGATGGGGTGGAATGGGGGCTAATAAACTGGAATGGAAGCAGAAAAAAAAAAAAAAAAAAGTTGAAAATATCCAGACCAAATAATGTAAACATTTAAATCCCATCTTTGTACAATTAGCAAATAAGCAATTACATTTATGGTAATTCTGACAGAGCTGGTGTGTCAGTCACTCACTCTTTCATTCATTCATTCAATCAGAAATTCATGCATGAAATTGTAATTAAATCATTATCACATACATTATACTCTAGGAAATGAAAATGCAAGGATGAATCAGGCACAGTTCCAACTCTCAAGAAGCTCGCTGTGTTATGGAAGACAAGCACATTAAAAAAAATTATAATGCAATGTGTTAGCAGCAATCATGGAAGTATTGCAATGCAAAATAAATAAATAAAAATGGAATATATAAGTGTGATCACAGCTGTACCAAGAAAGTAGAGAGGAAGAACACTTAAATATGTTTGAGATGTTAGAGACTTGAAGGATGATTTACACCTTTTTTTTTTTTTTTAATTTAAGTACATGTGAAGGAGACAAGTAGAATGCATCTTCAGAAGCAATAGAAGGAAGAGCAAGAGTTGGATATGGTTGAATGGTATACATTTGTTTAGAGATTACAAAAGATGCATCTGGAAATAAGTCCTTGTACATCATGTTGGAGATTTTTAACTTCATTCACTACACCAGCTATAACAACAATTCGAATATACAAACAGGTAAAGTAAAAGAAAAGAAAGTTCAAAAACAAGAGAGCAAAAAAAAAAAAAAAAAGATAGAAATGAAAAGATGAGAGCAATCCTATAAAAATGTCGATTTTGTAGTTTTACAAGTAATATCAGGAAATAAAATCTTCATTGGCACCATTATTTCAAAACCTTAAAAGCTAGTTTATAATCACAAAAGTAGAAAATAACGTAAAAACAAAGTAATTTAATGAAGTGAACATATTCAGTTTTACACCCAACTTGTAACATTGCCTTTTTTGTTCTCTTCTGTCTAAAGAGAAGTAAAAAATTCATGAGGGTTTTGGGAATCACTTGGGGGACTTGAAAACTTTTAAATCTGGGGCAAAATTAGATTTTATTTTTATCAAATCAATTCCATCAGAGTGGAAGGAACTACGGTGGGGACAAGAGTACTTCTTTTCTCCCGAATTGTTAACATTACATTTGGGTCAATTTGCATTTTGAAAATTTTTAACTTCTTTTTAGCCAGAGGGTACAATTTAAAGGATCAACTTTTAGAACCAAATTGTTTGCATCAGGTTCATTAATTTACCATTTTCTTCATAGGCAAAACTGCCTGTTTCAAATCACTAACAGCAGAATGGCAATCACATTGAATGGCATTTTTCAAAAAATAAAATCATCCACTATATAGTAGCATGTTTACAATGAGTGGTTGAATACACGAGAGTCAATATATTATATGAAAATATATAAAAATTATCTGATTTTTTCACTGTAAATGAAAATAAGAAAGATTACTGTTTTCATCACCAACAGATTTTTAAAATTATGTTAGTAAGCACCCTTCATAAGGAATCAGTGTTTTCTGACTCTACCAACCAATAAATTTCTAGCTTTTACCCTATAGTATATATAGCAGGTTAACTTGCAGTATAACAGTTTTCTGTTCTTTTTACAACTGACAAAAGTGATGAGTTTAATTAAATTCTATATATTCTATGTAGATTTTTATGCAAAATTACTCTAAACAAAGTAACGTGATTTATATAAAACTCTCACCAATGATAAATACTTCATTAGAAATTTTCCATATGATGAATGAACAGGATATAAAATAGTTTATATGAAAAATTAGAATAGTCTTAAGACTGAAATTTTAATGTTAAAATGTATGGCTAATATATTTTTTAGCTAATGTTTTTTTCAGCTCAGTTTTGTCTGTTTTACATTTTCAGAATTAAGAATATTATGAAAATAATATTAATAAGAAAATAATTTTGTCGGGGCACCTAGGGACTCAGCTGGTTAAGCATCCAACTGTTGATTTCAGCTCAGGTCATGATCTCACAGTTTATGGATTTGATCCCTGCATCAGGCTCTGTGCTGATGGCAGGGAGCCTGCCTGGGATTCTGTCTTCCTCTCTCTCTGCTCCTCCCCTGTTTGCTCTCCATCTCTCTCCCTGTCTCTCCAAAATAAATAAATAAACATTAAAAAAAAAAAAAAAGAATATAAGAATATTGTCAATATGTCTAAGAAAGTATACCAAACAAAATCTCAATATTATAACTCTATCCTTTCTGGTCACAGATAAAGAAGTCTATAATTGCAAAATGGTACTAACTTTATCATCCATGAAAGGGGATGACTCTTACACTGCTGAACAGTATTTTACTTACACTTAATTATCAATCATATATCATAGTTCAATAAAAATGAAAATTTCTAATGACATCAATTCTAGAATTTTCAACAGAGTTTAAATGAGTTATTATAAATATTACTTCCTTATACACTTTTTACGGGTCTTAACTTTTAGCTAATTGTGTATATTTCCATCTTTATTTCTATTAATTAATGCTATAGGCTGTAAAAATTCAGTAAACCTAAGTAATTATTCATAAGAAAATATTTTATGATGTAGCTATATATAATCTTGATCAGAGAGAGGAAATATTTCCCAAACATTTGTCAAAATTCTCCTGATTAAAATGAAAAACAGTTCCTCAGTTGTCAGTGGACTGTAACAACCATATTGCCAAAAGTTTTTGCTGAATCTACTGTAAAATACCCCCTCCTTTTTTTTCTTCCTTCTAGAAATACACATTTCTACATGGGCTTGGTTCCTTTTTTTTTAATTCTTTAATATGCTCTAAATTTTTAGGGATAATTATTAGCTTAATTTAATAGAAACACTCAACTAGTCAACTGCATGTTCATCCAGTAGCATATTCACTTGTATGGTATTAAAGTATTTATAGATGTACATGTATTATATGATATGTATGTATATATTTAATGTGACAAAACTGAATCTTACACTTTGTTAAAATGTGCGTTAGAATGAAATTAGATTCCTAAATGATTACAGTTAAATAAAAAAATTACATATTTTGGAATCATAGAACAGTCTTCAGTCTCCCCAAAATAAAATATAATTTGTTGTTTAATATCAAAAACTGAGCAAAAGTAAGTCATGCCTGCTAAAACTATGACTAGTGTAAGCAGCAAGGAATATTTTTCTAGTCAGCCTGGGCTGCTATAACAAACCATAAACCGGATGGCTTAAACATCATTTATTTATCATGGTTCTGGAGGCTGGGATGTCCAAGATTAAGGTTCCTATTGAGCATGTTTTTCTTGACTTACAGATGGCTACCTTTTCACCATGTCCTCACATGGTGAACAGAGACAGCTCTGATCTCTCTTCCTCCTCTGTTAAGGACACTAATCCCATCACAGAGTCTCCACCTTCTTGGTCTCATCTAACTGGTTGCTTGCCAAAGGCCTCACCTTCAAATACTATTATGTTAGGCTTAAGGCTTCAGCATATGAATTGAGAAGAACATAAGGCAATCAATTCATAACAAAACTTTTTGGCTAGGCAAATTTAGTTTAATTTTATGGTTTTCTTTCATTGGAAAATCCAAGAGTAGCTCAAAGATAAGACAAAAATCACATGAAGTAGAATTCCATTGTTTTCCCTGTAAAGTTGCAAAGTATTATAAAACTAGTGCCTTATGGCATTAAATATATTCTAAATCTAGCATTAGTGGAGATTCCCAGATTGCACTTCTCAGATGAATGAAAACTCTTACTTATAAAGCATAACACCAAGAAAAATTTGCATTCAAATGTTGATGTTCTCATGGAAGAACACTAAAGTACATTTTCATACCTCAATGGTACAGGACTGTAAAAAAATATATATTTACTTCCTATATTGGCATTTCTTACATGTAATTCCTTTTCAGAATGAGTATTTGATCATAAGACCCAGTCACAAGTAAGCAGATTACCATATTTTACCACAATTTTTAAAAGACCACTTAAAATAATGGTGGATTATTTTGCAACAGGGGAAAAATATCTATGTGTGAACATTCACACTTCTCTACTAACTCTTACACAAAAATAGGCACAAAGATCAATGGAACAGAATAGAAAACCCAGAAATGGACCCACAACTATATATATAGTTAGCTAATCTTCAACAAAGCAGGAAAGAATATCCAATGGAAAAAAAAAAATACAGTCTCTTCAACAAATGGTGTGGGAAAAACTAGGCAGTAACATGCAAAAGAATGAAAATGGACCATTTTCTTACACCATACACAAAAATAAATTCAAAATGGATGAAAGACCTAAATGTGAGACAGGATATGATAAAACTCCTAGAAGAGAACACAGGCAACAACCTCTTTGACCTCGGCCATAGCATATTCTTACTACACACATCTCTGGAGGTTAGGGAAATAAAAGCAAAAATGAACTATTGGAACTTCATCAAGGTAAAAAGCTTTTGTACAGGAAAGGAAATAATCAACAAAACTAAAAGTCAGCTTATGGAACAGGAGAAGATATTTGCAAATAACATATATGATAAAAGTTTAGTATCCAAAATCTATAAAGAACTTATCGAACTCAACACCCAAAAACAAATAATCCAGTTAAGAAATGGGAAGAAGACATGGATAGACATTTTTCCAAAGAATACATACAGATCACCCACAGCCATGTGAAAAGATGCTCAACATCACTCATCATGAGGGAAATATAAATCAAAACTACAATGGGATATCACCTTAGACCTGTCAGAATAGCTAAAATTAACACACAAGAAACAAGAGTTGTTGATGAGGATGTGGAGAAAGAGGAAGCCTCTTACCCTATAAGTGAGAATGCAAATTGCTGCAACCACTCTGGAAAACAATATAAAGGTTCCTTCAGAAGTTAAAAATAGAAATACCCTAGGACCCAGCAATTGCACTACTAAGGTATTTACTCACAAGGAAATTCTTAACCGAGTTGCTAAAAAAAAAGAAATATGGAAAACAGAGAGGGAGAGGAAAAGAAAAGCTGAATGACACTATCACTGAAAGAATTCAAGGATTTGGCAAGTAAGAGACTTGGAAGAAATAAAGAAGGCATAGAAATTGGGAAGGGAAGGGACTTTTGAGAAATGTAAAGAATAGAGTTATATTCTTTAAGAAATGAAAAACAAATGAAATTCCAGTTATCTTCACCAATATTTTGAATTCATGCAAAAACTAATCCACGTAATAAAACCTCACACTGGTAAATGGTTTTATTTGGCAATAATTTTCATTTGCTACTATGCAACTTTGGGTCCAAAGGTGTTATATTCAAGGTATCCTTGACTAAAAATAATTCTTGAATAGCATGAAAAGATGGTTCTCGAATAACATGAGAAAACAAGAGATAGTAGAGAAAGTATTCTGTAGTTGGAGGTGTAAATTTGGGGTAGTTGATGGTCAGAGATTTCGTATACCAGCTAGAAAATTGAAGCTAAGTATAACATAATATGGGTTCACTAAATTGTAGACATCTAAAATTCTTCTGCTAAAAGTGTTATGCTTTAATTAACATTTGGTGTTGAGATAAGTTGAAACTATGGTGGTTGATGTTTTATTTTACTCTTTGAGGTCAAATACTAAACAGCAAAAGAGCGAGAAATACAAGCAGTCATATAAGGCAACCAGAAAAGTCAGAAATTCTCCCTCCAAGCCATTTTATTTTATTTGAAGATGTTGTGATGCATGACACAATCTACATGAATTCTCAGAAACTGTGGAAAACCTTTTAAAACTCACAGCCTCCCCCTTACTCATAAACTACACCGTCCCTGTTTCATTTCTTTAAAGCTGGAAAAACTAACACCATCCTATAGTATACCTTAAATAGTGCATTTCCTTTACCATATATGGTTATTTGGTTGTAGACAAAAGAAACTGGAAATTTTGAATAAAGTTTGGATGTATTTTAAGGATCTAAGAAGAAATAAAGAATTAAATGAAAATTTTAAACCCAGCACCAGATAGGACATGATCCAGAACGTTAAGTGGTCTTAGAGGCTAAAGATGAGCAAAGCACATTTCTCTATAGCCCAAGATGGCCTTATCTAATGTGGAAAAAAAAAAATTAATTTTTCAAGAGAGTTTTTGTCATGTTTTCCGCTTGTTTTTTTTAATGTTTTGAAAGAGAGAGACAGAACTCAAGTGGGGGAGGGGCAGAGAAAGAAGAAGACACAGAATCGGAAGCAGGCTCCAGGCTCTGAACTGTCATCACAGACCCAGATGCAGGGCTCAAACCCATGACCCATGAGATCGTGACCTAAGCTGAAGTCAGACACTTAACCGCCTGAGCCACCCAGGAGCCCCTAGCATGTTTCTCCAAAAGAAAAGTGAATGTTTTCTGGGTGCTTAAAAAGCAATAAATATCTAATGTAATCTACATGTATATGTTCAACTTTTTCAAAACAGTAAGTGCGTAATTTTGGTGAGACAATGCCTAAGAGAGTAATTTTATAGATGTGCAAAGGTATGCTTCCATGATGATTTCCTCACAACTTAGTGAAACATTCTACTACCTTTGTCTCAGATGTATTTACAATCAGTGACTGACATTTTTTCTGTTGATTTCAGATGTTTTTCTTTAACTTAATACACTTATCTTTTTCTAATCTTTCCTTCCCGATTTTCTATGTCATTGAGAACGATTAAAGTACTCTAATCCACCCATCCATAGTTGCAACATGTGATAAAATACTAGTATTGAAATTCAGCACTGTGGTGTATTTATCCTTTCAACAAGTATTCTTTTAATGTTTTCTATATAGTAGCCATCAATGTAAGTGCTAGAGAATTATCAGTGAGCAAAACAAATGAAAATCCTTCCCTTATTCTTGATAAAAATATACTATGGTGTAATGGGAGCTTTTACAGAATATATTTTGCTGTGTTTATTTCACAATTATGTAACTACAAATGCTCTCAATTTCTATTGAAAATTATAAATTATAAATTTGTCACATAGGGGTGTCTGAGTGGCTTAGTCAGTTGAGTGTCCGACTTCAGCTCAGGTCATGATCTCATGGTTTGTGAGTACAAGTCCCACATTGGGCTCTGTGCTGATGGCTTGGAGCCTGGAGCCTGCTTCAGATTCTATGTCTCCCTCTCTCTCTGCCCTTCTGCTTCTCGCGCTCTGACTCTCTCAAAAATAAATAAACATTAAAAAATTTAAAAAAATACAGCCATTATAATTTTTTTTTTTTGTAAAAATCAGTGTTTAAGTCTATATTCTAGTATGCATCAACTGACAGTGAAGAAAATTGGAGATCTTCTGCAGTTAGTGAAATGATATTTTTTCTATTCTGGGAAACAAATGGCCACATGTCATTGTCTCCCCAGATCTATCTTGGTGAACATATTATAAATCTTCATTCCCTTCTTCCTTCTTCCTTCCTTCCTTCCTTCCTTCCTTCCTTCCTTCTTTCCCCCCTCCCTCCCCCTCTCTCTCTTTCTTTCTCTACTCTTTTCTTCTTTCTTTCTTTCTTTCTTTCTTTCTTTCTTTCTTTCTTTCTTTTTCCTTCATTTCTTTCTTTCTTTCTCTTTATTTAAAGTATAATTAACATACAGTATTACACTAGTTTCAGGTATACAACATAATAATTCAACAATTCCGTACACTTCTCAGTGCTCATCAAGTTAAGTGTACTCATAATTCCCTTTATCTATTTCATTAATCCCCCCACCCACTCCTTCTCTGGCAACCACTGGTTTGTTCTCTATATCCAAGGCTCTGTTTTTGTTTAGTTTGTTTGGTCTCGCATTTTTTTGTTTTGTTTTGTTTTTTTAAACTTCACATATAAGTAAAATCATATGGTATTTGTCTCTTTCTGACTTATTTCATTCAACATTAGAATATCTAGGTCCATCTATGTTGTTGCAAATGGCAACATTTCATTCTTTTTTATGGCTGAAAAATATTACAGTGTGTGTGTGTGTGTGTGTGTGTGTGTGTGTGTGTGTGTATCACAGCTTCTTTATCCATTTGTCTATGGATGGATACTTGAGTTGCTTCCCTATCTTGGCTATTGTAAATAATGCTGCAATAAACATCAACCTTTTTAAATTAGTGTTTTTGTTTTCCTTGGGTAAATATCCAGTAGTGGAATCACTAGATTATATGAGAATTATATTTCTTTTTAAAGTTTATTTACTTTTTTTAGCAATCTCTACACCCAATGTGGGGCTCAGATTCACGACCTTGAGATCAAGAGTCACATACTCTTCTGACCCATCCAGGCACTCCTCTACTTTTAATATTTTGAGAAACTTCCTCACTTATTTTCCACAGTGACTGCACCAGCTTGTATTCCCATCAATGAACAGAATGATGTTCATTTTTCTACACATCTTCACCAACATTAATTCTTATGTATTTGACTATAGCCATTGTGACAAGTATAAACTAATATCTCGTTGTGGTTTTAATTTGCATTATGGCTACGTTTTGGTATAAGACACTAAGATGCAACACAACTCATTGTACTTTATACATTTTTAAAAATTATTGTATTTTCATTACAAGTTGCTGAGGCTAAAAATTTTGAAGTCATTCTCACCTCTTCTGTTTGTCTTATACACCACACTGAATATATAATGAACTGTGGTTGGCTCTAACCTGTTTCCATTCTTATTCCCTAACTGTCAATACTTAACAAAGAAGCAGGAGGGATCTTTCAATAAGATAAATCAGATCATTCACTAAAAACTCTCCAATAGCTCCACATTTGGCTCAGGGTTAAGGGTTAAAATCCAAAGTCCTTAACAATGGCTCTATTTACATTGGTTACCTCAATGTGTCTCCGACTTACTTTTCTACTTCTTCCCACATGCTTCAGCCATTTTATCTTTCTTGTCTTTCTAACATGGCAGATATGTTCCTCCTTCAGCACCTTTTCACTGCTTGAACTTTGTTTCTGCTGTGTTCTGCCTCTTCAATATCCACATGGTTCACTTCCTTACCTTGTATAGATCTTTGTTCAAAAGTCACCTTCTCAATAAGGTTTTCCTTGTGCATCCTCTTTAATAGTGCTTCACAGTTCTCTCTCCAGAGTTGCATTCCTGATTCCTCTTATCGTGCTTAACTATCTTTTTTGTCACAAAACATAATCATCTTTTAATGTAATGTAATCTAATCTACAATTTCTAATTACATTTATTGTCTCTCCTTCCACATGAGAACATAAATTCCATGACACTAAAGATGCTTGTCAATTTTTTTTCACTGACATATCCCAAGTGTAGGCACAAACTAGGCATTTGATAAATATATAGGGAGTAAATTAGTGCAAGTGTTTGTATGAAGGAGAAGTTATCTCGTATTATTTTTCCTTTGTTTTATAAACTTTTTAGTAGTATATATCTGGCCAGTGGATTACAAAATTGTCTTCAATTCTAAGAAGGAATACTTTTTTAAAAATCTAGAATGCACCCTTCACTCATTATTTAACAGATATTCAGCTATCTGAAATATACCAAATCCCGATCTAAGGGAAAATAAAAAGGTGAACAAGTTGCACATCTTCCATATCCTCAGGGAAAGTAATTAGGTAATTATAATAAAATATGGGTTAGGGCCATAGCAAAATCATACTGCACTTTAACTTTCTCAAAAGGGCTCACTTTGCCTTTTATTTCTTGGCTTAGTAATAGAAAAGCAAATAGAGCATGGTCTTACGTTACATTATAAATAGAAATATATATGTGTGTGTGTGTGTGTGTGTGTGTGTGTGTGTGTGTGTGTGCATGTGTAATTCAGTTAATGTTAATGACATCAAGGAACATACACCCTCTTCAAAGTATCATAATGCACCAAAAATGTTTCAGAGCTGCAGTTCTCATGGTTAATAGCTACTCAATACAATAATTTATTTGGCACACAAACATGCCTAATAATAACTCTATTTTGGGGGGCACCTGGGTGACTCAGTCAGTTGAGTGTCCCAACTCTTCATTTCGGCTCAGGTCAGAATCTCATGGTTTGTGGGATAGAGCCCCACATCAGGCTCTGTGTTGGAGCTTGGAGTGTGCTTGGGAGACTGTCTCTCCCTTTCTCTCTGTTCCTTTTCCCACCCTCTCACTCTTTCAAAATAAGTATACATTTAAAAAAACACAATTTGAATTACAAGCTTATTTCACTGAGAAAGGATTTTTCATGCTAAGTATATATTATTAACAGGACATAATAGTCTGTCTCATCTTTTGAAAATATTTTGGAAAATTTGCAGCAGATCTTTTATAAATGATTACACCCGCTTGGGTTTTCCTTGTTAAGGGGTACACTACTCTGTCCTGACTCCTCTGCCTGGGGCAGCAGGGTGAGCTCATTTCCTTTGTGCCAAAATTGAAAGCTGACTACCTCTTGGCTCAAGAGTACCTTACTGCTCATCAGGCATTATATTATCCTGCCAAGCACCACAGGAGAGTTATCATGGGGATGCTGCTGATTACTAGGCTGCACTTAGAGCTGATAAATATGCAGATGTGTAGAATATTAAATGACTTTATTAGCAATCAACATATTATGCCATTAGGTTCATCTGTAAGAACAAAAATTAGTAGAAATTCATCTAATACTTTTAAACCAGTCTAATATATTTTAACTCTCTTTTTACTATTTTAAATATAGTTTTTAGGTGGGTAACAGGTAAAGTTATGTGGAATCACCAAAGCACTATGTCCCCACTGTTATCCTCTTTTGAATAAATGGATGTCAGAAACTTACAGTGAAAGCAATTTGATAAGCTGAGTACAAATGTGAGGCAAATCAACATTTTCAGTTCAGTAAATCTGACAACCCAGCGCACACACAAATATAAATGTTAAAATTGAAGACTTTATCCAAAGATAAGTGAAAATGATAAAAGTAGATATCACTTTCTAATTCCATTATTAGACATTTGGCTTACATATAATAAAACTAAGGTGTCCATTTCCCATAGATTTTTTTTGAAACACATCTGAATAATCCCAACTTTGATATTTTTATTTGAATGTATATATCTTGGTTTATTATATTTATTATATTATTTTAAATGATTAGCTTTATTAGAAGTTTCAGAGAATGCTTTGCCATTTTACTGTCAGTAACTATGGTGATTATGAAAGTTTAACAGATAGATATAAGTAAAATCCGTACTATCACATTTCAGAGGGACTAGAACATACAAGATTTCAATAAAGAACTGCAGAAAATATGAGTAAAACATGGAAAGCAAATCTAGATTTCAGATAGATGTTATGCATTTAAATTTAAATAGAAATTGAACTAAAATTTTGGAGCATTAGCCACATAAGTTTGAATATCAGTCTGTTGAGCATTAACTTACAAACAACCAATGAATATGTATTGATTTACAATCAACCAATGAATATATAGTGATATTCAACATTATGTTTATAAGTGAATTTTATAGCCAATCTCCTGGGACATCTGCACCCATGGCAAATCTTTTCCTCTTCACAATGATTCCCTCTGGAAGAGGTTAAAATAAAAGTTTCCACTCAGAACAGCAGTTTTCTATTTTCCTAATCTCCTCTTCTAGATGCCGCTTCCATGCCTCTTTTTGTTACAAATTGAGACCTTATGCCCTAGCTCTTTCTTTCTATGTAATCTATCAAACTCCACTTCTGTTTTGACTTTCACTTTCATATCTATCCCCAGAGTGTACCACTTTCTGTCCTTTCTTGTTAATATTTTGTTTCCTCATTCCATTACCTTTTTGTTTCCTCCCCAATACCCAAAGGGTCTATACCACACCCTCTCTATGACTCCACCTTGCCTGAAGAATGCTTCTTGTATATAACTCACCCAACTACTAACCTGGACCCAATATAAGTCAATGAACTCAATCCTAGAGTGTCCTTTTCACACCACACAGGTATCTAGTTATACTTTCTAATTCAGTTCAGTTCTATTTCCATTTTCTGTATTCCCTATTTCAGAATTTCCCCACTCTCCTCAAACCTCATCCCCTGCACCTAACTTTTTTCTTGGAGGCTGAAATTATTTTTTATTTGACAGAGAACATTGAAGTTATCTGACAGGTTCACATTTAACTATGAGACCCTTAAAGAAAACTTTATTTCATTTATACCCCCAAATTCCTTTTTATACCCATTAGAAGAAAAATACAATTTCCTTTCAAGCACTAATTATTTCACTTGTGTTTATGATCTCATCCTTTCCCAAGTTCTCAGGGTCCTTGAGGAACCTGTATGGCTATCATACTTCTCCTTTATTTTCAGCTCCTTTGTTTTGCATGCTGCATACAATTCAGTATACTCTTTGAAATTAATTAGTATTTCCTTGACTATTCCAGCCTCATGATATGTTCTTACTTTATTGTAAGCTATGCTTCTCAAAAGAAAAAAAACAAGTCATTGTCGTGTAAACCAATAAAACTTGAGTGTGTATGTGTCTAGGGAATAGTTGCAATTGATTATATCAATTGTTCTCAAGACATTTTCTACAACAGTGAGAAACACTAAACATTAAGATTTATTGGAAAATTTAAGAAAATATGAATTATAATACTAAATCTTGTGGTTCAAAATGTAAATATTATATAAATAAAATTATAGAGATGCTAATAAAGACCGAAGTTGCCGAGAAAGACTATACATTCAGACTACTGAAAATTTTTTTGGATTGAATTTATATGGGCCTTATTTCTAAAATAAATAGAAACAAATGCAATACTTAATTAAAATAAGGTAGAAAAGAAAGAAAGACAGATTCAAAGAAGAGTAGGAGAAGGAAATATGTTAACAGCTCACTTTCTCTAGCTCCCCAATTCCATTAATTTTGAGATCCCCAATGCATTGATCCTACCCATTTTCCTGTGTCTTTACATATCTTATTTCTTCACTTTCCTTTTTTATCTAGCTTAAATTCATTGGGCAGTCATCAAAATAGTTTCTTTACATAAAACTTTAACTCTTTTGGTTATCTTACTTAATAATTAACTCCCCTGGCTAAAATACTGTTCTGAGTATATTAAATACGTATCCATTACCATATCTGCAACTGCTTAGCTAAACATGACTGGTGAAAACCACAAAACCATATAGATCTCACATTTTGTGAGTTCAAGGCCCGTGTCAAGCTCTGCACTGACAGAATGGACCCTTATTTTAAATCAGTGGTCACTAACCTTAACAGTTATAACATCCTTCCTAAAGATACATCCTTCCTCAATCTCTAACATCCTTCCTAAATCATTCCTAAATCTATCCCTAAATCTTCCTAAATCTACATTCTTATTCTCCTATTAAATTATCATATCTTTATTTCCCATTTAAACTTATAAAACATACTTCCTTTTTCTCATTCCCAGCTGGTAACTTTGCTTTTGTTTTCCATTAGATAAACAAGCAGTTAAAGAAAACATTATCAGGGCACCTGGATGACTCAGTCTATTAAGGGTCCAGCTATGGCTCAGGTCATGATCTCGTGGTTGGTGAGTCTGAGTCCCACATGGGACTCTGTGCTGACAGCTCAGAGCCTGGAGCCGGCTTCAGATTCTGTGTCTCCCTCTCTCTCTGCCCCTCCCCTGCTCACGCTTGTCTCTCTGTTTCTCTCTCAAAAATAAATAAACACTTAAAAAAAAAAAAGAAAGAAAGAAAAAGAAAACATTATTGTGCTCACACCATTGTACCTACTTACTCATCTACTTATGTCTGTGTCTATGTTGTTTCTCAGTATAAGTTATCTCTCTTTCTAACAAGGGTCAAACTTCCACTTGTGCATTATATTACATCTCTTTCATCCATTTAAGGATGTTGCATCACAACTGCTCTTCTCTCTCACATGCAGCATCAGTTTTTCATGGTCTTCAACATCTTTCCCATAAGCCTTAACATGAGATATTGTTTCTCTTTGAAAATCACTTTTTTTTTTCATTCTTCTCCACCTTTTTTCTCTTTTAGACAAAACTTCTCAAAGGAATTCCACACACCTGAATCCTTTTTCTCATTATCTATTTTCTATCTGATCATTTCCAATTAGAATATCCATGGCGTCACTCCACACTAATTAAAGTCAACAATAAACAGTGCAGTGCTAAATCCAATGGTCACATTTTAATCTTCTTTTTACTGGATCTATTGTCAGCATTTGACCAAATTGGTTATTTCTGTTAACATTCTGAAAATCACACTCTTCTTGTTTTCTTTCCTTTGTACTTTGCTCGTTTTTTTGTTGTTGTTGTTTTGTTTTTTGTTTTGTTTTGCTTTGTTTTGTTTTGTTCCCATTTCCTCATCATCTCCTTACATTCTCTAAACAGTGGAGGGCTCCAGAGCTTACTCCTTGGACCTTTTCAATTTTCTTTCCGTACTAATTTCCTTAGTGACCTCATCCTTTTCATAGTTTTTATATCATCAATATGATCATAATTCAGAATTACATATTTCAGGCTAAACCACTATCGTAAATTTTTGACAGAATGCTTATTCAACTTCTACACTATATAAAAATGCAAATAATATAGAATAACCAAATTTTTTAAAGGATGTATTTGGAGGGGTACCTGGGTGGCTCAGTCAGTTAAACGACTAACTCTTAATTTTGGATCAGGAGACGATCTCACATTTTGTGAGTTCAAGCCCCGTGTCAAGCTCTGCACTAACAGAATGGAGCCTGCTTGGGATTCTCTCTCTTTCTCTCTCCCTCTCTCTCTCTCTCTCTCTCTCTCTCTGCCCCTCCCCTGCTTGTGTGCTCTCTCTCTCTTTATCTCTCAAAATAAATAAACATTTTAAAAAAGGATGCATGTATTTGGAGATATTATACTAGTTGACTTCAAGACTTACTATAAAGCTATGGTAATTAAAACTGTTGCTGTGGAACATTATGAGATGGCTTATGCCCTCCATCCCCCATAAAGCTGTGTTGGAATTCTAACCTCCAGCCCCATAGAATCATAGAATGTGACCTTATTTAGAGATAAAGTGTTTACAGAGATAAAAACATTTTTTAAATGGGCAATTTTTTAATAGACACTTTGCTCTTTCTCCCTCCCTCTCCAGACACACACACACACACACACACACACACACACACACACACATCACTGTAAGCACATGAAGAGAACTCTAATCATCAGAAAAATGTGAATTAAAATCACAAAGAGATACCATTACATACTCACTAAAAATCAAACTCAACTAAAACATTTTGTTGTCCAAACGGTTTTCTCTCTCCAGACCTTTGCTGTAGCTTCAAGGTTTTCAACTGAGCACTGCTGGAAAGGATCAAGATTCAACTGAAAGAAGGGAATGACAATAACTAGTAGGGGGAGCTTGTGGACCAGTCAGTTGTGTTTAGGTTCAAGACAGATTAAATCTCTGCAAGAATTTGGAGTGAGAATCAGGAATTAGGAGCCACAAATGATGCCAATGAGGTATAAGAGTAATTAAAGTTAAGGGTGGTAGTAATCCTTAAAGAATTATCAGATCCTCAGAATTCGTAGGTGATTTTTTTAAGATGATAGTCACTAGCAGGGAAATATGCTTGAATATATTTGCATTAGTTCATTTTACCAATGGATTTAATCCATCAAGTGACAGGCAAAAATTATGTACTATTATGAAAGGCAAGGGTAAGAAACAGTGAATATATAAGAGGTCAGTCAGGCTCTAGACAGTATTATATTTCATATAATTATCTATAAGGTAGTATATGACACAGGTAGCTGAAACATGCCTGCTTTTCATATAAAATGTTGTCCTGTAAAACTTCACCTACAACTGGAGAATACGCTTGACTAGATTTCAAAGAATGAATAGAAGTTGGATAGGTAAATACAGTTAGGGTAGAATATTAAAGGACATGACTTTCAAATTGCACTTCAGAAGGGAAAATTTAAAAAAAATCAGATATGGAAACGGTAGTATGTCCTTTTCTATCTTTCATCAAAGCAACTCTGCTTTTATATATTATATAATGCTTCACATTTCCAGGTAAGATTTCATTCTGACCTAGAGGATAACTCTCGCTCTTTTTACTACTCTGTGTAGATAAAAGAACATAAGTCAATTAGAAATAGTATGCCTACATTATTAAAAGTGCAGATTCAAAATTTGACCAAATCTAAGATTTTCATTGTTTATGACTCCTTCAAAATTACTCTAATAAAGCACATTTTGAATTAGTTCAAGGCAATAGAGTGCCTAGTTTTATTTGTCAGGTGCAAACATCAAGATCATGTGAAATTGTTTTTCAGGATGATGATAAACTATTTTTCCTAATCTGCCTACAGAGATGAACGTGGAAACATTGGGTCTTTATAAGTTAGAAGCTCTTTCATGACTAGTGTCAGAATATCTGACTACTAATAACTTAAACAACAAGAAAATCATTGATTATCTAACAGAGTCTGAAGGTAGATGCCATTATGGAACTCTTTCAGTGGCTTCACTGTGTTTTCAAATATCCAAATCTATGTTGCTATTTTCATTTGGTTGATTTTTTTGTAAGACCTATTACCTCATGGTAAAAAGGTTTCCCTGAAGATCCAGGCATTACATTGTCACATATGTCTCTTTTCCTGTCCTGTTCTTTTATGACTTCTTTACTGAACTAAAGCACAGTGATGTGCACACACACGTTTCAAGGAAAAAGGGAGGAAGTGGCTATGTACTAGGCTAGAACTTCTTCTCACAAAGTATTCTTCACAATTTTCTTTTCCTCTTTTTTTTTTTACTCTTATTTTAGAAATATAAATCAGACCATATATTTCTGTCATAGGAGGTAATGATTGGTGTCAGTCCAGGCTTGCAATCATGGAATCACAGATTTAGGAGATATTCCAGAATTAAAGCAGAGAAAGCCAAAATTTATGATATGGTTAAAATAGATCTACCATAAAAATGAATTTCCCTCTTATAGAAGATGAATGCTTTATAGAAGTAATTTTCCCCTTTGAAACAAATAAAGCTTAAATAAAGTTTATAGTTTATTAATTAAAATTCTAGTTGTCTTTCAATAACTAGAAAAATTCTCTACTGTGAAACCTGTCAGATAAGAATAAAATTTTGATAGAATAAAAAGAAAAACAATTGTATATGAATTTTGTAAAAGTTTGGTATTGTGTAGGGAGACACATATTCTAACAGTAAAATGTTTCCTCCTATAGAAAATGAAAAGATTCTATCAAACTATCAGATGTGTGTTTTCAAAGAACAAAGCTCTTAAGTAATTCCTTAACCAAATGTAATGATTTATTAATACCTAATATATAAATTAATAGCTTGATTCATTCTGATAAATTTATATATTTATTTATTTCTTTATGTAATTAAACACCCAGTGCTCACCATAGCAAGTGCATTCGTTAATCCCCATCACTTATTTTACCCATACCCTTAATCACCTTCCTTCTGGTAAACATGTTTGTTCTCTCTAGTTAAGAGTCTGTTTCTTGGTTAACTACCTCTCTGGGTTTTTCCCCTTTACTCATTTGTTTTATTTCTTAAAGTCCACATATGAGTAAAATTACATGGATTTGTCTTTCTCTGACTGACTTATTTTATTTAGCATAATACTTTCCAGTTCCATCCACTTTGTTGCAAATGGTAAGTTTTCATTCTTTTTTATGGCTGAGTAGTATTCCATTGTGTGTGTGTGTGTGTGTGTGTGTGTGTGTGTGTGTGTGTATGTGTGTGTGTATCACATCTTCTGCATCTATTTTTCAGTCAATGACCACTTGGGCCATTTACATAGTTTGGCTATTGTAGATAATACTACTATAAACGTTGGGGTGCATGTATCCCCTTGAATTACTTTGTTTGTATTCTTTGGGTAAATATCTAATAGTACAGTTGCTGGTCATAGGGTTGTTCGATTTTTAGCTCTTTTAGAGAACTCCATACTCTTTTCCAGAGTGGCTACACCATTTTGCTTCCCACCAAAAGTGCAAAAGGATTCCTGTTTCTCTTCTTCCTTACTAGTATCGAGTACCTGTTGCTTCTTATTGTTGTTCATTTTAGCCACTCTGACAGGTGTGAGGTGATAACTCATTGTGGTTTTGATTTGTATTTCTTTGATGAACAGTGATGAGCATCTTTTCACATGTGTATTGGGCATATGTATGTCTTCTTTTTTTAAAAATATTCTCTTATTTAAAAAAAAAACACATTTATTTATTCATTTATTTAATTATTTATTTATTTTGAGAGAGAGACAGAGACAGAGAGAACAGTGGACGGGCAGAAAAAGAGGGAGAGAGAGAATCCCAAGCAGGCTCCATTCCGTCCATACAGAGTCTGATGTGGGACTCAATCTCACAAAACATTAGATCATGACCTGAGCCAAAATCAAGAGTCAAAATCTTAGCCAATTGAGCCACCCTGGCCTCCCTGTATGTCTTCTTTGGAAAAACAAAATCTATTCATGTCTTTTGCCCATTTTTAATTGGATTATTTGTTTTTTGGGGGTGTTGAGTGGCATAAGTTCTTTATAGATTTTGGACACTAATTCTTTATCAGATAAGTCATTTGCAAATATCTTCTATCATTCCATTAGTTGCCTTTTAGTTTGTTGATTGTTTCCTTTGCTGTGCAGAAACCTTTTTTTATTTAATAAAGTCCAAACAGTTTAGTTTTTGCTTTTGTTTCCCTCGTTTCTGAAGACATATCTAGAAATAAGTCATTACCCTCAATGTCAAAGAGGTTACAGCCTGTGCTCTCTTCTAGGATTTTTATGCTTTCCTCCTCTCACATTCAGGTCTTTCATCCATTTGGAATTTATTTTGTGTATAGTGTAAGAGGTCCAGTTTCACTCTTTTCCTTGTTGCTGATTTATATGCCTATATTTATGCAATTACAATACTGTCTTGATTACTACAGCTTTGTAATGTAAGTTGAAGTCTGGAATTATTATGCCTCTAGCTTTGCTTTTTTTTTTCTCCTTCTTTTCTTTTTTTCTTTTCTCAAGGCTCTTTTGGCTATTCAGGGTCTTTTGTGGTTCCACACAAATTTCAGATTTTTTTTTATCTCTGTGAAAAATTCTGTTAGTATTTTGATGGATTTTGATAAATTGCATTAAATGTATAGATTGTTTTGCATACTGTAGAAATTTTAACAATATTTGATCTTCCAATCCATGAGTATGGAGTGTTTTTCCATTTTGTGTGTGTGTGTCATCTTCAATTTCTTCCATCAGTGTTTTATAGTTTTCATAGTACAGGTCTTTCAGAGAACTACAGTCCAATATTCCTGATGAACATGAATGCAAAAATTCTCAATAAAATACTAGCAAATCCAATACAATAATGCATTTTAAAAAATCATTCATCGGGGCTCCTGGGTGGCTCAGTTGGTTAAGCGGCCGACTTCGGCTCAGATCATGATCTCGCAGTCTGTGAGTTCGAGCCCCGCGTCAGGCTCTGTGCTGACAGCTCAGAGCCTGGAGCCTGTTTCAGATTCTGTGTCTCCCTCTCTCTGACCCTCCCCTGTTCATGCTCTGTTTCTCTCTGTCTCAAAAATAAATAAACGTTAAAAAAATTAAAAAAAAATCATTCGTCACAATCAAGTGGGATCTATTCCTTGGTTGCAAGAATTGTTCAATATTTGCAAATCATTCAATGTGATGCACTACATTAACAAAAGAAAAGAACCACATGATCATCTAAACAGATGCAGAAAAAGCATTTGACAAAGTACAACATCCATTCATGATGAAACCTTTCAACAGGGTAGCATTAGAGAGGACATACCTCAATATAATAAAGCTATATATGAAAAACCCACAACTAATATCAGCTCTCAATGAGAAAAAGCTGAGAGCTTTTCCTCTAAGGTCAGGAACAAGACAGGGATATCTGCTGCCACCACTGCTATTTAACGTAGTACTGGATGTTCTAGCCACAGCAATCAGACAACAAAATGAAATAAAAGGCATCCACATCAACAAGGAAGAAGTAAAATTTTCACTATTTGCAAATGACCTGATACTCTATATAGAAAATGCAAAAGACTCCACCCCAAATCTGCCAGAACTGGTACACAGATTCAGTAAAGTCACAGGATACAAAATCAACGTACAGAAATCCATCGCATTTCTATAAACCAATGATGAAGCAGCAGAGAGAGAAATTAAGGAATAAATCCCATTTATAAGTGCACCAAAAATAAGGAGACAATTACAAATGAACCTAACCATTCTGGTCTATTTTTAAACACAGATTTGTAACTAGAAATAAGATATACTTTTATCTGGGATAAATGTCAAAATGAAAATGGTCAAAACTCATGTGTGCTTATTTTTTATCAGCCCTCGCAATATTTTGTATGCTGTGTATAAAATATTTAGCTAATTAACTATAAAGCATATTGTGCATATTATATAAACTAACCTCAGAAAGCCACACCATACTCTGCAATGCCTGATGTAATAAACAGTATTTTTGAAATTATTCAGATTGTCATTTAAACTGCATTGTGTCAATCTCATCTTGTATAATTAGGCAATAACAATCTACATACAACCATGACACTAGTAACTTTTCAAGTGGTAACTTGAAAAGTTTCCACATGCATCTTCCTTAGCTTCTAAAGAGGAAGGAGGTTTCAGGGAGCACCTTTTGCCTTCAGTTATATCGATCCTAGGAGTATTCTGGACTCTCCATGTCTTCTTGATTTTACTTTTTTGGAGGCTGAAATATGGGTATCTTCTTATATACTCACTTGTTGCCCTGTTTCTGACTAGAAAAAATGAGCAGAAAGTGGATTTCCACTATGTTTATGAGTCTAATGGCTGGAGCATAACATTTGCTGTGGCCCTGTCCTAGGTTGGTATCTTTGTTTTAAGAAAAAATTACAGGTAGAGTTTCCAATCAGGAATATGGAGACTCCACAGGAGGACACACAGAGAACAGGAACACAGAAAACACATAGAGAATAAACATCGGTAATCAGGTGGAAAGCCCCGGGATTTAAAGGAAGCTTCTTGAATATTTAGATCATTGACAATATGAGCCATTTCAGCAAGATCTTTCCTGAGCAAAAATTAAGAACTAATAAGTCCTCTGGTTTCTTCTAACACCTATCCTCAACTTAATAAGGAACGTAGATTTGCCTCATCCACCTCTCTTACCTCTGATGTTCTGTCTCATCTCATCACATTGATGGTATGTATGTGTGCTTGTGCTTGTGAGGGAGGACATGTGACAACTGGGGTCTTTGTGGACCCTTATGTGTGAAGGATGCTATATTTTATTAACCTCATATCCACTTTCACTGAACTGGAGATGAGCCTATGGATGGAAGCTCTTACCCAACTCACCTAGAACCCCCATCACTGTCTGTTCCAGAAGAGTCTCCTTTCTTTCCAAAGAGATCAATAACTTTTCTTGTTTTAATGGTCATATTAAGGGTAGGAGCAAAACCCAGGGGGTCTCTGTCTTGTGATTTGGAAGAGTTTACATCATGTTCATACTCATTGCAATGACTGCCTCTATGTTTCCTCTTCCTATATGTACTTTTGTTCCTTTTCCTCAGTGACCTCTACCACTACCACTCAGGTTATTTGTTTTTCCTGAAAGTCAGAATATTTGGAAACTCAAAGCAAGAGGCTGGTGAGATTTTAGATAGTTTCTGGGTCTTTCCTTATTAATAATGTTCTTCTTAGAAACTTCCTTTGGGGTACCTGGGTGGCTCAGTTGATTAGGCGTTTGACTTTGGCTCAGGTCATGATCTCATGGTCTGTGAGTTCGAGTGCTGTGTCAGGCCCTGTGCTGACAGCTCAGAGCCTGGAGCCTGCTTCGGATTACATGTCTCCTTCTCTCTCTGTCCCTCCCCTACTCATGTTCTGTCTCTCATTCTCTCTCAAAAATAAATAAACATTAAAAAAATTAAAAAAAAAAAGAAACTTCCTTCAAGGAATCTTCACTACCATACATTCATTATGCATGTAAGAAATGTGATCTTTGCCTATCTTTCTCAGCACTAACTGCAACAGCTCTGAAGTCTTACTCCCACCCCTCATTCTTCAATTTAAACTCAAGACAGCCCATCCTTGAAGAAAAATTTGATCTCTGATAGGAGAGGCTTAAACATGTTCTTAGGCTCTGTTGGGCTCAAAAACAGAATATTTTTACATCTTTCTATAATAATTCTATTGAGGTAAGTTTACATAAAATATTATTTGCTCATTTAAAATATGCAATTCAGTGGTTTTTAGTATATACAATACCACTACCAATTTTCAAACATTTCATCACACAAGCAACTCTAGTGCTTTGTATCAGCCAGAACCACTTTTCCCTAAACTCTTCTTTAGGCCTAAGCAAACCCTAGTCTACTTTTTCTATCTATATATTTGCCTGTTGTGGACATTTGAATAAATGGAATCTTTTGATATGTGGTCTTTTCGTGACTGGAATCTCTAACTTAGTATAATATTTTCAAGGTTCATCCACGCCATAGCATGCATGACTATTTCATTCATTCTTGTGACCCAGCAGTATTCCATTGTGTGGTTACATAGCATTTTATTTATCCACGCATCAGTTTATCAACATTTAGGTTGCTTGTATCTTTAGGCTATTACGATAATGCTGTTTTGAATATTTGGATGCAGGTTTTTATGTGATCATGATTTTACTTTTTTGGATACATATCAAGGAACAGAAATACTGGGTCATATGGTAATGATCTACTTAACCTTCTGAGTAACTGCCAGACTGTTCTCCAAAGAAGCTGCATCATTTGACATGCCCACGAGCAATGTATGAGGGTTTGCCATATCCTCACCAGCACCTGTTATTATCTGCCATTTTGTTAAAAGCTATCCTGGTAGATATGAAATGATATCTCACAGTGGTTTTCCTGTGGCTACTGATGTTAAATATCTTTTCATGAACTATTGGCTGTATCTATATTATTCTTGGAGACATATCAATTAGCTCTTTTCCAACTTTTTTGATTGGATTATTTATCTTTAAGTTATAAGAGTTTTTACTAGTTTTTATGCCATATACAAGTTCCCTCTCAGATAACATGATTTGTAAATATTTCCTCCCATCCTGTAGGTGGTATTGCACTTTACTGGTGGCGTTATTGCAACATTAGGCATTTTAAATTTGATATTTTATAATTGATATTTTGATATTTTATATCAAATTATAATGGATAATTTGATATTTCATAAAACTATTGAATTTTATAATTTTTGCTCTTACATTTTGTTTTATGATCCATTTTCAAGTAATTTCTGTTTACGGTGTGAGGAAGACGTCCAACTTTACTGTTTTGCATTTGTCCCAAGACCACTTGTTGAAAAGTCTATTTTTTCCCATTAAATTTTCTTGGCATCTTTGTCAAAGTGAAAAATTAACTGACCATAAATGTATGGACTTATTTCTAGATTTTAAAATTTATTTAATTCACCTCTGATTGTCTTCATACCAATACTGCACTGTCTTGATCACTATAGCTTTATAGTAATTTTTTTGTGATGTTTATTTATTTTTGAGAGAGAGAGAGAGCACAAACAGGAGAGGGGCAGAGAGAGAGGGAAACACAGAATCAGAACCAGGCTTCAGGTTCTGAGCTGTCAGCACAGAGCCTGACGCTGGGCTTAAGCTCATGAACCATGAGATTATGAACTGAGCTGAAGTCAGGTGCTTAACTGACTAAGTCACTCAGGCACCTCAGTAAGTCTTGAAGTCAAGAAGTGTAAGCATTCAAACTTTATTTATTTTCAATATTGTCTTGGCTATTCTGTCTCTGTTATATGTCCATATGAGTATAAATAAGATCAGCTTGTTAATTTACGGGGGGGGGGGGGGGAAGTAAGGTTTTCGTAAGTATTGCATTGAATCAATCTACAAAATATTGTCAACTTAATAATAAATATTCTGATCCATGGGCATTGGGCATCTCCCATTTATTTAAGCATTCCCTGGTTTCTTTCAATGATATTTTATTGTTTTTGGAATATAAATTCTACATATCCTTTCTTTAGGTTACTTCTAGGTGTTTTACTTAATAGTATTGTGCAAATAATTCTCTTCTTATTTCTATTTTCAGAATGTTCATTGCAAGTGTATAGAAATGACATTGATTTTGTGTATTTGATCTTGCATCCTGTAACTTTGCTAAACTAGTTTATTGGTTCTTGTAGTTTTTTAGTGGATTCCTTACAATTTTCTATATATAAGATTGTATCATTTTAAAACAGAGAACTTAATAGTTTTCTAGTCCTCATACCCTCCCCCTTTTTTCATTTTATTTACTAATTCCCTGGTAAAAATAATGTTGAGTAGTGCTACCATGTTGAATAGAAGTAATGAAAGCAGACATTCTTGTCTTGTTCCTGATTTTAAAAGACAGAGGCAGAATTTTGATAAAAGACAAGAAGAAACTCCATAGGCAACCCCTTGCTGTTTTCTCTGTTCTCCCTCAATTAGACAGCAATGATGTCTTCTCTCTCATCTGCTCCAAGGCTACCACAGTGAAAAGAGCATTGCTTGTTCTAGCTTGAATACAGAGTATGTGTAGCATTCCATGCAGTTCAGCTAAAGTGGGAAGTTTCAGCCCTCAAGAGTTGTATAGTGAAAAAAAAGAATAAAACAAATTACAAGAGGAGATACTACCTCAACTTTCCATTTAAATTAAAGTGTTTCTGTGAACAGAGACTTTTCTTCTCTATATTGTGACTTCTTTTTGAAAGAATACATGTAAACATATATACATACAACGACAAATGGAATAAAATATCATATATATATGAATGAAAGTATGTGCATGTAAGTTCTATGCATAAAATGTTACAAAAAAGCTGAGACTATTCAAAAAGTGAAAATAGTAAAAAGAATACAAGTTTCACAGCCACAACTGCATAAGATCCTGATTTTTCCAATTATTACTTTTGTGATTACTTCAGAAAATTACCAACTGCTCTTATCCTTTAATCCTACATTGTAATTCCTAAATTAGAAAAATAGTTTGGGAATTGGAAGTAATGTAAGTAACTTTCCCAGAAGAATGTTAGATACACTAATAATGAGTACAAAGAGCATACATCAAGGCAAACAATAACAAAAATAATTATGTGGCTTATATCTAACTAAATATGTGTTGGGGTAATAGGTCTCAAATTGTTTAATAAACGATTATGGAATTGTGATTATTCAAAAGAAAAAAAAAACACTTATGGGGTCCATACATGTTATTAGTCTTCAACAATCTACAATTCCTGGAATGGCTTACTATGGCTTTCTATGTATACCTGTACAGTGATTTTCTCGAATTCATGTTTCAAAGCCAGATCTACATGTTTCAAAGCCAGATCTTAGTAACTTTTATTGTCTCAGAAATGACTTTGATTTTCTGTAGCATAACTTGAAACTTGTATATGTAAGGGAAAACACAAATAGACAAAGAAAAACATTTCTCCCTGTTGAAAATGAGGGAAGAAACCTGACTTCCACCCCTTCCTTTTCTTAGATCATTTACTTTAGAAAACTTGTCAGTGACCTTGTCTCTTTGAAATACATGTAAATATTTTTAAAAAGTAAAGAAGACTATTGTCAGGGCACCTGGGTGGCTCAGTCGGTTGGGTGTCCGGCTTCAGCTCAGGTCATGATTTCACATTCCATGAGTTCAAGTCCCGCATCGGGCTCTGTGCAAACAGCTGAAGCCTGAAGCCTGGAGCTGGAGCCTGAAGCCTACTTTGGATTCTGTGTCTCCCTCTGTCTCTGCCCCTTCCCTGCTCACACTCTGTCTCTCTCTCAAAATAAAATAAAAACATAAAAAAAATTTCAAGAAGACTATTGTCAGCTTTAATGCATGGGAAGGTCTTTCTCAAAACACCTGAGAACCACCTCTTTGAAATGTAATCATCAAGAAAGATAGTGTCCCATCCCTCAGTTTCTGTGAGATGCTGGATGCTTAACTTCAGTGGGTACCTAGCTACAAGTTGCAAAATTTACCTCATGTCATAAAGATATAAGAACTTTATTTTCCCACTGGATAAAGCTAATCAGTTAACACATGATGGCCACCCTAATTACTAAGTGAATACAGGATGAACCATGTGTAACAAATGGTGCTCTCAAGTCCTGTTATTTATTATTAATGTTTATCTTATAATTGCATATGGAATGGGTTGTATCTGCCTGGCTATATAAAAGGGTGAAATTCCTTTCTCTCTTTGTGATTTCTTAGCAGATGGCCTGTATGTGCATCACATTCTGCTTTAATGTTTATCCAATAATATAACTGTTTTCTTTTTCTTCTCCCTTTGTGTAAAGGTTTTCTGGGTTGGGAGGAGATTAATTTTTAGTTTTATTTCCTCAACAATTCTGGTGATAAGGAGGACTACTGAAAGTCTGTAGCTACACAAGTCACATAAGAAACCCCAATTTATAAAGTCTCCCTCCTAGTTCTCTGCTTTTTTTTTTTTTTTTTTTTTTTTTTTTTTTTTTTTTCAATATTTATTGATTTATTTTGGGAGAGAAAGAGAGTGTGTGAGCAAGGGAGGGGCAGAGAGAGGGAGAGAGAGAATCCCAAGCAGGCTCTGCACTGCCAAGTTTCCATCTCATGAACTGTGAGATCATGACTTCAGCTGAAATCCAGAGTTGGAGGCTTAATCGACTGAGCCACTCTGACAACCCTAATTCTCCACTCTTTTGAAATACTAGCTGGACTGATCACACTGTCAAAATTCAAGATTTTACTTTTGGATAAGCATGGGTAATTCAAAGGAATTATCCATGGGTAAACTCAAAGGATCACTACATGGTTGGAAAACATGGGAAGTCAGGAATGTTGCCTTTAGTTCCTTCTCTTAAAGGGCTAATATCTGCCTGTCTTATTTTGAATGAGTATATAAGAATCCAGTGTTACAGCTGCCTGAGGATTGTTCTTTTGATTTAGATAAATTAATGTCTTTGCTGGAGCTCTTAGTCAAGTGTCATTCCAAGGAAATGAATTACTAGTATTTATGCAATAAATGTCATCTAAGGGGAAAGTCAGAAATGATTTGGATAGCCATATGGAATAATTGAGAAAAATTGAAGAACTATGAGAATAAAAGTATTTTCTCTTTCAAAGAGCTCTTCTCCCTTCTGTCTTCATTCCCTCTGCTGCCTCTGAATCTCGTGATCACTCCCTCACTCAAATGGACTCTTTGAAAAGAGAGTGATGGGCAGTTTGCTTTGTTAATAGATTTACCTATAAAAAGGAACAAAGGCGCCTTGTTACCTGCCTTGTTTGAGAACGTAGGCTTCATGACTCACAGGTTAACCCTGAGTCCTCCTCATATTTTAGCCCAGATTCATATCCATGAGGACTTTCTCATCAACTTACCAAGTAGCTAGGAAAGCAGACATTATAAAGAGACTTGACCTGGGCATATTTGAGAACTTAGATAAAAACCTGTGCCCCCATAAAAAGGCAAATGGGAAAAAGGCAAAATGAAACAAGGTGCTAAGTTGATGAATGTCAAAACAGAAAATAAAAGTGCCACACAATTTACATTTTTCTTATATAAAGGGAAATTATCCCTTCCCATCTTAATTGCCAGCAAAGCTGATGCTATTGAGAAAACTACCCCGGACTCCTGGGTCATTAGCATGCATTTTCACCAACTAATTTATTGGGTTTTTTTTTTTTTTAATTTTTTTTTCAACGTTTTTTATTTATTTTTGGGACAGAGAGAGACAGAGCATGAACAGGGGAGGGGCAGAGAGAGAGGGAGACACAGAATCGGAAACAGGCTCCAGGCTCCGAGCCATCAGCCCAGAGCCTGACGCGGGGCTCGAACTCACGGACCGCGAGATCGTGACCTGGCTGAAGTCCGACGCTTAAACGACTGGCCACCCAGGCGCCCCTCACCAACTAATTTAAAAGCTTCTTGTCCCTGTGACTCCAGAAGGTTAAAGAAGTACTTGGCAGTATGTTATCAGTTTAAAGCCCCATGGATGATGGGGCGCCTGGGTGGCTCAGTGGTTGAGCGTCCGACTTCCGCTCGGGTCATGATCCCGGGGTTTGTGGGCTCGAGCCCCGCGTCGGGCTCTATGCTGACAGCTCAGAGCCTGGAGCCTGCTTCAGATTCTGTGTCTCCCTCTCTGTCTGCCCACCCCCTACTCACACTCTGTCTCACTCTCCTTCAAAAATAAATAAACATTAAAAAAAAAAATAAAGCTCCATGGATGAGGATGTGGACTGGCTACTGCAGGGAATAATGCAGAGTTGTCTCCTTTGATGGAACCAGCACATCAGAAGATCATCAGAAGACCCAGATCACATTATCAAAGGGGATGGTGGTCAAAGGGGATGGTGGCCAAGAGAAACCAACTACCAGCCACTTTCCACAACCGTGGAAGAACTAAAGGCACTAGAAATCCATCAAGAAGGTTTGCTAATGGCAGTACTCAAAGCCTTCTGCTCAAGGTCATCTGGGAGAAATTTACAGCAGTGTACTCAGAAGGATAAGTCCCCCAACTAAATTAATCAGTTGTTTGTTGAGGCTTTCTCAAAAATTATTGGCATGGATCTAAGGGCAGATCAAATTCACTCTTTGGCCCTAACCGCATTTGTCTTGAGTCTCTTGACAACTCTCAAAACTCAAGTTAAGTGAAGGTGGTAGGAATGCAAGAAAAGAGTAGTATTCAAATCTTAGTAGGAGCTACTCAGTTTGGGCACAATTTAGAGTAACACAGAGAATTGAAGAGATTAAAGACTGCTGTTTTGGCTGTTCAAGGAGAACACTTCATTAAAGGGAATATCCCCTTCTGGCCAACCCATGAAGGGAACACCACAGAGGCTCCTATCCAGACTATAGAAATAAGTCTGCATAAGCAGACACATTAATAAAAATTACTAAAGTTGCATTTCCTGATTCTGAATTTTAAATGAATACTATATCTACTACTAATAAATAAATATGTGATATCTGTCATGCAACAAACATAATTTTTAAAATAGAAGATTTTTTTTATTTCAATAAGTACTAAAAATACCTCATGCAAATTGATAGCTGATTTCCTAAAAGCTTTACAACTGTCCACTCAGGTATCAGTAATTCATTTTGCTAACAGGGCTATGTAGCTGCTACTGAAACACAGCAAATTCCAAAATTATAATCTTCCCTTTTGGTACAATAAAAAAATGTTTGGTCATTTTCAAAAATATGCTTAACAAAATACTATGAATTTATTATTTGCTTGGATTATTTGCTTGGTCAGTGTTGTGTGCCACCAACAAAGTCATCTGAATAAAACGAGTTTTAAAGATGCTAGACTCTTGCCATCACTACCAAAAATATAAAATTATTGAAAACATATTAAAGATGTACTGCTTTTCAGTAGGACTTTTTATAGTCTACTTCTAAGATAAGCAAGGGAAGTTCACTCTGACCAACTTTATCAAAGACTGGGTGGCAGCTGGATTTCATAAAACTAGGAGGTAAAAGGTAAGAGATTTTTGTCTAGTTAAGAGTGTCTGATGCCTAAAATCTCTTTCTGTCTTCAGAAAAACCAACATTCAGGGGATGGTAAAGACTCTTGTAATAATCACAATTCCCACATTGGGTTCCCAGAGCTTTAAAATCAGAAAGGGAAGGTCATTTTACTTCTACTGTCAACTAGTAATTATGCAAATGTTTGTGGATCCCTATAATTCTCAGTCCTTTGGAAAAACAGTGAATGAATCAAACTCTAAAAAACTCACTGGCTAAGATTCTGAAATCTTCTGTGTCAAGATGGCCTATAGCTTTACCACTAGTCTTATAAAAAATTAGAGTAATTCCTACAAGCAGCCACAGAATCTCTCTCTTGAAATTTATGAGTGGCAAGCCTGTGAACTGAGTTCTGAGATCATGTCCTTTATCTGATTTGACTTAATATCATAATCATGTTACATACTTAAAAAGGCTACCTTTTGGGGCACCTGGGTGGCTCAGTCGGTTAAGCATCCGACTTCAGCTCAGGTCACGATCTCACGGTCTGTGAGTTCGAGCCCCGCGTCGGGCTCTGGGCTGATGGCTCAGAGCCTGGAGCCTGCTTCCGATTCTGTGTCTCCCTCTCTCTCTGCCCCTGCCCCATTCATGCTCTGTCTCAAAAATAAATAAAAACGTTAAAAAAAAAAAAAAAAAAAAAAAAAGGCTACCTTTTTCCTTAGAAACCCCCAGACATAAAGTTTTCAAGACCTAGAAGGACAAGAAGTCAGGCACTCCAAATGACCATGTTTTATCCCATCACTTATTAGGTCTTCAGTAAATGCAGGTTTAATCTTATTTTATTCGGTTGATATTATATTAAACATATGTATGATGATGAATATTTAAAAGGTTGTAAAAGAAGAAAGAGCTTCTACTTCAAAAGCAGCCTATAGCATTTTGGCTGTAGTCTGCTTTTGTGCCATTTTTTTCCTTTCTCCCTCCCAAACAAACCACTTTGTTTCCCCAAGATTTTCTGAAATATTTTTTCTGTAATTTCTCAAGTTTTCAATTACCTAGGCCTTGTGCATTTACAAATTTACAACCATCCCTCTCTGCCTGCCCCCCTCCCCTGCCCCTGCCTTAGGAATGTCCTTTTAAGGCAAATTCTTCTACCTAGACCCTATCTGAAGTACTGGTAAATGTGTATATATCTAGGGGAAAGAAGGATGGATAAAAGGTAGAAGGGAGGCTACATTTACTTTTGGAAGGTGCATCCAAGTATACCTTTTAAATTTTGTTCTGAAGAGGAACAGAATTTGCCACGTTTGGCAATCAAATTGACTTTGAGCTAAAGGCAATCAAAACCCAACGAATTCAGGAAAAGCTCTTTGCCTCTCCCTCAACTGCCTAAATTTACATTGGAAAGGAGAACCGTACCATAAAGGCAGCTACTACAGACATATCTTTTTTACCTAAGAAACTTATCTATACAATAGGGGAACCATGTTTTTTTTTTCCCAAAGATCTCCTCTCACCTTCCTATGAAAGGCCTTCCTCCTCTTTGTATCCTCAGATTCTTACCCTTCCCCTTAGCTCAAGATGTTACATACACTTCACTTATGTAGCTTCCTTTTGTATCTCATAATTTTATGGGGCTCCCATTAAGTATGAAATTAAATTGTTTTTCACCTGTTAATCTGTCTTATATCAATTTAATTATTAGATCAGCCAAAGAACCTAGAAGATAAAAAGGGGAATTTTTTCTACACTTTTAGTTCTATGTATGTGTTAGCTTTTTAAAAATAGAACATATTAAATATGTTTTGATAGAAAAAATTTAATGCACAATCGCTTCCCATAGGAATTCACCCATTAGCCTCATTTGGCTAGGCTTTTAGCCACACTAAAATAAAGCTCTGCTCTGGAACCAGTCACATGGTTATTGCTTAATAATGGATTGCTGGGGTGCCTGGGTGGCTCAGTAAGTCAAGCAAATGCCTCTTGATTTTGGCTCAGGTCATGATCTCATGTTTCATGAGATCAAGCCCCATATGTGGCCCTGCCCTTTCAGCACAGAGCCTGCTTGGGATTCTCTCTCTCCCTCTCTCTGCCCCTCCCCTGCTCATGTGTGTTCTCTTTCTCTATCTCTCTCAAAATAAATAACTACACTTAAAAAATGAAAATTAAATAAATAAATAAATAAATAAAGGATTGCTGAATGAATGAATAAGTAAGAGAAAGCCTGTCTTACCAAGTGATCAATGTCCCTAGCATTTTAAGGGAAAAGACTATCCCAGCTGCCATGGACAAGAAATGACAAAGCTTACCTCTAAGTCTTCTGACCAAAGAGGCTAGTTTTATAAAGGAATTAAATTCTGTTATGCGATCAATTTATTCCTCACACAGGCATGTTGAAAACAACTTTTAAGCAATAACTCAAGTGAAACAAGTCTTTCTTAACTATAGTGAAGCTCTGTCTCTGCCTGTGACTGGTTTGTGTTCAATGATTTTATTTCAGTGGCTCTCTTAACACAGACTCCTTAATGAGAAATTAAAATTAAACACTCCTTAATGAGAAAAATCATTTCAAAAACAAAACTAATAATAACAATGATTCAATAGCATATCTCTTTCAAGAGGCGTTTGCACTGTGGAAAACAGTATGGAGATTCCTCTAAATGTGAAAATAGAACTATCCTATGAACCAGTAATCACACTACTGGCTCTTTATCCCCCAAAATACAAAAGCACTAATTCATTGGGATACGTGCACCCCTATGTATTGCAGCATTATTTGCAATAGCAAAATTCAGAAGCAGTCCAAGTGTCCAGAGATATATTATTGGATAAAGAAGTGATTAGATAGATAGATGATAGATAGATAAATAGATAGATAGTTACAATGGAATATTAGTCAGTCATAAAAAGGAAATTAAATCTAGCCTTTTGCAGGGACATGGATGGAGCTAGGAGTATAATACTAAGCGAAATAAGTCAGCCTGAGAAAGACAAATATCATATCATTTCATTCATATGTGGAATTTGAGAAACAAAACAAATGAGCAAAGGAAAAAGAGAGAGAGAGAGAGAGGAACCAAGAAACAGACTCTTAACTATAGAGAATAAACTCATAGTTACCAGAGGGTGGGTGAAATAGGTGATGGGGATTAAGGAGTGAACTTGCCATGATGAGCACTGGGTATTGTATGGAATTGCTGAAACACTATATTGTACACATTGAACTGATATAATACTGTCTGTTAACTATAATGGGATTTTAAAAAATAAGATATATGCAGTATTTTTGGTATTATGCCTTTCATGGGTACCTAAAACTACTAAACAAAATAAAAATGGCTACTAGAAAGCAAAATACTCAGAGTGCGTTCTGACCATAACATGGTATCATGGTAATAACATGATTATTGATTGTCATAAAGACTCAAACTACAGAGTGTTTATTTAATTCTTAGAACATTAAACACCAGATATTTCCCTCTGTTTTAGTGTGCCATACAAAATGTGGGGCATTCTGAAGTAAGTGGTATAAAGCCAGGCAGGGAGAAGGTATAAAACAACCTACTTTTCAGTGTAATGTAAGTTGAGAAAACTTGCATAGAGAATAACTGGATAAAAGAAGTCATTTTAGATGAGTTAAGAAATGGCAGTGACCATAAGGACAATGTTTTTCTAAAAGGGCCTTGAGTGCAGTTGCATATTTGTTTCTTGGACTGTCTTTGCTAATAATTAGCATATAAATGGTCCCAACTAGGATTGAAAGTTAACGTTTCATTAACCTCACTTATAATACCTAAAGGAGGCATCCACATTTAAATTCAGGAGGAAAATTAGTCTAACTAAGCTCTCCAGAATATAATAATCTTAAAGCAGCCACAACCATGTTGAGCACTGATTGCGCATTCCTAGTTCCATACACACACACATACACACACATACTTTGCAGGAGTGAAAACTTTTATTGACACTCTTTTCTGAAAGGAAATCTTCAGTGATTTTAATATTCAGTCTTCTAGTATTGAACTGTACAGTTTATCCAAAAGAAGGGCCTTTCTCTCACTTATTGATTCATTCCTATGGCAATTAATTTCATCTTTTATTCATTAACTCATTCAGTTTTCATTCAACAAATATCTATAAAGCACCTACTTCGGCTAAAGCATAATACTAGACCCAGTAGGGGACCCAAAGGAAAATACGACGTGATTCTACCTTTATTGGGCCTGCTGTCTAGTAAGCAAGATAAGACTACAAACATGAGCAAGCAATAAAGAACACGACTAATTTTAAAAATCAAGTTCCTAATATCTGACTAGCACTGTGTTAAGCAACTACTTATCTGTTGAGGTGCCATAAAACAGAGTTTAGTAAAATAGATAGGGAGTTCAGAAAGGAGTTCAAGAGGCCGGGTGAATAATGATTAAGACCAAGGTCAGTCAAACCATCCTGTTCTGTTTTGTGTCTCAGCTTGGTCATTATTTCCAGGTACCTTAGGCAAGATACTTAGCATCTCATTGCCTCATCTTCCTCATGTGTTTTTATGCGAGGAGAATGATAAGAAGGAAGCTTATCTTATAGATTTGTTGTGAGGATTAGCTTAGTTAAGAAATACAAAGCACTAAGAACTATTTCTGGTTTGTAACAAATGGTATGCCAAGTACTGTCTCTATTCAGTTCATGTATAACGGAAGTTTTAAAAAAAAATGATGTTACAGCGAACAGGTATCACAATTGTAGGTTCTTTCTTCTTTTCTTTCCTTTTGAAAAGCAAATTCTTGTTTTTAGAAGTGAAACTAAATCGGTGCTTCACCAGCACTAAATGTTTAGTGCCAATCCATGAGGAGCTCTCTGGCACTTTAAGATTATAGTGTTTGTCTTAGAAAAAGTACTGGACTGAGAGTCAAGCATACCAGTGATAATTCTAGTTTTATAGTCCAGTTGACCCTTGAGCAAGATAAATTTGAACTACACAAGTCCACTTTTTCTTTGTTTTTTATAAATATGGTACAGTATTATAAATGTATTTTCTCTTTTTTTATGATTTTCTTAATAACGTTTTCTTTTCTCTTTATTGTAAGACTACAGTATGTATTGCATAAAAAATATGTGTTAATTCACTGTTTATGTTATTTGTAAAGCTTCTGGTCAGCAAGACACTATTAGTAGTTAAGTTTTTGGTGATTCAAAAGTTACACATGGATTTTTGAGGTGGGAGTGGTTGTGTACCCTAATCTCCACATTATTCAAGGGTCAAGTGTAATTGTTACATGGTTTTCAGCAAATTATGAAGTTCTAAATTATAAATTTCTATCTCCTAGTCTACAAAATAATATGCATTATTGTGTGTTTATGTGTAATAGGGGTGGGACATCCTACTTCAAAAGTATTTAAATAATACAATAGAACTTAAAGTTTCATAATATAAATAGAAGGCACTTTTGATTCTAACGCTCTCAATTTTGACTATATGTTACAATTTGTGCTTCATAAAATTTAAGAAAGCACAAAAATATCCACCAATCATAAAATAGCAGTCTTCTTGAGGTTAAGAACATTGTATCTTGCTAGTAATAAAGAGAATACATAAAACAGAGAATTGAATTTTAGTTGAGAGAGCTTATGTAGAAATTTTATTCTTAGATCAATACTAACTCTGTACCTATATTTATCATTTGCTGGAATTTATTTTCTCACTTTCAGGTGAAAGGAAATTGTTATCATATTTGTTAAGCTCTATTTCAAATTAGTCAATTTAAGACTATCATGAAATAGACACTTTATTTACAAATCATATTGAAATTGAAAATTGCAAAGTGTATACATATGTATTCATGTAACATATCCAAATAGTAAAGATATATATAAAGTAAAATATGAAAGTAACTTTACTCCTCATGGTTGACTACCTGGCATAATCACTACCTCCATTCTTCTGTTTCTAACATTTCCAGATATAATAATTATTTTAACTATGTGATATGATCTGTTCAAACTGTTTTTCTATATACTTATGTGCACATATGTGTACATGTACACCTGCATATTTTTCTTTGTATAATTTTTGTTGTATTTTGTGGTTGAAAAATAATAACATTTGGACTTCTGGTTTCTTATTCTCATCTAAGAAGCTTGGAAATTACCATCCATCCTAACAAGTAACAAGCTGAACAGACTGAAAAATCAACAACTCTCCTCAGATCCATGAGAGAAATAAGTACACAGGGAAAACTACGGCCCCCAGGATATTATTTTTAGTTTATCTTTTTTTCCAACAAAGAATTGCTTATTTCTTTTTTCTTAGTTTATTTATTATTTTGAGAGAGAGAGAGAGAGAGAGAGAAAGAGAAGGGAAGAGAGAGGAGAGAAATAGAATCCAAAGCAGGCTCCACGCTGTCAGCACAGAGCCCGATGTTGGGACTTGAACTTTTGAACAATGAAATCATGACATGAGCTGAAATCAAGAGTCAGGAAGCCCAACCAAATGAGCTACCCAGGTGCCCCATGAATTACTTCTTTCTTCAAAATCATTTCTCATTTCCACCTCACCCCTTTACCACAGAGTTGAATTTTCATCTCCATCATATAATAGATTCTTACCTGAATATGAATAAAACAAGTAATTATTTAGGTCTACATTAGCAAATGTATGTTATGTCAAATTTGATTATAGATTACACTATAAAATATATATTATACTATACAAAATCTTTTTGGAATTTATATAATTGAGATTAAGATTTTGAACAGAATAGTATTAAAGAGAATCCATTGTAAACAATGCTGTAATATCCTAGATCTCCTTGACATGAGTGTAATTCACAGAAAACTACTTCATAGTGTCCTTACCTGGATATACATTAAAATTTTGTGTAAGAAATTCCAGTGTGACTTACAATATACCCCAACCATTTCCAATACTTAAAAATGAAAATTTCCTACTAGACTTATTTTTATTTGATAATCTTTGGCAGTCAATGGGAGAGAAAATATGTGGGCTTTGCGTTTCACATGACCTTAGCTCAATAATCTACAATTCTATGAGGTAAAATACAAAAAAAATAAAGAGAGTCCTTTCGAAAACGCACATGCGCGCACACACACACACACACACACACACACACACACACACACAAAACATGTGTGTGTTCAGTGCGGTCCTAAGACCACCACCAGGTCTGATTTGGAACTACTCACAGAACTGGAAAAGCTGTTATAATCACAGCTATAGTTTATCGTAGTGAATAGAAGCCAACAGAAATCAGCAAAAGAAAATAGGGCATAGGGCAGAGTCCAGGTGAGACATGTGCAAGCTTCCAAACATCTTCTCCCAATGGAGTCATGTGGACAGCCCTCATCCTCCTAGAATATGTGTGAAAACATCTGGAGTATTGCCAATCAGATAAGCTTATGCAAGACTTGGTATCCAGGATTTTATTGGGGTTGGCCATGTGGGCATAGAGCACCTACCTGGCTGACCTTATTTCCTCAGTCTCCAGCCCCTCCAGAGGTCAAACTGATAATACAAGACCAAGGCCTCTTCCTTAAATGGCGTTGTTAGCATAGACTAACTGATGTGGCCTAAGGAACCCATTAAGCAAAAAGAGTAAACATAATATTCCAAACTTCTAGAAGTTATCTCCCAGGAGCTAATCAAGGGCTATACCTTTCTTTGGAATATGCAGGGTTTGCACTACCCATGCCTGCTGTTAATTCTTTACTGAACAGTGTATAGCTTGTCAACTAAATGGTGTTACAGAGATCCTAATGAGGAGTATAACTGGAAAAAAAAATCAATACACTTCCTAGTCTTTAATGTCTTAAGATAAAAAATAATATTTGAAAATATGATCATAGGTATATTTCAAATTTCAAAACCATAATGAATAATGCTTTATGGCTCTGATTTGTTTTTAAATAAATTTCCTCCAATAGCAGAGGAGGCATATTCTGGAAAAACTCTCACTTGTCATTTTACATACAAGTTGAGAAATGTAATGAGCAATTAGTAAATGCAGAGATGCACTGCAATCTCCAGAAACCTCTTGAGGGTCTCAGAAAAGTATCCTATTTGAATATTGGGAAGTAAGGAAGGTAATCTGGTCTGATCTATGCAACTTGGCCTTTGAATATCTAAGTTGTGTCAATCATCCTTTCTGAATTAATAATGTTTACCACAGCAGGAAATACTAACTTATGCAAAATGAAATTGTTGCCAATAAAAAAAAAAATAAGACGGAGTTTTCTATTTGCAAAATGATACGTTTACTGTCAAGAAATATTTCATTATTATTTTAAGGATATCTTTGTAAATACACAAATAAAATGTCTTAGTTGTACAACCCATATTTCTTCTCTAAGACATTAAATTAAAATACTGAATTTACTTTTTTATATGATTTTTTAATTTAAATCCAAGTTAGTTAACATATAGTGTAATAATAATTTCAGGAATAGAATTTAGTGATTCATCACTTACATATAACACCCAGTACTCATCCCAACAAGTGTCTTCCTTAATACCCATCTCTCCTTTAGCCCTTTTCCCCACCCAATACCCTTTCAGCAACCCTGTTTTTTTCTCTTTATTTAAGGGTCTCTTATGGTTTGTCTCCCTCTCTGTTTTTATATTACTTTTGCTTCCTGTACCTTATGTTTATCTGTTTTATATATTAAATTTCACACATGAGTAAAATCATGATGTTTGTCTTTCTCTGATGACTTATTTCACTTAGCATAATATAATCTAGTTCCATCCACATTGTTGAAAATGGCAAGATGTCATTCTTTTTGACGCCAAGTAAAATGACATTATGCCATTATCTGTGTGTGTGTGTGTGTGTGTGTGTCTGTCACCTATTTATCCCATTATTAGTCAATGGACATTTGGGCTCTTTCATAGTTTGTCTATTGCTTCTATACTTTGGATACTGCTTCTATCAACATCAGGGTGCATGTGCCCTTTTGAATTAGCACTCCTGTATCCTTTGGATAAATACCTAGTAGTGCAATTGCTGGGCCATAGGGTAGTTCTATTTTAACTTTTTTGAGGAACTTCCATACCCTTTTCCAGAGTAGCTTCACCAGTTTGCATTCCCACCAGCAGTACATTCTCTGCATCCTTGCCAATATCTGTTTTTGCCTTAATTGTTAATCGTAGCCATTCTGATAGGTGGGAGGTTCATCCCATTGTGGTTTTGATTTGTATTTCCCTGATGATGAGCAATGTTGAGTATTATTTCATATGTCTGTTAGCCATCTGGGTGTCTTCTTTGGAAAAGTGTCTATTCATGTCTTTATTCATTTCTTCACTGGATTATTTGTTTTTGGGGTATTGAGTTTGATAAGTTCTTTGTAGATTTTGGATACTAACTCTTTATCTGATATGTCATTTGCAAATATCTTCTCCTATCCCATCTATTCCCTTTTAGTTTTGCTGATTGTTCCTTCACTGTGCAGTTTTTATCTTGATAAGGTCCCATTTTGCTTTTGTTTCCCTTGCCTCTGGATACATATCAAGTAAGAAGTTACAGTGACTGAGGTCAAAGAAGTTGTTGTTTATTTTCTCGTCCAGGATTTTGATGGCTTCCTCTCTTATGTTTAGTCTTTCATCTTCTTGAGTTTATTTTTGTGTATGGTGTAAGAAAGTGGTCCAGGTTCACTCTTCTGCATGTCACTGTCCAGTTTTCCCAGCACCACTTGCTGAAGAGACTGTCTTTATTCTATTGAATATTCTTTCCGGCTTTGTCAAAGATTAGCTGGCCATACGTTTGTGGGTCCATTTCTGGGTTCTCTATTTTGTTCCATTGATCTATGTGTCTGTTTTTGTGCCAGTAGCATACTGTCTTGATGATTTCAGGTTTGTAGTAGAGTTTGAAATCTGTAATTGTGATGCCTCCAGCTTTGGTTTTCTTTTTCAGGATTGCTCTGGCTATTTGGGGTCTTTTGTGGTTCCATGCACATTTTAGGATTGTTTGTTCTAACTCTTTGAAGAATGTTGGAGTTATTTAGATAGGGATTGAATTGAATATGTAGATTGCTTTGGATAGTATTGACATTTTAACAATATTCGTTCTTCTAATCCGTGAGCATGGAATGTTTTTCCATTTTTTTGTGTCTTCCTCAATTTCTTTCATAAACTTTCTATAGTTTTCAGTGTATAGATTTTTCACCTCATTGGTTAGGTTTATTCCTAGGTATTTTGTGATTTTTAGTGCAATTGTAAATTGGATTGATTCCTTGATTTCTCTTTCTGCTGCTTCATTACTGATGTATAGAAATGCAACTGATTTTTGTACATTGATTTTATATCCTGCGACTTTGCTGAATTCATGGATCAGTTTTAGAAGTTTTTTGGTGGTGTCATTTGGGTTTTCCACATACAGTATCATGTCATCTAAAATGAGTGAAAGTTTGACTTCCTCCTTGCTGATTTGGATGCCTTTTATTTCTTTGTGTTGTCTGATTGCTGAGGCTAGGACTTCCAACTCTATGTTGAATAACAGTGGTGAGAGTGGACATCCTTATCTTGTTCCTGACCTTAAGGAGAAAGCTCTCAGTTTTTCCCCGTTGCGAATGATATTAGTGTTGGGTCTTTCATATATGGCCTTCATGATCTTGAGGTATGATCCTTCTATCCCTACTTTTTTGAAGGTTTTTAATCAAGAAAGGTGCTGTATTTTGTCAAAAGCTTTTTTAGTATCTATTGAGAGGATTATGTTGTTCTTATCCTTTTTTTTTTTTTTTTAATGTGATGTATCACGTTGATTGATTTGCAGTTATTTAACCAGCTCTGCAGCCCAGGAATAAATCCCACTTAATCATGGCGAATAATTCTTTTAATGTTTTGTTAGATCCAGTTTGCTAGTATCGTGTTGAGAATTTTTGCATGCATATTCATCAGAGAAATTGGTCTGTAGTGATCCTTTGTAGTGATGTCTTTGGTTTTGGAATCAAGGCAATGCTGGCCTCATAGAATGAGTTTGGAAGTTTTCCTCCCATTTCTATTTTTTGGAACAGCTTCAAAAGAATACGTGTTAACTCTTCTTTAAATATTCAGTAGAATTCCTTTGGAAAGCCATCTAGCCCTGGACTCTTGTTTTTTGGGAGATTTTTGATTACTGATTCAATTTCTTTACTGGTTATGGGTCTGTTCAAATTTTCTATTTTTTCCTGTTTCAGTTTTGGTAGTTTATATGTTTCTAGAATTTGTCCATTTCTTCCAGATTGCCTAATTTGTTTGCATACAATAGCTCATAATATTTTCTTATTACTGTTTGCATTTCTGCAGTATTGGTTGTGATCTCTTCTCTTTCACTTGTGATTTTATTTATTTGGGTCCTTTCCTCTTTCTTTTTGATCAATCTGGCTAAGTTTTTATCAATGTTGTTAAATCTTTCAAAGATCACACTCCTGATTTAATTGATCTCTTCTAATTTTTTGTGTTTTTTGTTTGTTTGTTTGTTTGTTTGTTTGTTTGTTTTAACTTCAGTATAGTGATTTCTGCTCTAATCTTTATTATTTTCCTTTTTCTTCTGGTTTGGGACTTTATTTGTTGTACCTTTTTTTAGCCCTTTTCGGTGTGAAGTTATGTTGTGTATTTGAGACCTTTCTTCCTTCTTTAGGAAGGCCTCAATTGCTATTTACTTCATTTTATGACTTCCTTTGCTGCATCCCAGAGGCTGTCATGTTTTCATTTTCAGTGGCCTCCAGGTACTTTTTAATTTCCCCTTTAATTTCTTGTTTAAACCATTCATTCTTTAGTGGGATGTTCTTTAATCTCCAAGTATGCATAGTCTTTCCAAATTTTTTCTAGTGGTTGATTTCGAATTTCATAGCATTGTGGTCTGAAAATATGCATGGTATGATCTGATATTTTTGTACTTGTTGAGGGTTGATTTGTCTCCCAGTATGTGATCTATTCTGGAGGATGTTCTCTGTGCACTGGAGAAGAATGTGTATTCTGCTTCTTTAGGATGAAATGCTCTAAATATATCTGTTAAATCCATCCAGTCCAATGTGTCATTCAAAGCCATTGTTTCCTTGTTGATTTTCTGCTTAGATTATCTGTCCATTGCCTTAAGTGGGGTATTGAAGTCCCCTAGTATTACAGTATTATTATCAATGAGTTTCTTTATGTTTATGATTAATTGATTTATATATTTATGTTTCAATTTGGGGGCATAAATATTTGCAATAGTTATATCTTCTTGGTGGATAGACCCCTTACTTATTATATAATGCCTTTCTTTATCTCTCATTACAGTCTTTATTTTTAAATCTAGTTTTTCTGATATAAGTATGGCTACTCCAGCTTTCTTTTGATTTCCATTGGCATGATAGATGATTCTCCATCCCCTCAGTTTCAATCTGCAGGTATCTTTAGGTCTAAAATGATTCTCTTGTAAGCAGCATATAGATGGGTCTTGTTTTCTTATCCATTGATACCCTATTCATTTCGGTTGCAGTGTTTAGCCTATTGACATAAGAGTGAGTACTGAAAGATATGAATTTAGCGCCATCGTGCTGCCTGTAGGGTTGGTGTTTCAGGTTATGTTCTTTGGTCTTTTCAAGTCTTTGTTGCTTTTGGTCTTCTTGTTTTGTTTTGTTTTTGCTCCCTTCAAAGAGTCCCCTTTACAATTTCTTGCAAGGCTGATTTAATGGTCATGAACTCTTTTAAATTTTGTTTGTCTGAGAAACTCTTTACCTCTCTTATTTTGAATGACAGCCTTGCTGGATAAAGAATTCTTGGCTGCATATTTTTCCAATTTAGCACATTGAATATATCCTATCACTCCTTTCTGGCTTGCCAAGTTTCTGTGGATAGGTCTGCTGTGAGCCGGATCTATCTTCCCTTGTTGGTTAAGGACTTTTTTTTTCCCTTGATGATTTCATAATTCTTTCCTTTTCTGTGATTTTGTGAATTTGACTATGATATGCCTTGGTGACAGCCGATTTTTGTTGAATCTAATGGGAGTTCTCTGTGCTTACTGGATTTTGATGTCTGTGTTCTTCTCCAGATTAGGAAAGTTTTCTGCCATAATATTCTCACATAAACCTTCTTCCCCTTTTTGTCTCTCTTAATCTTCTGAGACACCTATAATTTGGATGTTATTCCTTTTTAATAAATCACTGAGTTCTCTAAGTCTTGTATCGTGGTCTTTTGCATTTGTTTCCCTCTTTTTTTTTATTTCATTATTCTCCAGAATTTTTTCTTCTCAATCACTGTTTCCCTGCTCTGCTTTGTGTATCCTTACCATCATGGCATCCATTCAAGATTGCATCTCAGTTATAGCATTTTTAATTTCAATCTAAGTAGATTTTATTTCTTTTATCTACAAAGAAAGGGACTTTTATCCTTTTTTTTAACCCCAGTTAGTGTTATTATTATTGTGATTCTAAATTTTAGTTCTGTCATCATGTTCATATTTGTGTTGATTAAGCCCCTGGTTCTCATTTCTTCCTGCTCTTTATTTTAGGGAAAATTCCTTTGTTTTGTCATATTGGAGGAAGAAAAAAATGAATAAAATTAAAAAGTAAAATTAAAAAGTAAAAACAAAACAAAAATCAGATAAAGAAGGCTAGATCTTAAGTGTGTTTTGGTCTACTTCTTGAAAGAACTTGATAGAATAGATAAAAAGGGAAAGAAAGAAAAAAAATTAAAAATTAAAAAAATATATAATAAAATAGAATAAAAGGAAACAAAGAAAATGAAATAGAATAGAAAAAATTTTTTAAAAAAGTAGAAAATACTTTTTTTCTCTGTATGTATCTAAGAATGAGGAAGGAAGGAAGGAAGGAAGGAAGGAAAGAATGAATGAAAAAAAGAAGAAAAGAAGACAAGAAGCAAGAAAGAAAGAAAGAAAGAAAGAAAGAAAGAAGGAAAGAAAAAGAAAGAAAGAAAGAAAGAAAGAAAGAAAGAAAGAAAGAAAACGATTTAAGCAAAAACAGAAGGAAAGAAAATGAACAGATAAATGAACCAGCAAACAGAATGAACATGAATGAAGTTACATTCAATTTTCCTTAGAACTGAAACTATGAAGCCTTCTACAGTCCATACACTAAATAGGTGGAGCGACTTGTGTTGGTGTTCTAGGGATGTGCTTGGAGGGTGCGGTTGGACAGCATTTGGTGTAATGGCTTCGTTCTCCACTAGGTAGTACTTAGCTTACTGGGGTAGATCAGTGTGGCATGCATACACATGTATGAATGTGTTTGCATGGGAGAGGTGGAAATGGCTTCACCCAGCTCCCTAGTCTGTGGCACAGGAACTTTGCATTCTCACTGACCCACAATCAAGCCCCCCTCCTTTGTCCCAGGCCTCAACCGACTCCCCACCTCTACCTTGTCTGTGTCCAAGCTGTCCACCTACCAGGTGGCACCTCCCTCCAAAGTTTTATCTCAGATGGGGTTGTGTTTCAAATCCCCACGCTTCAGAGACCCCTGTGGCTTGGACCTACGCTGACTCTCTGGGGGAGGGTGTCTCTGAGCAATGATCAGATACCAGCTTGACCCAGAAAACTTTTGTGAAATTGCACAGCAGCAGAGGTTCAGAGACTATGGCAAACCACAGCACAGCCATTGCCAGGTTTCATCACACTCTGGAGTCTTTGTCCCAATACCAGCCAACATGATGGCTCTCTGGGAACCAGAGACCTTTGCCTCTGGGGATGCCACAGGGCCTCTACCAAATGCACTGCAATCAGGGGAATCACTTCTCCCTGTGTGTCACACAAACATCTCAGACCCCACTGCCTGCCCCTGGGGAACATCTCAGACCCCACTGCCTGCCCCTGCTTGCTTCCTCACCAGAGCACTGCCCGGAACTGAGCTCCAACACTTCAGCTTCTGCACTCCATTGTTTATAGAATCCTGGTGGTATTGAAACCTCCTTTCTCCCTGTCAATAGTTTTTGGGAACAGATTTCTTGTTCAGTCCCCTGAAAGTGTTGTCATTCTTTCTCTCTTTCTCTCCAGATACTTTCAGGAGTGCTTTTCTTGCGTGATCCTGATGTGACACACTCTCCCCCTTTCTCTTTCTCTGTCCTCTCTCTGCAAAAACAGCTCCCTACCCTCTGTCGCTTTTCTCTACCCCAGTTCACTTCTCTATACTGCATACCTGCTGAGTTCTGTGACTCAATTTATGCAGATTGTTGTGTTAATCCTCAGATCAATTTCCTAGGTGCTCAAAATGGTTTGGTGCTGATCTAGCTGTGTTTCAGGGACTAGACAAACTCAGGGTCTCCATGTGGGTCCACCATCTTAACTACCTTCTATGTTTTTATAGTATGTAAATAAAATGGATATTCTCTTGCTCCAAACACATAATTAGGGAGATAACAAAAAATAAATATTTTTAAAGATCAAGTCATATATTTGAATCTAATTAGTAGTAGTACTAAATAAGCCACCCATCAATAAAATTTGGTTTCTTAGTCATGGCTATGCAAATATATTAGACCTAAATTCTTCCTTATATACTTTATTTTTATGCTAAAAAAAAAAAACATCTTGATTGTTTTGACCCAGAATATGATTTAAGGAAACTAAACCAACAACTGTTATTCCAATTTGTTTTCTTATTTTTGTAATCACTGAGGTGGCTTTAAAAGTGGTTAACTTAAGAAAAAAAAAAGTACAACATGTATGTCCTAGTGATGATTGTAGAGGATGCCATAACAGTAAATCTGTCCAAAAGTAACAGTACACTTTTAACCATGGTCAAATTCTTTTTTTCTTTTTTTTTTCTTTTTTAATGTTTATTTTTGAAAGAGAGAGTGACAGAGTGCAAGCTGGGGAGGGGCAGAGAGAAAGGTGAGACACAGAATCTGAAACAGGCTCCAGGCTCTGAGCAGTAGGCACAGAGCCTAATCCGGGACTCACACTCAGAAACGGCAAGATCATGACCTAGGCTAAAGTTGGAGCTTAACCTACTGAGCCACCCAGGCACCCCCTTTATTTTTTTTAAATTATTTTAATGTTTATTTATTTTTGGGAGAGAGACATAGTGGGGAAGGGACAGAAAAAGAGGGAGACACAGAATCCGAAGCAGGCTCTAGGCTCTGAACTGTCAGCACAGAGCCTGACATAGAGTTCGAACCCATGGACCGTGAGATCATGATCCGAGCCAAGGTCAGATGCATGACCAACTGAGCCACCCAGGTGGCCCATGGTCAAATTCTTTTGAATAAAATGCAACTTAATATACTGTAGTTCTTTCTTTAACATAAGGCAAATAGATACTCTTAAGTTCATATGACAGAAGCACTTAGATATTTTTTAGAAATATTGTATGCTTGCAGGATATTGAACAATGTCTCACTTTACTCGATAATAGTTACTTGATCATTATCATTCATAGGAAAAAAAAGCAAAAGATGCCAAATACCTCAGTGTTTTCCCAACTATTAAAAAGGCAGTGGAAGTCATTGTTAAGACCTAGGCTTTGTAGTCAAGATTAGTTGGATTCTAATTTTGCCTGCATCCAATTACGAGCTTTAAAATATTAATAGGTGGTATACTAAGAGTATGTAATAAACAGATTTTTCAGGATTAAATGAGCTTATCCATGAAAAGAACTCAGCACATGGCCTGGCACTTTATAGTTATTAAATAAATGCTACCTACTTTTATTTTTTCTTTGCTGTATTAATTTGATAAAGCTCCTGAATGTTTGGGGAATAAATAACAATTGACTCTAAAAGTGTTTGGAATAATTCTATTCCATAATGGCAACTGTATACTGCTGTCTGTTTTAAGAATTAGTGTAGTCTCTGTCAGCACCAACTAACAGGATTTTGGCCATGATGGAAACATTCTGTATCTTGTGCGACACAATCTAGGCAGTCACCAATAGCTGCACGTGACTATTGAGCACTTGAAATAGGACAAGTGCAACAAACAAACTCTATTTTTTTATTGTTTTTACTTTCAATTATTTTAATTTAATTAGCTGCGTGTGGCTAGTGGTGAAAATTATTATACAGTGCAGGTTTAAATGCTTTATTTTTTAATACATTCCTCACCTAAAACCAGGTGTTTCCAGCCATTACTACCAAGTAAAGCACATTCAGTTGTACTTGCATTAAAGAAGGCGATATCCTGGTTTGCTTAGAAGTCTTTCTTTACATATAAGAGTAGTGTTTTCCTTATGTTCAGTTTTCGAGTAATTAAAGCTTTATTTCATATTGGGATCCTGTGTTGTAAGAGCAAAACCACCTGCTGATATTGGCCCTCAAATCCAACATGGACATTTATCATCAGATCCAGGCCATCTAGCAGGAGGCAGATTATTGCAACTTGATGGGCATGGAGAAAAGAAAATGGTACAGAACTCGGGTTCTGGATTCTCAGGGGACAGGGCATACAATCATGGCATGTCTGGAATGTCTTCTGACTAATGATAGGTGGCTTCCAGAAGCAAGGAGCAGTTGAAGGTCTCTTTCAGGGCTTTCTCTGACATAAGAAATAATTCCTCTAATATCAGTCCTTTAAAATGATCTGACGCTTCCCATTAGCCAAGTCCAAATGAAAGCCAAATGGCAAGGGACCCCTGCTGATGCCACTCATATGCTCTGCCTCCCAGGGGGAGGGGAAAGAGGTTCAGCACAGGCAAGTGGATGATATGAAATATATTCTATTTACATCCTGAAACTGTGAAAGGAATCCAGGGAGCTATGGTGTGTGTGTGTGTGTGTGTGTGTGTGTGTGTGTGTGTGTTTTAATTTTTTAATGTTTATTTATTTTTGAGAGACAGAGAAAAAGCACAAGTGGAAAGGGGCAGACAGAGAGGGAGACACAGAATCTGAAGCAGTTTCCAGGCTCTGAACTGTCAACAGAGCCCGACGTGCGGGGCTCAAACCCATGAACCCTGAGATCATGACCTGAGCCGAAGTTGGATGCTTAACTGACTGAGTCCCCAGGCGCCCCTATGGTGTGATCTTATTCTTAAACCCTGTAGTAGGACTGCAAGGAAAGAAGGAATGAGTCAGACACATAACAAAAAACACAGTTCCTTCCAAGCCACCTGCTTTGTGGTACTTTGTTACGGCAGCCCGAGAAAACTAATAACAATCTTGGAATTGAGACTAAAGTTCTGGCAATTCTGGGATAGCATATTTTACATGCAAGAGGAATAGAAATAATATGAGAACCGAGGGCATACTCACAAATAATTTAATGGCCACAAAAGACTTCCATCTCATTATGCAAGCCTCCTTGCAAGGTGACTTTTCTGGTCCTCTCATCCAGAGGTAAGATTCATTTCTCCACCTGCCTTGAAACTCATCAGGCCTGTGACTAGTTTTGATCAATAAGATGCGACAGAAGTATATCACACAAATTCTGGAGACTATATCTCAAAAAGCATTGGCACTTCCACCTTCACCTCTTTGGAACACTGCCCTGAGACCTCCTTGGAAGAAGATGATAAGGCCCCTTCTAGGAATAGAGATCAGTTGAATGAGAACTCATGAGACTCAACTAATAGTCAGTACCAGCTTCCAGATATGGGAGTTTAGCCACCTTAAACTAAATCATCCAGCCTGGGCAAAGTGCCAGCTCAATATAGCCACATAACTGAGTCTTAGGTTAGATAAGCCCAACAAAACTGTAAGTTTTGGGGTGGTTATTATGGACCCATAGATGATGAAAACAATAATAGATGAAACAAGACAAACTGATGCTTAAATCCTTAAATTTTGTAGTAAAAAGGACTGGTTCCAATCTTTCTGATTTTTTTATGTTGTTTTCTGTTTACATATTTGTTTCTAGGTAGGGGGTCTTACTTTTCTCTGTAGTATACATCTAAGAAGAGACCAAAGGGAAATGGCATACCTTTTCAGTTATACAAAACAGTGTTTAACTTCTTGTCTTATATACAACTTTTTTACAAACTGGAAAATATATTTTAATCAAATCAATGAACATAGGTATCATTTTATTCTGTCTTTGTGATATCCACTTTATGATGAAAAAAAATCAATAAATTCTACTTTTCTCTCTTCTTAAGCAGAAGGCAAAAAATCTGCCTAATGGTTTTCTACATTTATTCAGATGCTTTGACATCAATGGATTTAACCATTTTAAGTAAAATTTTAAGTAAACAACATTGACAATAATAATAATAATAAAGTAATCTATATTGATTTAAGAAAAGAGAAAACTTAATGACATATAATATCAAGGGCATTGTAGAAGATGGTCCTTAATGAAAATATTTTGAAACAACATTGTCCTTTCATTTTTTTAAAAAAACGATCAATCTTAAAATATTGTGATATATTTTTTATTTGAACAAGCTCACATATAATATTGTCAAGCTTAAAACTCCGACCTGTTGAGTCCCGGAACATTTTAAGATCAAGTATAATAAATAAAATTAAAATATAAAGTGTAATAATTATAAAAATTTTGAGACTCATGAGAACAGAGTCCACCTGAAATTTTCTATCATTCATTTTATCACTGTGACAAAAACTTAGGCTAGGGCAAGATTAATTTTATTGTTACTTTATCCTAAGGGCATATTCTCCTTGTTTCCTTAAAAATTATTACATGATTTGATTCTGTACAGTAAGTGATCCATTCATTTAATACATTCTTTTAGTGCATATTTGTTAAATATTTACTATATGTGAGACACTGTATTAGAAGCTGGGTATTCATTAATAACGGTATGTTGTATTTGCTATCATGGAATTTTTAATCTGGTGAGCAATAAAAAATAAGTGAATGCATAAAAAATAGCTCTTATTATGAATTTATATAAAAGCTTTATGGAGCTATTTGTTGTCTTGGTGACATTTAGGCCTGAAGGATGAGCAGCACCAATGGGTTAGAAGTCAGTCCCTTCATAACCAACAGAATACCACACACTCTAAATTTAAAAGTCTCAATCTGTAATCTTACATTCACTTGGATAAATATTGTGACCACTTAATTTATCTAACTAGTTTATTTCCTTGAAGAAATACTCTACACGTTGATAGATCCCGAATATTTACTGGACAACTAATTAGACTTTGTTCAAATGGTATGTTATCACTATCACTTTCAAAGAGCCTACTTGAAGTTTGGTAATTGATGGCCAAACAGTGCACTTTTCATTTCCTTGCTCGGTTCACAGATCATCTTTCCTATTTTGCATAAGTTTCCTCCTCTCTTGTGACCACAGGGCAGAGAGGGAATGTGGATAATAAGCAAGAATAATTTTATAAGGTATTTAGATGTATTACAAAATCTGACAATGGTTATGCCACACCCTTGGCTGATGAACACTCTACCTTCTTTGCTTTGCATTTGCTGTGCAATATGGACAATTAACAAAATCCCTTTTTGTCCCTTTTTTTCGTTAATTTTGTATCTGTGGACTTTTATTCCAAATTCTAGCCAAGTATAAAGGAAGAATGATAATATTACAGGCAGAGGCTACAGTGTTTCTAAAAAGTAGGCTCCTCAGAAGGGGAAATAATTTTATGTGAATCCTGTCAAATAATGAAGCCATGAAAAGATTTTAACTCTTAGTGGTGGGATTTTTAATACACTTGAACAACAAGTTATATTAAATAGTAATAGTAGGGTATAGGAAAAACATTCATGCCCTGGAATCTGATTACTTATTTTGATTCCTGTTTCTATTTCTTATCAGTTTATTTTTGTCTAGTTATCTAACCTTCTGTAGCCCAGTTATCTCAGCTAGACAATGGAGATAAGTAAGCGGATAATGAGAGTTTCTATCATGGGTTTGTTCTTAGCTTTACTGAACACACGTATGCTGCCTGGCACATTGTGAGGGCTCCCCCTTGCTAGTTTTGCTACCATGTCGTTATCAATTTTTTTCAACTTTACATACAGCACTCTTTACTAAAATATAGCCCAGGTTGCCTCAACTCTTATTCCTCAAAATTAAATGTTATTTTCCAAGTTTTTTTTTGTTTTTGTTTTTGTTTTTTTTAATGTCACTAATTTTCAAAAAAAAAAAAATACGTTAGGCCACCTGGGTGACTCAGTTGGTTAAACATCCTACTCTTGATTTCCACTCACATCATGATCTCACTGTTGTGAATCAAACCCTGCATGGGCTGCACACTGAGCATGGAGACTGCTTGGGATTCTCTCTCTGCCCCTCCCCTACTCTCTCTCTCTCTCTCTTTCTTTAAAAATAAATAAAATTTTAAAAAATGTTAAACCTAGTGAAAAATAAGTGCTAATCAAAAGAAATAAGGTAGATTTTAACCTTAGAATAGGATTCTATATTTTGCATAAATAAAAGAATATTCAGTTGAATCACAATACATTATACATATAGTTTAATCTTTAAACATTGGTATCTAAGGAAAAGGACATGGACCTCACACAAGCAAAATCTAGGAACACAAATAAAGGGACGCCTGGGTGGCTCAGTCAGTTGGGCGTCCGACTTCAGCTCAGGTCATGATCTCACGGTTTCTGGGTTCGAGCCCTGTGTTGGGCTCTGTGATGACAACTCAGAGCCTGGAGCCTGCTTTGGATTCTGTGTCTCCCCCTCTCTCTGCCCCTCCTCCACTTGTGCTCTGTCTCTCTCTATCAAAAATAAAATAAAAATGTAAAAAAAAATTTAAAAAATCTAAGAACACAAATAAAAAATAATTTCACTGTAGGACCATTTTAATTTTTCAAAGTACAGCATAGAATAATGGAAATAAAATACACAAAAATCCCTAATTGCTTACTAGCCTTTCTTCTACAGATATAGTTCCCGAAGTACTTGATTACCACAATGAAAACAGGTTGAGACACTCCTTTTATCCATTGAGACTACATTCACTTAATTGAGTACTGAAGTATTAACCAGCCTATTTTTTTTTCTATACTCTCAAGTCAATTTCCATTTCTCAGTTTTAGTGAAAAATTCTCTGAATTATCAGAGAGTAGAAACAAAACTGGAGTTGGCAGTACTTTGTAATGGAGACTTGGATTTAAGACTGTTACCATTGCCCACTTGTGTGGCTTCAGGCATGTTGTTAACTAGCTGTGTGATTTGGGCAAGTTAATTAATTCTCTACAGTGGCTTTTGTATATCTATTGCATAGAAGATTAGAGCCTTGAAGTACATTATCTCTAAGGTATCTTTCAGCTCTGATCTATTATAGTTCACATGTGCCCCGAAATTCCAAATTTATTTTATTTTTTTGACAACTAAGAGAATCATTAATTATTTCAAAAGACATTATTAAATTCTCAAATCTTCCTTAAAATATTATTGAAACTGTAAATGCAATTTGTAACAAGTATTTTGGGTCAGGCTTGTATCAGCATATCACATAGCTATTTTAATGTATTGCCATTGCAAATGTATTGAGAGTTACTTAACTATAATCTTGCAAAAACATCATATAGATGTAATACTTTTTTGCTTGTATTTTGATAGATAAAAGATGAAAAAAGTGTTACTTCAATCTCCTCAAACCTAACCAGTCTAATTAAATCACATTACAAGTCAGATTCACAGTGTGCTAGATGAATGATACCCTAACTGCAGAAATACAGCATGTCATTTTCCTTTTTGAGATTTCTTTACATCTGCTTTTTTTTTTTTTTTTTTTTTTTTTAGAGTTCCCAGAGTTTTCGATGCACAGTTGAATCAAGCCCCTGTTGCTACACTCCTCAGGCTTGTGTGCCATGTTTTTGTAGTCTCAGAAAACACTGCTTTACCACTTGTGTCCCTTAATTTTATGAGCCACACCCATTTACATTAGTGGTGGAGGGACTGTTCTGGGCCATGCCTTCGCTACTCTGAACAACTCTGCCCCCGAAGGCCCATCCTTTCTCAGCCCCTGCTGCCATCATTACCCTTTCTTCCGCTGCCGACAAAGGTACTCTACTGTGGCATGGACTCTGTTAGTAGGGAAAGCTTCTTATTATTCTATCTATGAATATTTTAGGGAAATCCCATGGCAATGTTGCCTAAAGGCCAGTTCTTAACAACTCCTTTAGTTTTATTTTTTTTATTTATTTTTTTAAAAAAATTTTTTAACGTTTTTTATTTTTGAGACAGAGAGAGACAGAGCATGAACGGGGGAGGGTCAGAGAGAGGGAGACACAGAATCTGAAACAGGCTCCAGGCTCTGAGCTGTCAGCACAGAGCCCGACACGGGGCTCAAACTCACGGACCGAGAGATCATGACCTGAGCCGAAGTCGGCCGCTTAACCGACTGAGCCACCCAGGCGCCCCAACAACTCCTTTAGTTTTATAAGCAGTCTTTTCTTCCTCAGGACACATAGCTGTCCTGGATTGAGTACTCCAGTCTATGTCCTCAGTCCAGAGTCCTGAGTATGTGCTCAGTCCGGCGCATTGTGCTGAATCCCTTCTCCCATGCTGCTTGTGCCTTTCCACACAGTGGGTTCCCCAGATGTCCCTGTGTACATCTGAATACCAACTATGAACAGAGTCAAGTGCCTGGGCCAATCAGCAGCTGCAGCCAGACAGACGTGGGAATCGGTGATGGAGATGGGCAGTGTAGTGCGATGTTGCCCAACACAACCTGGACAATCTATCCGAGCTCATTTCCTCATCAGGCTGATACACAGGATTGTGTAAGGAAACCCTGTTGTAGTTCATCTCAAAATTATATCAAAGACATTTCACTAAGTATTCTAAACGTACTATGGAGATTTGTAATCCATACTAACTAGAGACAAAAGTTTATAATAGCAGGAAGAGAAGTTTATCTTCAAATACAAAGCAAAATTTTGACTAGTGAATGCATCCTTTAATGAGTTTTCAAACAAACAAGGAAGTTTTTTTTTTAATTTTTCTAATAAGGTAATAGCTTTTCAAAAATTAATTGTAAAACAAAAACTTATTTAGAACAGTAGAAAATATAACAAAAGTGGGATAGGTTTGGGGAACAGACTGAAAATTACCATTTGTAAATAATCCCTATTTTGTATTGTCATTTCCTTCCCAGTTTAATTCCTCTGTGTGGATCGTTGCTATTGTTGGTATTAATATTGTTTTAATGTTGCTGCTATACTACTGTCCACACAATTTTTAAATTTGCTTTTCAATTAAGATTATTACATATTTGTTTATCTTTACCATTAAGTAGAATTTGTAACCTTTAAATATAATGTTGAATACACCAAAATCTATGGCTACAGCAGATTATCAAGATTTTCTGTATCATTGACTGTTGAAGTTTCTTTCAATTTCTCACAATTTCAAATTGTTTTAATACACATACATGTGATGAACATATATTTCTTTCTGATTATTTTGTTAAGAAACATTATAGAAGATATTCAACTAAGGTGTATAAATATTTGGAAACACTTGATACCTATCACCAACTGTTTTTCAAAAGAAGACTAACTTAACCAGATGTGATATGTGAACACAGTTGCTAATGTGATATGCAAATTATTTCAAATTAATTTACAGTTTTCTGAGGAAAGTCATCAATTACTATTAATAATCTACTTTCTTATATTAGCCACAAATACAGGGAAAATTATCATGAGGGCTTTTTAGAGTATACATGAAGGCCATTGACCAAGGCTTCCTTATCTGAGAATCATGAAGTTACTTATCTAAATTTTACTGAGACAAATGGTAGAACATATATTATCTCAAAACTCATCTTGTGACTGGTATTCTCTTTCCTGAGACAGATTTCTTAACTAATGCATGCATTATAACTACTCATTAAAATCACATATATTTTCTTAAAACCAAAACTTAGTTTCAGATAGATTTATCTTATAACGCATACCTAGAAATTAGCTTATCTCCCTTCAAAGGGACAGAGCAGTTCTTGTAAAATATATGGCACCAAGCACTGATGCAGAAAAGGTACTTCTGCCAGATCCCCAAGAGAAAGGAGGAAGGAAGGGGCTAAATCAATAATACACACTTCCTCCCTCAGCATTTAGCAAACAGAATGCTCCCTCTACCCCATGGGTAAGAAGGAGTGGGAAAAGGCCAAGTGTATTTACCTGATAATACCCCCTCATGTAGATTAAGGGAATGAAGAAGAAATGTCTTCCATAATCATATCTGATCTCCATTAAACACTTTATTGGGTGTTTTAAGTATGTTGCCTAATTTAAGTCTCCCAACCATTTGACTGGTAGGTAGGCACTGTGGTTATCTTGACTAGACAGATGAGGAAACAGACATTAATATAAGCTAAGTAGGTTTCACAAGGTAAGAAACCAACTGGTATAACTGTAATTGGAATGCCATAGGTTAGACTCCAGGAGAGCTCTTAGTTACAAAACCCAACAACACATAACCATAAGGTTGAATGCTATGTTATATTATAATAAAGGCTCACTAAATTAGTGAATCAAGACTGTACATCAAGGGGCATCTTGGGTGGCTCAGTCAGTTAAGTGTCCGACTGCACCTCAGGTCATGAACTCTCAGTTCATGAGTTCGAGTGCCGCATTGGGCTCTATGCTGACAACTCAGAGCCTGGAGCCTGCTTCAGATTCTGTGTATCCCTGTCTCTCTGCCCTGCCCCCCTCACATTATGTCTCTCTCTGTCTCTTAAAAATTAATAAACCTTAAAAAAATAAAATAAAATAAAGGCTGTACAATGGTACTAGAATTAAATTCAACTACTGAGTAACAGGTGGTTAAGTGACACAATGTACAGCCCAATTGATTTATATGCTGCCAAAATAGATCTAATTTGGGTCTGAAAATTTAGGATAAGGCAGAAAATAAGAAATTAATAAAGCTGGGCTCTGTCATTCATCTTGTATCACCAAGAATGCCTGTTTCGGAGCCTGGAATATGATAACACTTAAGTCATTTTCCTTTTGTATAAATGGATGAATGGATTAATGGATGGAATATATATAGCCAGATGGATGAAGCCAGGCTGCATTTGAGTCAGAGTTATATAAATGGCTTAGATTCTTTTTTATATACATTGGCAGTAGCCTTGAAAGAAGGCTAATGTGCAGCTAATACAAAATACAAATACATAATACCCAGAGGCTGAAGGTGCCTCACTTCAGTGCTGTCTAAACTTTAATCCTGGTTGAACTTGCTTCTTGCTGGCTGTCAGCTGGAGGTCACTCTTAGGTCTTAGCAGCATCCTCAATCTCTTTAAAGTCAGCAAAGGAGACTCCAGAAGGACCAGAGCTACAATCTTATATAACGTAATCACATACATTTCAACACCTTTGCAGTATTTTATTGGTCAGAAGCAAATCACAGGCTGTGCCAACGTGCAAGAGTGGAGATCATGCAAAGACATATATGCCAGGAGGTGGGGACATGGAGTCACCTGGAGAGTCTGCCTGGCACATTTACTAGCCTCTCTGCTAATTCAGAACTGTGTGTTTGCGTGTGTGTATGTGTGTGTGTATTAAAAGATATTAGCAGATATTAACACACACATGTACACACACACACATTGTTTTGCTTAGGACACTATTACATGTGCATTTCCATTTACTGCCACTTCAAGCAAATGGTTAAACTTTGAAGGAGGTTACTAAAGTGTCAGTCATTCTCAGTGAGTTAGGTTCACTATGATTTTACCCTTCTTGGGGAAAAAAAATTATTAAACAAGTTAGATTATTGAAAAATATCACTTTTCAAAAATGTATCCATATTAAATAAGTGGCTAAGCATGAATCCCTGAACAACAGAAGAGCCATTCACCATGGGAGATTTAGTAGATGGGTTAAATTTTGTTTACTGCTATAGCAAATTACCAGTAACACAGAGGCTTATGAAAACACAAATTTCATTCACTTAGAGGTCCGGGCTTAGGAAGTCTAAAATGGGTCAATGAAACCCCTCCTTCTGTAGGCTCTAAAAAGATAATCTGTTTCCTTGCCTTTAAAAGTTGCTAAAAGATGTGTGTAATTTTGGGGCAATGGTCCCTTCCTCCATCTTCAAAGCTTATAGTGTAACATCTGTAAATCTCTCTCTAACTTTGATCCTTTCTCTCCTGCCTCCCTCCTTCACTTAAAAGAACACTTGTGATGACAGTGAGTTTGCCCCAGTAATCCATAAAAAGCTCCCATCTCAAGATCTTTCACTAAGTAACATTTGTGTCGTCTATTTCGCCATGTAAGGTATCATAGTCACAGGTCGTTGGGATTAGGATGAATGCATTTGGGGGGGCTGGTAATTATTCAACAGACCACAGCGGTTTAAACAGGAGCTTATTTTCCTCACGCAACAAGAAATTGGGAGATACGAATATAGAGGATTAATGATGTCCAAATTGATATCTCTCAATTTGGGGAAGGTTTCTCTCAAAACTGGAAGACAGCTATTGCCTTTCACTATCATATCCATGTTTATGTTAGGTAGAAGGAGGAAGGAAGAGGCGAGGAAAAGAGCGAGTTAACTTCAGAATATAATTTATTAACTGGAAGTCCTCCAAAGAATCATACTAAACACAAGAAGAAGAGGGGAGTCAAGAATCTAGCTTGCATAGCCAGAATTATAGAGATAGAAAAGCAAGAATGGTGTTAGGTTTGAATATTTTGTGAGCCAGTTGATAAGCTTATGCCAGGAATCAATATCTTATTATAGAATAATTATAGATTTTACTAATTGTTAAATCATAAGGAAAAAGTGCCCTATGTATGTGCCCTACTTGAAAAAGAAATATTTCTTGGTAAATGAAATGATTTCATCAGCCATCTTTGTGAGAACTACTTGAATAAATGTGATTTCTTTTCTTCTCAGAAAAGCAGAGAATTCATGACTGTGATTTCCATATTTACACTCTTATCCTATACAGAGTTCCATTAGTCCTGTGTAATCCCCCATTATTTGTTTTCCTCTTGGGACAATGAGTAGAGATTTACGAATGAACCTAAGAAATTAAGTTCTGTAGCTTTCAGCTGTCAGTGAATTAGAGCTGTAGCCTTTCTGGTTTCAACCTTCATGGTATGGTAGCTAGAGGGCTGTCAATCAACTTTGTCTGCATATATTTTCAGACAGAGTGGAGCAGAGCAAATGCACACTGGAAATGAATTTTGAATAGTTCAGCAGAAGAGAGGTTTTCTCTCACAGGAACACTGCATTCGGCAGGAGTTAAGGTCAGAACTAACGCACTTCTGTCAAAATGCTCCCAGATTTACACTGTAGGGCCCTAGAGTCATCCTTGGAATCCCCTGCCTGTCCTTGTCTGAACAGGGATCCCAGAAGTTTTGACCCTCAGGGCACTAAACAAACATTTATATCAAGTTGGCTTAGTTTAGGACATAGAGAACATTGTACAACATGGTGTATCTCCTTTAATGCAGACATTTAGCAACCAATCTTTATTATTTGAATATTTTAAGGAATATTATATTTTATTATGCACACACTGTAAGTCATTACAGAAAAAGATAATGTTTTAAACACAAAAGTAATAATAATTAGTATTTTTTGACTCAAAAGCAATTCTTTCACTACAGGCATCTGACTTATCACAAGACCTGAGCACAATTTGGGTCAAATTTATATACTGGCACAGTCCTAATTATTTTTATGTTAATTTGGGGTTGTATCAAAGCCTTTTTTGTTTTATTTCCAAGAAAAACAAGATCAATTCCTACTTCTACCCATGACAAAAGAAAAAAAATTGAATGGTTCTTACTTTAAAATATTTTTTCAAAAGATCATATATGCTTATTCTGAACCTAAATCAAAATGTTATATATTATCTTTGAGAGTAAAACTTTAATTGGATGGCTCTCTGGAGTAGAAAAGGAATCTATTATAATCTTACAGTCCTGAAATGAAAATATTAATATGTATTTCTAATAATAGATCAAAGTCCCAAATTTTTAGAACTCAATCATAATTTATCGGTCAAAATTAAACATCTAGTAAAAATCCTTTCAGTATTTTCTATTACATTAGTCAAGTCCAGAGCTTTCATTAAATGCATAAAAACTTTCATCATAAAGTATATATATTCCAACTTTACTTTTAAGGAGGAAAAAGTCATACCTTTTTCACTCCACATTTTTTTCTAGTGTATTGGAGAAAGCAACAGCCCCTTTTGGAGCCATAATATATTTGTGAGATCTCTGATAACCACAAAAATATTAAGGTACAAAAAAATTATATGTTGATCTATGCTTTCCTTTCACTGTATTTAGCAGCCTTTGGGTTTAATTTTTTATAGACATATACATATATAACTCTTTGAAGGACATTTTTATGTTTGGTTTTTTTCTGTATATACTTTGTTTCTAAGTATATTTCATAAATAAAACATACTTAATACAATTTTCTTTGGAAATTAAAACAAGGAAGAGGCATAGAATAATTACTATAGCTCCATGTTCCCTTTTTCTGTCTGTAATCACCCTTTGACTCCCCAAGCTCTCTACTGATTAATAATGTTAACCAATATAAACTATGCAGTCACTTTAATCCCTCCTAGATAATACATGGTTCAGATTTCCACAAGTCCCTTCCTATCTTTTATACACTTGCCTAACCACGGCAAAACCAGATCTTACTCTAGTTGTAAAAAACTAGAATAACTATAAAACTTGATAAAGAATGATAACAACCTTCTCTCTTGAATCCATTAAATGGTTTCCATTAAATTGGCATGTTTCTGTTAATTAAAGCTCTTATGTCATCATGGCTTTAGTCATTTATACTAGACTAAATTTAAGATATTTTCCATTAGCTACTCAGGGAATCATGTACAAGAAGCAGGGGTGTCATGGAGTTAATTTGCACATGTCTGATAAAGAGGTGAGTAGGATTGACTTTCAAAAGGTATGCATTTAAATATTTTAAAGTGACTATTAAAAGTAACTGGAGCCATTTAATACTAACAAAAAAGTACTGCTAGAGAGTTCTATTATTCATTTGAATCCAGAAAATGACCCAAATGAATTTCTATAAGTTATCCAAAATGTTATTCATTTCTCCTTCATGTCAAAATGAAATAAAGTATAATTCAGAAACATTTCTTCAGGAAAAAAAAAGTCATTGGACAAATGACCACTTAAATACTTGGTTTCTGGGAACATTAAGGTCATGTCTGCACTAGAAATGTGAAGACATAAATGAGACAAATTTCCAAGATGAAGTAAAGCTGAAAGCTTTTGCTAGGGCAGGCCATCTGCCTAGCTAAATTATAAAACCATAATGTGCATGACTTTATCCACCAATAAAATGGGAATTATGCTACAAGCCAATTCTGTCAGAGGATGTTATAGAGATAATGAGATAATGTCTTTTAAGTGCTTTCAGTGTCTCGGATGAAAGAAGATAACTTTTCCATCCTCAGTAAAGAGGACACTCATGATCACTAACATTTCACAACACTAAATGTACCTTCTTTAGAAAAGTAATGCTATTAAAATAATGACACATCAAGCTCCTCTACTAACCTACTGTGAAGATATATTCATCAACAGTGAAGGCACGGGTCTGTGGCTGAAGTTGGCGAGCTTCTCTAAAATCATCAACTATTTTCTATAAGATTAACAGCCACACTAAAGGGTATTTGCTTCAAGGCTGACTGTAGACATGAAGCATTCCAGAATAGAATGCATTTTCTATCAGTAAGGATTTCCTCTACTTAGCATACATAAATGAATAATGAAAGGTCATCCTCCTCAATGTTGACTGAAATGAGATCTAGAATAGAATCTAGATGCTATTTGAAAGTGTCATTTCCTCCCATTGTCCAGTAGAACTCATTACATGTAACATACTCAACTAATCTGTCCTCTGAGTCACTGCATTCCAGTGAAATAATTAATTTTAGTTTGTTCGACCAAAGTGAAAGAGATATCCCAAACTTCTGTGGTATCGTATTGGACCATGATCCTCTCTCCAACTGCTATTCTTTACTCTATTTGATAAATAATTAATTAGCCATACTGTCAATGAGGGATACTAGAAAGCAGTTTCTTTTTCTGATTCCTGTCCTTTGGCCTCAGTTATCCATTAAGTTGGCATGGTTTCTGGAAATAAACTACATATGGAGAAATTAAATGCCTAAGAAATTAATAAGTACCCACAGAAACTATAAAAAAACTTTAAATATCCAGAGGAATAAATTGTAGGAGGATAATAATAATAAACATTTTATAACAGAACCTGTGAATGACAAGACAGACAAATGTTCGGTAGAAAATTATCAATTGTTCCTGAAAGTTTGATTCAAATAAAAATAAATCACTATTTTTAGTGATAGATTTTGCCTTAGCCATAAACTATTGATGGCCATATAAAGGCTTAACATTTTAAATTTGGTATTTCTCTAATTACAAAATATGCTATTATTTCTTCTACAGTAGCTGTCTCAGGTGGGTCCAATTCCAGCCAGTGAAGGGTTAGAAGCCTTTTGGTAATGGAAAGGTTAAATAGGTCATAAACAGGACATATGGAAAAGATAGAAGTCTGTTTTGCCTCCAGTCATTGGTGTGTAAGAATATGCTATCTGGAGTTTCTGGAACCATCATTCAACAGAGGAAGGGAAAGTCAATACGCTGAGGATAAACAAGCAAAAAAAAAAAAAAAAAAAAAAAGAAAAAACGTCTACCCCTTGAAGATACTGGAATTGACCAAAGTGGAAATAATTTTACCTCTGCACTTTGTAATAAATTCTTTTAATGTCTATGTCATTTGAGTGTAGTTTTTCTAGTATTTGAAGGTTAAAACATGCTAATGTATACAGGAACTTTGGTGAAAACTGTATCTATGTAGACTTCAAGTATTGTCCCAACAGATTCTGAAGTTGCTGATGGCATTTAGCAGCTGTAGCTCTGGGAACCTCGGGCTTGTGTAGGTTTGTTAGAACTCATCGTTCTGGAATGCCTTCTGGAATGCCATGGCTTTCAGGCTGGCAAGTCCCACCCACAAGAGGAAGAACACCATTATTGAATGGAGGTCACATCCAGGGGATCAGGGAACTTCATTTGTAGGTCCATTAACCCCATGCTTTTCCTTTTTGTTGAGTTTAACACAAAACAATTATCTCACCATTTTGAGAGACTGGATTCTCTACTTTAGAGCACAATGTTTGATGACAGCAGCAGGTAGGAGGCAGAATGTCTATGAAAAAAGTAATATTAACTGAAAAGTTGGCAATTCGATATTTTTGTTGGCTCACGATCAATAAAAAAAAAATCTAGCCTGTAATGGAAACATGCCCTTTTATTGTGATTCAAAGCTATTGAGTCCTTGGCAAGCTTTTTAAAATAAAACTTGTCTGAAGTCAACCTAATTAATGGCAGATTTGAGATTCAAACCCAAATATTCTGGCTCTTAGCCATTAAAAGCAGAATCATTAAATCCATATTATTAATCATTAAGCTATACAGCCTTTAACACTGAGTGCAATACTTTAAAAAAAACAAAGAAATATATATGTGATGTCCCAAAGGAGGAGTGATCAACTTGGTCTTGTATCTGTTTTAGTGGCAGAGTGGTTCATAACACGTTTGCTAGAGGCTATGGTTTGAAATGCATCTTTAAAGAATGACTAAGAATTGTATAGTGGTTTGTCAGGAAAAGAATAACCTGGTTGTTGGAACAGAATGTACAAAGAAAATAAGTGAACTTAACTCAGGAAACTACCTATTCTTTAGTCTCTCTGATTCCAGATGAGCCAGCAGATGAATGGTGAAAATAAAACCATGTGAGGAAGGAATAGATTCCCCTGAGGACTGGTTAAGTAACCTTGTACATGTGTTCACGATGAGGGACAGAAAAATGTTCACCTTTAGCCCAGAAGGCTGACTTATAGCTTGCATAGTTTAGATAAGGAACAAATAAGTGCTGGTTCTCATAACTGCCTATACATCTCACTTCAGTTAATATTGAACTGAATGACATAAGCACCAGAGAAATCATGCAAAAGCAGTTTTACAAGTAGAAATTTGAAGAAAACATTTATGATCTAATACTCTCTACACGTCCCCTCCCCCTTGAGCACTAAGCATATAACCACCAGCTTCATACTGCAAAAGTGCAGCCCACAGGTCCTGTCCCCTGCTACGTAAATAAATGTACGAAGTTACACCATAAAACATCTCAAGAATTCTTTCTTGACTGTTGTGCTAAATGATGTTGCAACATTCACATTATACCCTATAGCGTACCTAATTTATCACTTAACTTCACAATATTAATGCTGCCCATTTCATATCTATTTTACAGTAGCCTTTAATTTCTAATAAGGTTGATATTATGTCTGCCTTGTTTACTATAGTTGTGTTCTTTAAGACAAGCAGCTTATCTGGCACTTAATGATTTAATTAATAACTATGTATAAGTATACCAAAATGATTTGTTTTTCAAGACTCTTTTTACCTCACTCTACCAAAGACTTCCTTCAATTTCCCTTCATAGATAATAAAGATAGAGTGGAAGACAGGAAGTAATCTAACAGAAGTATTGAAAGGAAAGAAGGAAAGAGGATGGGATACTGGAAATATTCTAAAATCAAATTATTTCATTTTAATTTTTTTTCTTTTTACTCAAAACTGTGTTCCAAAAAAAATGAATGCTGAAAATATTTGTATATTAAAAATTAAGATTGTAGTAAATATTTATTTTGTTTTATAAAACAAAAAAATATTAACCAATGAGGAACTATCCTTAGAAAACTGAAGAAACATTTGAGTAATATTAACTAGAGAATGAGGGGAATATTTTGATACCAGTGTCTGGGTGATTACATGTTTTTACTCTACGATTGAGCCTACTTGGCGAATAAACCTAAAGATACAGACTCAGGGTGCCTGGATGTCTCAATTGTTTAAGGATCCTACTCTTGATTTTAGCTCAGGTCATGATCCCACAGTTGTGGGATGGGGTCCCGCATCAGGCTCCATGCTGAGCATGGGGCCTGCTTGGGATTCTCTCTCTTTACCTCTGCTCCTCTTCCCGCTCTCTCTAAAATTAAAAACAAAACAAAACAAAACAAAATGACATAAAGACACGGACTCTTATGAGTAGTATTCTAATACATTCTGATATTCATTTAATAACTTCAGGATCTATTTAGCCTTTAGTTCTAAGTTTAGATTTAGAAAATGGCATTAACTTAAAGATACTTTAGACTTCAGCACGAAGCAGAGAAAATATGTATGTCATTTGAAGACCTGTGTGGCTGAGAATGCCATTATGAAGGAGAATGTATTTGAGTTGAACTGGATTAGGTGTCCCTACTCACAGGATAGAGAAGATGCATAGACGTCAATGGCCAGCAAAAAAATTATAAAACTGTCACATGGAGAAAAATATCATGCAAACATTTTCAGGAAATATCAGAGAAAAAATTGACTCCCAGAGGAGCCAGGAAAAAAAAACTGGAAGTAGGTCAAAAAAGATAAGTATGATTACCTAGGTTAATGAATGCCATTATAGAATTGTAAACTTTATCTAAGACTGGGCAAGCCATCGAGTGTTTCTCACCAGTTCTCGGTTTCTAAAAGGAAAGAGGGGAAGTCATTAGTAATGTCTATTGAATATGTTTGGACTGGCAGCCAAGAGGACCTGGGCTATTGAAACAAACTACTGACTGATGCTGCCTAAGCCCCTAAACTTATATACATACATATATATCTCAGTGTAAATTGGGATAAGTCCCATTGCTTTTTTTTTTTTAATTTTTTTTTTAACGTTTATTTATTTTTGAGACAGAGATAGACAGAGCATGAACGGGGGAGGGGCAGAGAGAGAGGGAGACACAGAATCCAAAGCAGGCTCCAGGCTCTGAGCCATCAGCCCAGGGCCCGACGCGGGGCTCGAACTCACGGACCGTGAGATCGTGACCTGAGCTGAAGTCGGAAGCTTAACCGACTGAGCCACCCAGGCGCCCCAGTCCCATTGCTTTAAAAGGAGTAAATTGAAATTAATGAATTAGTGGTTATGAAACAACTGGGTTTGGGGTTTATTAAAGTGATGAGAAATGATTGTCCAGTATACTATCACAAAATTAAAACAATTCATGGAAATGTCTAGCTTCCTATCTGGCTTCATTTTCCTTCTTGTTATCTTTTTCTTTATAAAAGTGGATAATTTACCCTTATGAAGCCAATTTAGAATTGAGACTTTAGCTTTTCTTTTGCCATATCAAGGACTTCATACCTTAGCTCAGCGCATGTGTTTTATTCTTGGTATTCAGGAATCTGGGAACTTTACTAACATCACTTAAATAGAGGGAGATCTTGAAAGATTGGATAGTTGACACTCAAACACCATTTTTGTTGGGTTTCCGTATTCCTGTCCAAATCCAGCCTGTTTTTTCCTAACACTCATTTTTTGAGCTTTGCAAAGCATCTTTCACGTATCTGAAAAGTTTCAGTTTGTCTTTTTGAGTAAGTACTGTTGTTTTAAGTAATCCTGAATATTAATTACATGGGGAAATGACCTCACTATCCATAGAAATCAGTAATAGTCAATGTGGTGTGTAGGTTAACATTAAATTCTCACTTTGCTTTGAATTTTTTCTTTTTAAAAAGTAACCAGTTTTGTTTAAATAAAATAATGTTAAAATTTTCCTTCACATATTTCTTTTGTTCATAAAATATCCTTTCTGTTTTATGTAGCAGTGTGTTTGATTTTCTAATATTTTCTGAAGAGTTTTGCACTAGGCTCATGAGGACTTTTGGTCAGTAATATTCCTTTCTTTTAATATCTCTAGCAAGTTTCAGAATGAGGAATATTTTACCTTCAGAGAATAATTTGGGAAATGCTTCCTCCCTTACATTTTACTGAAAGAGTATGTTTGACATTATTTCTTCTTAAACATTACATATAATATTTATATCAAACACTAGGGGTTTCTTTGCTCTTAATATTTAATAACCAAGTGAATTTCTGTATCTATTTTGGTGGGTTGTGCTTTTTTATTTTTTCAATTCACCTAAAATGTAGAATTTATTAGTATAAAGGTATTTACAATTTCCTACTACTACTCTGATATTTGTAGGTCCCATGGTGTTGTAACTTCTTTCATTCCTGATATTACTAATTTATATCCCTTTTTCTCAATCCATTTTGTTCAATGTTTTTCAAATTTATTAAGATTTTTGAAGAACTTAAATTTTGTTTGGATTCTGTTAATTTTTTTGCATTGTTCTTTTGATAGAATGGGTTTCTGCTCTTTTCTTTATAATTCATTTCTATTTATTTTGTTTACTTTGCTCTTTTATGTTAGCTTTCTGAAAAATAAGTTTTAGATCAATGTATCAAAACTTTGTTTTTTTGATATAAGCTTTCTACACTAAAAATTTCCCTGTGGGCATTACTTTAGTTGTGTTGTTTAATTCCAAGTATTTGGCAATTTTCTAGATAAAACATTATTGATTCTTTAATTCTAGTGTGGTCAGAAAATATATCTCAGAAAATATATTTTATTCTTTTGATATTTATTAATATCAAAATTTATTAATTTATTAATATCAAAATTTATTAATAAAATATATCCAACATATATTTTATTTCAGTGAACAGTTTATGTGCATGTTTGTGTTTTTTTAATGGTTATGTATTCATTTTGAGAGAGAGAGGGAAAGAGGGGGAGAGAGTGCACTCACCAGGAGAAGCAGAGAGAGAGGGAGAGAGAGAATCTTGAGCAGGCTCCACAGTTAGTGTGGGGCATGACACGGGACTTGATCTCACAACTGTGAGATCATGACCTGGGCTGAAATCAAGTGTCAGATGCTAAACCGACGGAGCCACCCAGGTCCCACAATGTGCATTTGATAAGATGTGTATTCTATAACTGTTGGGTATAATAATGTGTAAATTTCTGTAACATCAAGGTAGTTGATTGTCCTGTTCAGATTTTCTAAATCCTTACTGATTTTTTTTTCCTTGCTGATTTCTTTGCATCTAGTGCTATATAAATTCCTGAGATAGTTGTGTTAAAATGATTGTGTATTTGCCTATCACTCCTTCGGTTTTGTCACTTTTTGTTTCATGTATTTTGACAATCCGTTAGGTACATACAAACTTGTAATTCTTTAATCTTACTTATAAGTTTACCCTATTAACATCTGATATTTCCCTCTTTATTTCTGGAAACAACCTTTGTACTGAAGTCAACACAGTCCAGCAGAATATAATCATTCAAGTTTACATGTAATGGGTGTTTTCATGGTGCATCTTTTTCTTTTGTTTTACGCTGAATACGTCTAGGTTTCTGTTTAAAGTATATCTCTAACAGACAACATGTGGTTTGGGCTTGGTGTTTTCTTCTACTTTTTTTAATCCACACTGACATTCTGACCTTTAATTGGAGTGCTTCGTCTAATTAATGAAATGACTGACACAGTTGAATTTAGGTCTTCCATTGACTATTTGCTTTTCTTTGTCCTATCAGATTTTTGCTCCTCCATCCCTCATTTGCTGCCTTTTCACTGGGCTAATTGAACGGTTTTTAGTGATCAAATCCTAGGATTTCAATGTGTACCTTTAACTCAACATGATGTACTTAGAGTTAATATTATAGTACTTTCTGTAGTATGTATAAACCTTATAACCCTATACTTTTAACTACCTCCTCATTATTTGTGCTATTGTTATAAACTCTGCATGTTGTGTAATAATTTTAACTTTCAACAGTCATATGTTTTTACAAAATTAGAAATATCTATCACTCCCACACATTTATTATTTCTTGTGCTCTGTCATTCTGACTTTCTGTCTCATGATACTTCACTTTAGCCCAGAGAATAAGCTTTAGCACTTTTTGTAGTTGAAGTCTTCTGGAAAATAATTTGCTTTGTTCTCTTTTATCTGGAAATGTCTTTATTGCAACTTTAATTTAAAGATTAGAGTTACTACTATATAGATTTCTGTATTGATATTTTCATTTCTTTTCAACACTTCTAAGATTTTGCTCCATTCTTCCTGGCCTCCATTTTTTTTTTTTTTTCTTATGAGCGATCAGCCTCATTCTTATCATTGTTGTCTTGTGTGTAATATGTCAGTTCCCTTTGGCTCCTCTCTTGAACTTTGCATTTTATCAGTTCTGCTATGAAATTTATAGGCCTGGTTTTCTTTGCATTTGTCTTATCTGGCATTCACTTTCCTCCTTCAGACTCTACGTAGAAATTTATACCAAATTTGGGGAAAAAAAATATGCTTTTATTTCTTCAAATATTTTTTGTTTTATTGTCTCTATCTTCTGAGCTTCCTAAGTACACAAATTTTATACCACTGAAATTTGTCTCATTGGTTACTGAATTTCTCTTGTTCAAATTGGATACTTTCTATTGATATTTTTCAAGTTCACTGACTTTTTCCTTTGTACTCTACTTATTTATTTATTTAAGTTTATTTATTTACTTAGGTAATCTTTACACCCAGTGTGGGGTTGGAACTCATGACCCCAAGGATCAAAAGTCACATGCTCTTAAGACTGAGCCAGTCAGGTGCCCCGCTTTTGTACTCAAACACCACTGTGAAGCCCATTCAGTGATTTTGTTTTTCCTTGCAGTAGTTGCACTTTTTGATTCTAGAATTTCCATTTCTTTTTATTTTTATAATCTTAATTTCTCTGCAGAGAGGCCTTATATTTCAATTCATTTTGATTATATTTTTCCTCAGGTTGTTGAACACATATGCAAAACAGTTCCTTTAAAGCTCTTTTCTGCTTCTTCCCACACGTAGGTCATCTAAGGATCTGTTTCTGTTGATGTACTCTTTTCATGAGTATGAGTTACATTTTGCTGTTTCTTATTATGTCTATTAATTTTCTGCCTTAAAATAGACATTTGTAGACATCCAAGTTTAGTCACATTCCTTTGAAGAGTATTGATTTTTGTTCTAAAATGCTATTAACTTGTGTGGACGTTGATTCCAAACTCTGTTTTCCCTGGAATGGAATGCAGCAGAAATCTCCACTCAGCTCTCTCAGATTACAGTGACTGGTTTCACTCTTAGTGTTGTTAGTTTCAGATGCCCTGAAGTCTCCTTGCCACATGCATAATTCAGTGATCAGGGACTTGAAAAAAGTTAAAAAAATAAATAGAGCTCAATCTCACTTTTTCTCCCTTTTGTCTGGACTTCTGCTCATCTAGTTTTTGTTTTCATTTTTATAATCTACTCTATTACCCTTGAGCTCTGTATTCTGACCCTTCACATAGTTAGGAATGCAAACTTTGTTGTACTGTACATGAGAGTGTAAGGTATGGCCTCAGTCAAAAAAGTTATGAGCAATTACATTCAGTGCATTTCCATTCTCTCAAGGGTCTGATTTACTCCATTTCTCTCACATTTAGTCAGATCCACTGTTATCAAAACACCAATTTTTAACTATTGTAACTTAAATAAGGTATAATCATTATGTATGGAAAGTGAATATGACCAAGATATTTCACATCAACCAAAGTATTCTTATTAACTTAAGTCAAAAAGATTTCCTATCTATAAAAGTGAAATGAGTAGTAATAATAAAACAATAATCAATTCTTGAATATTAATCATTTGGAATGCACCTACTTCAGGGTGATATCATCAAGGATCCTCTTTTAGAAAAAGACATGGAAGTCCAGGGGTAGATATTTATATACAAATGGTGAGTTTAGGAGAGAAGAATATTAAAATATGAAGAAGAAAAGGCATTTAAAGTAATGCAGAATTTACCAATAGGTTAACTTAAAGCTTCTTCCATTCCTGTATGTGATGAACGTGAAATTCTTCAAGCTAAAACTATTTGCCCTCTTGCTACATCAGGAAGCATAGTTCAATCATTAATCCCCCAAATAATACAGGTAATAGATCTTTGCAGTGGGATCTCTGACTTCCCAAAATCTCTCATTAGGAACCAACCCTGTTCTTAACATTTTTTTCTCCCAATGGACAACCATAACGATTCGAGCATTGCCAGGTGGGGTAAGACCAATCAAATAAATGTTCAACCTAATTCCATCCACTGGGTGACAAGACAGGAAACTCAATATGATTGTGAAAAAGCACTGTGTCAAAAAGTCCCTTGATTTTCAGGCTGAAGGATAGAAAAGAGAAAGAAAATGAATAGGGTGCTTCATGGTTTCATTGGATCACTCCAGTAGAAATGCTTCTGCTTCAGTCTAGTGTCTAGTGTGTGCAAAGTGGCCCGCAGGACTCGAGATGATGAGTACTCAAACATGACTAGAGCCATTCCAGAACACCACAGCCAAGAATAAAGACTTCCACATCTATCAAGAGAATACTGTTGAAGAAGGCTATTCATTTTTTTTAATTTATCATTACAAAATTCTACATACATATCAAGGGAAAATTGAAGTACTTTTCACCTAAGCTCCCATGCCGGACAGTCAGATGAAAATATCGGTAGCTCTTTCTAGTTTCTTCAGACAGAACAGGACGGGGGAAAAAAAGTTTGATCATCTGAGACCTACAGTAATAGAATTTTATATATCTAGCTAAAATAATTTGATTGAAAACAGTTCCTTAAAATCACTTTTTCCTCCATCAAAGTAAAAAAATAACTCTGACTTAACATTATTAAGAATAACTAAAAACAAGATATAGCTGTACAATTTCAAAAGAAACCCTTTGACTAAAAAACATACATTAAATAAATGTGCTCATCAATCAGACTTTGTCACAGAGCAGTCTTATAATTTTTTAAAATAGTATAAAATGTTGATTTTGTCAGCATTTTTGGTGCAATATAAATTCTATAAAAATGCTGCCCACGAACATAATCAACTGTATTGCAAGTGATGTCAGATATTTATAATTTTCCTTGATGCACTCTGCAAATGTTTACAATTGGGTAGCCATATTAAATACACTTACTTTCTTGCAGAATGCAATTTTTGACTAGGTAATCATGTTTATAAAGCAGATTCATTGTATATTACTTGTACCTTAAAGAAGCATTTTCTGTTTTCAACAAACTCAGCACTCTGTTAGCAATGCTTATTGGTGACACCTGGTTAAAAATAACTGTGCAGAGAGATGGAGATACTTCTTTTTTCTTTCTTTTTTGCAGAATAAATTATATAAAAGCAAAACAACATACATGTTGACACTGTGTATAATTTTTTTATGTTTCTTAATTCTTCTCTTAAAATTCTATTCTTTGGAGTATGAATATACACTCAGGAAAACATCAGTACATTTCTTTTAATTGAATAAATGCTTCAGTTCCTGACCTGATATTCATGAGTCAAAGTATTTTTTAAATAAGCTAAGAAATAAATTTTTATTTCTCTTTAAAGGAAATCATGTCACATAGAAATGCGTACAGTACAAAAGGATATATACAAATTGTTAAAATTGGTTTTATTGGAAAGAAACAGAAACCATATATGCAAGTAAAATTAGAGGTCAAAGTTGATGAGTCATGACGAGGGATCGTAAGGGTATAACCTTTCAGTTACAGTTTTGGTTTCTTCCTCTGAGAATTGAGAGCAGAAGGATGGACAAGTGGGAGAAAATGCAGTAACAACTTGCCGTATCCACCATGAGTAGTCTACAGCCTAAATATGACCCACAAGCTAAATCTACTTATTAGTGGGAACAAGTAAGCTGTTAACAAGTAAGGGAGACTAAATTAAATTTTTTTCAATTCCTACTATGAGTCAGGCATTTCTCCGAGAAATTTCCATTTGGTATCTCAATTAAATTTGATAACGTTGTAACAATCCTTTTCAAGTAATGGAGGTAACAGTCTAAATAATAATATGCATGTTTTCTACAAGGTGGAAGCAATATATAGTGGCCATGATACTTCGATTCTACCTACAATTTTAATACTTAATATTTAACTAAAGCTAGAACTTGCTTCTTACAATAGGGTATCTCTTTACAGGCACTGATCTCTTAAACTACATATGAAAGGTTATAATCTAAATAGTTAATTCTAAGTCATATTAGTGTAAGTCCTATGCCTTCCTGCCTTCTTTGTGCTTCTTTATTTTTCCATTGCCTGTCTATGTTATCATGTTAAGAACTGGCTCAATACCTGAGAACTGGTCTTTGTATATTTGGATCTGTTTTACCACCAAATACTGAATATTAAACTGAATAAAAATAATTAAACTCTTAATATTTTATTTATACAATAATCACTGCATTGCCATAGAATGGTACCATATGACAGACAGTCTTCACTTTACATTGGCTTCTAAAGATTACAAAAAAAAAAAAGAGGTTGTTAATAAAAATAATTGGGGACTTTATCAGTTTTCTCACAGACTTTTCATCGCCAACAGACATTTAAATCCTCTTTTTCTCAAGCCCTTTACATCATCTCTGTCAATGGTTCTTTCAGTTGTAAACATGTGAACTCTTCCAGATGCATAGTTTTTGCTGGTTTTAAGTGATACATAGTTTTACATCTCACCTTAGTGATGCATGAAATTCTGCATCTTTGCCAGGATATATGCAAATCCCTTGTAATCACTCCTTTTTACTTTCATTCTGCCTTGAGACGATTATAGCATCCAAAAATTAGCAAAATATTTCCAGGAATAAAGGTCTGTTTTAATGTGTATGTGTGTGTGTTGGAGTGGGGGGTAGATGTTTGAATAGGAACTAATTTTGAGGAGTTGATATTTTAACGCTAAGTAATTTCACATTATAAAATTATTTTATTCCATTTGCAAGCTTGCAACTGCAGGGATTTAAAAATTGAGTACTTTAATGATGAAGCCTCTTTATCAAAGAATTAGTAATAAAGGCCCTGAAGCAAGAAACAGAAAGCTCAGGATAGAGAAGAGGATGAGACAGGAGGAAAATTAAATAAAACAAGGAAGAATCTAGACTAGACAACCACCATTTTCTCAGCCAAAGAAATTGTCTCGTCAGCAATTCTTCAGTCCTGAAGTATAAAAATTGATTTTAGAATCAATGCTTAATCTACATATATATAAGTATCATTTCAAAGTGCATTTGAAAATGTATCATCCTTCCCACATATTTTCTTATTGTTTTCATAATGTGCTAAGAATTCCATAAAGTTATAATATGTCAACATAACAAAAGAAAATTAAGAAAAGCAAATGGTCATAGAATTCCCCAATTTTAAAGAAGGGCAATTTAAGTCATAGAAAGATAAAGCTTTTGGTTTGGAAAACTCATTATTGGTCCTTTTTAAAGTAGAATTTTAGATTAAATACAGGAAACTGCTAGTTAGTTTTTCATTAGCTGCTCATGAGGGGTTGTGGATACCAGGAAATAGAGAATAGAGATAATAAAATACTTTAGATGAAGTCTAAATATATGTTCATAGACCAGAGTTAAAATTAAAACACAGGGGTGCCTGGGTGGCTCAGTTGGTTAAGCGTCCAACCTCTGCTCAGGTCATGATCTCATCCTTTGTGGGTTTGAGACCCGCATGGGGCTCTGTGCTGACAGCTCAGAGCCTGGAGCCTGCTTCAGATTCTGTGTCTCCCTCTCTCTCTGCCCCCCGCCCCCCGCCCACTCACACACTGTCTGATTCTCTGTCTCTCAAAATAAATAAACATTAAATTAAAAAATAAATAAATAAAAATAAAAAATAAAAACACAAAAACAAAAAAATGATCTTGGAGTCAATAATACTGAGGGGCATTAGCAAGAATAATATCTAGTTTTCAATATTAAGTTTTCACTATTACATGCTATCATGTGATTTTGTATATATTAAAATCAATCTTACACCAAAAATCTACTAAAATCAGTGGCTTTGTACTAGTAGCTGTACATAAAATAAATGTGAAAGGACATTGATTATACATGCAGGGAAGTGGTAAGCCAAAATAAAGAAGTAAAGATCTCAGTAGAAAGCAGGAATTTGGAGTAATGTTCACCAGAGGAATCAAATATCCTTCCTGATTACCACTAAAGAAACTTTAGGAATACTGAGGGATTGGGTAGGACAGTTCACAAACATTTTGGAGGAAATTTTAGAGAGTGACCCAAGAAAAATGAGTGATTTCAAATTATTTGTCCTGAGAAGGCTAGATATTACATGAACATTACAGTCAAGACTGTGATGTGAAGCAAAACTTGACATACAACCAGACTTTACAAGATACTAGTTGAGTGTACCACATGGTATCCAGGCAAATGTTGAAGAACAAAGCATTCTATACCTGGTAGTGTTGAGAATGACAGAGACGGTGCCATTGACTGAACTCTTTGCCATTGTCAGGAACAAGATGGCAGAAATTGTTATATTAAGAATTTATTCTAAGGTATCACAGTCTGATTTCCTGAGCTGGAAATTTACATAATCCTTCTTAGAATAATTACCTTTATTTGGTAGTAGGAAATCTGAGGAAAGATCTAGGGGGACTTAAAGAAAAGAATTAAATTTAGGTCTCCCCTTTTTTGACATTGGGGTTCCTGTCAAAAGAAAAATGTCGTGATTGATAATACAATGATGTAAAATCACTAATTTTTGTATGTCTTTTTTTTAAGTTTATTTATTTATTTATTTTGAGAGAGAGAGAGAGAGAGAGAGAGAGAGAGAGAGAGAAGGCACACAAGTGGGGAGGAGCAGAGAGAAGGAGAGACAGAATCCCAAGCTGACTTCACACATCTCCATCAACGCCTCAATGCAGGACTTGAACTCCCAAACCGTGGGATCATAACCTGAGCTGATATCAAGAGTCGGATATTTAACTGACTGAGCCATCCAGACACACTTTTGTATGTCTTTTTTAACCATATGTGAGATAGGACAACTCTTTCTATTATTGAGGTATATAATAATATAAATTAAGCACATATCTGTATCATGTGAAGTTAAGATCAAAATAAAAATATATTTATGCATAATTCCCACAGAAACATTCATTGATTTATTCACGAGAAGTATACCATGATAGAGTTGTTCAGAGGACAGAATTTGAAGTTTGGTGGTTTTGAGATTGCAACCTGTCTCTCTGTCACTTACTACATTTCAGTGCTGCTTTGAAAGAACTATTTATATTTTCTTTGCTTTGTTTTTATTATTTGTAAATAAAGGATGATTGTATCTACCCTTTCCCTCTGATGTTGTGGTTGTGATAAGAATCCCAATACATAGGAGAGTATTTCTTAAAGAAGGAACGTGTAACAGCAGTGGTATATGAGGGGTATTAAGCTGGTACTGGAAAAGTATTGTTAACAATTCTAATGGTGGTATATTTAAATACAAATATGTGTATATGTGAGAAAAATGTATATTTACAAGTCTCATGATTTCACAGAACAAGAAAGAAGAAAAAAATGAGTTCATTATAAAGAACATCAAGCAAAAAATAGGTATGCCCTCAAGGCGGAAAAATACTGCAAGTGAAATTTGAAAATCATTGGGAAAATATACACAAAATTCTCAGAAGAGCAAAAAGGATGTAGAAAAATTCATTAAACTATAGTTATTGTTATAAAATGCCAGTCACTGTCCTAGGGGTTTCCATATAAGTTACTTTATGGAACCCTATCAGCAATGAGTGAGACATAAACTGCTATTCACATCTTAGAAGACAGATAATGAGCAGTTCACATACATAGAAGAGTGCTTCCCTCAACATCACACAGTAAGTTTGGTTTATCAGACACTCCAAACCAGGGATTCAACCCAGGGCCACTCTTTGCAAATTCACTCTGTCACAGCTGCCTCTTCAAATAGTAGTTTTTGTCATGTATGATACAGTTATTTTAGACTCCATGATATTTTTCTGACCAAAAAAATTATGTTTGCTGATACATCTGGCAAGATTCTTTTTTTCTAATTTTAAAAACTATCTTAGAATTTTAGCACATGAATTACCCTCGCAATACTAAAAGAAGAAACATTTCCAGTGAATGTGAAACATTTCCAGTGAAGCTATTCATGTCAGGAAGAACCCAATCATGCAATTATCACTGGAATTTTTATTAACTAGGGTCACCACTGGCCCTTTTCAGGTTAAATGGGGAAATCCCGGAAAAAGAGAAGAAAAGAAATAACCACTGTATATCATAAGATATAGTTTTTAATAAAGTGACTTAAAAAATTAATTGGTTCTCTGGGAATGGAAGCTGGAGCAGCCACTCTGGAAAACAGTATGGAGGTTCCTCAAAAAACTAAAAATAGAACTACCCTAGACCCAGCATTTGCACTACTAGGCATTTATCCAAGGGATACGGGTGTGCTTTTTCGAAGGGACACATGCACCCCCGTGTTTATAGCAGCACTATCAACAATAGCCAAAGTATGGAAAGAGCCCAAATGCCCATCGATGGATGAATGGATAAAGAAGATGTGAGATAGATATATATATATATATACACACACACACACACACACACACACACACACAATGGAGTGTTACTCAGCAATCAAAAAGAATGAAATCTTACCATTTGCAACTACATGGATGGAACTGGAGGGTATTATGCTAAGTGAAATTAGTCAGAGAAAGACAAAAATCATGACTTCACTCATATGAGGACTTTAGGAGACAAAACAGATGAACATAAGGGAAGGGAAACAAAAATAATATAAAGACAGGAAGGGGGAAAAAGAGAAGAGACTCATAAATATGGAGAAAAAACTGAGGGTTACTGGAGGTGTTGTGGGAGGGGGGATGGGCTAAATGGGTAAGGGGCACTAAGGAATCTACTCCCGAAAACACTGTTGCACTATATGCTAACTAATTTGGATGTAAATTTTAAAAAATTTAGTTGGTTCTCTAATGATAGCCCCCCCAAAAAAAACTTAAAACCAAACTGAACAACAACAAAAAGTCAGAATTGCAAGTGAATCAAGTAATAACTTTACATCTCTTGCATAAAATTTTAGGGGCTAGCTGAATTTTGGAGAATAATAAGCAGTAATTAAATTGTTTCATAGCTTTCATTCACTTTCATATATATATTATAGTAAATATAAAGGCACGAAAAAGCCTTCTTTTAACTCTCGTTATATGGCAAAATCATATATTTAGGGAAAGAACTCAGAAAGCATCTGAAAGCAACATGTGAGTGATTTAGTCTCTATGCAATTACCAAAGAAATTCTAAGTAGGAGCATATTTGGGTCACAATGAAATAGGAAACTATGCATGAGAAAATAAGGAGAAATTTCATTCATTCTTCAGATAAAAGTGGGCTTTGGACTGAAACCTGTGCAGAACAAGGCAAGGGATTTCTGTAAAATTAGTTTACATAAGGTGATTAAGGAAACTGGTTATTAGCTTGTTTAATTCATGATAAGTAGATGGGATCACTAAGCAAGCTTTGCCAACAAGTATCAACTTCAAAAGAGCAAAGAGAGTGCATGAGTGAGAATGAGCTGTGTTGTTCCTCATAAATTCATTATTGAAATATTTAGTATATGTAAAGGGGCATTTGTATAAATTATCAGAACCTTAAAGTATATCCATTAATTCAGAAAGGAAATAATGAACAGGGAAAAATCAGGAAATATATTTCCTTCCTCACTCCTTTCTTCCTTTTATTTTGTTCCCTCAATAAATGTTTATTGATACTAAACCCCATGAAAGCCCTTCTTCTGAGTACTAAGGAGGAAGAGAGTAAAACGATTATGAGATTTTCTCTGCTCACAAGTACTCATATGTAGTGGAGAAAATAATGCTGATTGTAATAATGCTAATTCAGGTATAACAGGCTTAGTACTACACCAGAAATAATACAAATTAAATACAAATGAATTCCTAATAGAGAGAGAAAAGAAACATTCTGTGGAGACGGTCCTCAAGTCCATTAAGTCTATTTGGAAACTGAACAGACTGAGCTGGGCAGAGGAGGAGGAAGAAAAGCATTTCAGTATTAACACTCTGGTAGTAAAACAGAGTGATTGTGAAATTTATTTTTTTTAAGTTTATTTATTTATTTTGAGAGGCCGTGTGGGGGGAGGGAGGGAGGGGCAAAAAGAGAGAGAATCCCAAGCAGGCTCCACACTGTCAGCGAGGAGCCCAATGTGAGGGTCAAACTCACGAACCATGAGATCATGACCTGAGCTGAAGTTGGACACTTAACTGACTGAGCCACCCAGGTGTCCCTGAAATTTAAATATCTGTTGGAATTGGCCAGTACTCTACTGTTCCTAGAATAACATGGTCATAAGGCAGGGCTAAAACTGTACAGGTCACTTGAGTCCAGACTCTATATCTGTGTGTGTGTGGGGGGGGGGGGGCATGGCTTTGGGGTTAGATTATGAGCTTTATTTTTTTACCCCAGTAAGGCTTGGAGGAAAACTTAAGAGACATTTTGAGCAAAAGATTGACATAAAAGTATTGAAGCTCTAATAAGAAAGTGGCAGAGGAAGGATGGATTGAAGATAAGCTAGGAAGCTCATATAAGAGTAAAATTGAGAAGCAACAAGATGCAAATTAAAGGGGAGGGAAAAGTTCAAAACATACACAGGATATATTCCAGAAATAAAATCAAGTGGAAAATATAAAGAACACCCTCAAATTTCAAGTTTTGGTGATGGAATTGAGGAATACAGAGGAGGGGTGTTAGGGAATGGGCTGGATATTTCTCTTATGATTCCCCTTCAACTTTGCATATGACAAACTATTAAAACTTGCTACCACAAGTATTTAATACTGAATGCATCACAAAAAATGTAGAAAAAGAAATCTAAAGGTAACATTGAAAATTTAAATGATCCATGACTTTTAAGCCACTTTATTGCACTGCAATTATTTTTATAGTCTTTTGAATTGATACATAGCATCAAGAGCTCACAATATGGTTAAATGCTTTAAATAGGCTAAATGAGCAGAATATGTTACATTTTGTTCCATTAACTTCAACAGACACACTCTAAGGCACAGACTACATTTCTATGTAAGGTATCATGAACTTAAAATTTCAAAATTCAAGAGTTTTTATTGTAAATTTGACTAATTAATAAATGTAAGAAAAATCACCACAGTACTAATTGTACTCTTAAATTTTTATGTAAAAGAAGCTATCTTGAAAAGTAAGTCGTATTTTAGTTCACATACTACCTCCTAAAATTTGACTCTAAATATCTATCATGAAAGCTATGATAGTTACATTTTAAATTAAACATCTTATATGAGCACAAGTGGAATGTAATTGCATAATGCCTCTTAATTACTTAATAACTGTCAGACCTCATAGGACCACAGAAATTAAATATGCAAAAACATGTTGACTATTCCATTCCCTTAACAGCACATGAATATTCTCTCTTAAGAAAAATGGTGTTTTACAAAGTGCTGTTTGTATTCCAATTTTAAATTACTTTGCCTTTGTTTTTGTTGTCATTGTGGTATATATCTGACAGCACTGTATGGTGGAATGAAATGATTTCTATATTTTACTTTAGCAATGGTACTAATACTTTGAGCTGGGGGCTTAGGTGGGAAAATATCCAAAAATATCATGCTACATATGTATTATGATGAAACTAAGTATTACCAAGTTAAACAATACAAAATGTTAATGTAATATAGGCTCCACATATAATTTTGTATTAAATAATAAAAAGCAACTTTCCAGAGAAAAATTGATAGGACTTGGTCAATGATTCAACATTGTGGTGAAATACACAGAAGTGATGTGAAATGTCCAGAGAATTGCTGTTTGAAACATCTAAAGTGAAGATGGGAAGCATAGGTAGGGGACGGGTCAGAAGTATGTGTGCTTAAGAGAGAAAAATAGGGGCTCCTGGATAGCTCAGGTGGTTAAGCATCGGCCTCTTGGTTTCAGCTTGGGGTCATGATCTATCTCATGGTTCATGAGTTCGAGCCCCACACTGAGTTCTGCACTGACAGTGCAGAGACTGCTTTGGATTCTTTCTCCCCCTCCCCTTGTCTCTCCTCTCTCTCTCTCTTTCTCTCTCTCTCTCTCTCTCTCTCTCTCTCTCATAAATAAATAAGCTTATAAAAAAAGAGAGAGAGAGAGGGAAAGAGCAAATCTGCATGGATGTCAAACCCAAATTACACATCTTTCCCATTCCACTGTATCTCAATTGTATGTACTCTTCTCCAGCTGCCAAAAGACCTTGCTCTACCCTTCGCCTGAGCAGAGTTCTGCTGCAGAGCTTCAAACCTCAATCTGCTCTCCTCTAGAAATACAGAAATATTACTTTAACATTCTGTGCCCCTCACAATGTGCAAAGCATTTCTGATAATTTTAAATATCTTGCTGCTTGCCCAGAATCAAGACACAAGGATAGGACACCACATTTTACAGGTGAATAAATAAAGCTTCTCAATTTTTAAATCATTAGAAATAGATCCATTACTAGAAACCAGTTTTTCTGCTCCCAAGCAAGTATTCTCTTCTCCTTTCCTTAATCTCTCTAGAATGACCAGAAATTTGGTGGTGCTTCTAATATATTGCAGATATATTTACTAAATATACAAACAGTTTACTAAATCAGCCAACAGAAACTTCACACTTTTTGCAATATATTCTTCAAGTGGTAGAAATGTTTTAAATGAAATTTGGGCCATTCAATAAACTTCAAAATAATATAATAATCACTGGCATTTTAGCATTATAGACATGTACTGTATATATGTCAAAAATATGCATATTTGTAATATTTAGAGTTGCATTTCTACAACAAAATACAGCATTGAATCTAATACTGAAAAGGCACCACGTTAGTAATGCTTTCTGAAATCGAAGAGTATAATTTTCACTATCTAACAATTGTTGTTCAAAATTGTTCTTCAGAAAAAGTGAAATGAAAGAGGTTGTTGATTTTGTTTTTGAAATCTCAATTTGATGAAGATAACACTTTGACAATTGAGTCTCTCATGGAATATGTATCATCAACAAAAATCTCACATATGACATGCAAATTTATTTAACAAGAGGTGTAACTAAGTCGAGTGTGTAGAAACAGTTGTATTCAAATGTAGGACAGTTGTCAATTAGATTTTACGATGACACTTTATCCATGGTTTTTTGAGGAAGAAATGTCAAAACTATCAGTTCAACGAGGCATTACAGGGGAAAAGAGATTCATCTACATTAAAAGAGATTCATAATAAGCACAAGATATATAATTAAATAAAATAAGGTCAAAGGCTGAATAATAAGATATAGAAGAGTGTGTATGTTTTTCCTCTTTCAAGTCCAAATAAAGAATGTTATATTAAGTTTAGGCAACAGTTTGGGATGTTGTTTTTTATTAAAATAATAACATATCCACTTTGATATTAGAATTTTCAATTGACTGAGATTATAATTATGATATGATTTAATTTAAGAGTTATTTAAATAATTTGAAACACATGATTCCTATGCTTATTTTGCAAGGGTGTGCTTCATTGAAAGAGGATACTAAATGGTATTAAATACCCACCCTAGGAAAAAATACTTGGTCAACCCATTAATTATGATTCTGTTTTGAAAGCTTACTGATTAACTTAAGGCTGTAGTACTTTTGTATGGGCTTGGTCAATGGGCTATTGGCATTTATGAAACTGAAATCCCCAAGTGCGGAGGATCTCTAGCTAGCTATAAAAGCAGTTCAGATGTTATCTTTCAATTTGATTCAACAAAATTTATTTTTTCCTCCTCTATGAAAAGAGCTATGCTACATTAAGAGATTCAAAGATAGCCAATACATGATTTTGCCCTCCAGGAGTTGACAATTCCTTTGGGGAGATGCACATAAACACCAGTAATGAGGGGACATCTCTGATGTAGGTAGAATGGTAAAAATAAAATAACATCTAGTGCTCAGGATAAGAAAATCACAGGCAAAAAATTGCACTCTCACCTGTTTTCACTATGTGTATGAGTGATATTCAATTTAACTTGTGTAATCAGTGACTTTTTATTCAGTGATGAAACCATGGGCCATTTTACTATTCATGTGCTTCGTTTCTTAAATATTTTTGTTTACAAATTTGAGAAATTTCCTTATTGCTCACATTCACCTGTACTCACATTCTGTACTTTTTTTTATTGAATGCTGTATGTTCTGATATAATTTAGATCTTCTTGTAAAATTACATAGCTGAAAAATTAGCCAAGCCAATCTCTCAATATGTGTTAGCAACCAAAAGATTGAGATGATCCTTAGCCCATTTAAAATATTTCTATATGCAAATCTGCATAAAATAATTGTTCTTCTTATATTTCCTCTTACATGTAATACTCATTCGTTAATTAATCATTTAGTCAGCAAATATTTTGAGCCGCTAGTATGTGCAAGATACTGTTTCTAGGCACTGAAGGTATTGCAGTGAAACATACTGACAAAATTTCCTGCCCTGGTACAACTACCTTTCTAGTGTGGGAGACTGAAAATATGTAAATAAAATATATCGTATATTAGATAATGATATGTGCTAAAGAGTCAAATTAAAAATATAGAATCCTATCACTTAACACGAATCATACACCGAAACATGGATATGAGGCAATCTGAAAACTTTAATTACCAGGCTTAAAGAAGAATATCAGAGAGTCTGAGAACAAATGCTGGGCACTAAAATAAACAATAGGTAGAGGAATATTCATCACTTTGGCCAATACTTAAAATTTCAATCTGCAGCAATAGCAAAAACAACATGATTCTTTCTAATATAATAAAGCTATTCTTCATACAAAAAAATATCAATCTGTCCCCCCAAAACAGGGTCCCAAGTACTACTGATATCTATTTCCATCCCTGAGCAATGGTAATTCTTCCTTAAATTCAGTTGCAACCCATCTTTCATATATTTAGTTCCAAAAAACTAATTTATACCAACCAGCAACAATTTATGGAAATTAGTAAATGAAGAATAAAGAGTATATAAAAAGCTGACTAATATGGACAAACGTATAACTAATAAGGCAAGTAAGAAAATATAGATATGCATAATCATTAAAGTTCTCTTGTCTGCAATGCGTCACAGTTGTCCTTTCACTAACCATTCATTGTTTCTTGCTTTCCTCCAGCATTTAGTTGGTGTGATTTAAATTTTCATTCATGAAGGGTTCATGAATGAACCTTTGTTGATTATGTCTTTAGTGGGTTCCTGTAGTTTTCCAGGGAGTATTAAAGAGTAACTCCCCAAAAGAAAATCTCCTGAGATTCAGACCTATGCCTTTTTGTCCCTATTGGTAAGCAATATTATATTTGACATTATGCCAAACACTAAATGATACAGTGTTTTAACTGTACTGCCAGGAAATATACCAAAAATGGAAAGCTGAGATAAGCTTTCTAAGCTGATGGGACCTGAATTTGTTGATAACTTCTTGGCTACTCTGATGCTTGCTCAGTTAGCTCACATTCAGCGTGACCATATTAGTCCAAGTGGAGCTTATACATAGGTTATAAAGGCTATAAAGGCTGTATCTCAGCAACCCTTACCTATCACCACCATTGGTGCCAAGTGTCTAACCAGCCAATAGCAAAGGTCAACACTCACTCAATAATGGGGCTCTATGTTCCATGGGAACCAACCAGTCTTCTGGTCGATAATTACAGGAAATACCTTTCATAATGGAGAGGGCAGAGATTTGTCCTCATAGAAATAAGCCTGTTGGATATGGATTATTTTCCCCTCAATGTTTGCAATGCTTCTGTAAAAGCCACCTTTTTGACATCCAGAATGTTTCATTGTCATGGTGTGCCAGAGCATTCACAGGGGAAAGATCTTGAAGTTGCTACAAATGTCATGTCTGTGAAGCTTATGTGTTTGTGTACCACTCCTACAAAAGAAAGCAATGTATTATTATTGTTATTATTATTATTTCATATCTCAAAAATATCATATAAAAATATCTGGTTAGCATAATATTAATCTCAGTGAAGATCCTTAAAGAAAGATAATATTATAAGTATAATCCCAGGATTCCTTGCAGCACAGGAGAAAGTATAGGAAGGTACATAGATAACTACAGACTGACATAGAGGAAGGCACTGGAAGGTTTTGCCCAGGAAGATCATATGAGTGATCGTTGTGGCTCAAAAGAGTTATCATAATCCCTGTGTAGATTGAAAATGTGTCGATCAGATGCAGGCACTGAGAACATAGAGTTTAATGTCCAAAGCTTCTGGAAAGGATTGCACAGTTGAGGGTATAGTTTTTAAAAATATTATAAAAAGTTTTATCAAAATGCAGAAAGTTCAGAGAACGTTATCTGATACAGACTGTGAGTGAGAGAAAAAAAGATGTGGAAACAATATATTGGTTGAATTGAATCTTGAGTAATGAAAATAAATTAGGCAGTCAAAGACAAATGGGACAGTTTCTAGGAAGGCAGAGTAAATGCTAATTACAACTGTGAAAGCATATGCTCCTATCAGGGAATGACAAGCAATTCCTAGCATAAGTAAGGTGTTATGGTGAGGTGGGAGACCTTCTAATTTCCAGAGGAAATTCAAAACTGTCTTTCCTCCTAAAGAGGCAAAGTTTTCTTGTAAATGTTGGAGAACATGTATTTCTTAACAATAAATCTAGAGCACTCTACTTGGGTAGAGTTGGGTAGAAGAGGAAGTTTTGCCAATAAGAATAAAGGGGTGTTCATAGAACTAAAAGGGCCATATGTTCTTTGGACTCACATCATTTGCCCTTCAATACCCTTGTTTCATTTCAACCAGTGGCTATGTTAGTATAGTCCTGATTAACAGGAGGAGATATTGAACCTTGGACGATCAGGGAAACTAAACAGACCCCATATTGGAATGGAGGCGGAAGTAGGCCACAAAACTTCTCTTCTGTGGGCTTATTTTTATTGCAGACATCTTAGATTCTGCTAGTCCAGCCAAACTCAATAGAATCAGAAACCAGGAATAGTTCTGTGGGCCATGTCCTAGCAACAAATGAGAATGTATAGTTTCTACTAATGGTACCCATAATAGATAGAATAATCATCAGATTCACATAAATAGGCACAGAGTAGATGGCTAGTCAACGATTTGAAGGAATTGAGTCCTTATATTGGCTGTTAATACTCTAAAACAGGTAATGCTAATAATAGTCAAAGGCTTTTTGAAAAGGACCTGTTCTATAATGTAATTCAACTAAAAATAAAGTAATGCTGAATAAGATGAAAAATAATTTAAATCCAAGAAATGAGTTTTCCAATGTAGAATATGTGGTAGTATAAAAGTCATATTTAATGTTGTAATTCTTCATAATTTCTGTAATAAAATATTACTCACATCTTTTAGAAAGTTCTATAATCTAGAATTATCTGTCACATTTTACATTTTGTAAATTGCACAGGTGTGGGGCATGCATCTGTTTGCCAGTGTGTATCATCTTGGTGCTATTCCCTCCACAAAAAAATAACCCCACAGACTGGAATTTAAATTTGTACAACTGTTGTTGTTTTTTTGTTGATGATGATATATAGATACTATGAAATATTTTGCCCTGTAAACTGCTGAAAGGATCCTATCTATCTCTATCTAATCTTGAGCTTTATCAGTAGCAGAAGCTTAGTAGAGATTTCCTTAGTAAGAGGTGGTTTTATATTACATGCTGTAAAATCACAGTTCAAAATTACCTGAGTAAATTTATTTTCTTTAACAAGCACTTTATAAATATTCATTTAAAAAGTCCTGTTTATAAATTGAAACGGTCCTTTGTAAATGTCCAATTACAAGCATTTGACAAGTATAAATACACTTTGTGGCAAACAATACTCTGATTTATGCAGATCCCATTAGATATGACTGCAGACTATAATTATCCTAGTGGACTATAATTTTGCCTGCCCAGTCATTCACGGAGTTTAATACACTCAACTGAGACTGAATTCTTGAAGCTGTTTCTAACAGTGGCAATGATGTATGTGTCACCGCCCTTTCTAATTCTGTTTTTGCTTGAATAAATAATCTTAGCTAGAACCTCATTCATATCATTTTGGTCAACTCAACAGGTCCACACAAAATAATAATATTAATAACAAGTTATTTTTACTCAGCCAAAAAAAAAAAAAAAACCTGTCTGCAACCTTTGTAGGTATTTTCTTTTTTTAGTATATTTGGTCATTAGAGGTTAAACACGTTGCTAGTTAAATTATTGCCTTGCTGAAGCAAACTGCCTCTTTTAGAGAATATTATCCATGGGAAAGAAATTACAACTAAAATATATGTGTCAAGTTTGAACAAAAAAAATGTATGTTTGCATCCCTATTTTAAATGCATGACCTGTCATTTGTCTTAACTTGGTAGATAAAACCAGTTTTTAGAATGCAATACACCTTCAGTAAAAGTAAATAACAACGTATAACCCAGCTTAATGAAAAGACAGCATATACCCAAATCCCTTCAGCAAAGTGTTTGTATGACACCCAAGTCAACCAGACGATTAAGACGAATCACCTACTGTGGCACCATTCAAAACCATGTGGATGTGAACACAACCTTAAATAGCCCTATACTGATCCTGAGAAGTCTCCATGTTATGAAGTCTTCCAGCTGACATTCACCAAATAGTGGTGAAATGTGGTCCTATTTCTCTAATTTAGATGATATTCTATGGAGAACAGAGTTTATTATGAGAGCAATTCTCTTATTTTTTTTCTCAATCCAGCAGTAAGATGCAGCTTACAGGAATTATTTTTTCCAAAATTTTGTTAGTATTATATTTCCTTTATTGATTGATTTCATAGCACAAAATAAAGTAAGATATGCAACTCCAATCAAAATCCTGGCAAGTTAATTTATAGATATCAACAAACTGATACTAAAGTTTATCTAGACAGGCAAGAGGCCTCAAATAGCCAAAACAATATTGAAGGGGAAGAACAAAGTTGGAGAACTAATGCTATATAACTTAAAGATTTACTTTATAGCTATAGTACTCAAGAAAGCATGGGTGAAAGAACTGAAGATTGGTCAGTGGAAGAGAATAGAGAACCCAGACATAGCCCCAGATTTTTAACATAGGAGGAAAAACAGAGTTTTTAACAAATGGTGCTGGAATAACTGGACATCTACACTCAACAACAAAAAGAAAAAAGAAGCTAGACAGACACCCTTCACAAAAAAATAACTCAAAAATGGATCACAGGCCTAAAATAATAAAACTCTTAGAAGATAACAGGAGGAAACCTTGGGTATAGCAATGGCTTTTTAGATACAACACACCAAAGACAAAATCCAAAAAGAAGTAATCGATAAAATGGACTTCACTGAAATTGAAAATCTCTTCTCTGTGAAAGACAAGGTCAAGAGAATAAGAAGAAGACAAGCCACAGACTGGAAGAAAATATTTTCAAAAGACACATCTGATAAAGGACTATTATGCTAAATATACAGAGAAAAAAATATATATATACACACACACACACATATACATATATATAGTTATACATATATTTATATAATATTTATATATAAATATAATAAAATATATATTATAGAGAACTATATGTATATATATTTATGGAAGTATAGTAGACATCATAGCGAACTCTTAAAACTCAACAATAAGAAACAAGAAACAAACAACCTTGGGGAGCCTGGGTGGCTCAGTCAGTTGGCATCAGACTTCGGCTCAGATCATAATCTCACAGTTTGTGAGTTCAAGCCCCACATCGGGCTCTGTGCTGACAGTTCAGAGCTTGAAGCCTGCTTCAGATTCTGTGTCTCCCTCTGTCTCTTCCCCTCCCATGCTCACACTCTGTCCCTCCCTCTCAAAAATAAAATAAAAACATTAAAAAAAACTTAGAAAAAAACAACCTAATTAAAAATGGACCAAAGACCTTGAGATATACACATGGCAAATATGCATATGAAAAAAATGTTCCACATCCTCTGTCATCAGGGAAATGAAAATTAAAGGAACAACAAGATACCACTACACACATACTAGAATGGCCAAATCCAGAACAGGAACAATGACAACCCTAAATGCTGGTGAGAATGTGCGGCAATAGGAATTCTCATTCATTGCTGTGAATAAGAATGGGTGGGAAGGCAAAATGGCCAGCCACTTTGGAAGACAGTCTGGTGATTTCTTACAAAACTAGACATATTCTGACCATGCAATCCAGCAGTTGTGTTCGTCAGTATTTATTTACCCAAAGAAGCTGAAAATTTATGTTCACACAAAAATCATAGTTGCCAAAACTTGGAAGCAACCAAATTATCTATGCTTCAGTAGGTGACTAGCTACAGTAGGATGAGCCACTCAGGTACAGCCACACAATGAATACTATCGGGAATACAAAGAAATGACCTATCAAGCCAGGAAAAGACTTGGAAGAATCATAAATGCATATTACTAAGGGAAAAAAGCCAATTTGAAAAGATCTGCATACCATATGATTCCAACTACATGACATTCTGAAAAAGACAAAACTATAATGACAATAAAAAGATCAGTGGTTGTGGGAGAGGGGTGTAGTGAGCAGAGATAAGTAGGCAGAGCAGAGGATTTTTAGGGCAGTGAAAATACTCGTATTTTCTGATATTATAATGATGGACATATGTCATTATACCTTTCCGCAAACTCATAGAACGTACAACACCAAACGTAAAACCTAACATGAACTATGGACTTTGAATAACTATGATGAGTCAATGTTGGTTGATCCTTAGTAAAAATGTACCATTCAGAGGGGTTGATAATGGAGGAGGCTAGGCATGTGTAGGGGCAGGGGTTATATAGGTAATATTTGTTCATCTCAATTTTGTTTTAAATCTAATACTGCTCTATTAAAAAAAAACTTTTTTAAGGTAAGCTTACAGAATATTGGAAATTATAAAATTAAATGCAGCAATTTTATTTTATTTTAATTTTTTAATGTTTATTCATCTTTGAGAGACAGAGACAGAGCATGAGCGGGGGAGGGACAGAGACAGAGGGAGACACAGAATCAAGAGCAGACTACAGACTCTGAGCTGTCAGCACAGAGCCTGACGCAGGGCTCAAACTCACGAAGTGTGAGATCATGACCTGAACTGAAGTCACTCACTCAACTGACTGAAACACTCAGGCACCCCTAAATGCAGCAATTTTAAAATAAATTTGTACAGGAAAACACTTATTTCACAATGCAAATACTTTTTCTTAGCCACGCCATTTACTAAAAGCTACTGGTCCCT